>NC_091991.1:166847312-167547950 GCF_044704955.1 Pristiophorus japonicus | reverse complement strand
AGGGAGAAGAGGGAGAGAGATGGAGAGGAGAAAAGGGAGGGAGGGAGGGAGAGGAGAAAAGGGAGGGAGGGAGGGAGAGGAGAAAAGGGAGGGAGGGAGAGGAGAAAAAGGAGGGAGGGAGAGGAGAAAAAGGAGGGGAGGGAGAGGAGAAAAGGGAGGGAGGGAGAGGAGAAAAGGGAGGGAGGGAGAGGAGAAAAGGGAGGGAGGGAGGAGGGAAAAAGGAGGGAGGGAGAGGAGAAAAAGGAGGGAGGGAGAGGAGAAAAAGGAGGGAGGGAGAGGAGAAAAAGGAGGGAGGGAGAGGAGAAAAAGGAGGGAGGGAGAGGAGAAAAAGGAGGGAGGGAGAGGAGAAAAAGGAGGGTGGGAGAGGAGAAAAAGGAGGGAGGGGAGGAGGAGAAAAAGGAGGAGGGAGAGGAGAAAAAGGAGGGAGGGAGAGGAGAAAAAGGAGGGAGGGAGAGGAGAAAAAAGGAGGGAGGGAGAGGAGAAAAAGGAGGGAGGGAGAGGAGAAAAGGAGGGAGGGAGAGGAGAAAAAGGAGGTAGGGAGAGGAGAAAAAGGAGGCGTGGGAGAGGAGAAAAAGGAGGGAGGGAGAGGAGAAAAAGGAGGGAGGGAGAGGAGAAAAAGGAGGTAGGGAGAGGAGAAAAAGGAGGGTGGGAGAGGAGAAAAAGGAGGGAGGGAGAGGAGAAAAAGGAGGGAGGGAGAGGAGAAAAAGGAGGGAGGGAGAGGAGAAAAAGGAGGGAGGGAGAGGAGAAAAAGGAGGGAGGGAGAGGAGAAAAAGGAGGGAGGGAGAGGAGAAAAAGGAGGGAGGGAGAGGAGAAAAAGGAGGGAGGGAGAGAATGAGGAGGAGAGAGTGAGACAGAGAGCAAGAGGGCAATGAGTAGGGGAAGGAGAGACAGAGAGCAAGGGAGAGAGGTGGGAGGGGGGGGAGAGAAAGAGAGAGAGAGAGGAGGGAGAGACAGCAGGGGAGAAAGAGAGAGAGAGATGCAGAAACAGAAAAGATAAAGATTGGGAATGGGGTGGAGCGACAGAGAGGGGTGGAGGAAGAGAAGTTCTGTCCTTTGCAGTTCAAGGCACTCACCCAACAAAGATAGCAAGAGGCCTGAGGACAGGTTCCAGGCTCTCTCAATGGGGAACGGTTGTAGTAAAGGAGGAGCTTAAAGAGGCAGAAAAAGCATCAGAAAATTGGCACAAAAAACAAAATAATTGACTCAATGAAAAATGCAATACTAAACATCACAAAATGGACCATCTGGCTCGTTCTCAAGCCAGTCTCTGTGGGTGTGGTACACTGAGTCACCAAGAATGCTGAATTCATTACAAAAAAAATAAAATTAGAACTAATGAAAACAAATGACAGTCCAGACAAATTGAGGGTCTGGACCAACACTTCCTGAATAAATGTGTTTAATATCTTGAAGAAACAGCTTTTCATTGGTTTTGATGATTTCCTGGATTGAGCATTTTGTTTTTTTTTAAAAAAAGCTCTGAATTGCATAAATAGCTATTTTTGTGGAACTTTTTATTATGTGATGGCTGGCCACCTGAATCAATGTTTGATCTCATTCTATCTTGTTTTTCCACCCAGTTAAGCGTGC
Source organism: Pristiophorus japonicus (assembly GCF_044704955.1). Taxonomy (NCBI): domain Eukaryota; kingdom Metazoa; phylum Chordata; class Chondrichthyes; family Pristiophoridae; genus Pristiophorus; species Pristiophorus japonicus. Next base: position 167,546,360 of record NC_091991.1, on the reverse strand, counting down.
TGAAGCATTTTCTTTATGTGAGGGGCGGTATGGAATAACTTGTTGAGTGAGCTGCTCCCCCAGCCTTGGCTCTACTGAGCAGTGAAGTTCCTCCGGGGAACCTTTTAAACACTGTGCGCGCTTTCCTGCACTACAAGATGCTGTACCTGTGGTACAGGCTGGGGGAGCAGTGCAGTGGGGAGGGGTCGTTACTGACCACATAGGAGCGGACGTTACTTGCAAGTTGCAAAGTTCCTTTGCTTCTTGATTATCGAAAATGGAAATGAACTCCTCGGGAGTCACGCCACATAGAAACATAGAAACACAGAAACATAGAAAATAGGTGCAGGAGTAGGCCATTCGGCCCTTCTAGCCTGCACCGCCATTCAATGAGTTCATGGCTGAACATGCAACTTCAGTACCCCATTCCTGCTTTCCCGCCATACCCCTTGATCCCCCTAGTAGTAAGGACTACATCTAACTCCTTTTTGAATATATTTAGTGAATTGGCCTCAACAACTTTCTGTGGTAGAGAATTCCACCGGTTCACCACTCTCTGGGTGAAGAAGTTTCTCCTCATCTCGGTTCTAAATGGCTTACCCGTTATCCTTAGACTGTGACCCCTGGTTCTGGGCTTCCCCAACATTGGGAACATTCTTCCTGCGTCTAACCTGTCTGAACCCATCAGAATTTTAAACATTTCTATGAGATCCCCTCTCATTCTTCTGAACTCGAGTGACTACAAGCCTAGTTGATCCAGTCTTCCTTGATAGGTCAGTCTCGCCATCCCGGGACTGGAATTTTCCTCAGAAGCAGGTATGGAATGGGCAACTACTGTGACAGCTCGGATACCCAGGACCTAGTAAACCCCAATTTCATTATAGGTAAATATTTTTTAAACAGTTGAAAAAAGGTGTGTGGTAAAAGGGGTAATGGAATGGAGCCAAGTGGATAGCTTTTGGTGAGCTGGCACAAGCGCGATGGGCCGAATGGCCTCCATCTGTGCCATGACTCTAGGCCGGATGTTCAGGCTGTGGAACCCGAGCCTTGGTCGCCTACTTTTCATTTTATTCAATCTTCTCTCCATTATGTGTCGAAATTGGTGAGGTCCTTTACTGGGGGCCTGTGCCCTTCTCCTGCGCTCCTCAACACAAACAAATCTACTGCCATTGTGCCCCTGGAGTGAATCATCAAGGAGGGGACTGACAGGCACCCCTCCCTCAGAACCTCCCCCAATGAGGTGGCTCAGAGGAGGGTCTGAGCCGAGTGGGGAGGGCCGGGGAACGCGGGTTTAAATTCGACAAGAGTAGGAACAGGCTGGACGGTGGGCGGCCCTTCCTTCCCCAGAGAGGAGCGAGCCTCTGGAACGAGTCGCCCGCTGGTGCGGAGGGTGCAGACTCTCTGTGCGCCTTCAAGAGGGAGCTGAACCGATTCCTGACTCACTTTATATAGGCGGCTTTATAGATACACTCAATCCATGTGATCTCCTGGACTGCTTTCAATCACTAAAGGAGAGGGGGGTTGGGAGAGGAATTTTCCATAATATTTTTTCCTTTATTGACACTGGGTTTCTCTCTCCCAGAAGATTACATGATTACACAAGGGGAGTGGTGTAAGGAAGTGTCTGGACACCATGTGTGTGGGGCAGGCCTGCTAGACCAGCTTGTCCTTTCCTGCCCGTCAGTTATGTATGCTGGGGTGGGATCTGAACCGAGGCGGCCCCTCGCTGTGATGCCGAGCACTGCTCTCCGATGCTCCGCAGCACCTTGCTGCTCCTGGCGTTGCCACGTCCCGGCGGCTGGGCCCCGTACCTGATGCTGTTCTTATGCAGGGACTCCAGGATGGCGTTGTTGTCGTCAGCCGAGGCGTGTTTATCCAGGTTCCTGAACTTGGCCAGAGCGGTCATCCCACGCTGCACGTTCTGCTTGGGAACATCCAGCTTCTTGCTGAATGTCACAGTGTCCTTGTTGCCGTCGTAACTGAACAGCACCGGGTAGCAGTCGTGACCCTACGAGAACAAGACAGGCACAAAATGAGTCCTCCGACCCATTAAATTGCTGTTTACTTACATCCAGGGACTGGGGAAACCACTTCACAGTAACACTGCCAGAGGCGTCTGCTGTTGAAGTGCATGTTTTCACAACAGTACAACCCAAGTGAACCAATGTAAAACTTGGAAAAGATTTTTCCCCTCTAATTTCCTCCTCATCAAGGCTTTGACTCATGCTGGGCTGCCCCAAGCATCCGGGAGGGCGCTGAGCACCTCGAGTCTCGTTGCCGAGAGCATGCATAACCCAGGCGCAGGCAGCGGAAGGAGCGTGCGGCAAACCAAACTCCCCACCCACCCTTTCCCTCAACGACTATCTGCCCCACCTGTGACAGAGACTGTAATTCCCGCATTGGACTGATCAGTCACCTGAGAACTCACTTTTAGAGTGGAAGCAAGTCTTCCTCAATTTTGAGGGACTGCCTATGATGATGATGAGGAGGAGGAGGAGGAGGAGGAGGATGAGGAGGAGGAGGAGGCGGCCGCCGTCCCCAGGTTTCACCAGCCTTTCAATAGTTCACACAAGGGGCCATTCTTCATGGGTAAGCCCAGTCAGCGGACTAATCTCCATAGGATATCACATTGAAGCTTGCTCCTTTCTTCCGCTAAGGGCCACACATGTGCAGCAGGGGTCACCAGACTGACCTTCCCCTCTCCCTCGCTGGGGTGCTGGGCCAATTTGGTGCTCGAAATACTGCCCCCTGTTAACTCGACACAGGCGGACTTCTGATTGCTATTAGCTTAGCGCAGGATGCATTTAACTCTGTTGCTGAGCCGCTGCATGGTACAAGGTCGCCGAGAGCATGCAGAAATCAAGCGCAGGCAGCGGAAGGAGCGTGTAGCAAACCAGGCTCCCTGCCCACCCTTTCCCTCAACGACTATCTGTCCCACCTGTGACAGGGACTGTGGTTCTCGTATTGGACTGTACAGCCACCTAAGGACTCATGCCAAGAGTGGAAGCAAGTCTTCCTCAATCCCGAGGGACTGCCTATGATGATGGCATGGTACAAGTGCCACATCCATCTCCTTCAGCACCAACACAGAGCAGGCAATCACAAACCTGCTGCAGCATAACTTTAAAAAAAAAATAGAATTGTACAACACAGAAGGCGGCCCATTCGGCCCATCATGCCTGCTCTTTGAAAGAGCGATCCAATTAGGCCCACTCCCCTGCTCTTTCCCCACAGCCCTGCATTTTTTTCCTTTTCCAGTATATATCCAATTCCCCACTGAAAGTTACTATTGAATCTGCTTCCACCACTCTTTCAGGCAGTGCGTTCCCGATCATAGCAACTCGCTGCGTTAAAAAAAAAATTCTCCTCTCCCTCTGGTTCTTTTGCCAATTATCTAAAATCTGTGTCCTCTGGTTACTGACCCTCCTGTCAGGAGAAACAGTTTCTCCTTAATTACTCTATCAAAACCCCTCATAATTTTGAGCACCTGTTAAATCTTCCCTTAACTTTCTCTGCTGTAGGGAGAACAATCCCAGTCTCTCCACATCATTGAAATCCCTCAACCCTGGTATCATTCGAATGCATCACCTCTGCACCCTCTCCAAGGGCTCAACGTCATTCCTAAAGTGAAAGAGATAATTATTTTCTGTAATATGGGAAAGGCATTTTCCTTCCAATGACTTGGGCCTTGCTGTGGCGAGTGGACACAGGGATAGCCTGCTAACAGGTTCTGTTTGAAGGACTGCAGTGTATTTCTACCACGGGACTTACCGCGGCCACCAAACTATTCTCTGTGATAAATGTGACAGTCAGGAGAGGTAGAGACTCTGTGTCGAGACAAGCAATCCTGTAGGCAAGAGAAAACAGCTCGTGTCAGTAGCAAAGCCAGCCAAGAAAAATGGCCACCAGCATTCTAAAAACTTCCCAATGCAGCAAGGCTGAGTTCTTAACAGTTTTTCCCCCCTCCTTTCCCCCCACCCCACACTTCTGTAGATACAGGGGAAATGTTCCCGCTAAAGTAATGGGCAAGGTCCCGTGCACCTGCTCACCGGCCTTTATATTGCAAATGCCGCACAAACGCAGATATTTAAGGGGACCGTGCATTAAAAAAAAGACTTGCATTTATTAGCTCCTTTCATGACCACCGCACGTCTCAAAGCACTTTACAGCCAATAAAATACTTTTTGGAGTGTAGTCACCATTGTAATGTGGGAAAAGCGGCAGCCAATTTGCGCACAGCAAACTCCCACAAACAGCAATGTGATAATGACTTGATAATTTGTGTTTTTGTTATGTTGATTGAGGGTTAAATATTGGCCAGGACACCAGGGATAACTCCCCCTGCTCTTCTTCAAAATAGTGCCATGGGATCTTTTACGTCCACCCGAGGGAGCAGATGGGGCCTCGGTTTAACGTCTCATCCGAAAGACGGCACCTCCAACAGTGCAGCACTCCCTCAGCACTGCACTGGGGAGGGTCAGCCTAGATTGTTCTTGTGCTCAAGTGCCTGGAGTGGGACTTGAACCCACAACCTTCTGACTCAGAGGCGAGAGTGCTGCCCACTGAACCACAGAGAACAAAGCGCGACTTACAGGGAAACATTGCTCAGGGGTAGAGTTTCCGTTTTGGGCACAATCGGGGATCCCGGGGCAAATTGTGCTAGTCTTGTGAAGTGGGTTTTTTCCCCACTCAAGCCTCTGCTCAAACAGATTTGCAAATGGCCAAACATAAAATCTGCCATGAACCAACGTAATCGGGCAGCGTCTTAGAATATAATTTTTTTTTTTAATTGCTTTAAAAAACATTCCGTGACATATTTAAGAATTTGATTAATACAGCTGAAAATGGGTTTCACACAAAAAAATAAGCATTTTAATCAGTGTCCAGTCCACCACCTGGGAGTAACCTGGTGAGGCCGCACCTGGAGTACTGCGTGCAGTTTTGGTCACCTTACTTAAGGAAGGATATACTGGCTTTGGAGGGGGTACAGAGACGATTCACTAGGCTGATTCCGGAGATGAGGGGGTTACCTTATGATGATAGATTGAGCAGACTGGGTCTTTACTCGTTGGAGTGCAGAAGGATGAGGGGTGATCTTATAGAAACATTTAAAATAATGAAAGGGATAGACAAGATAGAGGCGGAGAGGTTGTTTCCACTGGTCGGGGAGACTAGAACTAGGGGGCACAGCCTCAAAATACGGGGGAGCCAATTTAAAACCGAGTTGAGAAGGAATTTCTTCTCCCAGAGGGTTGTGAATTTGTGGAATTCTCTGCCCAAGGAAGCAGTTGAGGCTAGCTCATTGAATGTATTCAAATCACAGAAAGGTAGATTTTTAAGCAATAAGGGAATTAAGGGTTATGGGGAGCGGGCAGGTAAGTGGAGCTGAGTCCACGGCCAGATCAGCCATGATCTTGTTGAATGGCGGAGCAGGCTCGAGGGGCTAGATGGCCTACTCCTGTTCCTAATTCTTATGTTCTTATGTTCTATGTAACCTGATTTCAAATAACTAAAAATGATTTTTTTTTTTAAACTATACCGAATCATTTGCTAGTTACATTAGGGTACATACGCCATTCAGCTTCTTAGTAAATTAAATATATATTCAAAAGCTTTTAAGACCTGCCTTAGTGTTCTTGCACTAAACTTAATTTTAAGAGCCTCCTCGAAGGCCCGCAAACTAGCGGCATGAGCGGAAACTCCCAATGGTGATTAATTCAACCTGGGGGAGTTAAAAAACTAGTGCGAAAGATCGCGGAAACTCGATTTGTGCTGAATGTAATTTGCACTTAAAATTCCGAGAGCTGGTGTGCCGGTTACGCCGATTTCGGGGCAAATTGCGCCGAAAGAAACCCAGTGCAACCGAGCGGAAACTCCAGGCCGCAGACTCGTGCTGGGGGCGAGCCGTCCACTCGGACCTCGGCCAGATTGCCGTTCTTCACGCGAGCCCAGATAGCAAGTGGCAGCAGGGCTGTCCAACGTGGACACATCAGAGCGGAACCCAACCCAATCCTTCCCCAATATCCACTCATGCACCTTCCAGCTGGGGGTGGGGGGGGGGGGTGGGTGGGGCGCCACCAAGTAGTGATCAGGGAACTGGGCCCCTTCCCAGGCCAGTGACACGGAGGCCGATCGTAATGTTCCTATTCTCTCCTCAGCTGCAATCAGGTTAGGGTCTGGTCTGCTCAGCTTCACAATGGGCCTCGCAACTACCAAGGGCACCCCCCCCTCCCCCCTCCGTTTACAGGTTTGAGGATAGCACAGTATAAAATAGAGTCCTTTAAAAGCAGCTGCATGCTGTCACTAACAATGTGCTTCAGTACACCAGTAGCAATCGAAAGGAAGATAGGGGTAAATATTCTCCAGCACCTGGTTTCGGCGATGAGGCTGCAACACCTGCCCGAAACTGGGAGGCCAGAGGCCCGCCTGAAATTAGGCTTCAGGTTTCGTCTAAATATTCTGGGCCAACTGCTGGTGCCTATTGCACCTGCGCAGGCAGCTTACCCCTCTGCATGAACAAAATTTGGCCTGGTTTCCTTGTTAGCAGCAGCTTCAGGGGAGGTATCGGGGAGGGGAGGGGTGGGGTGGAGGTGGGGTTGGAAGACAGCTGGAGGCAGGCAGATCCCGGCCGGCAGCATTGCTGTGCTCTCCCCTGCCCCGTATGACTTTATAAAGAAATAACTAAAGCTCACCTTTAGGGTGGCAGCCAGCTCTGAGGCTGCACCCACTCCAGGTGAAGCTGAGCGGAGTAGGCCGCAGCCCACTCGGCTCCTCAGGACACCAATTTCCTGAGGAGTCCCATAACGGGCGTTAGGCCCTCACTGACATACATAAGGGGTCTAATGCCTGTTTTAGGTGGCCAATAGAGAAGCCGGAGAAATCATCCCACTCAATTTCAGGTCAGACGTCTTTCAGGCATCCTTGGGACATCGGAGGTTGGTCCCCAAAATTGCGCATCGTTGCACCTGTTCTACGGCCGTAAAATGGGCACAAGGTGGTCAAATTTCTACCCCCATATAGTTCAACGGCCGTTCCCCCTCGGGCATTCTTTAATGAATGGAAAGTTTAGGATATCCACTGGGAATTGTTTAGTGATGTGCAGGTTACCCCGTGAGATCTGTGAGCAACTGGTCAAGCTAATGAGAGAATGTTCCAGAGGCCTCCGGCACGCAAACGTGTGGACTCTGGAATCAACACGTCTGACTTTGTTACGGCACGTGTAGCTGTACATGCTCTACAGGGAGCAGCACCGCAAACCATTAACGTCAAAAGATTTACTGTGAATATAGACGCCATTGTCAGATGACCTTTAACCCCTTCACCAGTTGACCAATGTCAATGTAGGGCCGAGCACTGGTAACCATTTGCTGTTAAATGTGACTGGTGTGTTATCAAAAAAAATCTATTTTTCAGTCGCAAAATATCGCACATCATTAACTAAGCTCCACTGCGTTATGTTAAGAATGGTTTTGTTTGCACTTAAACTTGTGCCATCGACGGGGTTAACGATACCAAACACGCATGAAGTAAAATGGAGGCTTACGTTGTCTTCTTGTTGGCGTCGGTGACACACACAGTGCTGTCATGGCTGACCCAGCCCACGCGGTTCCCACTGTCGGAGAAACAGACCCCGTGAACCCAGCCGCCGGTCCCACTGGACTCAAACATCAGCTCGCCGAACGGCATCTTCGAGCCCCATGGCGTGGGTGACGGTTTCTCCTCAACCTCCTTGATGTAGGCCGAAAAAACCCTAGTGGCGAGAGTGCGGTAGTGCAATTAGATTGCTGACACCGGGATTACATTCTTACAGCAAGGCTCCTGCCAGGAACTCTGTCTTTGTGAGATTCTAACTGGCCGAGAACTGTGATAAATCCAATGAATGTGTGCTCTGGCTCAGCTTCAGGAATTTTCCACTGCCGCCTCAATGCTGCTGGTATTTCAAGGTGTTCATTTTAAAAACCACAGACAGCAATGGTACATTAGTGTATATAGGTATTTCTGCATATAGGTACATTCGTGTATATAGGTATTTCTGTATATAGGTACATTAGTGTATATAGGTACATTCGTGTATATAGGTATTTCTGTATATAGGTACATTAGTGTATATAGGTATTTCTGTATATAGGTACATTCGTGTATATAGGTATTTCTGTATATAGGTACATTCGTGTATATAGGTACTGGAACTAGGTCAGGAGAGCAATGGAATTGAAGGGAGAGTTTTTCTTTTCAATTTCCCCCTCCCTTTGCGGAAGTCTTGTTGGACTACAGTCCCACAGGTGCTTGCAGAACTATCAGTACCTCACTGATTGAGTCATTCTTGGCATGTAACCCGAGGCGGTGAATAGCTCGAATGTGGAGGTTCACGTACCCGAGCTTGACCCAGACTTCCAGCCAGGGGCGGATTAACCACGGGGTGGGGGGTGGGGGGGTGCTGCAGCCCCAGGCCCACCAAAGACCAAATAAATGTAGGGAAAAAAAATATAAGGCCTCCCAAATAGGCTGAATAGAATAGACAATGAGAGAGGAAAAACAATACCGAGGAAAATAGATTTACTTGTTTATACCTATATACAGAACAGAATATGTACAAGCCTGTTTTATTTCACATTTATTGAGAGAAACTTAAATATAAGTATAGGAATCTAGTATTGCAATGTTACTAGAGTCAGAATATATACCTACTTGACACAGAAGATATGCTTTCATTGTTGAATATACTGGCCCATTTTTTCATACTCAATCAGAATCATATACGTAATGTAATGAACATGAACAAACATAACTATCGGCCCACTTGGATCAATTTGCCCCAGGCCCAATCAGGCCCGGCTTCCAGCAGGAATCACTAGATACCCAATCAGGAGCAGGTAACTGTGACGGATTCTGTTTCCCCCCCCCCCCCCCCCCACCCTACTCCAAAGGCCAATTTTAGCAACTCCAATGATGCCTCGGCTGAAATCAGATTAACTTGGGCCACAATGGGATCAAAGTCATAGTGTCACAATACATGATGTAAAACAACTCTCCAGAGAGTAGAAAATTAGATTTCAGTGCACACTGCAACCAATTTATACCAACAAAACTCGGATGCAAAGGATCAGAGGGAGAGTGAGAAAGGGAGTCGGCGAGATGTGAGCGGGTGAACAGTAGCCAATGAGAGATAAGTGGAAGATATGAAGTCAGAGGGGAGAGAGAGAGAGAGAGAGAGAGAGAGAGGGGAAACTGGGAAATCAGGAGCCAGGAGAGCAGAGGCCAAGAACTGGAGAGTCAAGAGTAGAACTAGACCAGGAGCTGGTGAATGCACTGCGCCAGTGTGAGTTATAATACCACTGGAGCTTCTGGAGGAATGCCAAGCTATGGAGCCACGCTCCAACATTAGTGATTTCAGTAAAAGAGGGGAAAATTGGAAAAATAACTCTAATGATCTTATGATGAATGTAGGTCAATGACCTTCAACAGAAAATGGCCCAGGTGTTTCTACGACAACACTGTTGTAGACACAGGCACTAATTGCACGAGAGAACATCTTACAAACACACTCACAACACATGTGCATATTTACTTAACATCCTTCAGTAATCAAGGAAGTAAAGCACTCAAAATAACACACGCACACACTATCTTAATATTTGATCACCAAATGCACAAAAGGTTAAAGTTCACATGCCTGCGCTGTGAGCATGAGTACTGAGTTCACAGGGCCAATGACGGTGTACATTCATCATTTTTTACTTACTAATCAGAAATGCCATTAGCCACATCTGCATTCCCAATTAGCTAACAAGTACCTGAAGGAAGAACATTTGCAGGGCTAAGGGGGAAGGGCAGGGGAAGTGGGACTAGCTGAAATGCTCTTGCAGAGAGCCAGCAAGGGCTCGACAGGCCGAATGGCCTCCTTCTGTGCTGTAACCATTCTAAAGATTCTATATTGGACAGCACTGATGTAGGTGCAATAGTCTGTGTGCACCGTGACCATATTCTGCATCAATAACCGAGGCAAGAGAGGTGGTAATATTGAATCCTTGCAGGCCTCGCTATCGAGTAACATTCACAAAGCAGGATCACGATCAGTGAATTAAGATTATGAAATCAAACAATTTGTGGAGACAGAATATTAATTTCTATCAATTCTCACAAGCCCATCTGAAGAGATAAATATATCAAATCTTGCGTATGTTACCTGCATTTGAAGTCAGAGGATCCAGCAGCCAACAGGATGTTATTGGGATGCCAGTCCAGACTCAGTATAGTGGAGCGAATTGGTTTCTTGATATGTTTGCAAACCCACCTATAAAATATAAGTATATATAATTAAACCCTGAGATGATGCTTAATGCAGAGAATCCAGCCTTACTTTAATTATACGTTTCTTTAAAATTCCTTTACACAAACACACACACACATACACATCCATCTTTAATTGAGAGTGCAACTTGCTTGAGGCTTTTCCTTAACCCCACCCCAGGGGTCACATCTGACAGCAGGCACAATAAGTTCCAGTGTATTTTATGTCATAAAAATATTTTTGTCCTCCGTCAAGGCCTCCAAGAATTTTCTACATTTCAATGAGATCACCTCTCACTTTTTTTAAAATTACAGACATTATAGGCCCATTCGACTCAAAGTTAGAGACTGCCAAGTTAGTGCTCATAAAAAGCAGTGGGCCATGCCCACTAGAAACTAGGTTCAACCTGCCCAAACTCATTTGCTCCAGGACTATCAGACAGAGGAGATTTGGATCTGGGCTGTATTTGAAACTCATATCTCTGGAAATTCAGAAGGAACTTCTTTCCCTAGAGAGTGGTGAGAATGTGGAACTCACTACCACAGAGTGGTTGAAGCAAATATTAAGGGGAGGATAGACAAGCATAAGAGGGAGAAGGGAATATAAGAACATAAGAAATAGGAGTAGGAGTAGGCCATACAGCCCCTCGAGCCTGCTCCGCCATTTAATACGATCTTGGCAGATCCGATCATGGACTCAGATCCACTTCTCGGTTAAGAAACTGTCCATCTCTGTCTTAAATGTATTCAATGACCCAGCTTCCACAGCTCTCTGAGGCTGCGAATTCCACAAATTTACAACTCTCAGAGAAGAAATTCCTCCTCATCTCAGTTTTAAATGGGCGACCCCTTATTCCTAGATTATGCCCTCTAGTTCTAGCCTCCCCCATCAGTGGAAACATCCTCTCTGCATCCACCTTGTCAAGCCCCCTCATAATCTTATATATTTCCACAAGATCACCTCTCATTCTTCTGAATTCCAATGAATAGAGGCCCAACCTACTCTACGTTTTCTCATAAGTCAACCCCATCATCTCCACAATCAACCTAGTGAACCTTCTCTGAACAGCCTCCAAAGCAAGTATATCCTTTCTTAAATATGGAAACCAAAGCTGTACGCAGTTATCCAGGTGTGGCCTCACCAATACCCTGTATAACTGTAGCAGGACTTCTCTGCTTTTCTGCTCCATCCCCTTTGCAATAAAGGCCAAGATTCCATTGGCCTTCCTGATCACTTGCTGTATCTGCATACTAACCTTTTGCGTTTCAAATAGAGGGTTATGCTGATAGAGTTAGACAGGAGGAGGCTCGAGTGGAACATAAACGCCGGCATGGATTGTTGGGCCGAATGGCCTGTTTCTGTGCAGTATATCCTATGTAATCCTATAACTATATGCTACCCCACTGCACTAACCAGTCCTCCCAGATGTAAACGTGCCCATTATTCCCTCACATGGTGACTCTCCAATCTCCTTGAATGAAGTAATGGAGTGAGGACACTGAGCAATGACTGGGCACCACTTGAAGGGGAGGTACTGGTACTTCCTCCCCCCTTAGCTGGTTCACAGCAGCATTAGTAGAGACCTTATGGCCAGGGATCAGTGCAGAGAAGGAGGCTCCACATAACATTTGAATAACTTCACATTGTGATCGTTTTTCAGCTCACATGTGACCTTAAAATAAAACTTGGTGTTGACTGTTAGGATCATCAGGGTGAGGTGCATTAGCGGTGAGAGAGGGAACACGTTCTCATTTCAGGCACTCAGTTCTCAGTATCAAGCACTTGCAGGTGAGGTATAACATACTGATTGTATTCTAAAGGCTTGCTTTACACCATTCCAGCAATGTGTTCAGCCCTATTGCACTCGTGTAATAACTGTGTGAGCCGCAGCTCAGTGGTAGCTCTCTCGCCTCGGAGTCAGCAGATTGTGGGTTCAAGGCTCACTCCAGAGACTTAAGCACATAATCTAAGCCGACACGTCAGTGCAGCGCTGAGGGAGCACTGCACTGTTGGAGGTGCCTTCTTTCGGATGAGACGTTAAACCAAGGACCCCTTTACCCTCTCAGGTGGACGCAAAAGATACTTTTGCACTATTCGAAAAGCAATGGAGTTCTCCCTGGTGTCCTGGCCAATATTTATCAACCAACATCACTAAAACAGATCACCGAGTCTTTTATCACATTGCTGTTTGTGGGAGCTTGCTGTGATGCTGCGTTTCTTGCATTACAACAGTGACTACTCTTCAAAAATATTTCATTTACTATAAAGTACTTTGGGAGGTCCTGAGGTCATGAAAGGTGCTATATAAATGCACGGCTTTAGTGTAATATTTTGCAGTTTCTACACCAGCCATTCTCTGACCTCTACGTATTGCTAGTTTACTATAAAGCAGAGGCCGTTCTATTGCATTTCGTATTCCAGTCATTGCAAACTCACCAGTCATTGTCCTGCTCAAAGTAGCAGATTGAAATCAGCCGTGATCCGCTGCCCACCGCAAACTTGTTCTCCTTCGGCGACCATTTCACACATCTGGCGGCACGGTTGATTCTTAGGATGACAAGAGTTGGCTTCCAAACATTGCCCTTCAGGGACCAGACGTAGGCATTACGGTCAGTGCCACAGGTCACGATCCGATTGCTCTCCGGAGCCCAGCCAATCCCTAATTCAAACCCAAAGTCGGTGGATTGGATTGATCATTATGTATAAAAGATAACAGATTCTTAAGAGTGTCTTACAGTTCTTTATATACCTACAACACAGGAAAACTCGTAAACAGCAACCGGGACTGACTGAGGGCAGTGACAATTAATGGCCATAAATATAAGGATGTAAGGTTGCATACTTGCTGTTCAATTTGTAGATAAGGATTTCCAGTAAGGTCCATTGAAAGCCAGTGTGGGTCAGTGGGGATCAGGATGATTAGTAAACGGGGCTTGGGCAGCCTGTGGAATTTTAGACCGCTTGGTGTTTATAGAAGGTGGCGATCGAAATGGATCCAAGTGTTCAATTGGTAAATGTTTGTTCTGTAGTAGCTCTCAGTGTAATCCATGCTTTTGTGTGATGATGCTCAAAAATTAATAACTGATCTCATTAGTTATCAAAAATTGTAGTTGAATTGTAAGTTGTGATGTACTGAATGTTGGACATTTACCGTCATATTATGCCCTTCTGCTAATGTTATGACTCATAGGGGTCAAGTTTCGGGCCGCGCCTAGAACGGTGCAGCCCCGCGAGCCACGCCTGATTTCTGCGCTCAAAACGGCGCCTAAACCTTACCTCTGCATTCTCCCCGCTGCTGGAACGTTCCAGGCCCTTGGCGTAGCGCAGCACAAGCTGTGGGCGGAGCCAGCTCGCGGCACTGAAAACAGTGCCAGGACCTCTCATGCGTGTTAGTGTGTGTGCATGTGCAGTAGCTCCAGGCTGCCGAGGCTGCGTGGGAGGGCCTTGAACCACGCCGGCCCTGGCTGAATGGGCTCACTGGGGTGGCGAAGATCGGACTCGGGCCTCCCTCCCCCTCTTCTTCAGCTCCTGCTCCGGCGCTCTTCCCTTCCCCCCCCCCCCCCACCCCCCACAGATAGAGAGAGATACTGACAGACAGACAGAAACACATGGGGGGAGATCCCAGCATGCTGTTGGAGGGCTCCTGGTGCTGCAGTCAGTGAGTAGAAATGTCATTTTAAATTTTTTTATTTATTCGATTTTATTGGTGGTTGATTTATTTATAATTTCTTATTGATGATGACTCTTTATTTGTAAAAGTGAAGTGTTTAATGCTTGTAAACCCTACTTCTCCCCCTTCTCCTCCTCCCCCCCCGCCCCCGCATATCTCGTTCCTTACGCCTGATTTCTGAGTGTACAAAAATCTACACTTACTCCATTCTAAGTTACTTTGGAGTAAGTTTTCGCTGCCTAAACTTGCAAAACAGGCGTAAGTAGCCGGACACGTCCCCATTAATGATTTAGACGAGGGGATTAAATGTAGTATCTCCAAATTTGCGGGTGGCAGTGTGAGCTGCGAGGAGGATGCTATGAGGCTGCAGAGTGACTTGGATAGGTTAGGTGAGTGGGCAAATGCATGGCAGATGATGTATAATGTGGATAAATGTGAGGTTATCCACTTTGGTGGTAAAAACGGAGAGACAGACTATTATCTGAATGGTGACAGATTAGGAAAAGGGGAGGTGCAACGAGACCTGGGTGTCATGGTACATCAGTCATTGAAGGTTGGCATGCAGGTACAGCAGGCGGTTAAGAAAGCAAATGGCATGTTGGCCTTCATAGCGAGGGAATTTGAGTACAGGGGCAGGGAGGTGTTACTATAGTTGTACAGGGCCTTGGTGAGGCCACACCTGGAGTATTGTGTACAGTTTTGGTCTCCTAACTTGAGGAAGGATGTTCTTGCTATTGAGGGAGTGCAGCAAAGGTTCACCAGACTGATTCCCGGGATGGCGGGACTGACATATCAAGAAAGACTGGATCAACTGGGCTTGTATTCACTGGAGTTCAGAAGAATGAGAGGGGATCTCATAGAAACGTTTAAAATTGTGATGGGTTTAGACAGGTTAAATGCAGGAAGAATGTTCCCAATGTTGGGAAAGTCCAGAACCAGGGGTCACAGTCTAAGGATAAGGGGTAAGCCATTTAGGACCGAGATGAGGAGAAACTTCTTCACCCAGAGATTGGTGAACCTGTGGAATTCTCTACCACAGAAAGTTGTTGAGGCCAATTCACTAAATATATTCAAAAAGGAGTTAGAGGTAGTCCTTACTACTAGGGGGATCAAGGGGTATGGCGAGAAAGCAGGAATGGGGTACTGAAGTTGCATGTTCAGCCATGAACTCATTGAATGGCGGTGCAGGCTTGAAGGGCCAAATGGCCTACTCCTGCACCTATTTTCTATGTTTCTATGTTTCTATAATATTGTCATTGATAAATCCAATAAAAAATTGAGGAGAAACTTCTTTACTCAGAGAAGGTGCTCCCACAGGGAGTGGTGAGGCGAATAGCACAGATGCATTTATGGGGAAGCTAGATAAGTACATGAGGGAGAAAGGAATTGAAGGATATGTTGATAGGGTTCAATGAAGAGGGTTGCGAGGAAGCTTGTGTGAAGCATTAGCACCGGCATAGACCAGAAAATGGCCTGTGCCGTAAATATGTAAAATATTTAACACAACAAAAATAATGTAATATATATCAAAATATATGTAAAATAAATGTAAATATGTAATCCTGAGCAAGGGAGCAGATTATTTGTATGGTGAAGATGTAACTGGTCTGATACTACTTAACTCTTAATTAGGTAATTAGGCACTTTTACAGTTAACTGAACTGATCATATTATACTACAGTACACCATGCAAATATAATATTGGAATACACCGGTCTTGAATATATTATATATTGGAGTATATACTGTGTTGTAATTAATTTATTGGTGTGTACTTGTTGCCTATAACTTACAATAGAGTATTCCTTGTGTGTGTGTTATAGTGGAATGTACTTGAGTGTGTATCCCACATTGAAGTATACTGTGGATATATTATACTCACACGTGGTATGCATGTCAGACTAGAGTGTACTATGTTATACTGGAGTATATTGTGCTTACATTATAGTAGCTTATACTGTGTATGTTATAATGGAATATCCCTGCCATATGTGTACTGCATTGGAGTATACATTATACTGGAGTATACCTGTGTATACATTATGTTGCAGTATATCTGTGGTATATATATATTATAATGTGTATATATTATATTGGAGTAAACCTTTTGTGTATATATACTATTATCTAAATTATAGCTCGAACTGTCGAACAGAATCCTCTGTGGGTATTGGCAGACTTGAGAGAATAGTTTAATAATATTTTTTATTTTGGTATTTGCTAATTTTCCTACATTACAACAGTGACTACACTTCAAAAGGCAAATCATTGGCTTTGAAGAACTTTTGGGACATCCTGAGGTTGTGAAAGTCTCTGTATAGATTGAATGTTGCTCCTTTCTTATTTTCCAATACATAAATACTATAATTTATTTTAATAGATATTTTTAAGTCATTACAGCTTCAAGAAATCCACCTGCTATGGGATTAGTTGGCCTGTGTTGAGACTTCATCAGTGATGAGCCATTAAGATGCGTGTCTGCCCTGAACACACGGAATGTGTACGAACACAGGTCTCTTGCACTACTTGGCATACAAGAGTAATGTGGTGAGTCTTACCTGTCACATGTCCACTATGCTCTTTCAGCTCATGAATCCTGCTCCACTTGGACCCCTCTTTCTTGTAAATGTGAACCTCATGGTTGTTGGGACAGAGCGCAATTTCTGAGGAAGCAATTAGAAAATGCAAACCATGTGACTAGGCCAGAAAAAGAATTCAGGAACCATTATGTAAAGAGTTCAAATATATGTGGAAACTGCTCAAAACCAGGAAGTTAGGAGTGGGCAGGGAATTATTTTTACACAAGGGGTAACAAGTTAGCAAGGAAGGCCGTGGAGGGAGACCCTACCATGAGCTCGAGAGGTAATTAAATCGGTTTCTGAAGAAGGGATTGAGGGATATGGTGAGACAAGTCAAAAGTGGTTAATTTATCAAAATGGGCCTGGTTTATTGAGCGGAATGTCCTTAATAGCAGTGGGAATGAGGAATAGGGCAACGGTGAGGAATGCAGTGATGGTGGGCAGAGAGCCTGCAGGTCTTGTTTTGCTTATTTTACTGAACTGTGTGGATCTAAGAAACCAATGTAAATGAAACTAAACAAATGGTTAAAAAGTTTAAAACACCATTCAATGGAGTGTAAAATAACAACTACCTCTGTGTTGGGTTGCCAACTCTGCTTGGCTGTATTCCTGGAGACCGCACACCTACAACTGCCTCCCCCAGTCAAACAGACATTTTTCACCATCTGCAATATTTTACAGCTAATAAACAAAAGTATTCCCCAATGATTTTTCTCCTGGCTGATCACAGCAGTGCCCGGAGGATTCACCTTTAATTCCTGGATACACCAGGGCAATCCAGGAGGGTTGGCAACCCTTACCTGTCTGCAGTTTTTCCAGTGTCCCTAATAAACTACACACATTCAGGGAAACAAACTATTTATTTCTTAGGAAATGCTGGCTATTAATAGCTGGGTATTTTGGAGAGGAGAAAGACTCGGAACTCTGGGGATTGGAAAGGGTTACGGGTAAGGCTGCCCTCGAACGACAAATGATCACTTTCTCCGTCATTAAGGAACCGCTAAACAAATCAAATGTTTCAAAGCCCTGTATTTGCTCGACGCCATTAATGGGTCATTAACTACTGAGGAAATCAGGCTTTCTCCCACTTTTGGGCAAAAGAGAAATTACGTGCCCTTAGCTCTTAGCGGAGGGATGTGGGTTTTCTGTGCTTCACTTCCTGTTGTTCAATCCCCTGTGCACAGCTCTTGCACACAATATTTCACACCCACTCTTAAGAGGAAACATCACTCTCAAGCAGAAAAACTCTGCCTATTTAGTCAGACAACTTCCTCTTCAAATGCTGCCATTTGATATTTTAATGCCAAGGCACGCAAGGTTGGATTAACCTTTTCACTGACAAGGCAGCAAAGATTTCCGAGTTTTTAAGATACATAATGTGCTGTGCAGTCCATTATTTGTAAAGCAATCCATTCACCACACTTGGAGAGAATGATTTTATATGAAAGCTGGTCCAAATGTGTTTAGCATCCACTATCAAGGTGCCAGGGGAGCAGCAGGTGCTAAATAATGCAAGCATGGCCTTTTGGTCGATAGCGTGTGATGCACTTTGCACACTTCGTGAATCATCCTCAAACTGCAAATAAAAGCAATTATTTTAAAGCAATTATTTGTCCTTGTATTGGGGAGTTGGGAGGGGGCAGGTTCAAATCCTGCAATAGCCTTCCCAAAAAGTCCACCATGTTGGCTGTGAGCATCTGTTTATGTCACTGCACATGCAACATATTTGTTATTAAACATCAAAGATTTCTGGTGGCAATGATATCACCGATTAGGTTATTGGGAACCAGACTGTTTACAGATCTGGTGAGGTGTCGTGCAATGAACACCTGCACATGAACATCTGGATCCAGATTGCACTGCATTACCCCAAAATAGTATTTAGTTTATCACCTCCTCCCAAGAGGGACTTTGGATGTGTGAATATTCAGGGATTTTCTAATTCACTGGTAGCAGGAGTCACTTCCTTGGCAAGCTTGGAAAAGGTCAGAGGTGATCAATAGCCAAGTTGCAACATCCTTCATTTTAGCAAATGACCTTAGACCTGGGCAAGATGAGTCTGTTAATGCATTTGACCCCAACATCCCAATGAGCGTCAAATGATTATTTACAAGTTAGATAAGATTCATTTGGAATACTGGAGTTTAAAAATGTTGTGCTTTCACTTTATTTTACACATCCTAAAAAAGTTTTTTTTTTAAATCTTATAGGATTTCCAAATATTTGTACCAACATCTTATACTGTGGAATAATCTATATTGATTTCTGCAGTGCTAAAGTGTTATTTTCTCATCAAATTTCCAGAAAATAAAACAGACCTGAGGCAGGGCATTGGTTGGTGTGCAACAACTGGCCTCAGTTCCATTAGGTTAGGGACCTGGAGGCCAGGGGTAAAAATTAAATCAGCCAGAGTAACTGTACTCAATCGCTATTGAGCGACACAGCTGGGAGTGAAGTGAAGGTGTGTTTGTCAGAGAGAGTTTTCCAGGTTTTTTTCCCCCTTCTTCCCTCCATCCCTGCATGGCCTCACCCCTCCCGATCTCTGTAATCTCCTCCAGCCCTACAACCTCCCAAGAAGTCTGAGCTCCTCTGATTCTGCCCTCCTGAGCATCCCTGATTATAAATCGCTCAACCATTGGCGGCTATGCCTTCTGTTGCCTGGGCCGCAAGCTCTGGAACTCCCTCCCCAAACCTCCCCGTCTCTCTACCTCTCCTCCTTCAAGAGACTCCTTAAAACATACCTCTGTGACCAAGCCCTGCGCTAATTTCTATTTATGCGGCTTGGTGTCAAATTTTTATTGCATAATACTCCAGTGAAGCGCCTTGGGGCGTTTCACTATGTTAAAGGCGCTATATAAATACGTACTGTTATTCTTGGTCCTGGGTTTTCCATGCTTCTTTGAATTCTACAAGGCGATTACATGGCTGTGTGGGTGTGGGTTGGAGGAAGAGTTTAGTCACAATGCTCCAGCCATTATGAGTGTGAAGGAAGGCTTGGTCTTTTGCTGTCCGGCTTTTTCATATGATCGGATAACATCAGATGAAGACAGCTGCAGTTGAATAGTTTGCCAACATTCATTGTCAAGGCTCAGATGAAGACTGGCCACTTAGACCAGTGGTTCTCAAATCTTTCTGGTTGAAGGACCCCTTTTCAAATGGATTAGTGATCACAGACCTCTCCCATCTAAATTATAATACTACAGAATACTCATAATATGAAAGTGCTGCATGTAAAGAGTGTTTTAATAATGCTTTTAAGAACAGGTATTTACTTATAGATCTCAGTGAGATGGGTGTGCCCGCTTCTCACAGCAATTCTGGGCACTCCGCGGCAACAGATGGGCACTATTAGCCACTTAGTGACGGGCAATTTTGAAAGCCATCAGCAGACTGGCCACGGTGAGCGAGGGCAGGAGCACCCACACACGGGCTGGGGCTGTTGCTGGAAGCACAGCTCAGCACCGCACTGTCCCACTGGCATGTTCATAACAGCTCACTGCGGGACTGCACGTGTTTGCGTGTATGAAGGGCTCTGATCACAGGGTCGCTGCGCCAGGAATTAACTATCGATACTGAGATTTAATACACTAGTATCTAATTTTACACTGGACTATAAGAACCAGAAGAGACATGCATGACTTAATCAGCAGACTGAATCTATGTCAGATTCTCATTCATTATTCATTCCTTTTACATTAACTTCATCTCCTCCCTTTGCCCTGATGTACTGATTTCGGAATTTGTATCCCTGTTTTTAAAATCTCGCTGTGGCTGTGTCCTATCTTATCTAAGTGATCTGTTTTCTGCTGCATGTCACTGCACGTACTCCCTGCTCCTCTTAGCACCAGGTTTCTCTTCTCTGCTCCACCATTGCTCGTTCAACCATTACGCTCCTGTGCACTGGAGTTCTCTCCCCACCTTGTTGCTCTCTCCCTGCTTTAAAAACCCTCTTCTCCTTCATCCATGCCTTTCAGTTCCCCATTTGCCTCTCCATTCCTCTGCCCTCTCCCTTCCCCCCTCATTGCACAGTACTCCGATTGAGAAATGTCACATAAATACACGTTGCTGTTGCAATGATGGTTCGAATCATACTACCACCAAACTTCGTGGAATCCTAGGGGTCAAACTTTGCAGCCTCAGGAACACCGCACATTGTACAAATTTGCTGAGACAAGAACAGTCAGCATTTATAACATCCATTCCTCAATCTTAGCCAAATCGAGTTTCTGTGAGTGTTACAACATAGGAAATAGGAGGAGGAGTAGGCCATATGGTCCCTCAAGCCTGCTCTGCCATTCAATAAGATCATGGCTGATCTTCTGCATCAACTCACTTTCCCGCCTTCTCCCCATATCCCTTGATGCCCCAAAATCTAGCGATCTCAGTCTTCAATATACGCATCGACTCAACATCCATGGCCCTCTGGGGTAGAGAATTTAAAAGATTCACAACCCTCCGAGTGAAAAAATTTCTCATCTCGGTCCTAAGTGGCCAACCCTTTATCCGGAGACTATGCCCCCTAGTTCTAAACTCTGCAGCCAGGGGAAACAACTGCTCAGCATCTACCGGGTCAAGCCCTCAGAACTTTATACGTTTTGTTCTTCTAACCTCCAGAGGATATAGGCCCATTCTACTCAATCTCTCCTCACAGGACAGCCCTCTCATCCCAGGAATCAATCTAGTGAACCTTTGTTGCACCCCTCAAAGGCAAATATATCCCTTCCTTAGGTAAGGACACCAAAACTGTACACAGTATTCTAGGTGTGGCCTCACCAAAGCCCTATATAATTGCAGCAAGACTTCCTTACTCTTATACTCCAAACACCTTGCAATAAAGACCAATAAACACTTGACTTCCCAATAGCTTGCTATACCTGCATGTTAACTTTGTGATTTGTGTACAAGGACCCCCAGATCACTCTGAATACCAACATTTACTAGTCTCTCACCTTTTAAAAAATAATCTGCTTTTCCATTCTTCATACCAAAGTGGATAATTTTGTACTTCCCCACATTATACTCCATCTGCCACATTCTTTCCCCAACACTTAACCTGTCTATATCCCTTTGCATCCTCCTCACAATTTACATTCCCACATAGCTTTGTATTGCCAGCAAACTTGGATATATTAGACTTGGTCCCCTCGTCTAAGTCATTGACATAGATTGTAAATAGCTGAGGCCCAAGCACTGATCCTTGCGGCATTCCACTTGTTACACCCTGCCATCCTGAAAATTACCCGCTTATTCCTACTCTTTGTTTTCTGCCTGTTAATCAATCCATGCTAATATATTACCCCCAATCTTGTGCAACAACCTCTTGTGTGGCACCTTATCGAATGCCTTCTGAAAACCCAAATACACTACATCCACTGGTTCCCCCTTATCTATCCTAAAAAACCTCTAATAGATTTGTCAAACACAATTTCCCTTTCATAAAAACCATGTTGACTCTGCCTAATCATAGTGATTTTCCAAGTGTCCTGCTACAACGCCCTTAATAATAGATTCTGGCATTTTCCTTACTACCGACTAAATAGCCTATGATTCCCTGTTTTCTCTCTCCCTCCTCTCGAACAGCGGGGTTACATTTGCTACCTTCCAATCCATGGGGACCATTCCATGGGGAATTCTGCAAAATCAAAACCACTATCTCTGCAGCCACCTCTTAAAATCCTAGGGTGTAGGCCATCAGGTTCTGGGGATTTGTTTGCCTTTAGTTCCAATCATTTTTCCAGTACTTTTCCTTTACTTATATTAATTACTTTAAGTTAGTCACTCTCATTAGACCCTTGGTTCCCCACAATTTCTGGTACGTTCTTTGTATCTTCTACTGTGAAGACAGACAAAAAATATTTGTTTAACGTTTCTGCCATTTCTGTATTCCCCATTATAATTTCTCTTGTCTCTGCCTCTTAGGGACCTACGTTTATTTTCACTCATCATTTCCTTTGAAGTGCTAACTTGGCAAAAGGTCAAATCATGTCCTGCACTAATATTTCTATTCGATGAAGCGACTGGAGTGTATCTCCACCTTGAGTATTGTGTCCAGTCTTGGTCTCCGAGATACAAGGCCAAGGCCTTGGAGGCAATGCAGAGAGGGGTGATGGGGCTTATCCCGAATTAGTGGATTGAGTTATGAAGAAAATCATTGAATCTCAGCCTTGAAAGTTGGGGAATGAGGGGGGATCATTCTGAGGTAGGTACAATAGCAGAAAGGTTAATTGAGAACATGGCATCAGTTTTAACCCTACCTTTCTGGACAAAACTGGGCAGGTGGGCAGTTTAAAAAACAAGCGAGCAGTTTACTTACCTGCTTGGAATGTGACCCTTCAGCCCCATTTCCACTTTTAACCGGCTGGAAGATGTGGTGCCCACTTAAAACAGGCAGGGGCTTCATAAATTTGTGCAAATCGGGGTGCTATTACATCACTATTACCCTGATTGCATTTTGACTGGGGCCCCGAGTGGGGAAACCTCTGCAGAAGAAAAGGTCTTCCATGGTAAATGTAAAACTTTCCTTGGGGCCAGCAGGAGCAGGAGGGGCTCCTCTGTCCCCTGACAAGGAACGTCTTCAGCCTCCCCTGCCCGGGGTTCCTCTCCTGTGAGACCTCTCCCCATCACGTTGCTGGAAGCTTCCAAGCAGGAAGAGGTCCAGCAGCATTTAAATGAGGGGCAGGAGTTTATAATACTTCAGACTTGGAAGTGAGGCCATTGCGTGCATTTCACACTCACACCACACCCCTCTCCCTCTCCCTCTCCCTCTCCCTCTCCCTCTCCCTCGGTTAAAATCGCGACCTCTGCCATTTCAAGTTAAACCACACTGCAGGGCACAGGTACAAACTGGCAAAGGGAAGTTCAGGACTAATTTCAGGAAGTACTTCTTCATGCAGACATGCATTCTGGGTAGGGTATTGGAGGCAAAAACTCTGGAATAATTCAAGAGGGGGGTTAAATGCTGTGATGAGGGGGCTGTACATTTCTATTCCTCATCTGTATTTATCTGTGAGATTCTGAATACCATTTCCTTTATTTTTTCTCAATTTAATCCAGTAAAGTGGAATAATAACATTCATCAAATTGAAGTCCACTTTCATTTTATTACAAAATCCATTTGAGGTGAAAACTGACTCATCTGTTTGCCTGATTTCTGTTGTCGAGGGTCAGCATGGACTTGTGACCTGGATATTTCTGGTTGTTGGCCTCGATGCACGTTTATTCCCTGCTGGCCTTCAGCACAAGAAATATACAGTGGTTGGGTTATTTATCAACCACTCTTTGCCTTCTAATACCCGCTCAGTGCGTCACATCCAGCCAGTAGTAATACAATGAAGCCGTTGGAACAATATAATTGTGCGCAGTCAACTATAGGAAGCAGAACTGGAACTTCAGTCAATCTTATTTCCAAATAAGGGCCACCAGCCTCGGCACAGAAACAGGAACACGAGCTTGACCAAAGATGAAACAGCAAAGAGCGAGGCTGTTTAAAGAAGTTTATCACAAAGAACATGAAAGTTGGGTGTAGCTGCTTTTGGATGTCAAACTACAATTTACTTGTAGTTATGAA
Source organism: Pristiophorus japonicus (assembly GCF_044704955.1). Taxonomy (NCBI): domain Eukaryota; kingdom Metazoa; phylum Chordata; class Chondrichthyes; family Pristiophoridae; genus Pristiophorus; species Pristiophorus japonicus. The sequence continues at coordinate 167,522,274 of NC_091991.1, read as the reverse complement.
CCAAAACAAGTGTGTTTCAAAACACTGTTGGCAGAAATCATTTTCAGGCAACTTATTATGGATTCATTCCACAGGATTTTAATTTGCTGCTACTAAAACAGTTAAAAAATATTTTTTACTCAAAATGTGTTAAATGTTTAGAATAATTTGCTAGGCAGGGTAGCAGAGACTAAAACATAAGTAATGTCCAAAATGTAGTTGGCTGCTTGGCTGAGAGACTCGGCTTCCTAGAAAGAAAGAACTTGTATTTATACGGCACCTTGCATAATGTTCTTAAATGCCAATAATGTAGTTTTGAAGTGTAGTCACCATTGTAATGTAGGAAACGTGGCAGCAGATGATCCCACAACCAGCAATGAGGTAATGACCAGATAATCTGTTTTAGTGATGTTGGTTGAGGAGAACTCCCCTGCTCTTCTTCAAAATACTATCATGGCATCTTTTACATCCACCTGGAGGGCAGATGGAATCTTGGTTTAGCATCTCATCTGAAAGACGGCTCCTCTGACAGTCCTGCACTGGAGCGTTAGTCTAGATTATGTGCTCAAGTCTCTGGACTGGGGCTTGAACTCACAAATGTCAGACTCGGAAGCAAGAGTGCTACTAACTGAGCCAGGGCTAATACCCAAGTGTACTGGTAATAAAATTCAGTGATGGCTGTGTAACATTCTGAGAGGTTCTGCACCACCTAATTCAGAGAGAAAACCAGCTACAATAGCACTTTTGTAAAAACATTCAAATTCTAGCATGGGCCTCAACACAATTAATATTCCTCCTCCTACTAATGTTTTGACTATGGAAAGATTTCACAATAACTACTTGACAAAGGCTTTCTTTGAACAGCATTTGTGGCTGTAGTAATCACTGCCTTGCCTTTTATCGCAAACACCTTTCGAGTCCTGTGCTCCTAATAAGAACATAAGAATTAGGAGCAGGAGTAGGCCGTTCGGCCCCTCGAGCCTACTCCGCCATTTAATGAGATCATGGCTGATCTTCTACCTCAACTCCACTTTCCTGTACTATCCCCATATCCCATGATTCCCTTAATATCCAAAATCTATCGATCTCCGTCTTGAATATACTCAACAACTGAGCATCCACAGCCCACTGGGGTAGAGAATTCCAAAGATTCACCACCCTCCGAGTGAAGACATTTCTCATCTCAGTCCTAAATGGCCAACCCTTATTCTGAGACTGTGCCCCCTGGTTCTAGACTCCCCAGCCAGGGGAAACATCCCCCCAGCATCTACCCGTCAAGCCCTGTAAGAATTTTGTATGTTTCAATGAGATCACCTCTCATTCTTCTAAACTCTAGAGAATATAGGTCTAGTCTACTCAATCTCTCCTCATAGGACAATCCCCCATCCCAGGAATCAGTCTGGTGAACCTTTGTTACACTCCCTCTATGGCAAGTATATCCTTCCGACCAAACCTGTACACAATACTCCAGGTGCAGTCTCACCAGGGACCTATATAAGTGCAGTAAGACATCTTTACTCATACTCAAATCCTCTTGTAATAAAGGCCAATATACCATTTGCGTTTCTAATCATTTATCCTTGAAATATTAAAAATGTACAAAGGAGTTTTGAATACAATATAGTTTCTACCATTTTTAACCAGATTTTTGGACTATTAGCCCTCCGAGAAAAAAATAATCAAATTTGTGAAATAATTGGCGAGTTGCCAAAATATATCTAGCTCAACATCTGTATACATCTTTAAGAATATATGCCCAATGAATCGGTTAGAAACATTAACAGGCTGTAAACTTTTAAACTTCCTGCAAGGCTTCCGCAATGCTTGGCTGGCTAAGGCACTAAGTAGCAGCAAGGTCTGAGTTTGATCCACAGTCTGTGCTAAATTTGGATGAGACGTTAAACCAAGGCCCTGTCCATCATCAGGAGGACACAAAAGATCCCTTGGCACTATTTCGACGAAGAACAGGGGAGGGGGTTCTCCCTAGTGTCCTAACCAACATCATCATCTATCATCATAGGCAGTCCCTTGGAATCGAGGAAGAATTGCTTCCACTCTTAAAAATGAGTTATTGGGTGGCTGAATAGTCCAATACGAGAGCCACAGTCCCCGTCACAGGTGGGACAGACAGTTATCCCTCAACCAACATCAATGTAAGTTTATCTGGTCTTTAGCACATTTCTGTTTGCGGGAGCTTGCTGTGTGCAAATTGGCTGCCGCGTTTCCAACATTATAGCAGTGACTAACTACACTTTTAAAAAGTACTTAATTGGCTGTAAAGCATTTTGAGGTCCTGAAAGGCGCGATATAAACGCAAGTTCTTTCTTAAAACTAACCAACTTCAACCGGAGGCACCAAGGCCACTAGCATTAGCCACCCTGCTCCTGTTTTTAAAAAGATCAGTTAGAGTTTCTGCTCCTGGCTGCCCTCCATTAACTCCAGCTGGAAGTGCAAGTGTGTGGACATTGGGTGAAGATAAGATTGAGCTCGGCTGTGATGGCCCCCCCCCCCCCCATCACCTCTGCTGTCTTGGCTCACAGTAAGGCGAGGTATCAGATAGTGCCTTCTGCTCACGAGTTACAATCCTTTTGGGAGAGGACAACAACTTGCATTTATATAGCGCCTTTAATGTAGTAAAACGTCCCAAGGCGCTTCATGGGGCACCATCAAATATATTTGACACTGAGCCACACAAGGAGATATTAGGATAGATGACCAAAAGCTTGGTCAAAGAGGTAGGTTTTAAGGAGCATCTCAAAAGGAGGAGAGAGGTAGAGCGGTGGGGAGGTTTGGGGAGGGAATGCCAGAGCTCAGAGCCTAAACAGCTGAAGGCATGGTCACCAATGGTGCAGCAATTAAAATTGGGGATGCGCAAGAGGCAGTGCAGAGATCACAATGGGTTGTAGGGCTGGAGGAGGTTAGAGACAGGGAGGGGCGAGGCCATGGAGCGATTTGAAAACAAGGCTAAGAATGATAAAATCAAAGACAGATGATAGGTTAGAAAACTGGTGTAAAAAATAAACTTGCTGCAAGTCAAAGGCAGCTTTTCAAAGTCATACTAAGACTTTTCTGTTCCGTACAGGAGTAAAAATAATTGTGTCGCCTCAGCAAACTAAACTGTGCAGGGAGCTGGCTCTGCAACTTCCTCTTCCCCTGGGAAGACACAAGCTTTGGTACTGCCACTATAGGTCATCATTCTGCGGTTTCTGCAGAAACAAAAATTCCCCAACATCCTCTCAATGGCTGCAACCTGCTCTCTGCAGAAGAAAGAATGACTTACACTTTACAGCGAATGAAGTACTTTTGAGCTGCAGGCATTGTTGTGTAATGTCAATGATTTGATAAATAAAAAGTGTATTAATCTGACATCTCATAGTTTCTGCTTCCTCAAACTTGTCTAAATATATACTGTGGCAACAAGAGCGGGTCAGAGGCTGGGTATTCTGTGTCTCACCTCTTGTCTCCCCAAAGCCTTTCCACCATCTACAAGGCACAAGTCAGGAGGGTGATGGAATACTCTCCATTTGCCTGGATAAATGCAGTTCCAACAACACTCAAGAAGCTCGACACCATCCAGGACAAAGCAGCCCGCTTGATTGGCACCCCATCCACCACCTTCAACATTCACTCCCTCCACCACCAGCGCTGTGTACACCATCTATAAGATGTACTGCAGCAACTCGCCAAGGCTTCTTCGGCAGCAGCTCTCAAACCTGCGACCTCTACCACCTAGAAGGACCAGAGCAGCAGGCGCATGGGAACACCACCACCTCCAAGTTACGCCCCATCCTGACTTGGAAGTATATCACCAATCCTTCATCGTCACTGGGTCAAAATCCTGGAACTCCCTCCTTAACAGCACTGTGGGAGTTCCTTCACCACAAAAACTGCAGCGATTCAAGAAGACGGCTCACCACCATCTTCTCGAGAGCAATTAGGGATAGGCAATAAATGCTGGCCTTGTCAGCGACACCCACATCCCGGAACGAATAAAAAAAATTAGGAGGTAAAGGAGGTATGACAATATATTATATCTCCACACAAGGGCAATATGGATATATGACAATATCCTGTATAAACCCAACACCTATAATCCTATCGCACACGTAGTCCGACTCGCCCATCATCCCTGTCCTTCCTGACCAATATTGGCTTTGGTTCTCCAGCACCTGAAATTTAAAAGAGTCATCTCATGTATAAATCCCTTCATGTTCTCACAGTTCCCGATTTCTGTAACCTCCTCCAATCACCCATATCCAAACTTCTGTTCCTCTGACTTTAGCCTTTTGTGCCGTCTCCCCTTCTTCACCACATCGGCGACCGTGTCTTCAGCCACCTAGGGCCGTCGCTCTGCTATTCGCTCCCTAGACCCCTTCGCCTCTACACTTCCCTTTCCTGCTTTACGTCCCTCTACGAGAACCATCACTTTGACTACCCCTCCTAATATCTCTTTCTTCAGCTCGGCATCTATGCTTTTTTATGTCTTTGTGAAGCACATTGGGATGTATTTCTACAATAAAGGTGCTATTAGAAATGCAAATTTCTGTTGTTGAATTCATGCTTGCCGTGGCAGTACAAATAGGAAATTCCAAAGTGAACGAACCATGATTTTCTGACTGGAAAACTTTCAATGAGCACCCGAATTTGTGATTTGTGTTGCTAGTCGGGAGTGTGGACTCGTTAATTTATCCCCTCAGCACCAAATCTTAATCACAATGCCTCTACAGAGATACTCAGCAAAGGTCCTTCACTTCTTCACGGAGTGAGAACACTGAAGGGAGAGGGACTCTGGTTACCACTGTGAATTTGCTCATGTCTGCTGCAGAATGCTTTTGGTAATGGGCGGTGAGCTTGCCTCCTCTGTTGGCTGGGGATGGCGAGTCCAACTGAAAAAAATGGGAGTCTCACCAACCCCATAAAATAATTCCGAAGTAGAATCTCAATGGAGCTTAGATGCTATCTCTGGTCATCACTGCTTCCGACTTTAAATTGTAAGCAACAGAGTATCCTTTGCAATATTGGATTTGGTCCGCCTCTTTGCACTGTTTTTTTCACTTGCTATATTAAGTATAAGAGTCTATCTTATCATCATAGGCAGTCCCTCGAAACGAGGATGACTTGCTTCGGATGAGTTCACAGGTATTTCAATGAAGGACCTAATATTTCAGATCCTGTGCAGGGTGGAAGAAGCCTGTGCGTGGATTTTAAGGTCTATCTAGCGAGTAGTTGAAACCATATGAAAAACTTCTAACAGGATATGGCTCCCCAGATCATTGAAGTGGAATCGTGCTGTTAAAACATCATCGGCAGTCCCTCGGGGTCAAGGATGACTTGCTTCCACACTAAAAATAAGTACTCAGGTGACTGATGAACTCATTTTGAACAGTGGAAGATGCCTGTGCGTGAATTCTTTTAACGTGGGGTGGCCGTTGCACATCAGCCACCACACGGGCTTGACGGAGCAAGGTCTTGGTCCAGTGGCAAGGTGATCCAAGACAACTGGAGACCAGACTCTGCCGCATGTGCCAATACACACACACACAAACTCAAGCATACTCCGACTGTCCTCCTCCCTTCCTCCTTCCCACAGGACCTCTCTCTACGTGGAGTTCATAGTACGCAATGTGAGCCTCACGACCTCTCAGCCTCGCTATTGGCCCGTGCTGCACCTGCCCTTGAAAGCATGAATGACACCATGACACTACTAAATCTGTTTTATCTCAAATTCAGTCAGCCAAGACCTGGTCTTCAATGGGCATTATAACTTACATTTAACTAGCACCTTTAATATAGTGGATTTATTGATGACTATTGGATTTATTGGTGACCATCTTATATTTAAAGATCTAAATCTTAAAACTGAATGGGCTTGTACTTACGGGGATCCTAATGCTTTGAATTCAAAATCCTTGTCTTGGTTTATAAATGTCTCCATGGCCTTGCTCATCCTACAACCTCTACCACCCCTATTTCCCAATGTGTACCCCTCACACTTCTATGCATTCCCCACCCCACCATTGTTGGCAGAGTTATCAGCCATGATGAATTACTCTTTCAGTATCTTTGGGTGTTCTTTACCACCTTTCCCTTTTGTGGAGCACCTTGTGATGTTCCACTATATTAATTGTTAAAATAACACTCAATCACATTAGAGTTCATGTGAAATTCTTTGACTGCAATTCTGACAAGATGTTAACCTTAAGCACACAATCTAGGCTGACACTTCAGCACTGCACTGTCAGAGGTGCCGTCTTTCGAATGAGTTGTTAAACCGAGGCCCCGTTTGCTCTCTCAGGTGGATGCAAGAGATCCCACAGCACTATTTGGAAGAAGAGCAGGGGAGTTCTCCCTGGTGTCCTGGGGCCAATATTTATCCCTCAACTAGAATCACTAAAACAGATGATCTGGTCGTTATCTCACTGCTGTTTGTGGGACCTTGCTGTGTGCAAATTGGCTGGCGCGTTTCCTACAGTACAACGTCACTACATTCCGAAAAGTACTTAATTGGCCATAAATTGCTTTGGGATTTCCTAACGCAATGAAAGTTCTTTAATGAGAAGTTAACCAGTTGAAAATAACTAATGTACAATTGCAAAGTGAGGAATTTCACACCCACATGATAACATCTTTTCATGCTTTTATAACCCAGCATGATTTCACCCCACATCCACAGAACACTTTTTGGGGTCAATCTCGACATATTAATTGGTAATTATGCCTATTTATAGCTTGCCACTGATGTAACAAAATAAAAAAAAGAACCACAGAGTTCTGACGGGAGGAATAGTAGCTTGCGGATGCTCTGCTAGAATTTCCTACGCAGCGAATTTCCTGATCTCTGCCAAGCTGTTGAGGAAGGGTGGAAGAGGCACGGCAAAGTAGGCAGGTGAGGCATCTGAAGCCACTTGGGCTGACATACTTGGCAGAGGCATATGAAGTAGGGTCGCCAACCCTCCAGGATTGTTCTGGCGACCCCAGGAATTGAAGGCCAATCTCCAGGACACTGTTGCGAGCAAACCCAGGAGAAAAATCAGACATATAAAAAAAAAAGTGTGGTTTTTTCATTTTCATTTTTTTCTTTCATTTTATTTGTTATAAAAATGTTGGAGGGGGAAGAATAAAGGGTTGTTGGACTGGGCTCTTTATTGGCTGTTGGGAGGTGGAAGGTCATGTGATGAAACCTCCAAGAATACACCCGACCCTAATATGAAGAGGTCAGCTGTGTGCTCTCAGTTGTCAAATGGTCTTCGGGAGGACCTAAAATGAGGCAAGAAAGCAAAGCACTTGCAAAAACAAAATGGGGTAGAGTGAAAAGGAGGGCCACTCTGCAACTTTAACTGAACTCCAGCTGAACATGCCCAAACTACTTTCTATATATTTATTGTATGGTCATGCAGTGCTGTTCCACAAGTCTGGTCTCGAACAAATACTTCAGTAATTGTCCAAGCAATCATTCAGCATACCAGTGCCACTCAACAAGTCAGCAGCAAGCTGAGCAGCAGCCTGCTTCCAGACAAGCCCCAGCACTGCTGAAGGAAAAAATGTTGTCAATTTGAATAGAAATGATTGAAGGTACAGAATAAAACCAGAGGGACGAGACTTCAACGTAGAGGGCTTCGATGGTGCTTGTTTGATGGGTTTCGTCTTTCTTTGAAATTATTTTGAGGTGATTTTTTTTTTCCATTACAAAATACGAATACACATTTGTATAAAAGTGGAGGTTTTTTTGCTATGAAAAAAGTTCACCATAAATGCTTGAAAAGGAACAAGGAATCTCTCGCCCTCCTCGCCAGTAAGATTCCCTGAGGTTCATGAGGGGTTTCCCTTCACTACAGCGTAACAGAAATGCTATGGCTCTCTCTGCATTCAATGACATGGCATTCTGGCAAAAGGCAGAAGTGTTGTAGACTGGAAAAGGTGAGAGATTTAGGGCCTGAGCTACTGCTGAAATAAGTCACACTGGTCTAACAGAAAGCACAGTATGAGGGTACATGGGACCGGGAACAAAGATTAAAAATCCCATTTAGCATTGAGTGCCAAAGTAATCCTTGATTCATCTGCATTTGAATCTCTGAAGCTCTGTAATCTTTCTCTTGTGTTACTGCCCATCTGGATTTTACATCACTGTACAGGCTGTTTCAATGAATTTTAGCTAAACGCATACATTCCTACGTCTGTGAATTATATCGGCTTCCTCCATAAGGCTCTTTTTGTTAGGATTTGTCAAACAGTCTCCACAAATTGAACAAAGCAAGCCTTTGAAAATGTTGCAATCTGCTGCACTATAGTATGTAACTCACCAACTTCAAGGCGCTTAAATTGACTAGTCAGTTACAATTTCATGAGGGTATCTTTGATTAGTATTTACTGTTCTCAGTTACGTTGAAGTGTACAGCATTTAGCCAACAACAGCGCTATTTTTCCAGAGTGCTCAAATGGCCTATAATGGATATTCGGGTAAGCTAATTTATGCTGAAGGGAACAGATCTAGTGACAACGGCTCTAAGTTATACATTTGCCTAATGAGACAAGTTACATTATGTCCCACTGTTATAAGTTTAAGTTCTTGCCTTAGATATTCTCTTGGGTGTAGTAATGCTACCACAGGGAATAATAAAAGCAAATAGTACAGATGCATTTAAGGAGAGGCTAGTTAAGCATATGAGGGAATAGATTTAGATGAGGAAAGATGGGAGGAGACTAGAGTGCAGCATAAACGCTGGCATGGACTGGTTGGGCCGAATGGCCTGTTTCTGTGTCATATATCCTAGCTAATCCTATGTAGTTGCTCCCACAAGTGATCTGAATGTCTTATAGTTAAGTCCGTGCCCTTACTGCCCAACATCTAAATGTCTGATAGTGTAACCTCTGGTTATAACAATATTGTATTCTTGTGATGTAAACAGAAAATACTGGAAATACTCAGCAGACCAGGCACCATCTGTGGAGACAGAAACAGCGTTAACGTTGAACAGATACTGCCTGACCTGCTGAGTATTTCCAGCATTCGAAGTATTTTGTCTTTGTATTCTTGTGATCGGAATTGGATAGTTGTGTCTTTAATCTTTTCAAAGGCCGATTGAGAAAGCTCTCGGTCAGACCAAGCCAAATATGAAACTGTTAAACTGTTTAATTTCACAACACGCAAAGTCACGTAGCGACAGTTATAATCAGAACTCACTTCGTTCAATCAGCGCAACTTCTTTTTTGCGTGACAATACAAAATATCAAACAGGCTATGCAACACCACATCACAGCATTGTTTCACACCTAACTAACCTCCTGCATTCTCTTTCTGACCCTGGCCAAAGCCTGTTCTTGCAGCTTTCGGTTTAAAACCTGACTTGACATTGCAGCCTTTGCTGGATCTGACTTTCTATGCAGGACAGTGCATTAAAACCCTTGTGTGTGTCTCTTATTTATTTCTCTCTGCTCACAGCCAAAAGGGATCAGACACAATGGGATTGATGTGTTTATCAATAGCGCAGTGAGGCTAACAAATTTCTTATTATTTACAGTCTATGGGGAACTACTACCAAAGCTTACCTCATTATCATTTTAACTACCCATCATCTCAGTAGCTCTTTAATCACGGGTGAATGCACTGTGTTTTTACAACACATTTAAGCGTAATTCTTTAGCCAAATCCTCTCTGTGGAAACCCACAAGCAGTGGACATGAGATTATCGAGTTGTGGAGATGTGCAATGACTGTTAAAATCATTGAAGTTGGTTATCAATTGAACCGAACACAATTTGTTGACAATTACTTTATTTCTGGGGAGCCAGAACCGTTTGAACTGCGCGTATTAATGAATTAAATACTCACGGGTCCTGTCTTTATTCCAGGCGTGACAGCTGATTGGTTCGAGCAGGAAACTGTGGTAAGACATGGCTGTTCTTCTGGAACTGAAGCAGATGGAGGGAATTAGCAGCTACCGGAGCCATGCACTGATACAGACATAGAGCAGCATGAAATCATTGGTTATTGCAACAACTGTGGCGTGCATTAGTGGGCTCTTCATAGCTTTAGATAAAATGCATTTATATCAAACTTGAAGTGGTCATCCCATTTGCTACAATCCCAAAGATGTCCCTTGGACATTTTTCAGAAGCTTCTGGTTAAAAATGTGACCTTTTTAAATTAACATTTACTACCTGTTGTCCTATTTTTTTCTCTCCTTCCATGACTCCTAAGTGGGTGCCCAATCTCCGGCCTGTGATGCCTTTGATCCACACCTCCGATGGGCCATGTGTGAAACTCCACAAGGCAGTGAACCCAAGAGAGTCATCATGACTGATGAATTCAAGCATAACAGGATGCAAGAGGCGAACCCACAGCAGCAATGGTGTGTCTAACATGTCTGATCTCGCGGTATGGCTCCTGAACAGCCACCTTCGTCCTTTATATGGCATCTAAACTGCTGTGTTACTGCACCGGTCAACCTAACCATAAACTCTGTATTAGCAGCTGTACCCTGTATTAGTCTCATCACCAACAGGGAGCTGACCTGAACAAAGTACTTTTGTTTTAGAAGCTACATCAGGCTTTTCATCGATACCAATCATTAATATTTATAGTTAGTTTGCAGGGCTAGATGAATAATGCACTGAATATTAACATTTCACTTTATTAATCATCATCATCATCATCATAGACGGTCCCTCGTATCGAGGATGACTTGCTTCTACGCCAAAAAGGGATGAGTTCACAGGTGCTGAAGGACCCAATGAAGGACCTAATATTCCGGATCCCGAACTACATGTTGAAGGGTGGAAGATGCCTGTGTGTGGATTTTTTTTAACGTGGGGTGGCCGTTGCACACCAGCCACTATACGGGCTTGACAGAGCTAGGTCGTGGTCCAGTGGCAAGGGTTAACCAAGACGAGTGAAGACCAGCTCTGCTGCACGGACCTAGTGCGCACATATCGCAGTGTGGGCTGGCCCGTGCTTCCCCTGGGCCCCGATCACATCCTTTATATAGAATCATACACGCAGAAGGAGGCCATTCACCCCATTGTTCCTGTACTGGCTCTTTGAAACAGCTATCCAATTATGCCCAGTTTTGTTCCCTCCCCAAGACTTTGACTCCTGGTGAGGGTATGGTCAAAGGGGTTTCATCCCATGCCCTAATGCCCATCCTTCACGCGAGAGCCTCAACAGCGAGTATATGACCGCAAAGAGCACCACAGCTGAGATTGATCCTTTCCACACCCAACATTAGGATTTAGTGGAAACTGATCAGTAATAGGGATTCTCCCCTCCCTAACCCAGCAGCACTGCAACCAATTGTCGCTGACATCAGTTAGCTTGAACCAGGGAACCATCGCAGTCTGTATGGCACAGCTACTCACTGCAGCAACATGCTAAACCATTAGGTTAGCCCTAAATCATGGGAGAAAACGCTCCACTGACTGGAATCATACCTAGCACAAAGGAAGATGGTTGTGGTTGTTGGAGGTGAATCATCCCAGCCCCAGGACATCGCTGCAGGAGTTTCTCAGGGCAGTGTCCTAGGCCAAACCATCCTGGATGAGTGCAGCTCCAATAACACTCAAGAAGCTCGTCACCATCCAGGACAAAGCAGCCCACTTGATTGGCACCCCATCCACCATCTTTCAACGTTCACTCCCTCCACCACCATGCACCATGGCTTCAGCGTACTCTATCTATAAGATGCACTGCAGCAACTCGCCAAGGCTTCTTCGGCAGCATCTCCCAAACCCGCGACCTCTACCACCTAGAAGCACAAGGGCAGCAGGCGCATGGGAACACCATCACCTGCAATTTCCGCTCCAAGTTACACACCATCCTGATTTGGAAATATATCGGCCGTTCCTTCATCACTGGGTCAAAATCCTGGAACATCCTCCCTAACACACTGTGGGAGTGCCTTCACCACACGGACTGCAGCGGTTCAAGAAGACGGCTCACCACCACCTTCTCAAGGGCAATTAGGGATGGGCAATAAATGCTGACCTTGCCGGCGAAGCCACGAATAAAAAAAATTCTGTATCTTAAAACCATCTCACTTTACAATATTTGTTTTTATTTTAGAAGCCTCTGGAACAGGTGGACCTGGCAGTTTGGGAACTAAAATCTCAGTGGATTCAAAATATCTAGCAGATAACAGAGATAAGCACATTCCACATTACTTCTCTCCAACAGAAACTGTAGAGCAAACTCTTTGATGCCAGCTGTACTTCACAAGTACAAGCCAAATTCCGCTTTTTTCACATTAAGCAAAAAAAGTTTTATGTAAACAATATATCGACAGGCTAAGTGAGTGGGCAAAAATTTGGCAGATGGAGTATAATGTGGAAAAATGTAAGGTTATCCACTTTGGCAGAAAAAAAATAGAAAAGCAAATTATAATTTAAATGGAGAAAAATTGCAAAGTGCTGTAGTACAGAGGGACCTGGGGGTCCTTGTGCATGAAACACAAAAAGTTAGTATGAGGATACAGCAAATAATCAGGAAGGCAAATGGAATGTTGGCCTTTAATGCAAGGGGGATAGAGTATAAAAGCAGAGAAGTCCTGCTACAAGTGTACAGGGCATTGGTAAGGCCACACCTAGAGTACTGCGTACAGTTTTGGTCTCCGTATTTAAGGAAGGATATACTTGCATTGGAGGCTGTTCAGAGAAGGTTCACTAGGTTGATTCCGGAGATGAGGGAATTGACTTATGAAGATAGGCTGAGTAGGTCGGGCCTATACTCATTGGAGTTCAGAAGAATGAGTGGTGATCTTAACGAAACATATAATGAGCGGGCTCGAAAAGGTTGATGCAGAGAAGATATTTCCACTCATAGGCGAAACTAAAACTAGGGGACATAGTGTCAGAATAAGGGGCCGCCCATTTAAAACTGAGATGAAGAGGAATTTCTTCTCTCAGAGAGTTGTAAATCTATGGAATTCTCTGCCCCAGAGACCTGTGGAGGCCGAGTCATAAATATATTTATGACGGAGATAGACAGATTTGAGCGATAAGGGAGCAAAGGGTTATGGGGAGCGGGCAGGGAAGTTGACCTGAGTCCATGATCAGATCAGCCATGATCTTATTGAATGGCAGAGCAGGCTTGAGGGGCCAAATAGCCTGCTCCTGCTCCTATTTCTTATGTTTTTAATGGGATGGATCCTACACATTGAACTACATCAGCGTACATCTCGCAGAAATTGAACCCAATTCTAATCTGGTTTAATAGCATAAGTTTTAATTAAGAAATAAGGTGTAGTCGGTACCTCAATGGCTTCAACACCAATACCAGAGAGTTGCGTATTTGACTGAAAGTTTGAGTTTGGATTCCATTCTTGAATGCCAAGGCTTCTTTGACAATACTTCCCAAACCCTTGATCTCTACCACCGAGACAACAAGGGCAGCAGGTGCCTGGGAACATCATCATCTTCAAATTTCCCCTCCAACTCACACACCGTCCTGACTTGGACATATTTCGCTATTCCTTCATTTTTGCCGAGTCAAAATCCTGGAACTCCCTCCCTAACAGCACTGTGGGAGCACCTTCACCACACGGACTGCAGCGGTTCATGATGACGACTCACCGCCACCTTCCCAAGGGCAACAAATGCTGGCCTTGCCAGCGATGCCCACATCCCAAGAATGATTTTCTTTTTTTTTTTTAACGAAAGCATTCTGGCTTTTCCCCATGAACTGAGATGGGCCCATCAGCTTAGGGAGAAAGGGAAACTATCTCACAGAGGGACTCCAGGGCCCCTCACAGTACCTTTGAGCATTACTTGGACCGGTGAACAAGGAAGAATATTGATAGTGTTGATGGGTATGATGGGGCCTTTATGTCCTCCTAACAAGGAAAGTGAACATGGGAAGTAGGGAAAGGCTGCAGCCTCCAAAACACAGACATAAATAACTGCAAATGATAAGTTGAGATGTAATTTTCCATTGTATTATCTATTAGGAAAGGCTAGAAAAACAGATTTGGCCAACTTACTTAAAAAAATCTTCTAAAAATTATGGTTGGAACAAATGATCAGATCATTGAGACAGGTTTCAGTTTGAGTATTGTTTAAATCTGTCTCCTCAAAACATCAGGTGCCAGCGTCCCCAAAGAGTTAAAATAATTCCCATCAGAATGAAACGATGCCCAGACTTGTGTCTCAATTGACTGAATGCACTTATTAACCATTAGATGTTTTATTGTCAATAGATGAATGACAATGCCAGATTTGGGTTGGTGACATCAGAATTACAGCTGCACTGGCTGACTGTGTACCCACAGCCCACAGATGCACAGAACACAGTAGTTAAAGTTGTGCAAGGAAGAGAGGGGGCAGAAATTCACACAGCGACATGTTTCTTGCCAACACTGCACTAAGAGCCTATAATGGTGGGAACACAAAAAAGGCGCCAGTAATACCAGAACCAACAAGCCCGGGGTAGACACAAGAACATAATAGAAGCAGGAGTAGGCCATTTGACCCCTAGAGCCTGCTCCGCCATTCAATAAGATCATGGCTGATCTTCGACCTCAACCCCACTTTCCCACCCGATCCCCATATCCCTTGATTCCCTTAAGAGTCCAAAAATCTATCAATCTCGGCCTTGAATGTACTCAACGACTGAGCATTTAAAGCTCTTTGGGAGAGAGAATTCCAAAGATTCACAACCTTCCGAGTGAAGAAATTTCTTCTCATCTCAGTCCTAAATGGCCGACCCCTTATCCTGAGAGTATTCCCCCTAGTTCTAAACTCTCTAGCCAGGGAAAACAGACTCTCATCATCTATCCTATCGTAGTCCTAAGATGACCACCACTGTTAATGATGTTGGAGGTAATGCAAAACCGTGAATGCTGGAATTCTGAAATAAAAATAGTAATGTTGGAAATGCACAGATCAATCATGATCTGAAGGAGAAAGATGGGTTAATATCTTGAGTGTGATCCTGAATCAGGACAACTAAGCATTCTGACAGATTGCACCAGAAGCTTTATCTTATCTTTCCCTTCCAGATGCTGATCAGCCTACTGCACAGCTCCATTTTCTGATTTTATTTCAAAAGACTTGCATTTAGATAGTGCCTTTCACAACCCCAGGACATCCCAAAGCACTTTACAGC
Source organism: Pristiophorus japonicus (assembly GCF_044704955.1). Lineage (NCBI taxonomy): Eukaryota > Metazoa > Chordata > Chondrichthyes > Pristiophoridae > Pristiophorus > Pristiophorus japonicus. Next base: position 167,507,202 of record NC_091991.1, on the reverse strand, counting down.
CAATGAAGCACTTTTGAAGTGTGGTCACTGTTGTAATGTGGGAAATGCGAAGCGGATTTGTGCATAGCAAGATACAAACACCAAGATGATAAACGACCAGATCATTTTTTTTGTGATGTTGGTTGAGGGATAAATATTCGCCCCAGGACATTGGGGAGAATGCCCTTGCTCCTCTTCGAAATAGTGGCACATAATCTTTTACCTCCACCTCAGAAGGCAAATAGTGCCTTGTTTTAACATCTCATTCGAAAGAAGGCACCTCCAACAGTGCAGAACCCCCCCTCACTGTCAGCCTACATTTTGTGCTCAAGTTTCTGGAGTGGGACCGGAACAACCTTTTGGCTCGGAGGCAAGTGTGCTACCCACCGAGTGGTAAGTGTGTGAACTCATCCCTTTTTGGCGTGGAAGCAAATCATCCACATTTCGAGTGACTGCCTATGATGATGATGGTTAAGTGACTCTAGCATATATAAAATGTTGAACAGAAACACATATTAGGAACAGAAGGTTTCTTCACTGACTAATACTTTCCACTTACACAACCCTCTGCTGACCACAGCAGACATTTCTACAACATCCTGTTGCAGTACATCACTCCTTGCTCCTTCATCGCTCTGCTCTTACACCACATTTGCCAAAGGAATCCTATCCAGGTTCACAGTGCTGGTTAATCATCCTTTCCTAACATTCCATGCCAAATAGGAATCTGCTGAGCACAGAAATTCCATTTTCATCTTCCAAAAAGATGAGCTCAGAAATAAAATGACTAAATAGTTGAATGCAAAATGACAGAATCATGAACTGTTGGAACATACAAACTGGCAGCTTGAGCTGATCTTTCCTTCAGCACACAAAGAGTTAAGACGAAATATTTCTCAGGTGGCTGAGAGCAGCATATTGAACAGAACAAATTAATAAAATCTATCAAGTGTCAGCTGGTAATCTTTTCTCCTCTGGATGGAGGATTGAGAGTTCTCGGCCCACTTTAGAATTCCAGAGTTGCTACGGGACACTGCTCTGCTTAAGGTGACACCTTATGGAGGATATATTAAAGTGCTGTCGCCCATCTGATCCGATTCCTACAATACTAACCGTACAGAGAGCTCCTACAAACTGGCTAATATTCTCCCTTGTGATATACCGTCCTCCCCAGACACAAGAGAGCAAGATGTTGCTTCCACGGAGATAATTTTGGGACAAATTACAACTCGAGTTTAAACAGTCACAAAAAGCCATTACAAGCTCTGCCCCATTAGTCAATACCGAAAGGCTTCACTGAAAGAAACTTTTACAAAAACAAGTTGTTCACCACCCTTTTTCTAAAAGAAGAAAACCTTCGACATATGGCACTTACCTGCAAAAAAGGCACAATGAAACAGTTTAAAAAGTTTAAATGTTTTTTTTGTTGAAAGGAGTTGCCTCAGTTCATGGACTCTGTTCCGTCAACATGAACGGCAATGCAGTTGTTAGGAGGGGAAAAAAAGTGCTGAGAGCCTGATTCACAGTAAACCCTCTCCTACTTCCCCTTCCTCTCGGAGAGATCCGACCACTTCCTGATGTGGGCGGCTGACTCTTTCAACAGCTGCCTTCACACGAGTGCTCTAACTGCAGCACAGGGCTCCACGAGTCCCCTCCCTGCTTCGTACAATTGCAAGAGCTGCTCTTCGGAGATCTGGCCTATAGGCCAGCTGTAGTAAAACTGATTAACCCTCGGTGGGCCAAACTAAAGCGGATATAACATTCTCAATTTATTCAGCGAGTACCCGGTTAAGTAGTTTTGGTTCGAGACATTTCTCCAGTTCCATAGAATCTCACAGCACAAGGGGGCGGCCATTCGGCCCATCGAGCCTGTACCTGCTCTTTGAAAGCTGCGCCAGTTGGTGTTGTACTCGGGTATAAGCACCAGGACACAAATTCAATCCACGGTCTGTGCTAAGCTGGCTGATCACAGGCATACATGGTTGGGGTGCTTCAACGCCTCTGGACTAGGGAAGAGTAGGGTAGGGGGCAGCGGGGGCTCAGGCAGGAGTTTTCAGTCCTGATTATTCTCCAGTGATCCCCACGTAAAAGTGAATGTGCAGATGTTGGTTGAAACATAGAAAATAGGTGCAGGAGTAGGCCATTCGGCCCTTCGAGCCTGCACCACCATTCAATAAGATCATGGCTGATCATTCACCTCAGTACCCTTTTCCTGCTTTCTCTCCATACCCCTTGATCCCTTTAGCCACAAGGGCCATATCTAACTCCCTCTTGAATGTATCCAATGAACTGGCATCAACAACTCACTGCGGTAGCGAATTCCACAGGTTAACAACTCTCTGAGTGAAGAAGTTTCTCCTCATCTCAGTCCTAAATGGCTTACCCCTTATCCTGAGACTATGTCCGCTGGTTCTGGACTTCCCCAACATCGGGAACATTCTTCCTGCATCTAACCTGTTCAGTCCCGTCAGAATTTTATATGTTTCTATGAGATCCCCTCTCATCCTTCTAAACTCCAGTGAATACAGGCCCAGTCGATCCAGTCTCTCCTCATATGTCAGTCCTGCCGTCCCGGGAATGAATCTGGTGAACCTTCGCTGCACTCCCTCAATAGCAAGAATATCCTTCCTCAGATTAGGAGACCAAAGCTGAACACAATATTCCAGGTGAGGCCTCACCAAGGCCCTGTACAACTGCAGCAAGACCTCCCTGCTCCTATACTCAAATCCCCTAGCTATGAAGGCCAACATACTATTTGCCTTCTTCACGACCTGCTGTACCTGCATGCCAACTTTCAATGACTGATGTACCATGACACCCAGGTCTCGTTACACCTCCCCTTTTCCTAATCTTCCGCCATTCAGATAATATTCTGCCTTCGTGTTTTTGCCACCAAAGTGGATAACCTCACATTTATCCACATAATACTGCATCTGCCATGCGTTTGCCCACTAACATAACCTGTCCAAGTCAACCTACAGCCTCTTAGCGTCCTCCTCACAGCTCACAACGCCACCCAGCTTAGTGTCATCTGCAAACTTGGAGATATTCCACTCAATTCCTTCATCTAAATCATTAATATATATTGTAAATAGCTGGGGTCCCAGCACTGAACCTTGCGGTACCCCACTAGTCACTGCCTGCCATTCTGAAAAGGACCCGACTCTCTGCTTCCAATCTGCCAACCAGTTCTCTATCCACGTCAGTACATTACCCCCAATACCATGTGTTTTAATTTTGCACACCAGTCGCTTATGTGGGACCTTGTCAAAAGCCTTTTGAAAGTCCAAATACACCATATCCACTGGTTCTCCCTTGTCCACTCTACCAGTTACATTCTCAAAAAATTCTAGAAGATTTGTCAAGCATGATTTCCCTTTCATAAATCCATGCTGACTTGGACCGATCCTGTCACTGCTTTCCAAATGCGTTACTATTTCATCTTTAATAATTGATTCCAACATTTTCCCCACTACTGATGTCAGGCTAACCGGTCTATAATTACCCGTTTTCTCTCTCCCTCCTTTTTTTTTAAAAAAAGTGGTGTTACATTAGCTACCCTCCAGTCCATAGGAACTGATCCAGAGTCGATAGACTGTTGGAAAATGATCACCAATGCAACCACTATTTCTAGGGCTACTTCCTTAAGTACTCTGGGATGCAGACTATCATAGAAACATAGAAACATAGAAAATAGGTGCAGGAGCAGGCCATTCAGCCCTTCTAGCCTGCACCGCCATTTAATGAGTTCATGGCTGAACATGAAACTTCAGTACCCCCTTCCTGCTTTCTCGCCATACCCCTTGATCCCCCGAGTAGTAAGGACTTCATCTAACTCCCTTTTGAATATATTTAGTGAATTGGCCTCAACTACTTTCTGTGGTAGAGAATTCCACAGGTTCACCACTCTCTGGGTGAAGAAGTTTCTCCTCATCTCGGTCCTAAATGGCTTACCCCTTATCCTTAGACTGTGACCGCTGGTTCTGGACTTCCCCAACATCGGGAACATTCTTCCTGCATCTAACCTGTCTAAACCCGTCAGAATTTTAAACGTTTCTATGAGGTCCCCTCTCATTCTTCTGAACTCCAGTGAATACAAGCCCAGTTGATCCAGTCTTTCTTGATAGGTCAGCCCCACCATCCCGGGAATCAGTCTGGTGAATCTTCGCTGCACTCCCTCAATAGCAAGAATGTCCTTCCTCAAGTTAGGAGACCAAAACTGTACACAATACTCCAGATGTGGCCTCACCAAGGCCCTGTACAACTGTAACAACACCTCCCTGCCCCTGTACTCAAATCCCCTCGCTATGAAGGCCAATATGCCATTTGCTTTCTTAACCGCCTGCTGTACCTGCATGCCAGCCTTCAATGACTGATGTACCATGACACCCAGGTCTCGTTGCACCTTCCCTTTTCCTAATCTGTCACCATTCAGATAATAGTCTGTCTCTCTGTTTTTACCACCAAAGTGGATAACCTCACATTTATCCACATTATATTTCATCTGCCATGCATTTGCCCACTCACCTAACCTATCCAAGTCACTCTGCAGCCTCAGGACCCAGGGATTTATCGGCATTCAATCCCATCACTTTCCCGAACACAATTTCCCACCTAATAAGGATTTCCTTCAGTTCCTCCTTCTCACTAGATCCTCGGTCCCCTAGTATTTCCGGAAGGTTATTTGTGTCTTCCTTCGTGAAGACAGAACCAAAGTATTTGTTCAACTGGTCTGCCATTTCTTTGAACCCCATTATAAATTCACCTGAATCTGACTGCAAGGGACCTACGTTTGTCTTCACTAATCTTTTTCTCATCACATATCTATAGAAGCTTTTGCAATCAGTTTTTATGTTCCCAGCATGCTTCCTACGATGTCAATATGCTATCACTGCTGTTGAAAACCACATCTTTAATACCTTAAACTAATTTGCAACATTTTAATTTGAGAAATTATATTACATTGCATTTACAGAAACAAACACTCTGTTCATATGACCACCCTGCCTGCCCAACCCACCCAACCACACAGCCTGATTCCACCAGCGAGAGGCCTAAACTATTTTCATGGTTGTGTGTCATTCTGGTTTGATTGGCAAGCTGCCAGCACTCAACGAATGCGAGAAATCCAGCAGATCCTCCGCAGAGCCTAGCCAAAAGTAAAGGCAAGAGGGAAGGTGGGGAGCCAATCACGGGTAGGGGGCTAATGAGCAAGCAGTAGCAGGTGGGAAGGTTTTTAAAATGAGGCCAGGAGCGCTGGTGTGGCTGCTTAACATTCACTTCCACTGAGTGGAGCATGTGTTCAGCCCCATGGAATATCAAAATTGTTTCAGGGTCTTACATAAGAATTAAGAGCAGGGGTAGGCCATTCGGCCCCTCGAGCCTGCTCTGCTATTCAATGAGATCATGGCTGATCCTCTACCTCAACTCCACTTTCCTGCACTATCCCCCTATCCCTTGATTCCCTTAATATCCAAAAATCCATCTATCTCTGTCTTGAATATACTCAAAGACTGAGCCTTCTGTGGTAGAGAATTCCACAGGTTCACCACCCTCGGAGTGAAGAAGTTTCTCCTCATCTCAGTCCTAAATGGCCGATCCCTTATTCTGAGACTGTGATCCCTGGTTCTGGACTCCTTACAGAGGGCGCAGGTCTTGGATCTAAATATTTGAAGTAGGCCCCCTGCCAGTTTTGGACGGGATTGCTGGCTGCCCACTGCTCAGAAATTGAGTTGAGGATTCAGGCGGCTAAACATAGAAACATAGAAAATAGGTGCAGGAGTAGGTCATTCGGCCCACCACCATTCAATAAGATCATGGCTGATCATTCCCTCAGTACCCCTTTTCTGCTTTTTCTCCATATCCGTTGATCCCTTTAGCCGTAAGGGCCAAATCTAACTCCCTCTTGAATATATCCAATCAACTGGCATCAACAGCTCTCTGCGGCAGGGAATTTCGCAGGTTCACCACCCTTGGAGTGAAGAAGTTTCTCCTCATCTCAGTCCTAAATGGCCTACCCCTTATCCTAAGACTGTGTCCCCTGATTCTGGACTTCCCCAACATCGGGAATATTCTACACGCATCTAACCTGTCCCGTCCCATCAGAATCTTGTATGTTTCTATGACATCCCCTCTCATCCTTCTAAACTCCAATGTATAAAGGCCCAGTCTCTCCTCATATGTCAGTCCAGCCATTCCGGGAATCAGTCTGGTGAACCTTCGCTGCACTTCCTCAATAGCAAGAACATCCTTCCTCAGGTTAGGAGACCAAAACTGAATAAAAATATTCAAGGTGAGGCCTCACCAAGGCCCTGTACAACTGCAGTAAGACCTCCCTGCTCCTATACTCAAATCCCCTAGCTATGAAGGCCAACATACCATTTGCCCTCTTCACCGCCTGCTGTACCTGTATGCCAACTTTCAATGACTGATGAACCATGACACCCAGGTCTCGTTGTACCTCCCCTTTTCTTAATCTGCCGCCATTCAGATAATATTCGGTCTTCGCATTTTTGCCCCCCAAAGTGGATAACCTCACATTTATCCACATTATACTGCATCTGCTATGCATTTGCCCACTCATCTAACCTGTCCAAGTTACCCTGCAGCCTCTTAGCGTCCCCCTCACAGCTCACACCGCCACCCAGTTTAGTGTCATCTGCAAACTTGGAGATATTACACTCAATTCCTTCATCCAAATCATTGATGTATATTGTAAAGAGCTGGGGTCCCAGCACTGAGCCCTGCGGCACTCCACTAGTCACTGCCTTCCATTCTGAAAAGGACCCGTTTATCACGACTCTCTGCTTCCTGTCTGCCAACCAGTTGTCTATCCTGGTAAGTATATTACCCCCAATACCATGTGCTTTGATTTTGCACACCAATCTCTTGTGTAGGACCTTGTCAAAAGCCTTTGGAAAGTCCAAATACACCACATCCACTGGTTCTCCCTTGTCCACTCTACTAGTTACATCCTTAAAAAATTCCAGAAGATTTGTCAAGCATGATTTCCCTTTCATAAATCCATGCTGACTTGGACCGATCCTGTCACTGCTTTCCAAATGCAGTGCTATTTCATCCATAATAATTGATTCCAACATTTTCCCCACCACTGATGTCAGGCTAACCGGTCTATAATTACCCGCTTTCTCTCTCCCTCCCTTTTTAAAAAATGGTGTTACATTAGCTACCCTCCAGTCCATAGGAACTGATCCAGAGTCGATAAGACTGTTGCAAAATGATCACCACTATTTCTAGGGCCACTTCCTTAATACTCTGGTATGCAGACCATCAGGCCCCGGGGATTTATCGACCTTGAATCCCATCAATTTCCCGAACACAATTTCCTGCCCAATAAGGATATCCTTCAATTCTTCCTTCTCACTAGACCCTCGGTCCCCTAGTACTTCTAGAAGGTTATTTGTGTCTCCCTTCGTGAAGACAGAACCAAAGTATTTGTTCAATTGGTCTGCCATTTCTTTGTTCCCCATTATAAATTCACCTGAATCTGACTGTAAGGGACCTACGTTTGTCTTCACTAATCTTTTTTTCTTCACATATCTATAGTAGCTTGTGCAGTCAGTTTTTATGTTCCTGGCAAGCTTCTTCTCGTACTCTATTTTCCCACTCTTAATTATACCCTTTCTCCTCCTCTGCTGAAATCTAAATTTCTCCCTGTCCTCAGCTTTGCTGTTTTTTCTGGCCAATTTATATGCCTCTTCCTTGGATTTATCCTTAATTTGCCTTGTTAGTCACGGTTGAGCCACCTTCCCCGTTTTATTTTTACTCCAGACAGGGATGTACAATTGCTGAAGTTCATCCATGTGATCTTTAAATGTTTGCCATTGCCTATCCACCATCAAGCCTTTAAGTATCATTTGTCAGTCTATTCTAGCCAATTCACACCTCAAACCATCAAAGTTACCTTTCCTTAAGTTCAGGACCCTAGTTTCTGAATTAACTGTGTCACTCTCCATCCTAATAAAGAATTCTACCAAGTTATAGTCATTCTTCCCCAAGGGGTCTCGCACAACAAGATTGCTAATTAGTCCTTTCTCATTACACATCACCCAGTCTAGGATGGCCAGCTCCCTGGTTGATTCCTCGACATATTGGCCTAGAAAACCATCCCTAATAATCCAGGAAATCCTCCTCCACCACATTGCTACCAGTTTGGTTAGCCCAATCATTATGTAGATTAAAGTCACCCATGTACCTTTATTGCATGCATCCCTAATTTCTTGTTTGATGCTGTCCCCAACCTTACTATTACTGAGCGGTAGGTTTTCAAAACCCCGTTTTTCAGCATGAATGAGGCAGCGCCAAAAGGAAAAGTGCACCCTTTGTGACTTTAACCCTCTCATCCACACAAGTTATAAGAACAAGAGGGAGATGGGATAGCATATACCTGTGTTCCTGTTACTTTCTTTTACTCAATAAGTCAACATTTCTTCTGTGTGCCCTCCTAAATTAAAGGTAGTGCTGTTAAAATGGTTTAAACTTTAGTTAATATTAATATTCAAGTAATGAATAAAAAGCCCCACTTGTCTCTGAGAGTACAGGGAAGAATAAAAGCAAAAAGAGTGCAGTGAAGTGTTTAGGAATTTGGAACGATGGCTATCCAGTGAATGACTAGCTGTCTAGGCTGTGGTCAAGGTTCAGTACAGTAGTGTTCTGATACGTTTTGAAACCTGCCTACACTCTGCGGTTCACATTCCTCGATCGAAACACAGACACACATGTTTCATGTTATACTTCAGGAATGTCACAGGCATGTTTGCTCTTCATCTCAGAACACAGTGCCAGATTGATTTTGTAGTTCAAATAGCACAACCTTTTCTGCTGTCGAAGTTCTTCACAGTATTTCCTATAAATAAGTCACTTAATGAGGAGTGACAAAAAAAAAAATCAACCATGGAAGGGTTAAAAACAAGCCATGTAACATTATAAGTAGTTCCCCCTCCCCACCCCCGAGCTCTATCCCTCCTGAATAGAGTCTTTGAGCGACAGTAACTATCTTGTGGGTTTATAAAGGGTGCATTTAAATGCCAATAAAAATAGAAACCTCCACGTTGCAGGGTGGCTTAGTTTGTGTGTGGGCGGCCTGTTCAACAAGAACTCTTTCGAAAGTTGCACACTTGGGAGTTTTAGAGAAGAAATGAAAAGCTTTACACCTTGAGGTACGTAGCAATGGACGTGCTCATGACGCAACTCTGGAAGAGTTACAGTAGAATTTTTGGATACTCAGGGATCGGCCTGTGAAGAAGTCCCTGGTTTTCTCCAGGCCTACACCTGGATTTCTTCCAAAACGCATGATTGACGCAGAGTCAAATTCACCATCGGGAAACTGAATTCTTCGGAGATGTGACCTCTAATCCGCACCTTGGAGCCAATCCAAGGGCTTCCTATATTCTCAGATGTCATAAAAGTCATTCCACAGAATATCTGAAACGGTTATGTTTCGGCGGGAAGCGTGCAGCCTCAGTGAGACGTCCTAGCTGCCGTAAACAGTGTGTTACTGGGCTTGTCCAAGATTGAGCTCACTTGCAGCAGCTCTGCAGAACCATGCCTGAAAACTAATCTGAATTTCTTTTTTCAGAAGCGGATTGATTTTTTTTGCTGCTTTCTGTTTTCAGTCTTGGCATTCATTTAAAAATTATAATCATAGAATGATGCAGCACAGGAGGCCACTTGGCCCACTGTGCCAGTGCCAGTTCTTTGAAAGAGCTATCCAATTAGACCCACTCCACAGCCCTTCCCCCAATAATCCAATTTTGAAAGTTATTATTGAATCTTCTTCCACCACCCTGTGCAATCCAGATCATAACTCGTTGCATAAAAAAAATTCTCATGTCGCCTCTGCTCCTTTTGAAGATTTCTGTATCTTATTTTCTTTTTAGTGATTACATAGGTCCGATTCATTTGGAAATTAAGAGCTGCATTTTTTGAACAGGATCTGTCCAGCATAAGAAATTATAATTTTTTATGTGTTATGAAAACTTGCAAGGGATGTTGTGGGAAGTGTGGAAAACAGGTCCCTGTAGAAACGCCCAAGAAGCTGATTTTTACCTGTGTGGCTGAGTGGGGGTTTACACACATTCCACTATCCTGAGGATTACAGGTATGTGCATGTCTGGGAATAGTTTGCAGCCAGTTATGTCCTATACAATTAAGGCGCGGTCAGGCTGGTGGAGGACCTTTGCCTTACTGATGTTTAGCGTAAGGCCTATGCTTTCGTACGCCTCAGTAAATACGTCGACTATGTCCTGGAGTTCAGCCTTTGTATGTGCACAGACCCAGGCGTTGTTTGTGTACTGGAGCTCGACGACAGAGGTTGGGGTGGTCTTGGACCTGACCTGGAGACGGCGAAGGTTGAACAGCTTCCCACTGGTTCTGTAGTTTAGCTCCACTCCAGCGGGGAGCTTATCAACTGTGAGGTGGAGCATGGCAGCGAGGAAGATTGAGAAGAGGGTTGGGGCGATGACGCAGCCCTGCTTGACCCCGGTCCGGCCGTGGATTGGGTCTGTGATGGATCATTGACGACGAGATCCAAGACCGCCTCCAGTGCGACAGTGCAACCTTCGGCCGCCTAAGGGAAAAAAAAGTGTTTGAAGACCAGGCCCTCAAAACTGTCACCAAGCTCATGGTCTATAGGGCAGTAGTAATACCCGCCCTCCTGTATGGCTCAAAAACATGGACCATGTACAGTAGACACCTCAAGTCGTTGGAGAAATACCACCAACGAAGTCTTCGCAAGATCCTATAAATCGCCTCGGAGGACAGACGCACCAACGTTAGCGTCCTTGACCAGGCCAACATCTCCAGCATTGAAGCACTGACCACATTTGATTAGCTCCACTGGGCAGGCACATAATTCGTATGCCAGACATGAGACTCCCAAAACAAGCATTCTACTCAGAACTCCTTCACGGCAAACGAGCCAAAGGTGGGCAGCGGAAACGTTACAAGGACACCCTCAAAGCCTCCCTGGTAAAGTGCAACATCCCCACTGACACCTGGGAGCCCCTGCCAAAGACTGCCCTAAGTGGAGGAAGTGCATCCGGGAGGGCGCTGAGCACCTCGAGTCTCGTTGCTGAGCATGCAGAAATCAAATGCAGGCAGCGGAAAGAGCGTGCGGCAAACCTGTCCCACCCACCCCTTCCCTTCAACGACTATCTGTCCCACCTGTGACAGAGACTGTGGTTCTCGTATTGGACTGTAAATTCCACTAAAGAACTCATGTTAAGAGTGGAAGCAAGTCTTCCTCGATTCCGCTGATGATGATGATGATACAATTAAGGAAACTTCGACTGGAAAGGTCATCAACTACACAGTGAGCATACAGTTAAAAAAGAATTGCCAGAACAGGCTGGGAACTGTCATTTCTTTGCAGTTCATATCTACACAAATGACAGCATTAATTGTCATTAGCAGCAAGATTAAATTTTTTTTAAATATGCTGATTGGATTGGAAAATCAGCTTTTATAAATAAAAAAAAAAAGAATCTGCCTATTTAAGTCCATTTGTAGTCTGCTTCTGCAATTGCACCAAAATCTTCAGCTGGAAAGACCTTATTCAGCCGATGAAATTTAAGGACCTTTCTAACAGCCACTGTACTGAAGTGCTTCCAAGATAGTTCAATGTGATAAGATGCTATATAAATGTGAGTCTAACTGAATTGCCTTCATTGCTAATCCACACATTTAAAAAATCATTTTTTGTGGGGTGAGGAGAGCCAGAGCTTCACCAGCATTGGGACATTTATTTTTATCCCTTTGTGAACACTTAATGGGATTCATGACAAAGTGCCATCACAAAAGTTCTTGCCATTGTGTGGGTGATACCCTAGGAACAGAGGGGAGATGAGGAAACTAATGTTCACCCAGAGGGTGGTGGGGGTCTGGAACTCACTGCCTGAAAGGGTGATAGAGGCAGAAACGCTCATCACATTTAAAAAGTACTAGGACGTGCACTTTAAGAGCCGTGGCCTACAGGGCTACAGACCTGGTGCTGGGAGGTGGGAGGTGGGATTAGGCTGGGTCGCTCTTTGTTGACCAACATACATATGATGGGCCGAATGGCCTCCTTCTGTGTTGTAATTTACTATGATTCTATGAACAGGAGGCCAGTCAGCCCCTCAAGCCTGTTTATATGATTCAATTAGATTTTGGCTGATCTGTACCTCAACTCCATTTATCCACCTCTGATCCACATCCCTTGATGCCCTTACCCAATAAAAAATTTCAATCGACACCCAGCATCCACAGCCTTTTGGGGCGAGTTCCAGATTCCACTCGCCTTTGTCTGAAGAAGTGCTTACTGGTTTCAGTCTGCACGGTCTCGCATTAATTTTAAGGCTGTTGGGATTCACCCAACAGTGGAATTCACTTCTCTGCATTTACCCTATCAAATACCTTTATCATTTTAAAGAGCGCAATTAGTTCTCCTTTCAACCTTCTAAACCCAAAGGAATACAAGCCAAATTTATACAACCTGCCCTCATAATGTAACCCTTTAAATCCTGGTATAATTCTGGTGAAGCTGCACTGGGCTTGCTCAAATGCCAATTGACCTCTTTGAGGTTTGATGCCGAAAACTGAACGAAGTACTTCAGACTGGATCGGACCAAGGCTCTGTACAACTAAATCATAACTTTGTATTTCAGACCTCTTGAGATAAAGGCCAACATGTCATTAGCCTGTTTGATAACTCTTTGTACCTATGCACTAGCTTTTAGTGATGTGTACCTGGACACCCAAAACCCCTAGCTCCTCCATCGTTCTTAGTCCCTAGCCATTAAGAAAATATTTTGATTTGTCTTTAATTGATAAATTTCTTCACTCTGAGGGTTGCGAATCTTTGGTATTCTCTACTCTACTCTAGAGGGCTGCAGATGCTCAGTCGCTGAGTATATTCAAGAATGAGATTAGTGGATTTTTGGTCACCAAAGGAATCAACGGATATGGGGAAGGGATGGAAAAGTGGAGTTGATGTGGACATTCAGCCATGAACTTATTGACTGGCAGAGCAGGCTCAATGTGCCGTATGGCCTACTCCTGCTCCTATTTCTTATTGTCATGCATTCAAATGTCATTGTACCCATGTATAAACTGACCAATGTTGTACGCCATGAGAACACTGACCACTAGGTGGTGAACTTGTGGGAGACACTCCTAACCTGGACTTTCAGGTATAAAAGGGGAAGCTCCATCCACCTTCATCACTTCAGTGCTGGAATAAAGGTTACTGGTCTCAAGTATGGGCCTCGTGTGCATTTATACTGTATAGTAAGGACGTATCATTGGCGACGAGAAACTGGGATTTAAACCACGCGAGCATGGCCACTAGCAGCACAGACGAGAGGTATTGTGTTGGTGATGATTGGGACGATTTTATTGAGAGACGACAGCAAAGTTTCGTCACTAAGGAATGGGTGGGACATGATTCGTCCGACAAACGCAGGGCTCATCTCCTGACGGTTTGTGGATCCAGGACGTACTCCCTGATGAAGGACCTTCTAGCGCTAGAGAAGTCGGCGGACAAGACTTTTGAAGAGCTCAGTAAGTTGATCGGGGAACACTTTAAACCGGCGAGCTGCATGCACATGGCGAGACACCGGTGGCGAGAAGGGCAAAGCGTTCCAGACTTCGTGGCAGACCTCCAGCGACTGGCGAGCCTATGTAAGTTCTCAGATGCATGCAGAGCGGAGATGCTGTGAGACTTTTTTTATTGAGGGCATCAGGCACACTGGGGTTTTCAGGAAACTGATTGAGACCAGACATTTATCCCAGGAGAGGAAGAGACCAGAATGATGTTTGACAAAAATCTTGGCTTAAATGCAGCAAATGGACAGGGAGTCATCATTGTTTAAATGGCACACAGTTCTCCAGGCAGACAGGGGCAATCGGACATGCCCGAGCATGTAGTTGAACCCAAAGGGGGAATTCAATAGAGACAATGGCTAGCTGAATGGCAATTCATGCCATCGCAAGGGACTAATGCGGCCAGTAATGGGGCCATCAACACCTGTCAATGGTGCGCTTGAGGACAGTTACAGAGGCAGTCAGAGACGATCGACTGGTAATGGACCTTTTGGTTCCAACAACGGCTCATGTTGCAGGTGTGGAGGTAAACACACAGCCAGAGCTTGCAGGTATCAGCAATATACCTGCAGAAATTGCAATGTCAGTGGTCACTTGGCACGTATGTGCAGGAGGCCTGCAGCCAGGTTGATGTACGAGGAGGACGGGCCCGATGTAAGCCCTACAAGGCCAAATGGACACTGGGGGAAAATCGCTGGAAGCTGAAGTTCAGCGAGTTCATGTGGAGCACATATACAATTTATATACCAGGACGCCACCGATAATGATGAAAGTGCTCCTCAGTGGCATCCCAGTATCAATGGAGCTAGACACGGGGACCAGCCAGTCCCTGATGAGTATCAAACAGTTCGACAAGTTGTGGGCGTCCAAGGCCAGGAGGCCAAAATTATTGCCGATTGACGCACAGCTACGGACATATACAAAGGAGATCATTCCGGTGCTAGGCAGCGCCACGGTAGTCATGACCCACAAAGATTCGGAGAACAGGTTGCCACTCTGGATTGTCCCGGGCGACGGTCCCGCACTACTGGGGAGGAGTTGGCTTGCTGTCATGAACTGGAAATGGGGCGATGTCAATACAATTTCTTCTGTGGAGCGAATATCATGCTCACAGGTCCTGGACAAATTTGATGCATTATTTCAACCCGGCATCGGCACTTCCATGGGGACCAAGGTAGTGATTCACATAAACCGGGACGCCAGGCCAGTGCACCACAAGGCCAGAGCGGTGCCGTACGTGATGCGGGAAAAGATAGAAGGCGAATTGGACCGCCTGCTGAGGGAAGGCATCATCTCGCCAGTCAAATTCAGTGACTGAGCGAGCCCGATTGTGCCGGTGCTCAAGGCGGATGGGTTGGTCAGGATATGTGGTGATTACAAGGCCACCATCAATCAGGTGTCACTCCAAGACCAGTACCCGCTACCGAGAGCGGAGGACCTCTTTGCGACGCTATCCAGTGGCAAACCTTTTTCAAAATTGGACCTGACCTCAGCTTACATGATCCTGGAACTGGCGAGTAAGTCAAAGAAGCTGACCACCATCACTACACACAAGGGATTGTTTGAGTACAACAGATGCCTGTTCGGGATTCGCTCGGCCACCGCGATCTTTCAACGAAATATGGAAAGCCTCCTCAAGTCGATTCCAAGGACGGTGGTTTTTCAAGACGACATCCTCATCACGGGTTGCGATACTGAAGAACACCTCCACAACCTGGAGGAGGTGCTACGCAGACTGGACCGGGTAGGGCTGTGACTGAAAAAGGCGAAGTGCGTCTTCCTAGCTCCAGAGGTAGAATTCCTGGGGTTGAGGGTAGCAGCAGACGGGATCAGATCTACTGCGTCCAAAACAGAAGCGATCCAGAGAGCACCCAGATCCCTAATATGACGTAGCTGCGTTCGTTCCTGGGGCTCCTGAACTATTTTGGTAACTTTCTTCTCAAATTGAGCACGCTGTTAGAGCCGCTACATGTGCTCCTACGTAAAGGTCGCGAATGGGTCTGGGGGGACAGCTAGGAAAGGGCTTTTTGATAACGCTATATGACCCATGTAAGAAACTAGTTTTAACGTGCGATGCATCGTCCTATGGGGTCGGGTGTGTGTTGCAGCATGTTAATGCCAAGGGTCAGTTACAGCCGGTAAGCTTATGCCTCCAGAAGTCTGTCCCAGGCAGAAAGGGGCTACGGGATGGTAGAAAAGGAAGCGCTTATATGTGTATATGCAGTAAAAAAATGCACCAGTACCTGTTTGGCAGGAAATTGAAGCTGGAGACAGATCACAAATCCCTAACGTCCCTTTTGGCCGACAACAGAGGTGGGCACTCACGTTCGCCGCCTATGACTATACAATTCGTCACTGAAAACTGCGCCGATGCACTCGCCACCACCGAGGGGGCAACCGAGCATGCTGCTGAGATGGTCATGGCTGTGGAAGCTTTCGAAAGCGAAGGCTCACCCGTGACAGCTCGTCAGATCAAAGTCTGGATAAATAGAGACCCGCTACTGTCTTTAGTCAAGAAATGTGTCCTGAATGGGGACTGGGCAGCCACGTACGGGGCATGCCCTGAGGAATTCAAACCATTTCACAGACGCAAGGATGAACTCTCGATTCAGGCCGATTGCCTACTGTGGGGAAACAGTGTAGTCATGCCCCAGATGGGCAGAGAGATGTTCATTAGAGAACTCCACAATGAGCACCCGGGCATTGTCATGATGAAAGCAATTGCCAGGTCACACGATTGGTGGCCAAGGATAGATGCAGACCTGGAACTTAGTGTTCACAGGTGCAACACTTGTGCCCAGCTGGGCAATGCACCCAGGGAAGCCCCCCTTAGCCCCTGGTCCTGGCCCGCCAAGCCTTGGTCACGCATCCATGTGGACTACGCAGGTCCTTTCATAGGAAAAATGTTTTTGGTTGTAGTAGACGCCTACTCCAAATGGATCGAGTGTGACATTCTTAATTCAAGCACATCCTCTGCCACGGTAGAAAGTCTACGGGCAATGTTCGCCGCCCATGGTCTACCGGACGTCTTGGTCAGCGACAATGGCCGTGCTTTACAAGCATTGAATTCCAGGACTTCATGGCAGGAAATGGTATCAACCATGTCAGAACGGAACCTTTCAGGCCGGCCTCAAACGGCCAGGCAGAACGAGCAGTGCAGATAATCAAACGGGATGCTCAGAATCTAAGGAGGTTCCTTACAAAGCCGCTTATCGCGCCTCCTGTTGGCCAATAGATCCCGACCACACTCGCTCACAGGAGTCCCACCCACAAAGCTGCTAATGAAAAGGATGCTCAAAACCAGGTTATCCTTTATACACCCCACCATGAAATTGTTGAGAGCAGGCGCCAGTCACAATGTGACTACCATGACGGGAATGCGAGGGCACGATGTATTGATGTCAATGACCCTGTCTTTGTTCTCAACTACACTGCAGGGCCTAAATGGCTCGCAGGCACTGTAATTGCCAAAGAGGGTAATAGGATTCTGGTAGTCAAACTTACCAATGGACAAATCTGCCGCAACCCCATAGAAGAAGCAGAGGAAGAACACTATGTAGAGTTCACTCCACAGGTGACCGAACACCGGAACCAAGCGGAGGAGAGCCCAGTCAATGTGGACAGTCCGGACAGGCCTGAGGCACCGCAAACAGCAGACACTCAGGCCAGCGCCCAACAACCGGAGCCCCAACTCAGACGTTCTACAAGGGAGCGTAAACCACCAGAGAGACTCAACCTGTGATCTCAATAAGACTTTGGCGGGGGGAGGTGATGTCATTTATTCAACTGTCATTGTAACCCATGTATAAACTGACTTAAGTTGTACACTGAGAACACTGACCACTGGGTGGTGAACTTGTGGGAGACACTCCTAACCTGGACTTTCAGGTATAAAATGGGGAAGCTCCACCCACCTTCATCACTTCAGTGCTGGAATAAAGGTTACTGGTCACAGAGTGACTTCTCTCAAGTATGGGCCTCGTGTGCATTTATACCTTATAGTAAGGACGTATCACTTATGTTCTTATAACCCCTCATCACTGATAAGAACAAGGTCACCCCACCCTCTGTCATTGAGCTACAGTACGCAGATGACGCCTGTGTCGGCACACATTCTGAGGCTGAACTCCAGGATATAGTCGACGTATTTACTGAGGCATACGAAAGCTAAATATCCGTAAGACAAAGGTTCTCCACCAGCCTGTCCTCGCCGCACAGCACTGCCCCCCAATTATCAAGATCCATGGCGCGGCCCTCGACAACGTGGACCATTTCCCATATCTCAGGAGCCTCGTCAACAAGGGCAGACATTGATGCGGAAGTTCAAGATCGCCGCCAGTGCAGCCTTCGGCCGCCTGAGGAAAAGTGTGTTTGAAGACCAGGACCTCAAAACTGCCAACAAGCTCATGGTCTACAGGGCTGTAGTAATACCTACCCTCCTGTATGGCTCAGAGGCATGGACCATGTACAGCAGACACCTCACGTCGCTGGAGATATATCACCAACGATGTCTCCGCAAGACCCTACGAATCCTCTGGGAGGACTGATGCACCAGCATCAGTGTCCTCGTCCAGGCTAACATCCTCAACATTGAAGCACTGACCACACTCGATCAGCTTCGCTGGGCAGGCCACATAAGTTTGCATGCCAGACAAGAGACTCCCAAAGCAAGTGCTCTATGCGGAGCTCCTTCACGCAAACGAGCCAAAGGTGGGCAGCGGAAACGTTACAAGGACACCTTCAAAACCTCCCTGATAAAGTGCGACATTTCCACTGACACCTGAGAGTCCCTGGCCAAACACCGCCCTAAGTGGAGAAAGTGCATCCGGGAGGGCGTTGAGCACTTCGAGTCTCAACGCCGAGAGCATGCAGAATACAAGCGCAGGCAGCGGAAAGAGCGTGTGACCAATCAATCCCACCCACCTTTCCCTCAACGACTATCTGTCCTAGCTGTGACAGAGTTTGTGTCTCTCGTATTGGACTGTTCAGCCACCAAAGAACTCACTTCAGGAGTGGGAGCAAGACTTCCTCGATTCCGAGGGACTGCCTATGATGATATCACTGACTCCTCAACCAGAATAGTCTTTCCCTAGTCACCTGACCTAAGCTTTCATGATTTTAAGTGTTTATTACACTATCACTACTGACTAACTGCTCTATTTTTATCTGGATTATCCCTTTCTCCTTTTTTTTTGAATCGGGGTGTAACATTTGGCACTCTACAAGTTCATTTGTGTGATTCATGCTTTTAAAAGACTTGGAAAATTAGTTAGTACCTCTGCTATTTCATTACTAACCTCCAGAAAGCAAACCATCTAAACATGGCAACTTATCTTTAAGCATCTTAGCCCTTTTGGGATCATCTTTTTAATATTTCAGTTGCTGTTCATCCCTCAATGGTACTTCTGCAGCTCTTTCAGCCCCCTTTGTAAATAGAGGCAAAATATTTTTAAACATCTCCATCATTCATTTATACAAAAGCGAAATACTGCGGAAGCTGAAAATCTGAAAATAAACCCCCCAGAAAATACTGGAAATACTCAACAGGTCAGGCAGCATCTATGGAGAGTTAACGTTTCTGGTTGATAACCTTTCATCCGAACTGCTGAGGTCATCAAACTGATAACTCTGCTTCTCCCTCTGCACAGATGGTCCCTGACCGGCTGAATATTTCCAGCATTTTCTATTTTATTCTATCATTCATTTATTCGCTACTGTCAGATTGTCTTCTTCATTCCTTCGTGATCTCACCCCTTCTCTAATTATTCTTGCTTCCGGTGTGCTTCTAAAAGTCTTTGCTAACACCTTTTTATGTTGGCTGCCAGTCTTTTTCTCTCTCTTAGCTCTGCTAGTCTGTTTTTCTATGAATATTAACCACATCAACTTGTTGCGTCCTGACAACTGAATAATTTAGCTTTAAATCTTTTGAATATCTTACTCTTTTACTACACACAAATAAATAGTGGCCCTCATGCAGTGCTGGGATAACTAACATTCCTAAAGTGCTGTACACATTTAGGTAACCTTGCAAAACTTAATATGTAAACTTTTTTTATTTGAATCTATTCTTGGTCCCCACCTATTTCTTATCTACATGATGCCTCTCGGCGGCATTATCCGAAAACACATCAAGTTCCACATGTACCCTGATGACTGCCAGCTCTACCTCACCACCACCACCACCACCACCGTCTCCGCTTTGTCACGCTGCTTGTCGACATCCAGTACTGGATGAGCAGATATTTCCTCTGATTAAATTTTGGGAAGACCAAATCCATTGTCTTTGGTATAAAAACAGAAAATGTTGGAAATCTCAGTCGGTCGGGCAGCATCTGTGGAGAGAAAGCAGAGTTAACGTTTCGGAGAGTGTTCGGAAAGAATGGATTTTTAACAAGCACTGAAAGGGGGATGGGAAGAACAAAAGGGAAGGTCTGTGATGGGTTGGAAGACAGGAGAGATTAGAGAGACAAAAGGGATGATGGGCCAAATTTAAATGGTAATGCCAGGAGTTAGAAAAACATTAGTCAAGATAGGTGTGACTGGCGGGATAATGACCAGCTGCCATTAGAGACAAGGAGAGAAAAAAAGAAACAGACTTGGGGGTGGGGGGTGGAGCCAAAGATTGGCAGCGGTTACGCTCTGAAATTGTTGAACTCAATGTTGAGTCCAGGAGGTTATAAAGTGTCTAAACGAAAGATGAGGTGCTGTTCCTCGAGCTTACGTTGAGCTTCGTTGGAACAATGTAGGAGACTGAAGATGGAGAGGTCAGAGTGAGAATGGAGTGGAAAATTAAAGTGACAGATGACCAGAAGCTCAGGGTCACACTTGCAGACTGAACGGAGGTGCTCCGCAAAGCGGTCACCCAATCTATGCTTGGTCTCCCCAATGTAGAGGAGAGCACACCGTGAGCAACGAATACAGTATACTAAATTGAAAGTAGTACAAGTAAATCACTTTCACCTGGAAGGAGTAGTTGGGGCTCTGGATAGTGGGAAGGGAGGGGGTTAAAGGGCAGGTGTTGCATCTCGTGCGCTTGCACGGGAAGGTGCCATGTGAAGGGGAGGGTTTGCTAGGGTTGACTGCGGAATGGACCAGGGTGTCATAGAGGGAGCGGTCCCTTCGGAATGCTGAGAGGGGAGGGGAGGGGAAGATGTGATTGGTGGTGGGATCACGCTGGAGGTGGCGGAAATGGCGGGCGATGATCCGTTGAACGTGGAGGCTAGTGGGGTTAAAAGTGAGGACAAGGGGAACCCTGTCATGGTTCTGAGAGGGACGGGAAAGGGTGAGAACAGAGGTGCAGGAAATAGAATGGACACGGTCGAGGGCTATGTTAACAATGATGAGGGGAATCCTCGAGGAAAAAGGAAGACATGTCAGAGGCATTAATTTACAAGGTGGTGTCGTCAGAATAGATGCGATGGAGAAACTGGAAGAATGGAATGGAGTCCTTACAGGATGTGGATGGGAGGAAGTGTAGTCCAAGTAGCTGTGGGAGTCAGTGGGCTTTTAGGGGATAATGGTAGAAAGCCTATCCCCAGAGATGGAGACGGGGAAGTCGAGGAAGAGAAGAGTCGGAGATGGACCATGTGAAGGTGAGGGAAGGGTGGAAATTGGATGCTAATTGAACAAAATTTTCTATTTCAGGGCGAGAGCAGGAAACAGCACCGATACAGTCCTCAATGTATCGGAAAAAGAGGCGAGGGAGGGGACCCGAGTAATACTGGAACAAAGAATGTTCCACATATCCCACGAAAATGCAGGCATAGCTAGGACCCATGTGAGTTCTCATAGCAACATCTTCAGCTCAGATGAATACGTGGTTTGAGGAGTGATGCAGAAGGGAGGGATTCAAATTCCTGGGACATTGGAACCGGTTCTGGGAGAGGTGGGACCAGTACAAATCGGACGATCTGCACCTGGGCAGGACCGGAACCAATGTCCTAGGGGGAGTGTTTGCTAGTGCTGTTGGGGAGGAGTTAAACTAATATGGCAGGGGGATGGGAACCAATGCAGGGAGACAGAGGGAAATAAAATGGGGGCAGAAGCAAAAGATAGAAAGAAGAAAAGTAAAAGTGGAGGGCAGAGAAATCTAAGGGCAAAAAGCAAAAAGAGCCACATTACAGCAAAATTCTAAAAGGGGCAAAGTGTGTTAGAAAGACAAGCCTGAAGGCTCTGTGCCTCAATGCGAGGAGTATTCGGAATAAGGTGGACAAATTAACTGCGCAGACAGCAGTTAATGGGTATGATGTAATTGGCATCATGGAGACATGGCTCCAGGGTGACCAAGGCTGGGAACGCAACATCCAGGGGTATTCAACATTTAGGAAGGAAAGACAGAAAGGAAAAGGCGGCGGGGTGGCATTGCTGGTTAAAGAGGAAATTAATGCAATAGTAAGAAAGGACATTAGCTTGGATGAGGTGGAATCGGTATGGGTGGAGCTGCAGATTACCAAGGGGCAGAAAACGCTAGTGGGAGTTGTGTACAGACCAACAAACAGTAGTAGTAAGGTTGGGGACAGCATCAAACAAGAAATTAGGGATGCATGCAATAAAGGTACAGCAATTATCATGGGTGACTTTAATCTACATATTGATTGGGCTAACCAAACTGGTAGCAATGCGGTGGAGGAGGATTTCCTGGAGTGTATTAGGGATAGTTTTCTAGACCAATATGTCGAGGAACCAACTAGGGAGTTGGCCATCCTAGACTGGGTGATGTGTAATGAGAAAGGACTAATTAGCAATCTTGTTGTGCGAGGCCCCTTGGGGAAGAGTGACCATAACAAGGTAGAATTCTTTATTAAGATGGAGAGTGACACAGTTAATTCAGAAACGAGGGTCCTGAACCTAAGGAAAGGTAACTTTGATGGTTTGAGGTGTGAATTGGCTAGAATAGACTGGCAAATGATACTTAAAGGCTTGATGGTGGATAGGCAATGGCAAACTTTTAAAGATCACATGGATGAACTTCAGCAATTGTACATCCCAATCTGGAATAAAAATAAAACGGGGAAGGTGGCTCAACCGTGGCTAACAAGGGAAATTAAGGATAGTGTTAAATCCAAGGAAGAGGCATATAAATTGTCCAGAAAAAGCAGCAAACCTGAGGACTGGGAGAAATTTAGAATTCAGCCGAGGAGGGGAAAGGGTTTAATTAAGAGGGGGAAAATTGAGTACGAGAAGAAGCTTGCCAGGAACATAAAAACTGACTGCAAAAGCTTCTGTAGATATGTGAAAAGAAAAAGATTAGTGAAGACAAATGTAGGTCCCTTGCAGTTGGATTCAGATGAATTTATAATAGGAAACAAAGAAATGGCAGACCAATTGAACAAATATTTTGGTTCTGTCTTCACAAAAGACACAAATAACCTTCCAGAAGTACTAGGGGACCGAGGGTCCAGTGAGAAGGAGGAACTGAAGGATATCCTTATTAGGCAGGAAATTGTGTTAGGGAAATTGATGGGATTGAAGGCTGATAAATCCCCGGGGCCTGATAGTCTGCATCCCAGAGTACTTAAGGAAGTGGCCCTAGAAATAGTGGTCATCATTTTCCAACAGTCTATCAACTCTGGATCAGTTCCTATGGACTGGAGGGTAGCTAATGTAACACCACTTTTTAAAAAGGGAGAGAGAAAGCGGATAATGATAGACCGGTTAGCCTGACATCAGTGGTGGGGAAAATGTTGGAATCAATTATTAAAGATGAAATAGCAGTGCATTTGGAAAGCAGTGATAGGATCAGACCAATTCAGCATGGATTTATGAAAGGGAAATCATGCTTGACAAATCTTCTGGAATTTTTTGAGGATGTAACTAGTAGAGTGGACAAGGGAGAACCTGTGGAAGTGGTGTATTTGGACTTTCAAAGGGCTTTTAACAAGGTCCCACACACGAGATTGGTGTGCAAAATCAAAGCACATGGTATTGGGGGTAATATACTGACGTGGATAGAGAATTAGTTGGCAGATAGGAAGCAGAATCGGGATAAACGTCCTTTTCAGAATGGCAGGCAGTGACTAGTGGAGTGCCTCAGGGCTCAGTGCTGGGACCCCAGCTCTTTACAATATACATCAATGATTTGGATGAAGGAATTGAGTTTAATATCTCCAAGTTTGCAAATGACACTAAACTGGGTGGCGGTGTGAGCTGTGAGGGGGACGCTAAGAGGCTGCAGGGTGACTTGGACAGGTTAGGCGAGTGGGCAAATGCATGGCAGATGCAGTATAATGTGGATAAATGTTAGGTTATCCACTTTGGGGGCAAAAACACAGACAGAATATTATCTGAATGGTGGCAGATTAGGAAAAGGGGAGGTGCAACGAAACCTGGATGTCATGGTTCATCAGTCATTGAAAGTTAACATGCAGGTACAGCAGGCGGTGAAGAAGGCAAATGGTATGTTGGCCTTCATAGCTAGGGGATTTGAGTATAGGAGCAGGGATGTCTTACTGCAGTTGTACAGGGCCTTGGTGAGGCCTCACCTGGGATATTGTGTTCAATTTTGGTCTCCTAATCTGAGGAAGGACGTTCCTGCTATTGAGGGAGTGCAGCGAAAGTTCACCAGACTGATTCCCAGGATGGCCTGACTGACATATGAGGAGAGACTGTATCAACTGGGCCTTTATATATTGGAGTTTAGAAGGATGAGGGGATTTCATAGAAACATACAAGATTCTGATGGGACAGGACAGGTTAGATGCGGATAGATTGTTCCCGATGTTGGGTAAGTCCTGAACCAGGGGACACAGGATAAGGGGTAGGCCATTTAGAACTGAGATGAGGAGAAACTTCTTCACTCAGAGAGTTGTTAACCTGTGGAATTCCCTGCTGCAGAGAGTTGTTGATGCCAGTTAATTGGGTATATTCAAGAGGGAGTTAGATATTGCCCTTACAGCTAAGGGGATCAAGGGGTATGGAGAGAAAGCAGGAAAGGGGTACTGAGGGAATGATCAGCTATGATCTTATTGAATGGTGGCACAGACTCGAAGGGCCAAATGGCCTACTCCTGCACCTATTTTCTATGTTTAATTTGGAGGAAGTGACCGGAGTTAAAGGAGAAGTTGTCCAACGTGAGAACAAGTTCAGCCAGGTGAAGGAGGGTGGTGGTGGATGGGGACTGGTTGGGCCTCTACTCCAGGAAGAAGCGGAGCGCCCTCAGGCCATCCTGGTGGGGGATGGAAGTGTAGAGGGATTGGAGGTTCACAGTGAAAGAGATGGTTGGAAACTGGAAACTGTTAAGTGACGGAGGGCGTCGGAGTCGCTGCGGATGTAGGTGGGGAGTGGATAAGGGGAGAAAAAAAAAAAGTGGGTCTACCGGGGCAGTCCTGTTTGTGGATTTTGGAAAGGAGGTAGAAGTGGGCTGTTAGAGGTTGGGGAACTATAAGGTTGGTGGCTATGGAGGGAAGATCTCCAGAGATGTGCCATTGTCTTTGGTCCCCGCCATAAACTTCAATGCATCCCTCTCTGACCACTGTCTAGAGGCTGAAATCAGACCTTTCGCAACCTTGACCCGAGCTACCGACCCCATACCCTACCCTTCACCAAGATTGCTTACTTCCACTTCCGTAACATCACCCATCTCCTCCTCTGCCTCAGTTCATCGTCTGCTGAAATCCTTATCCATGCCTTTGTTACCTCTAGACTCAACTATTAGCACTGACAGACATGATGGGACAAAATATCTCTTTTCTGTATTGAACTTCCTGTGATTTGGCAGAAATAAATATGAAACTTTGAGAAGTCACCACTAAATAATTTTATATCTATTTGGAAAAAAAAGCTCGAGAAACGAATGGACTTCCTGTTGTCATAATTTTTGGTCACTCTTCTGTTAACATTTACCATTGTAAATCCCAATGTCAACATTTCCCATTCAATTTTGTTATAATTGTCACAAGGCCACAGGTCACTACGTAGTTCTGTGGAGTAAGTATCTGAAGGTCCTTTCCTCCATCTTGTATATATAAAAAAATACATTCATCTCATTACTGTGTCCAAAACCACAAGTAACTTATTTATATAAAAATCAAATGTTCCATCAAATGTTCAACTACTGAATGGAATTAGCCAGAAATGTTATTTCCTCTCGATTTCTTCCCAACAAAAGCGCATTTTATATTTTAGCATCTTTATAAATCAAGTCACAAAGTTAAAAGTTTGTATTGTTTTCTTTTGGGCCACGAGTGCCAGTGAAAAGTAATTCTCCATGCCCAAGTTCACAAGATACTTGAGGACGAGGAAGTCCATTCGGCTCATCTTAATTCATCCATCCATAACAACCCAACACTGCCCACCTTACTGCATCTAATTGTTTCTTGTATGATTCCAGGATTTTCACCTCCATCATTCTGCTTTAAAGTCCACTCCAAGTGTTGATCACACTGTGCATGAATCACCTCCCGATATCCATCCTAAAGTTACCTTTCACTAGTGTCTCCCCTTGTCCTACAAGGGTCAAACATGATTTTTAAAATTGTAGTTACGCATTTCTGGAAAGAGGACTCAAGTTGGGTATGAAACACCTCATTAATCATAACTGTTTGACGTGGAGTTGTGAATACTGACCATTCATAAAGACTTTCATAACTCACTTTGGATCACAATTTGTCAGTTCTTGTTGGTTTCAGACTGAATTCTATATTGTAGTTCCCCAATGAATGTCCATGTGAACAGTTTTGGGAGGGGCACAATCATGTAAAAAGCAGTCTCATTCTTACCAGTGACGGGATTCATATTTAACCATCATTCACCAGGAGTAGAGAATGCAAGTTGTGTTTTGAAAACTAAATTTTTTGGGGGTTCACTTATCCAATCAAATGGACAGCATAGCCACTCTAGTCTCTGGTGATTGCTGCTGAAAAAAGTCGCCTACACAGGCCAGATAGAATGTTTGTAATAAAAGCAGAAAATGCTGGAAATGTCAGCGGTACAGGCAGCATCTGTGGAGAGGAAGAAGCAGAGTTAACATTTCGGGTCGATGACTGTGGAAATATCAGAAAGGATTAAGAAGTTAGTTCAGACCTGGGGTCTATAAAAATAACAAGCTCTCTTGCACAAAAAAACAAGCAGGCGTTAACCTCAGGGTCAATGAGATAAGGGTTGAGGTAGAGTTGTAAAACCATCAGGGAAAGCCAGGGATAATACTGAATGCCAATTAACAAAGTTCCAGCAATTGCTACGAACAAAAGGTCAGGCTAGGAATAACAGATTGAAGACCAATGGACAGGAGGGAGTTACCCACCATCACAGGACCAGCAGTGGCCACAGCAGGGGGGTGATAAGAAAGAATTCCATGGATCAAAATAATGGTCGCACACGGGAAGAGAGACTCCCGACTTGGTAATAACGTTTGGAGGCAAGAGACAAGTTGAGATAACAGCAGAATGTCTATGTATCTTGTAGAAACAAACAAGCAATTAGTAGCAACCCATATGGTTAACAAAGGGACAAAAAAGGTATAAAGACAAAGACAGAGAAATTTAGACAGTCCGTAGCGAGAACCCGGGACCAACACTCGACAGAAGCAGGGACCAGGGAGTGACCCTTGAAGGAACAGTATCAGGACCGGATTGATCACCCAGGACGTATTGGGTAACTATGATAGTATGTTGAGTTAAACAGAGTATTTTGAGCAGAGAGGAACACCCTTTGGAACGCCTTATTTGCAGAGTTAAACAGAGTTGAACAGAGTTAGTATTTCGAGTGGAAAGGAACATCCTTTGGAACAAAATAGAGTGCAAGTAGTGAGTCTTGTACTTTTCCTGTATTAAATGAATGTTAACGATACTATAATTTGTCTAGTGTGTAATTTTGTATTTAACTCAGGAACCGTCGCAGGCAACTACTAGTCATGTGACTAGCGAAACTGTCGCTTGCGCAACAATGACTCTTCGTCAGAATTGGAGTGTGTTCGGAAAGAACGGATTCTTAACAAGCGCTAAAAGGGGGAGGGGAAGAACAAAAGGGTCTGTGATAGGTTGGAAGACAGGAGAGATGAGAGGCAAAAGGGATGATGGCCCAAATTCAAACCCTCATGTTTAGAATATTTATATATCTTGAAACATATGCTGAGAGGCACCATTATATCAGTCTCCAATCACACCCAGACATGATGTAATCTAATCACAGAGCTCCAAACCATTCATACTATTTTCTGAAGCTTTCTCATTACAAAAGAGAACACGACACATGGCCAAAAAGACTTAAGAGGCACATCATGAGGGGAGTACGACTGCCACGCTCATCAGTCAAGAGGTTCAAATGGTTAATGATAAGCTATACTTTATAAAACTTTATAAAAGGTTAAATACAATCAATGGATTTATGGAACACAGCAGAGTCACAAGTTATGCACCTCAAACATGCACTTCAATGTACCAAAGTACTTCCATTCATATTGAGGGAACTGTCAATAAACTAGTAATTGGCTGGGGAATGAATGCTCTGTATTAGCGTCAAGAAACAGAGAAACATTTTGATCCACAGTTTCACTATTCCGGGGGGGGTGGGGGGATTGAATTAGTGCAGGTAACTCCAATGCGATTTGGCCCAATTTAAAATACTGAATCTCTTTGGGAATATACCACAGTGCTACTGTTAATGAATTCTCCAAATAGGTTTTACTTTGCTTTGGTCAGTCTTGTGTCTGACAAGAGTGGAAACCCATCACCATAGCTCGAGTCTCGAAACCCAGCTACTGAAAGATCCACATGGGTACCATTTCTGTTCACCTGATAATGGAGTGCACACTTTTGCCCTGTAGAGACACACCTCATTTGTGCAAGTTCTGTAAAGCTTGAGCACAGGTTGGTAATGGGCTTAGGGTATCTCAAGCTTGTAAAAGCTAAAACTGGAGTTTAACCATCTAATACCAAGCAGCTTACCAACATGGAGCACTGGAACGCTTTCTGCTGTTTTTTTTTTAAAGTCAGCATCGTGTTACCCATTAGGACGTTAAGCTTGAGGGTATCTGAAACATAGTGGAAAAAGACCAACACCCAGTGACAGGTCTACCCCTCGAGGGCCCATTAATAAGCCAGACTGACAGACCACCTACTGTGCCTTGGAGTACTGCAGACCTGCCAGGCTTAGATATTGGATTAACAAATCTGTCATAGGAGATTGACTTAATTCCACTTTTTCATCACCAGGCATGTCATGTTTGAGAAGCTGTAGCCAAAGGAGGATAGCCACTAGTTGGTCATATCAGACTGCTAAAGACAAAACGGTAGGTGAAGAGAGAAATACCTTGCATTGTAATACATTGCCCTCAGCCCCTACGTACTCATCTCCTTTAACATGCGTCTGTACATTATTCTCTGGAAACAAGCACACCTACTTAAGATTGCTTTTTCTGCAACTTAATACGTTTGCAAAATCTAAAATGGACAATAAAGAGGCACATTAACAGCCAAGTTTTGTAGTGTTTATTTTCTAGCAGACACACTACATAAAAGTCCCCTTAAATTAGTGTACATTATTACCCTCTTCAGGGCATGTCCCTCAGAGTGCTGCAGAAACTGCTTTGAAGGCAGCTTTAGCTAAGAAAAAAGGAAAATAAAGAGAGAACCCACTTCAAACCAATTCCTTTAAAAACAAAACAAAAAAAAATTCCCAGAACGATAAAGCAGTGGAGCGTTGATTTCAGTATTTTTCAGTGCCTTTCCTTGGTTTTCTTTTGAGGATTTGCTCGCCTGCCTTTGGTCAGCTGCGGCTGGTGGGGTGGGGGGGGGCGGGGCTCTTCTTTTCTCATGGTGTTTTGTCGTGCTAGATTGCAGGGATTCCTGTTCACATGATGCGCATGCCTTGCAGCGAGGATTCCAGGGTCTGAAAGCACACAACAGTTCTAAATAAGTGCTTGGTGGCAGCAGTCAAGAATAAAGTACTGGCAACTGGACAAAAATGTTTGGGAAAAAAACTTAGCACAAATTTTGCAGACAGTATGTTTCATACTGGCGTGCTGTCAGAATACTAATGAGTAGACAATGCAGCATGCATGTCAGAAATGTAACTGTTGAAGGAATTAAATGCAAAGCAGAAGCTTAATGATAATATATGCAACCCGAGATGCCAGTATTTTTGCTGATTAGCTGTTACCAGATTTCTGAATTGACACTTCAAAATGTGAATGAATCCCTCCCTGTTACTATCCCTTATTGATTGTGTTTTTCTGTTTATCTAACTGCATTATTTACAGTCTCTCAAGCAGATTTCAACAGTCCCAACAGTCCAATAATACTGCTAGACAGCTGGCTACAGGATTAGGTGATTTACTTTCGGTCCTCCACCAAATCCATTTTGACTTCCACCAACACACTCCTTGTGTGTTGGGAGCTCGTTGCTTTTGCCCACCTCAACCCAAAAGTGGCAAGTTAACCAGTGTAGAGGACACAAAAATTCAGTCCCATGAAGGATCCCACTTAAAACATTTCCTTTTGCTGTTTCAGAAGTTGCTTGTGGATTTTGATGCTGACCAGTCTGTGCATTTTACAGTACTTTTAAATGTAGCATTTTCACCAGAGTTAGATCAAATCTCCCTCCAAAACTTGCGCACATAAATCAACTGACTTCATTGCAGTCCTGAGGGAGTTATGCTGCACTGCAGAAGGGCCATGTTCTGGTTGAGACATAAAATTAAGGACATGCCCACATATTCAGCAAAATGTAATAGATTCCACAGCACTTGTTTTGTTGCAGATCAGCAGGTAGGGGGAGTCTCCTGATCAACATTCATTCCTCAGCCAATATCGCCAAACCAGATTAACTGGCCATTCATCTCATTATGGTTATGATCTGGAATGCACTGCCTGAAAGAGCGGTGGAGGCAGATTCAATCGTAGCTTTTAAAAGGGATTTGGATCAGTACCTGAAGGGAAAAAAATTGCAGAGCTACACGGAAAGGGCAGGGGAGTAGGACTAGCTGAAGAGCTCTTGCAGAGAGCCAGCACGGGCTTGACGGGCTGAATGGCCTCCTTCTGTGTCATAACCATTCTATGATTACTGTTTGTGGAACCTTACTGTATGCAAATCGATTGCCACATTTGCCTACAAAACAACATTGATAGCACTCAAAAGTAATACATTGGCTGTGAAGTGTTTTGGGATGTTCTGAGGATGTAAAAGGTGCTATATAAATGGAAGTTCTTTCTGCTTTTGCTTCAAAACCATTATTTGCATCATCTTTCAGATGAGACATTAAACTGAGGCCCCATCTGCCCTCTCAGGTAGATGTAAAAGATCCCATAGCACTATTTTGAAGAAGAGCAGGGGAGTTATCCCGTGTCCTGGCCAATATTTATCCCTCAAAAATTATTTCATTGGCTATAAAGTGCTTGGAGACATTTAGTGGTTTTGAAAGGCGCTATATAAATCCAAGTCTTTCTTTCTTCATTCTACTCTCTCAGCTGTCCCTCTTCGAGCAATGAATATCCTTTCCGCATTGCTAAGTAGGTCTTTACTATCCTTTAGTTAGTGGATTATAAATCAGAATTAGAACAGCTGTTTTAGGACTTTGTGGAAGCTAGAGATGAACAGAGACTTAACTGAAGTAACAACAATGTAATCTATATAAAAACTGGATGCTTAACATGACAAGGATGTAAACACGAACAATTTTACAGCCAATATCTGAAATTTCTCAAATCATTCAAAGTAAAGCTCCTTTTAATTCTTAAGAAACTGATAAGCAGAGGATTTGGACTGGTTAGTGGCTTTAATACTAATCAGCTGCACAGAGTTCAATACATTGCACACAATAAGCTAAAAGTCTCAATTATAAATCATTAATAAAATTTCCTTGTGTAGTTGGAACCTGTCAAAAAGCTCCCTAAAATAAATGTAACTTCACCTTCAAATCCCAAATTGTCATTGCGCCGTCAATACCAGTCGTGCAAAACTTCCGACAATCTCTCTTATCACCTTCATATACAGAGACTTGGCTGGGGAGGGAGAAAAAGAATGTTTTTTAAAAAGTTAATAACTTGATAACAGGTAACAGTTGATAACAGATGTTTGCAGAATCCAGCTTGTTTTTAACTTCAGATATGAGAGGTTTGATATTATATTGAGTTTACAACACAGAAACATGTCATTCGGTCCAACTGGTCTATGCTGGTGTTAATGCTCTACACGAGTAGTAACTCCTCCCACCTTACTTCATCTAACCCCAATTAGCATATCAATATATAGTTGGAAAAGCTAGTGTGGACGATTCAACACAGAATACTTGCTATCAGGGGCTGAAAATTCCACTGCCCCATCAGAAGGGGTCCAGTTCATCAGAAAGGATCCCAATATCATTTAACAAAGCAGATTGTCAATGTCTGCCATTGAATTCTAAGTGGCATTAACAGCTAGGTTCTACAGCAGTGCTTTCCCATGGTCCTCGGCCAGCATGCTCGACAATAGAGAGGGTAAATCCATCCCTCAAGTCACAGTCAAAGTCCAAAACCAATACAAATTCAGCAGTACTTCATTGGCTGTAAAGTGCTTTGGGACGTCCGGTGGTCGTGAAAAGTGCTATATTTTCTACTACAGCGTAATATTCAACCCATTCTGAGCTCGAGGGTTTGTGCCTGCTTCGAGGGTCCAGAGCCCCCAACTGATTGCTTCTAGAAGGGATCTCTTGCATCAAACACTTTACATATTTCAAAGCAACAAACACACACATTAGATGCAAGTACTATTAGATTACAGATAAAATTTAGTGTCTAAATCTGTAGAGATTTCAATTTAAACAAGCTAAAATTCTAAGAGCAATAAAACCCATAATCTAATTGTAGTTAGAAAAACATTCATTCTTGTATAGGAAAGGACTGCAGCTTCACCTAACACATTCCTGCCTATCCAGTTCGGTCTCCACGGACCCACTCCCATCCAGTTCCTCATGGAAAAATGTGATTTGATTACAAAATCGCGAAGTGCCACTAGCTAATTCCAAAGAGTAGGTTATGAGTTTGATTGCTGTCTTTATACTGTACAGAATTGCTTCTAGTACAAAGGATTTGCTGGCATTTGGAATCCACCCCATTTATAATGTTGGGTGTGTTCCAGAGTATTGGTCATAACACACAAACATATCCTGGAATCGACAGAGGTGAAACATAAGAAAAGAAATAGGAGCAGGAGTAGGCCATTTGGCCCCTCGAGCCTGCTCCGTCATTCAATAAGATCATGGCTGATCTGATCATGGATTCAGCTCCACTTCCCTGCCCGCTCCCCACAATCCTTTACTTCCTTATTGCTCAAAAATCTGTCTATCTCTGCTTTAAATATATTCAATGACCCAGCCTCCACAGCTCTCTGGGGCAGAGAATTCCATAGATTTACAACCCTCAGAGAAGAAATTCCTCCTCATCTCAGTCTTAAATGGGCAGCCCTTTATTCTGAGACTATGTCCCCTAGTTTTAATTTACCCTATGAGTGAAAATATCCTTTCTGCATCCATCTTGTCGAGCCCCCTCATTATCTTATATGTTTCGATAAGATCATCTCTCATTCTTCTGAAGTCCAATGTGTATAGGCCCAACCTATCTTCATAAGTCAACCCCCTCATCTCCGGAATCAACCTAGTGAACCTTCTCTGAACAGCCTCTAATGCAAGTGTATCCTTTCTTAAATACAGAGACCAAAACTGGTGTGGCCTCACCAATACCAAGTTGTAGCAGGACTTCTCTATCCCCCTTGCAATAAAGGCCAACATTCCATTTGCCTTCCTGATTATTTGCTGTACCTGCATGCTAACTTTTTGTGTTTCATGCACAAGGACCCCCAGGTCCCTCTGTACTGCAACACTTGCAATTTTTCTCCATTTAAATTGTAATTTGCTTTTCTATTTTTTTCTGCCAAAGTGGATAACCTCACATTTTCCCACATTATACTCCATCTGCCAAATTTATGCCCACTTAGCTCGTCTATATTCCTTTGCAGATTTTTGTGTCCTCCTCACAATTTGCTTTCCCACCCATCTTTGTACTAGAAGCTTGGCTTCATTACACTCGGTCCCTTCATCCAAGTCATTAATATAGATTGTAAATAGTTGACCCAGCACCGATCCCTGCAGCACCACACTAGTCACTGTTTGCCAACCAGAAAATGACCCATTTATCCCGACTCTCTGTTTTCTGTTAGTTAGCCAATCCTCTATCCATGCTAATATATTACCCTCAACCCCGTGAACTTTTATCTTGTGCAGTAACCGTTTATGTGGCACCTTATCGAATGACTTCTAGAAATCCAAATACACCACATCCACTGTTCCCCCTTATCCATCCTACGTGTTACATCCTCAAAGAACTCCAGCAAATTTGTCAAACATGATTGCCCTTTCATAAAACCATGCTGACTCGGCTTGATTGAATTATGCTTTTCCAAATGTCCCGCTAACACTTCCTTAATAATGGACTCCAGCATTTTCCCAATGACCGATGTTAGGCTAACTGGTCTCGTTTCCTGCTTTTTGTCTACCTCCTTTTTTAAAAATAGGGGCTTTTGCGGTTTTCCAATCCAGGGAATTTTGGTAGAAAATTTTGGTGGCAAACCATATAGGCCGAGTACTCAACCTTCCTGTAGCTCAGATCTGGTTATCCCTTAACGAAGACGTTAATCTTGCAAATTTTCAAGGCTTCTTCAGTTCATTTGTTTTTAAACGCTAAAACTTCTAATAGGTTTGAAACCATGAACACGTATGGTTCTACATTTGCAATATTGACAATCATAGTTTTAAATATACCAGATAAATCCCCAATTCAAAGGTTTAAGCATGAAATAATCACCAGCTCTGATGCCATTAAACAATTTGTTACCAAAACATATTTTGTAACATTACCTGCCCCTGTCAAGAACATAAGAATTAGGAGCAGGAGTAGGCCATTCGGCACCTTGAGCCATTCAATATCATGGCTGATCTTCTACCTCAACTCCACTTTCCTGCCCTGTCCCCAAATCCCTCGATTCTCTTTTTATTCAAAAATCTTATCGATTTCTGTCTTGAATATACACAATGACTGAGCCTCCACAGCCCTCTGGAGTAGAGGATTTCAGAGATATACCACCCTCTGAATGAAGAAGGTGCTCCTCATCTCAGTCCTAAATGGCCGACCCCTTATTCGGAGACTGTGACCCGTGATTCTAGACTCCCCAGCCAGAGGAAACATCCTCTCTGCATCAAATTTCAGTCATTTCCCCATTTGTCTTCCCCTCACAAAACATATTACTGCCATCAGGTGATCATTTTCCACTCATCTTTGTACCAACAGCATTGGTGATCATTTTCCAACAGTCTATTGACTCTGGATCAGTTCCTATGGACTGGAGGGTAGCTAATGTAACACCACTTTTTAAGAAAGGAGAGAGAAAACGGGTAATTATACACTTAGTGGGGAAAATGTTGGAATCAATTATTAAAGATGAAACAGCAGCGCATTTGGAAAGCAGTGACAGGATCGGTCAAAGTCAGCATGGATTTATGAAAGAGAAATCATGCTTGACAAATCTTCTAGAATTATTTGAGGATGTAACTAGTAGAGTGGACAAGGGAGAACCAGTGGATTTGGTATAGTTGGACTTTCAAAAGGCTTTTGACAAGGTCCCACACAAGAGATTGGTGTGCAAAATTAGAGCACATGGTATTGGGGGTAACGTACTGAGGTGGATAGAGAACTGGTTGGCAGACAGGAAGCAGTGAGTCGGGATAAACGGGTCCTTTTCAGAATGGCAGGCAGTGACTAGTGGGGTGCCGCAGGGCTCAGTGCTGGGACCCCAGCTATTTACAATATACATTAATGATTTAGATGAAGGAATTAAGTGTAATATCTCCAAGTTTGTAAATGACACTAAGTTGGGTGGCGGTGTGAGCTGTGAGGAAGACGCTAAGAGGCTGCAGGGTGACTTGGACAGGTTAGGTGAGTGGGCAAACGCATGGCAGATGCAGTATAATGTGGATAAATGTGAGGTTATCCACTTTGGGGGCAAAAACACGAAGGCAGATTATCTGAATGGCGGCAGATTAGGAAAAGGGGAGGTGCAACGAGACCTGGGTGTCATGGTACATCAGTCTTTGAAAGTTGGCATGCAGGTATAGCAGGCGGTGAAGGCGGCAAATGTTATGTTGGCATTCATAGCTAGGGGATTTGAGTATAGGAGCAGGGAGGTCTTACTGCAGTTGTACAGGACCTTAGTGAGGCCTCACCTGGAATATTGTGTTCTGTTTTGGTCTCCTAATCTGAGGAAGGACGTTCTTGCTATTGAGGGAGTGCAGCGAAGGTTCACCAGACTGATTCCTGGGATGGCAGGACTGACATACGAGGAGAGACTGGATCGACTGGGCCTATATTCACTGGAGTTTAGAAGGATGAGAGGGGATCTCAGAGAAACATATAAAATTCTGACGGGGCTGGACACGTTAGATGCAGGTAGAATGTTCCCGATGATGGGGAAGTCCAGAACCAGGGGACATAATCTAAGGATAAGGGGTAAGCTATTTAGGACTGGGATGAGGAGAAACTTCTTCACTCAGAGAGTTGTTAACCTGTGGAATTCCCTACCGCAGAGAGTTGTTGATGCCAGTTCATTGGATATATTCAAGAGAAAGTTAGGGGCCCAAGTTTCCACATGATTTGCGCCCGATTTTTTAGGAGCAACTGGTGGAGAACGGACTATCTCAGAAATCGCAATTCTCCACATTTTTTTTTGTGCAGTTCTAGTCAGGTAGAACAGTTCTACCTTGGAACAGAATTTTTTCTTCAAAAAGGAGCGTGTCCGGCCACTGACACCTGATTTCAAAGTTTCCACAGTGAAAACGTACTCCAAACTAAGTTAGAATGGAGCAAGTGAAGATTTTTGTAGAACTGAAAAAACCTGTTCTACACATTAAAAATCAGGCGCAGGTTACAAATTAGGCGTCCAGAATGAGGTGGGGGGGGGAGGAAAGGGAAGTAATTAAATTCTACAATAAATCCTTATTTATACTTCTACAAATATTATCCAAATAAATCCAACCTGAATAAACATTTATAAGCAAAGAAAAGATTAAATAAACCATCTTCCTACCTGTGTGAAAGTGCTTCAGGCACGGAGAATGCTGCAGTCAGTCTGAGGCGCCTGTTCTTCCCGCGCGGGGGGGGGGGGGGGGGGAAGAGAGGCGCCCGTTCTGTCCCGCGGGGGGGGGGGGGGGGGGGGGGGGTGGGAGGCGCCCGTTCTTCCCGCGGGGGGTGGGGGGGAAGGAGGAGAGAGAGGCGCCCGTTCTGCCCGGGGGGGGGGGGGGGGAGAGGAGACAGTGAGAAAGCTGCAAGTGCTGATGTGCTGATGGCAATGTGCTTTTATTAAAAAATGTTCAAAAATTAAACAGCTACAAAGAACTACAAAAATGGCCAAGTGCCAATGTTTCCTTCACACTGAGCATGCGCGAATGCTCCAACGCGCACGTGCAGCGTTGCCGGCAGGAAAAAAACTAATTTAAATAGTACCCGCCCCCTCCCACTTACAAAATCGGTGCAAGTGTAGGCTCCGCCCCCCTGGGCACCGCGCCAAACAGACAAGGAGCTGCAGAACGCTCCAGAATCGCGAGTTTTTTTTTAGGCGCCGTTTTAGACGTGAAAAACGGGCGCCCAGCTCGGAGGGGCGCCCGTTTTTTATCGTGTGGAAACTTGGGCCCTATATATGGCCCTTACGGATAAAGGGATCAAGGGGTATGGAGAGAAAGCAGGAAAGGGGTACTGAGGTGAATGATCAGCCATGATCTTATTGAATGGTGGTGCAGGCTTGAAGGGCCGAATGGCCTACTCCTGCACCTAATTTCTATGTTTCTATCAGCTGACAGATAAAAAGGGGGTTTAAGTAACATTTTAAACCAACTAATGCCAATCTATGTTACCCCTAATTTTTTTTGGGTGCGCAGTCCGTTCAAAATTTCGCGCATGTGCGAAATCGCCGACTTGAAAAGCCGGTCCTGGCCTGCATGGGACCTTCAGACAGCTGTACAGTTGCGCAACTTAAAGAGAACATCGACACCAATGATGCTCACGATTGTCAGGTACCAGCTCCACTTGGAGGTGAATGAGAATGGTAACGTATTTTGCTTGCTGCCCTCTATGGGCGCCTGTGAACCGGAGCGATCCTGGGAACAGGTAAAGCTCAATATGACGGAGGTGGGGTAATCTGACTAACAAGTAGCCGAGGATAGGAACTCATCAACTGTTGTTTGGAGAAAGTATTCTTAATCCAGAAAACACCAGGAACTGGAGCACGTAGAAATCTAGGCTGACACTCCAGTGTAGTGCTGAGAGAGTGAGTGCTGCACTGTCAGAAGTGCCGTTTTTTTGATGAGATGTTAAAGATCCCATGGTCACTAATTCAAAGGGAGTTATCACCAGTGTCTTGGTCAATATTTATCCCTCAATCAACATAACAAAACCAGATTACCTGGTCATTATCACATTGCTGTTTGTGGGAGTTTGCTGTGCGCAAGTTGGCTGCTGCGTTTCTCACATTACAACAGTGAATACACTCCAAAAGTACTTCATTGGCTGTAAAGCGCTTTGAGAAATCCAGTGGTTGTGAAAGGCAAGGTTGTAAAAATGCAAGTCTTTCTTTTTTGAATACTCCAATTAGATAAATTTTGACAAGGTATATCAACACAGAAACCTAATCAAACGTCGTATGGCAATGGGGCCGTGAGGTAGTTTGGCTGTAAACCTGCTGGCCTCGATTGTCTTACACTCACGTGATACTGTTCTGGTGGAGAGTCTCAAGTGTGGTATTTCGATCCTCCGTGGTTGCCCTTCTATCCAGATTGTGGAAGCGCTGCATGGCAGACATGTTGCGCTGAATGCTCTGCTTTGGAATGTCTAGCTTGGAGACGTAGGTCAAAGATCCACGATCATCATACATGAACAGCATTGGACAGCAGTCGTGGCCCTGCAGATACAGAAAAAACTGTAGAACAGACTACCAATTTAATGCTTATTCACGGATATTGAGAAGCGTGCACAATTTTAGAATCCAAAACTAGATCCTCTATACTTCCACACAAATCAACTTCCAATTAGTGTTCAGCAGATAAGTATTTATTTTATGGAATCATTTTTTTTTTTAAATAGCATCACCAACCTATTACACACTTAAACACAAATGTAATGACCAGGTTTTAGCACAATTCTTTTAAAAAGGACATTAGGAAGCAATACTTCTCGTGGAATAAGAGTGGTTCATCCTTCTCCCCGCCCCCAGTTTCCTTCACCATCAGTACTGAAGGCTTTCACCCCTATTGGGATATGGTACCACAGATGCCTGCAGCCCTCTGGTTGCCACTATCAATGTGGAAGCCGAGACACCAACTCTCAGCAGACTAATTGTTTGTGGGTGACATCACAGCCAAGCCCAAACCTATCCCGTCCGATATGCGCGTTTCCTAGCAGAGGTCTCTGAACAGCACACAAGGCTGACTCTCTTTCCATCCCCTCCCCTGCTCCCCCGCCCCCTCCACCGCACGCCCCCGCCCCACTTCCACACCCCTCCTCCTCCCTAGTCCAGCCTGATGAGTTTTATATCCCAAGAGATCCAATTTTTCTTTGATTTACCCAGGTCAGATTGGTTTTGGAATATCGAAGTAGGAGTGAGGATCCAGTGAACGGCATTCTGCCGCATAGTGGCAAATAATATATTCAAGCAAGTGTGGACTATACAATACAGAAGCTTGAGTCGATCTAATAGACTTTTGTAACATGAAACCAAGTTGTACTCACTGCTGCCACTATGCTATTCTCAGAGACAAAAATCACACTCAACAGAGGGAGAAATTCCGTCTTCGTTTGAGACACCCTA
Source organism: Pristiophorus japonicus (assembly GCF_044704955.1). NCBI lineage: Eukaryota > Metazoa > Chordata > Chondrichthyes > Pristiophoridae > Pristiophorus > Pristiophorus japonicus. The sequence goes on along the minus strand of NC_091991.1, from coordinate 167,467,803 downwards.
GAAAGAAAGATTACACTTTAATTCTAACCACTTATCTTTTAAACATCGTTAGCCACTACTATTTAATCACCTATTTCCCTTTTAAAAATGTAAAACTCCTACAGCTAGAAGGGTAGAAATGACCACAAACCTATTCAGTCATCAAATATTGTCAGCCCAATTTTCTCCCCATTTCTCCTGAAGGCGCAGGCCCTTATTGTGATATTAATCCGTGGCACCAGCAGCCCTCTGCTTCACAAGTACCGACTGTTCAACTGTGGAAGGCATCACAGGAGCTCCATTCTGATTTTTACCAGACATTCACACATGCGTAGTTTCCAGTAGAGATCACTAGAGTGATCAGGAGCAGAAGTCCCGGCTGATTTCCCTCTTCTCTAGTCAAGGGGCTGTGAAGACAATTATAGAGACCCCCAACCACTGCCTCAGCGGAGATGAACTAACTCAGCACAGAGCAGGCATCCTCTAGTCTATGTAGCTGTACTACCCTGGGCAGATAGAATAAAAGACCTATTCACTAGTCAAATTGCCATTTCTTACATCTTGCTGTTGAACTAAACTAAACTACCAGCCACGTACTGACAAACTGCCAATGTCATTCTTTTGGTGTACATAACAAGCACCATCATAGCTGACCAGGAGCGAAGGTGTAGGGAGAGTATATTTTATTCAAAGTACTCCTTGCTTGTACTGTATTGAAGAAAATTATACTCCTGATTTAAAAACAACAAATGAATTTTAATCGCCAATGTACCATGGACACCCTAGAGTAGGATCTGACTCCCTGCCCAACCACTCGAGTGATATCAGTTACTGGGAGTATTTCCGAGTGGCTCCATTGCATACAGTAGGGGAAATGAGACATCACAGTAGCCTTACAGCCCCTGGAGTCAAAACCAAAAGACTGGGGATGCCAATTTCCTAGTCTGCAGCAAGATTTTATGAAGCATCCTTCAGTCTGGCCTGAAGTTGAATCCACTGCTGTTTGCAATGGAACAACTCTTGGATTTATGGGTGGTACCCCATAATAGACATGATTGGAGCAGCCTAGTAGGGAGGAAGAGCCTATTCGAAGGTGCTTTTAAAATTAACCTCTGACAACAGTATAATGTCCTTCCTATAAAAACAGGGAATGCTTTGAACAAAACTACTACCCCTACACTTTCCTCCCACTGTAAGGAGGTGCAGGATTACATGGTATCACACTGACGCCATGTGGTGTGAACATGCATTACAGCCAAAAGTGTCATGTAAATTCAACTCAAATCCAAACACTTCACATTTGTTTGCATTCAAAGTGAATGGTGCAATTGAAGTGAATTCATTTTGTACAAACATAAATTGTCTCTTTATACCTGCTTAACAGATTTGTGAAAGATTAATGTAAAACACCAAATTTGAATGCATGTGAATACTACAGCCTCAATCAACGCAGCCAAGCACAATTTACCGGTGTAAATGGAGCATTTAATGGCAATAATGAAACGTCTCTACCAAGGATGCCAAAGATCAATTTTTCACGATACAATGACTGTAGAAGATATTCCTAAGCATCAATATATTGCAAAATTGTTATGCAAGTTTGAAATAAAAAGCATCAGAAAAGTTCGGATTCACAAACATGCTTAGGTTCAAAATAATATTTCAAAAACCTATCCATATGGGCTTCCCTTCCATTTTTGTTTGTTACATTTTTTTTGGAAGCTAGCATGAGCCTCCTTTCACCTGAAAATAAGAGAAGGAACGGTACTTACGTCATATTTTTACCAGCGTCAACAACAGATACAGTGCTGTCGTGGCTGACCCATGCCAGGCGGTTTCCTGTGGCAGAGAAAGAAACACTGTGGACCCAACCACCACTACCAGCACCCCCAAACTCTACCATCACCTGTCCGAAAGACATTTTGGAACCCCAGGGTGTGGCAGAAGGCTTTGTGTCTACTTCTTTGATGTAAGCAGAAAATACTCTAAAGAAAATAGAAATTGAATTGTCAGAAGCATGTGTTGGAGCAAGGTTAATGACATTCTGCCTGGTTAAATAAAAGATAGCATGGCAGCACTAAACTGATCATAGAATCATACAAATTTACAGCACGCAAGGAGGCCGTTTCAGCCCATCATGTCCGCGCCGGCCGACAAAGAGCTATCCAGCCTAATCCCACTTTCCAGCTCTTGGTCCGTAGCCTTGTAGATTTTGGCACTTCCAAGTGAACATCCAAGCACTTTTTAAAATGTGATGAGGGTTTCTGCCTCTACCACCCTTTCAGGCAGTGAGTTCCAGACCCCCACCACTCTCTGGGTGAAAAGATTTCCCCTTAAATCTCCTATAAACCTCCGACCAATTACTTTAAATCTATGCCCCCTGGTTGTTGACCTCTCTGCTAAGGGAAACAGGTTCTTCCTATCCACTCTATCTAGGCCCCTCATAATTTTAAACATCTCAATAAGGTCTCCCCCCTCAGCCTCCTCTGTTCCAAAGAAAACAAACCAAGCCTATCCAATCTTTCCTCATAGCTAAAATTCTCCAGTCCAGACAACATGCTTGTAATTCTCCTCTGTACCCTTTCTAGTGTAATCACATCTTTCCTGTAATGCGGTGACCAGAACTGCACGCAGTACTCTAGCTGTGGCCTAACTAGCGTTTTATACAGTTCAAGCATAGCCTCCCTGCTCTTGTATTCTACACCCCGGCTAATAAAGGCAAGTATTCCATATGCCTTCTTAACCACCTTATCTACCTGGCCGGCTACCTTCAAGGATCTGTGGACATGCACTCCAAGGTTCCTTTGTTCCTCTACACTGCATTACAAAGTATTTGGTGCAAGACAGAAGTGCTGGTGAGGTAATGCACTAATACTGTGCGAGCATCTTACTGTTATACAACTTAGCCTTTCTGCTATTAGGCCAACAGGCAGAATTGAGACTGAAGTGAATGTCATCATGGTGCTTGTGTAAGGGTTTTTGATTTTAGTAGTTTCCTTCTATTGCTAGCTTTACCTGCTAAAAAGTCTTCCAGTGACAAAAGGTTTTGGAACCTACATAGGGGCAACTGAAAGCAAAATGTCTGGATAATAGAGGGAGTAGGGTATGAGAAAACCCAAGATTAATTCCAACCACTTTCTTTAAACATTTTTTACCACTATTATTTAACCCCTTTAAAGGTAATAGTCATTTTAAGGCCAGAATGGCAGCAGGGATGAAGCAACTTCTATAATTGATATTAAATTTGCTATACATGTTTTGCACTCCTTATTTGGACATCACCATTTTGTCACGCCTCCATGTGGTGTCTCAGTAGGATTTTGGATATTTGTATTAACTAAAAGGCAGCCGTTTCTCTGATTGGCTCTCCATTATCAAATGATCTACTGCTAATTGGTCCCCTTGGAGGATAAGCCACACCTTGAAGTTTCTCTGGAATCTGTAACTGGAACCGCCCTTCCCAAGTTCTGAATGATTTTACTTTCTAATTTGTTATTCCATCCATTTTGACTTCAGAAGCCAGAGGATAGATCTCCCCAAAAACCACAAAGTTCCAGCCGAAGTTCCTTACCACAGCGCAAGTGCATCCCTCCCACCAAAGCAAGTGCTGCCTCCCACAGCCTAAGTCCCTTTCCCCAGCCCAAGTACATCCCTCCTCCAGCTGAAGACCCTCACCCAAACCTTACCACCACCCCTCCCCCCCCTTCCGCCATAGATGGGGCATTGTGTGCGGATTGTTAACAGGTTTATTGGGTATGAAGTGAATAGTGACAGTGTCGTGACTTCGAGATTTCATCCACCCAAACGATGTCCCTTGTAACACACGCACTGAGCTTGCACACACCAGGGGGTTGGAAGAAAATGATCCCTCTCCAAGTTCCCTCTCTCCCCTCCCCACCACCAGTCTCCCTCTCTCCCCGCGCTCTCTTCGTGCCCCCCACCCCCACGCTTGCTCTCTTCTCCCCCCCCTCCCTCCCCCCCCGTGCTCTCTCTTTTCTCCCCCCAACACCCCACCCCCGTGCTCTCTTTCTTCTCCTCTCCACCTCCGTGCTCTCTCTCCGCCCCCCCCCGCGCTCTCTCCCTCTCCCCCGCCCCCCCTTCTCCCCCGCCCCGTCCGCTCTCTCTTCTCCCCCGCCCCGTACTCTCTCACTTTCTCTTCCCCCCCCTCCCCGTGCTGTCTCACTCTCTTCCCTCCCCCCCCCATACTGCCTCGCTCACTCTCCCCCCTCATACTGCCTCGCTCACTCTTCCCCCCCATACTGCCTCGCTCACTCTTCCCCCCCCCATACTGCCTCGCTCACTCTCCCCCCCCCCCCCCCCCCGTGCTCTGTCTCTCACTCTCTCTCTCTCTCTCCCCCCAGCCCGCCCCCACACTGTCTCTCTCTCCCCCCCCCTCCCCCGTGCTGACTCTCTCTCTCTTTCCCTCCCCCCCACCCCATGCTGTGCCTCTCGCTCTCTTTCCCCACCTCCCCCCAATGCTGTCTCTCTCACTCACTCTCTCTCCTCCCCACCCCCCTGCCCCATGCTGTCTCGCTTTCTCTTCCCCCCCCCCCCCGTGCTCTCACTTTCTCTCCCCCCTTCCTCCCTCCCCCCCTCTCCTCCCTCCTCCCCTCTCCTCCTCCCCTCTCCTCCTCCCCTCTCTCTCCTCTCTCCTCCCTCCCTCCCTCCCCCTCCATGTCTCTCTCCACTCGGGGCTTGCGGATGGCTCAAGGCCCCCTTGGGGTTTGCGGTGCTGCGGGTGGCTCGGGGCCCGGTCGTAGGCTCGGGGCTGCGGGTGGCTCAGTCGATGCGTTCGGCTGCTCGGGCCTGCTGCTAGTTAAATGGATTGGAGGCAACATGGTGTTGGATCGGGGCCAGTTCAGGCTCGGGGGGAGATAGGAGAGGAGGACGCACGCGCAGAAAAGGGTTAGTGGGAATTGCACGTTGGAGCGGGGGGGGACACACGTAGTCGGTGATATTGGTCCTAACTCTCGCTTCTGCGCATGCGTCAGGACATGCATGCGCAGAAGGGAGATTTAGTTCAAATAGTTACTCCGTAGAATTTTGCCCATGTTAGAGCTGCAGCTGGACAATTCTACCACTGGAGCAGGCTTCATAAACTCCAGATCCCCATACCAATACCATCACTAAATCAATTTGCTTTGCCCCGACTTTCTGTGGGCAACACCATGAGAAATCCACCTGTGTTGATTTAAGTATAAAGGGATTTTCCATCTGCATAGTTTGAAGTTTCCCAATTTGAATTTTCCTGATAATCTCCATTAAAAACAAAAACTATATAAAAAAAAAGTAAAATACAATCAATTTTAATATTTACTTATAGCTCTCATTTGTTGGAGACAACTCAAAGTGTCTGTATATTATATTATGCACTAATTTGTAACATATTACAAAATTCTACAATTTTGACATTTAAATTACAAAACTAGTACCCCTGTTTAAATGCGATAGGTTTCTATTTCCCACACCAGTCATCTTTATAGTCTTTCAGCAACTGACAATTTAATGCAGCTTTAAGAAATAGGAGCAGGAGCAGGCCATTTGGCCTTTTGAGCTGCTCCGCCATTCAATAAGATCATGGCTGATCTGGGCAGTTCTGGGCTTTGGATACATACCTACCAAGAACTAGGTTCAGACTGTTCAAAATAAAGGCCCCAGACTGAATGAGTCATCAGCTCAGAAGATTTTTCATTGAATGTATCTGTTTATTGCTAATATGATCAGATATACACCAGTACTTGCACTGTATCCCAATGATGCAAGCAGTCTTTTGCAGTAGAGCAGGGGTGACCAACCCTTGAAGTCCAGGCAACGCAAGTTATATCAGTGCTTATATTTCTTAAACGATTGCTTGTCCTGTTGGAATTTTGTGGGTCTGGAGATTTGGGAAGGGCCTTTTTTTTTTAAAAGCACTAACACCTCGTTAATGAATTGTAAATCAGAAGATGAAAATCTGTTATTAGCACCAACTATATGCAAATTAACAAACACACAGACTTAAACTTTGTATTTGGCCTCCTAGGCCCCATGACACACATGTGCTCTATGAAGACAAAAGTCTGGTCACCCTTGCTTTTGAGGAACCAAATAAGAACATAAGAAATAGGAACAGGAGTAGGCCATATGGCCCCTCGAGCCTGCCCCGTCATTCAGTAAGATCATGGCTGATCTGATCATGGACTCAGCTCCACTTCCCTGGAGTGAAATGGCCATGTCAAGTCTATGACTGCTACATCATGTTGCCTTCTGAGTTAGCGATTCTTTCCTTACCATCTCTCAAGTCCCACAGTGCTGCATATTTTTGAACAAGCCACCAGTATGCAAACACTAGAATGATCGAAGGCCACTTGCCCTCCAATTCACCTTCACACAATGTGGGTAAAGTACCTACTCTCAGCTTGATGCAGCATTTCAAAGCCATTAAAGATATTGGTAACTGAAGAGTGTTGATCCCAAACAAGTCGCATCACTCCATGCCAGACGATACATGCTCAGACAATAAGTTTACAAAATGAATTCATTAACACTTCAATTTTCAGCCATATTTGATCATCACCCACCATTAAATGAACCACTAAATTATGGGTTGGAAATCGGTGGTTACGGGTTGGAAATCGGTGGTTACGGGTTGGAAATCGGTGGTTACTGGTGTGCCACTGGGATCGGTGCTGGGACCACAACTGTTTACAATATACATAGATGACCTGGAAGAGGGGACAGAGTGTAATGTAACAAAATTTGCAGATGACAAAGATTAGTGGGAAAGCAGGTTGTGTAGAGGACACAGAGAGGCTGCAAAGAGATTTGGATAGGTTAAGCGAATGGGCTAAGGTTTGGCAGATGGAATACAATGTCGGAAAGTGTGAGGTCATCCACCTTGGGAAAAAAAAAAAACAGTAAAAGGGAATATTATTTGAATGGGGAGAAATTACAACATGCTGAGGTGCAGAGGGACCTGGGGGCCCTTGTGCATGAATCCCAAAAAGTTAGTTTGCAGGTGCAGCAGGTAATCAGGAAGGCAAATGGAATGTTGGCCTTCATTGCGAGAGGGATGGAGTACAAAAGCAGGGAGGTCCTGCTGCAACTGTATAGGGTATTGGTAAGGCCGCACCTGGAGTACTGTCTGCAGTTTTGGTCACCTTACTTAAGGAAGGATATACTGGCTTTGGAGGGGGTACAGAGACGATTCACTAGGCTGATTCCGGAGATGAGGGGGTTACCTTATGATGATAGATTGAGCAGACTGGGTCTTTACTCGTTGGAGTTCAGAAGGGTGAGGGGTGATCTAATAGAAACATTTAAAATAATGAAAGGGATAGACAAGATAGAGGCGGAGAGGTTGTTTCCACTGGTCGGGAGACTAGAACTAGGGGGCACAGCCTCAAAATACGGGGGAGCCAATTTAAAACCGAGTTGAGAAGGAATTTCTTCTCCCAGAGGGTTGTGAATCTGTGGAATTCTCTGCCCAAGGAAGCAGTTGAGGCTAGCTCATTGAATGTATTCAAGTCACAGATAGATAGATTTTTAACCAATAAGGGAATTAAGGGTTACGGGGAGCGGGCGGGTAAGTGGAGCTGAGTCCACAGCCAGATCAGCCATGATCTTATTGAATGGCGGAGCAGGCTCGAGGGGCTAGATGGCCTACTCCTGTTCCTAATTCTTATGTTCTTATGCAGTCATGCCATCAAACGCTTGGAAATGACCCATCAATGCATCCAAAGCGGTTTACATCATTTTAATTGTGAGATCTGCTCATTTTTGCTGATTGATTTATAAGGACTACAATAGATTTTACTCTCTAAAGCTATTACTAACTTATGAATGAATGCATGTAAAATCTCCTTATATCAGTCACTGTGACATAGAATAACGCAAATCATAAAATCAACGCATTCCAACTATTGGTCACAAGACAACTTTTATACCAGACTTTTCCATGCAAGATATTCAGTTCATTAAATTCTAATGCTGAATAAGCAGTGAAATATAATACTTCCAATCTATTGTATTTTCAAATAATCCAGTAATGCAGGTTATTACAGGAAATTGTCAAATGATGCACTACATTTTAGATCTCTGTGATAAGATTGAAAGCACTCTTTGTCCTTTGTGACTTAATCTTCAAACATTGGAAAACTTCCACAGTAAATATACAATATAGCAAGAAAACCAATTAAAACAAAGAGCTTAGATGAGTAAATTCAACTTCAGAGTTCAGATGTTTTTCTTCTGAGGCAGAATGTAGGAGATGATATGAAGCCATAGGTAGTGGGCAGAAGTGTGGAAAATGGAATTAAGTGTAGACTATGAAGTACATTTTGGCAAAATATCACAAAGGATTTGTAAGATTCTCAGTGGAGTGAAGGAAGCGAAAGATCTATGGATGCAAGATTACGTTATTGAAGATAGGATTACAGGTGAAAAGAATACTGCAAACGGGACCTTGGTTTTATAAGCAGCAGCATTGAATACAATAGGTTCACCAGAGTGATTCCTGAAATGGGGTGATTGTCCTATGAGGAGAGATTGAGTAGATTAGGCCTATATTCTCTAGAGTTTAGAAGAATGAGAGGTGATCACATTGAAACATACAAAACATTGAAACATTCTTAGTGTTTGACAAGGTAGATGCAGGGAGGATGTTTCCTCTGGCTGGGGAGTCTAGAACCAGGGGTCACAGTCTCAGAAGAAGGGGTCGGCCATTTAGGACTGAGATGAGAAGTAACTTTTTCACTCAGAGGGTGGTGAATCTTTGGAATTCTCTACCCCAGAGGGCGGTGGAGGCTCACTCTTTGAGTATATTCAAGACAGAGATAGATAAAGTTTTTGGATATTAAGGGAATCAAGGGATATGGGGATAGTGCAGGAAAGTGGAGTTGAGGTAGAAGATTAGCCATGATCTCATTGAATGGCGGAGTAGGCCTGAGGGGCCGAATGCCCTAATTCTTATGTAATAGCTAGGAGTTAGTGAATTGGTAGAAGATGCTGGTTATGCCAAAGTTAGAGAAAAGATATCGGGGCCGTGGAAAATTGTAATGCAGATTCAGTAAGATTACAACAAGAATGAGATGATATAGTTTGGTGACTACGACTGTGTTCACTGGAGAAGAGAAGCTTAAGGGGATCTAATAGAAGTATTAAAATTATGAAAGGGTTTGAGAGAGCGAATAATGGAAGATTATTTCCACTGTGATGAATTGGCGCCAAGGGAGTATAAATGGGATTGATACCAGGAAAAGAGATCAAAAGGATATTGTTCGCCCAAAGAATGAAAAATATTGTACTAAAACAGTCAATGATATTTAAGAAGGTAGCAGACAGACACTTGGAACATACAAGGAAAGTGAATTGAAATGCGATTACTGTCAATAGCTGTGGAGAGCGCTACCTGCAGCACAGGCAACAGCTGAAGTGACGCTATAATTACTAATCCTCCTTGGAGCCCCATGGATTAAGGAGGGCAAAACTGGCCAGGTTTCCAGCACCTGAATGATCTTTTTCTTCTACATCAAAATCTGTATGACTGCGATAATCTGCCCGAAATTCACTCCAAGAGTTTAGGACATCATCTGAATCCTTAAATTGGATTGCTACCTAATCCACAAAGTTTTTCAAAGAAAATATAATTTTCTTGGAGAGAGGAGGTTGTATGAAATTAATTTGGATGTGGCATTATATATGCATGATCAAGCCATAGCACCCATAACTTATTTTAAAACCGCCAACAGAAGCTGCAGTGCCCCTCACCTGCATTTGAAGTCACACGAGCCTGCTGCCAGTAAGACATTATTGGGATGCCAGTCAAGGCTAAGGATAGTAGAACGAATTGGCTTCTTGATGTGTTTACTCACCCACCTGGAACAAAGAACTACAGCTAATTACGTTAAAGCTTAACAGATGCACTCTTTCATTAACCAGCAGAATACGAATGTCACCTAAAATGTAACTTATGATCTTGAAACTTTTATTCACCTGATTCAAAGATCTCTCCCTGTTCCATTCCGCACCCCCGACCTTCACTGTTTTGGACTGCGTCATTTCATGAGTAAGGGCGCAGATGGGCCCAGTTCCAGGCCTCAGCCAATGCTGCACAAGTGGTGGACACTAGGTCTAAAACAGCTCTTGGGTCAATTTAACCTTAATTTTCCTTGCCAGTCTCAAAAAGAGATAGCATCTCAGCCCGAGCTCAGCCTCTCCCTCCGAAGGCTTAGGCGAGAAAAACGCAACTGTGTGAACAATTGGGGACATAAACCTGCATATCCCAGCATGCAGCAATGCGATTTTACATGCTGTAAGTTAACTGAAAGGAAGGGTTAATGGAACAAAGTGCTTGCAGAGGATGTCAAATTTGGAGATGGGGTTAAAACAGCAGAAGTAAAACAAATACAAAGGGATCTGTATAGATTGAGAAGATGGGCTGATGACTGGCAAATGGCAATTACACAGGCAAATGCTAGATGAGACGAGAGAAGAGAACTAAACAGTGCAGATAGAAACTAAATACCCCCTACAGGATATAACATTAATGGACAGCTCACTGAAATCAATAGTGCAGTATTTGGCAGCAATCAGGAAAGCTAACCAAATCTTGGTGCAAAAACTAAGATAACAACAAATCCGTACAAGGTACTGCAATGACTACATCTGAAAAATGGTATATCCAAGATATGGAGGCAGCACAGAAAAGGGTAACTAAACAGATACCTTGCTTAAGGCACTGGAGTCATGAGGAAAGGCTGAAGAGTTTGGGATACTATGCAAAAGGCAAGACTCCATGGAGGTATTATTCAACATTCTTAAGGCAACAGAGAAATCAAACCTTGATTATACACTCGAGATTTCCACAACTCCAGAATCGGGGACATAGGTTTAAGCTTAAAAGACAGAACATGGACTGCCCAGGGAGGAAGATAATGTGGAAGCATTCAAGGGGGAAATTAGATATTTAAGGGAATGGACAACTGAAAAGTATTCACTTTAGAGATCAGCCAGATGGACTGTAGCACCTTTTCTATTTCTGTACTTCCCCATTAGTTCCTATAAAAATTAAATAAAGTATTAGATAAATATTGATCACTTCCTTAGATGGCGCAGCTGGTTAAGGCAGCGAGCAACTGTGCTCCAAAGACCAGAAAGGTCCCATATTTGATTCTTGGTCTATGCTGAGTTAGCAGAAGGCTGCTAGGAGTGCGACAATTGTTCACAGTACCCATGCCTTTGATTAGGGGGAAGGGCAAAAGTTGGCCAGGGTTCTTGCACTGGATATCAATCCATCAGCCCCTGCTGCAAAGTGCATGCATGTGAATGAAGAGGAGGCTCAGCAATGATGCACCCAGTGGTCGAGCAAACATTGATGGTTATACATAAAGAATGGAGTGGTGGAGGGCACCTAGTGCCTACAAAACTAGCCAAACGAGGAGTCAATACTTTCAAGATATGAGATGGAGAGGTCAGAACAATGATTGGAAAAGAAAATTATAAAATAAAGCATATTAACAAAAGTCTTTGAAGACTGCTGTTGTATTTAGAAAGAACTTCCTATTCTATATATTTTTTTAAAAACTACTAAGGAAACATACTATTTAAACAGTTTTAAATGTTATTGTTCTAATTAGCCAGAGGTTAAAACCAACCTGCACAAATCAAAAAAATGAAAGCTAAAAATACGTTTGTCACTGAAACAATGTCACCCATCTTCTGTGGAACATGACCTGAATAAGTGCACTGAATGCGCACACTGTAAGCCTGCCCATAATTGCTAGCACAAAGAAAAAGACCGTGATCCAATTTTCTCCCATCTATTAATATATTTAACAGTCCCTCTGAGGAATGCAAAACAAGGTTTGAAAATAAAGTGTCAGTATATTCTAATACTATGAATTAGTAAATGCGCAACGCGGATTCAGGCTAAATGAACAAAAAGTCATATTTATGGGCATAGTCTCAAACCATGTTTTCAAAACTTTAATGCTTCTCAAGGGTTTATTTATGTCGATACGTCTCATTAATCAACAATCCTATCTAATTTGACAGTAAAAGGAATGTTCCTATGACTATTATGTACCTGACTACAGGACAAAGATTATAAATAACTGACAATAATGCTGACGTACCAGACCAGTAACAAAACAGTGCCAGTGGCTGAAAAACCCAATTCCTCAGTAGGCACCCAACGCTGGCGGCACTCTTGATTTTACCATGTACTCACTCACCAATCATTTTCTCCTTCAAAGTAGCACACTGAGATCAGCCGAGCACCACTACCTACAGCAAACTTATTTTCCTGAGGAGACCACTTCACAAACGTCGCAGCGCGGTTAATTCTTAGAATGACCAACGTTGGTTTCCACACACCGTCTTTCTGACTCCACACGTAAGCATTACGGTCAGCGCCACAGGTTACAATGCGATCACTCTGGGGAGCCCAGTCAATGCCTGTACAGAGAATACAGCAACCAATTCAGTGTCAATTCTTTAGGAACTCAACAACCAGAACATGTCACAGCAGCACAGTCAAGGTAAGTCTTATTCATGCTGCCATATTTCTTTTCTTTGATTTCAAATGTCAAAGAAAACATTGAGGATTTTATTTAAAATAAAAATGGTTAAGTTTAGGTCCATCATTTATGTGTCAAAATACACCTGGTCAAAACTGAAAGTTCTTAGACTCTCTTATTTCAATTATACATAATCTAACCATTGTTAGTTAGCAAAAATAATGGCCAAATGTATATAGTTGTCATGGTGGTCACATCTGTCCAAGTCTAATTTAAAGGATGCATATTGGAACTTGTCACTAATTATAACAAGTTCAATTATAGTTTAGCTGCATTTCACTAAGTTTGTGTTTTTGAAATATGTCATTTCGAAAGATTCTACAATGCTTATCGGCTAAAGTTAGTTCATTTATCATTCTCAAAATGCAACCTAATGGCATGCCAAAAATGCTTTCAAACCAATAGGAGACATGACAAATTTTTGTAATACATCCCCTCCCCATCTTATTGTACCTGATATGTGTGTGTGTGCGTGCGCGCGCGCGAGCGCGAGAGAGAAAGAGACATGGTTGGATGTAGATCTGATTGAAATTACATGGCAAGAAAATCTCACAGCAAAAAATGTTTAGCAATTCTGAAATATTCTTCCATTCTGGCCCTTCTATCACAATCAATATCATGAAATGTCATGCTCCAGGAGTTAAACTCTTGAAAAACACCTGCTCAATTTACATTTGGATTCTTAAAATGTCTCACATTCCTCCTGAGTTGAAGGAAATAGCTAAAAGGGAAAACACAATAATGCTAACTAAGAAACCTACAATTAAATCTGAAGAATTTTAGTCTAGTTAGTACAGTACATCCTTCTTGACAGTAGTGAATCTGTGATCAGACTGAAGTGCTCTCAGGCAAAATAATCAGCTTTATGTGATCTGTCTTACTAATTTGGCAGGTTATCTTGTAGGCACGCCTCAAAAGCAGTCCAAAGTTAATTTACCTCCAAAAGTTGTTTTGTAATTGAGACCTGGATACACTTTCAAAAGAGAACAACCAACTTCAGCATTCAAAAAAAAACAGATTTGGTTTGTCCAATTTAATTTTGAATATAAATGGTGATTCTAATTGCATTAGGCAAATTAGATAGTTAATGAGTCCAAAAGAGCAGAACTAAGGGGATTTGCTGCCACTAAAATATATTTGGTGAACACTTACACTTGTGCCTTATACATGCAATATGAAGATCTTTCAGTCACAAAGTCCATTAAAAAAACACAGATAAAAGCCTACATGCCCACAGAAACCTTATTGCAAAGGTTTGCTCTGGAGGAGAGACTGCCTCTTTGTAGTATTACCTCTCCTGAGCTTCACATGGCAGCTCCAAAATGGAATTGTCACACAAGCTGTTCCAGGAACACAGCCGGTCTACAGAGTCCCCCAAAAAGCAACAACGGCTCTTTATTTGTATAAATTCATTAATACAAGGTGTTTCAGTAATTTAAGAATTTATTCGTATTTGCAAACGGGAGCATCCTTGCTCTCCCATCCTCATTTTAACTTGATCTTTTCAATGTCAGGAGGAAATCATATCAATGCTACTTGGAATATGGCCAAGTCAGAAGAGGGAAGTGCACAGAGCCAATGTTTTTCTGCCTTTTGTTTCACAAATAGAATTTACAGCTCTGGTCACTCTGCCTTCCATTGATTGCACAGCTCAACAGCTTAAATTTCTGTAATACAGGAAGGTGCCATACCGATTTACATTGAGGAAAAACTCAGATTGAGCGCTCATTGGCGATATCATAGGCATAAACTTGGCTTTCTGCCGCTCTCCTGTTGCATCATTCGAAACACTTACAACAAAATAGAAATGGTTTGAAAATCTGCTGGTGAGAAAAACATTGCATGGTCACCTGCCTTTATTAGGACTGATATTTAGTAGCACCTTTGAATGAAGACACAATTAGGCTTAAGAAACTGATGTATTTTGACCTGGAATATCACAAATGAGCAACAGCTTCACTATATTAGTTGGCAATCTCAATTCTGCAGAAGAATTTGAAGTATTAAATCTGGATCCAGAAGTACTCGAGCTGTTTTTGTACCTGTTATTCGACCATTATGCTCCTTCAATTCGTGATTCTTGATCCACTGGTTTCCACTTTTCTTATAAATATGAACCTCGTGGTTATTAGGGCTAAGTGCTATCTCTGTAAAAACCAGAAAAACAACTAGTAAAAATGCAGAGATTAAAAATCACCAATTAAAGCAGCGCGCAGCTTACTTTTACCAGCGTAACACTGTTAAAACATATAAAAATTTAATTTAAACACTCATTTTTATATTAAAAAAAACCTGTCCATTAAGGTAAGTTTATTTTTAACCTTATTAAAACGCAAACAATTTAAAACTTTTTTTCTAAAACATTCAATTTCAAATATGCGAGGTGTTTTATATTTATTATGCTGTGTTTGTGTTTTAGGGGGGTTTTCTCATTGATAGTAATGGAAACTCATAAAAACGGAGTTCCCATTTTTATCAATGAGAATACTGTATAGTGATTGGTGGTCCAGGCTCACATGACTCCAGCATGTACGTACGTGAAAGACATCTCCCCGCGCACTGCGCAGCGAATCTAGGTCTCCGACCGGAATCCTACGTTCCTCCAGGACCGTCAGGTACTTTCGTAGATTTGTTTCAGGTCGGAGGCGTTCGTACAAAGGAAGCCTCCGACCAGAATTTCCCCCCAAATAATATTGATTGAGGTAAATAGCATAGATGGATGCATTTAAGGAGAAACTAGATACGTGCACGAGAAAGTAATAGGATATGTTGATAGGTTGAGATGAAATAAGGTGAGGAGGCTCGTGTGTGTTATGTATGCAACCCTATGTAACCAGTATTATACCGCCACCTGAGGGCGTACCTGTTGGAGTCCCAAGGGATCCCAGCATCCCTTGGGAGCACTGTATATAAGCAGGCCTCCCATGCTGTACCAACACTCTGGAGTTAGAATAAAGGAACTAAGGTCACACTTACTCACGTCAACAGTACTCAGTTACACCACTTTTGTATGAACATAACAGTGTGCAGCATAAACACTGGCATAGATGTGTTGTGCCGAATGGCCTGTTTCTATGCTGTAAATTCTACATAATCCTGAACACTCCAGTAAGGGAGCAGATTATCGGTCATTGTATGGTGATGATGCAACTGAACTGATATTACCTTAACTCATATTAGGTTAGGCACTTGTACAGTTTACTGAAGTGATCATATTAAACTACAGTGCACCATCCAAACAGAACATTGGAAATCAACTGTCTTCTAATTCTATTGGAAATTAGGGAGGGTGGCATGCCATGAAACAAAGAAGATGGGCACCGGTGGCTCTTCTTTTCGTGTTGCAAATTTAATTTAGCACAACATATTTTAAAATAACAGATGGAATCATAAAAGGAGCATACGTCCATTCCTGCTCATTTAAAGTAGTTTTTTGGTCCAATTTGAATTAAGCAACTTTGATTTCAGAGTTAACTAATTAGGTTGAGTCAAAATGTACAGGGAGGATCACAAGCCAAGTATTAAAGAATACATTTTAATAAGTTGGCAGGGAGAGCAAAGTACAAATAATGAGAGAACAGATGTTTAATATTTAAAATGTGGATTTTGTTAATGATCTTTGGATTGTGTTGCTTTTTCTTATGCAAATCAATAAAACAAAATACAAACAACTTCAAGCACTAAGGTGATTATTAACTTGCAAATCAAAGAGTACTTAAAAAAAACATAATGATGACTACTACCATTGAAGAAATTTACATAGAAATACATAGAAGTTACACACAGAAACAGGCCATTCGGCTCAACCAGTCTGTGCTGGTGTTCACCCTCCACACAAGCAAATAGTTTTAATATTTACCCTTCATGTGCCCATATCGCATTATTCCCTTTCCTTCGTCCACCTATCTAGTTTGAATGTTGACAGTTTCTGACTCAACCACTAACCCAGGAAAGTAAATTCCACAGCCCCACAATTCTGTATAAAGAAATTTATCTTGCTCTCGATTTTAAATCCCTTGCCTTTAATCTCGTACCTCTGGCCCTTCGTTCTAGACCCTTTAACTACCATAAGCGGTCTGCTTCTATGTACCCCGGCCCATTCTTTATAATTTTAAACACCTCTATCGTATCACCCCATAATCTACATTGCTCTAATGAAAAAAGCCCCAACTTTTGTAAGCTTTTTGTATTTGTATTGCCGTATAACAGGAAACGACCAAATTAATCTGTATTGTACCCTTTCTAAAGCCTCAGTATCCTTTCTGTAGAGTGAAGCCCAATACTACATATAGTACTCCGATCAAGGTTTTATATAGGTTTATCATTACCTATATTCTCTATACCTCGTGATTTAAAAAATAACGAATGGAATTCTAGATTTTAAGGTCTTATCAACTCAAGGTGCTGCCTTTAAAGTCCCATCTTTCACAGCACTGTCTATTTCCATTCCGTGTATAATTATTATTTATTTTAACTCAAGTATATCACCTCACACTTATTGATATTAAATTACATCGGCCACATTTTAGTCCATTTCCCACCTTAATATCTTAGTGCAACTTCCTTTGGTCTTCTAAGGAATTAACTACACCTCCTATCTTGGTATCATCTACAAATTTCAACATTGCTCCCTCTAGGTCTGTATTCAAATCACTGGTATACACAGGGTACAGAACTGAATTCTGAGGGACACCACTAACCACTCTGGAAAAACAACCAACTCTAGTTTTTATCCCTTCTAATCAATTTTTTAAAATCCAGTTTGCCATCCTCCCCCAACTTTCATATCTTTTAATCATCTCCAGTCATCTCTTGTGTGGTACCTTGGCAAAGGCCACTTGTACCACATTTATGGTATTTTCCCCCATCTACCGTGTCTGTTAGCTCCTCAAATTTTATGACATTTGTCGAGCACAATTGTCCTTTTTGAAAGCCGTGCTGGCTACTTCTAATTATTTTCTTGTTATTAAATATGTATTAATTTCTTACAGACTTTCCCCTAATTTCTCTACTACAGCTATTGTGCTAACTAGCCCGTAAGTACCCGATTTAGCTGTTTCTTTTACAAAGAGGTACTACATTGGACATTTTCTAGTCCTCTGGCAAACATCCACATTCAATGAAGCCCTGAAATATAATTTTTAAGACCGTGATAATTTCATCCCTCATTGTATTCCGTCAGGCCCTGGTGCTTTGTCTTCCTTCAGCCTAACATATCTTAAAAAAAAATTCCTTTTATCCATCATAATATCGCTCATCTTGCTCTCAGCCACTTCAGGGTTTATCTCTGCTCAGACATCTTCTCTAGTAAAGACCAATGTGAAGTACTTATTAAATACCTGTCCCGTTTTATGATCTTAGTCTATGAATTGACAATCCTCTCCTCTCAGGGGTACCACCCTGTTTTAACAATTGAATTTTACTGATACACTTATAAGGTTGCTGTTCCTTTCGATATTTTTTTTCTTATACACATTCTTAGCTTTCCTTAACCTCGTTATTTTTTCATATTCTCGTGTTTTTAAAAAATTATTCTCATAATCCACATGGGCCCTCCTCCTCAATAGTAATTGGTTTGTAACCTCCATTTACCCATGGCATTCTAAAACTACCAGTAGTTTAGTGAACTGCTTGATAGGAGATGATATTGTGTCAGCAATGGTTTTTGACAGGAATGACTGACTGTTTTTCTCTCAAGTTAAAGGATATGCCCGTTGGACTACATTAATTATAAGCATATATTTTAAAATGTGCTATCTCATCCAAATGTAACTACAGAGTTTTTCTCGAGGATAATTGATCACATTCCTGGGCAGTGAAGGTATCCCTAACATGCGATTAACAAACCATGCGGGAGATCGAGAGCCAGCGGCAGTTGGTGAGAGGGGAGCGACCTATCAAAAGCCCAGCGGGAGATCGAGAGCCAGCGGCAGTTGGTGAGAGGGGAGCGACCTATCAAAAGCCCAGCGGGAGATCGAGAGCCAGCGGCAGTTGGTGAGAGGGGAGCGACCTATAAAAGGCGTACCGGTGCAGCTACAGCGGGAGAGAAAGCAAAATAGAAGTAGAAAGGAATCAAAAAGTGACGTCACAGCCAATGGAGTAAGTGATTGGTGAGTAGCTTTTCTTTTCTTTTTTATATCAGTAAGTGAACTTTAGCATTGTTATTACCAATTTAAGGGTATCTAAGGTTAAGGCATGGCAGGAGAGCTCGGTCACGTGATATGCTCCTCCTGTACCATGTGGGAACTCGGGGACACTTCCAGTGTCCCTGGGGGCTACATGTGTGGGAAGTGTATCCGCCTCGAGCTCTTGACGGTCCGCGTTGCGGAATTGGAGCTGAGGGTGGATTCACTCTGGAGCATCCACGATGCTGAGAATGACGTGAGTATTACATGTAGTGAGTTGGTCCTACCGCAGGAGAAGGGTCCACAGCCAGATAGGGAATGGAAGACCAGCAGGAAGAGCAGTGCAAGAAAGATAGTGCAGGGATCCCCTGTGGTCATCCCCCTGCAAAACAGATACACCGCTTTGAGTACTGTTGGGGGGGATGACTCATCAGGGGAGGGCAGCAGCAGCCAAGTTCATGGCACCGTGGCTGGCTCTGCTGCACAGGAGGGCAGGAAAAAGATTGGGAGCGCGATAGTGATAGGGGATTCGATGGTGAGGGGAATAGATAGCCGTTTCTGCGGCCGCAATCGAGACTCCAGGATGGTATGTTGCCTCCCTGGTGCAAGGGTCAAGGATGTCTCGGAGTGGATGCAGGACATTCTGAAATGGGAGGGAGAACAGCCAGTTGTCGTGGTGCACATTGGTACCAACGACATAGGTAAAAAAAGGGATGAGGTCCTACGAAAAGAATTTAAGGAGCTAGGAGCTAAATTAAAAAGTAGGACCTCAAAAGTAGTAATCTCGGGATTGCTACCAGTGCCACGTGCTAGTCAGAGTAGGAATCGCAGGATAGCGCAGATGAATATGTGGCTTGAGCAGTGGTGCAGCAGGGAGGGATTCAAATTCCTGGGGCATTGGAACCGGTTCTGGGGGAAGTGGGAACAGTACAAACCGGACGGTCTGCACCTGGGCAGGACCGGAACCAATGTCCTAGGGGGAGTGTTTGCTAGTGCTGTTGGGGAGGAGTTAAACTAATATGGCAGGGGGATGGGAACCTATGCAGGGAGACAGAGGGAGACAAAAAGGAGGCAAAAGCAAAAGACAGAAAGGAGATGAAGAAAAGTGGAGGGCAGAGAAACCCAAGGCAAAGAACAAAAAGGGCCACTGTACAGCAAAATTCTAAAAGGATAGAGGGTGTTAAAAAAACAAGCCTGAATGCTTTGTGTCTTAATGCAAGGAGTATCCGCAATAAGGTGGATGAATTAACTGTGCAAATAGATGTTAACAAATATGATGTGGTTGGGATTAAGGAGACGTGGCTCCAGGATGATCAGGGCTGGGAACTCAACATCCAGGGGTATTCAACATTCAGGAAGGATAGAATAAAAGGAAAAGGAGGTGGGGTAGCATTGCTGGTTAAAGAGGAGATTAATGCAATAGTTAGGAAAGACATTAGCTTGGATGATGTGGAATCTATATGGGTAGAGCTGCAGAACACTAAAGGGCAAAAAACGTTAATGGGACTTGTGTACAGACCTCCAAACAGTAGTAGTGATGTTGGGGAGGGCATCAAACAGGAAATTAGGAGTGTATGCAATAAAGGTGCAGCAGTTATAATGGGTGACTTTAATATGCACATAGATTGGGCTAGCCAAACTGGAAGCAATACGGTGGAGGAGGATTTCCTGGAGTGCATAAGGGATGGTTTTCTAGACCAATATGTCGAGGAACCAACTAGGGGGGAGGCCATCTTAGACTGGGTGTTGTGTAATGAGAGGGGATTAATTAGCAATCTCATTGTGCGAGGCACCTTGGGGAAGAGTGACCATAATATGATGGAATTCTGCATTAGGATGGAGAATGAAACAGTTAATTCAGAGACCATGGTCCAGAACTTAAAGAAGGCTAACTTTGAAGGTATGAGGCGTGAATTGGCTAAGATAGATTGGCGAATGATACTTAAGGGGTTGACTGTGGATGGGCAATGGCAGACATTTAGAGACCGCATGGATGAATTACAACAATTGTACATTCCTGTCTGGCGTAAAAATAAAAAAGGGAAGGTGGCTCAACCGTGGTTATCTAGGGAAATCAGGGATAGTATTAAAGCCAAGGAAGTGGCATACAAATTGGCCAGAAATAGCAGCGAACCTGGGGACTGGGAGAAATTTAGAACTCAGCAGAAGAGGACAAAGGGTTTGATTAGGGCAGGGAAAATAGAGTACGAGAAGAAGCTTGCAGGGAACATTAAGGCGGATTGCAAAAGTTTCTATAGGTATGTAAAGAGAAAAAGGTTAGTAAAGACAAACGTAGGTCCCCTGCAGTCAGAATCAGGGGAAGTCATAACGGGGAACAAAAAAATGGCAGACCAATTGAACAAGTACTTTGGTTCAGTATTCACTAAGGAGGACACAAACAACCTTCCGGATATAAAAGGGGTCAGAGGGTCTAATAAGGAGGAGGAACTGAGGGAAATCTTTATTAGTCGGGAAATTGTGTTGGGGAAATTGATGGGATTGAAGGCCGATAAATCCCCAAGGCCTGATGGACTGCATCCCAGAGTACTTAAAGAGGTGGCCTTGAAAATAGCGGATGCATTGACAGTCATTTTCCAACATTCCATTGACTCTGGATCAGTTCCTATCGAGTAGAGGGTAGCCAATGTAACCCCACTTTTTAAAAAAGGAGGGAGAGAGAAAGGAGGGCATTATAGACCGGTCAGCCTGACCTCAGTAGTGGGTAAAATGATGGAATCAATTATTAAGGATGTCATAGCAGCGCATTTGGAAAATGGTGACATGATAGGTCCAAGTCAGCATGGATTTGTGAAAGGGAAATCATGCTTGACAAATCTTCTGGAATTTTTTGAGGCTGTTTCTAGTAAAGTGGACAAAGGAGAACCAGTTGATGTGGTATATTTGGACTTTCAGAAGGCTTTCGACAAGGTCCCACACAGGAGATTAATGTGCAAAGTTAGAGCACATGGGATTGGGGGTAGTGTGCTGACGTGGACTGAGAACTGGTTGTCAGACAGGAAGCAAAGAGTAGGAGTAAATGGGTACTTTTCAGAATGGCAGGCAGTGACTAGTGGGGTACCGCAGGGTTCTGTGCTGGGGCCCCAGCTGTTTACATTGTACATTAATGATTTAGACGAGGGGATTAAATGTAGTATCTCCAAATTTGCGGATGACACTAAGTTGGGTGGCAGTGTGAGCTGCGAGGAGGATGTTATGAGGTTGCAGAGTGACTTGGATAGGTTAGGTGAGTGGGCAAATGCGTGGCAGATGAAGTATAATGTGGATAAAGGTGAGGTTATCCACTTTGGTGGTAAAAACAGAGAGACAGACTATTATCTGAATGGTGACAGATTAGGAAAAGGGGAGGTGCAACGAGACCTGGGTGTCATGGTACATCAGTCATTGAAGGCTGGCATGCAGGTACAGCAGGCGGTTAAGAAAGCAAATGGCATGTTGGCCTTCATAGCGAGGGGATTTGAGTACAGGGGCAGGGAGGTATTGCTACAGTTGTGCAGGGCCTTGGTGAGGCCACACCTGGAGTATTGTGTACAGTTTTGGTCTCCTAACTTGAGGAAGGACATTCTTGCTATTGAGGGAGTGCAGCGAAGATTCACCAGACTGATTCCCGGGATGGTGGGACTGACCTATCAAGAAAGACTGGATCAACTGGGCTTGTATTCACTGGAGTTCAGAAGAGTGAGAGGGGACCTCATAGAAACGTTTAAAATTCTGACGGGTTTGGACAGGTTGGATGCAGGAAGAATGTTCCCAATGTTGGGGAAGTCCAGAACCAGGGGTCACATTCTAAGGATAAGGGGTAAGCCATTTAGGACCGAGATGAGAAACTTCTTCACCCAGAGTGGTGAACCTGTGGAATTCTCTACCACAGAAAGTAGTTGAGGCCAATTCACTAAATATATTCAAAAGGGAGTTAGATGAAGTCCTTACTACTCGGGGGATCAAGGGGTATGGCGAGAAAGCAGGAAGAGGGTACTGAAGTTTCATGTTCAGCCATGAACTCATTGAATGGCGGTGCAGGCTAGAAGGGCTGAATGGCCTGCTCCTGCACCTATTTTCTATGTTTCTATCAGTCACTAGCTACTCCCTAAACAAATAAAGGTTAGTGCAAAACTTCTCATATTAAGTAGAGCCGTTTAAAATTCCCAGTAGGTCTTTTATACAGGTTCAATTAAGTTGTCAATTGTGCAAGCTCTTTGAATGTCGTTATTTGAGTGGAACTTCCACAATTCAGGGTGTGAACTAGCACCTTTACGGTATGGAACATGAGAGATTCATGCACTGGCTGTGTGTTTACATGGCTAAATTATCTTCTAACTAGACAGCAAATTTTGTGGGTCTACCATTTTACCACTGGGATATGGATTTAGCAGCATAAACATGAGGAGGCAGCACAAAGATACCAGCCCCCTGCCAACAAGTGTCAGTTTAAAATTGCCTTCAATGTAAAAACACAGAATTATTAGCATAATCAACAATCCTTCCAGTTTTCTGCAAAGGACTGATTATTCAGAGGGACATCTGATAATATAACTTACGTGTCCGATCTTGATTCCAGGCATGGCATGTGATTGGCTCGAACAAGAATTGGTGGCGAGACATTCTAGTGTCAAGGCTTCTTTATGACCGCCACTGAACCTGTAAGATTTTATAGAGCGCGAAATAATGCTTCAGTATTTTGAACATATATCTATTCAAATGTACTAATTCTCCCCATATTAAAATCTTAAAACACCACTGACCAGTATTATTTTCAGTAATCTATTCCCAATTATTGAAAGGACTAGGGCAGCCACATTTTCTGTCACCTAGATTCAACACCTAATCAGTATTACCTCTAAAAGGACAGACTTAAAAAAAATCAAGTAAATGGACAACAACTGTTATCACAGCTCTTCACATTACCCTTTTGTCTGAATACATCGACACTAGCTGTGCTTTTTTTAACCTTTAAGATTTTCTCATGAAATATATTATTCAGTATACATTATTCTTATATTACAACAGCGACTACACTTCAAAAGTACTTCATTGGCTGTAAAGCGCTGGGGTCGTGAAAGATGCTATATAAATACAAGTCTTTCTTTCTATTCTCCAGCTGAACCAGCAGAGAGCTAATCTGCTCTAATGCCTCTAAATAACCAAAGGCGAACAAGAGATATTCTTTAAAGAGGAGCACCTAACCTATACACTGTACCGTACCAAGATGCCAAAACCAAGTTTGGAGAAACTGCAGGTATGAACCTGCGCTCTAATCATTGTGTTCAAAGGATGGGTGCTCTGGAATGGTTAGAATCTGTACTTCAATTGTTTCAGAGCAGCCATCCACAAACACCTTTACAGCCTGAACATACGAATGAATCACAAAGAATTGAATCATTGTTTTGATTTGAACACTGAAAGTGTCTTTGATCACCGGATGCCAACAAGTTACGCAGAGAATAGGAATGTA
Organism: Pristiophorus japonicus; assembly: GCF_044704955.1. Lineage (NCBI taxonomy): Eukaryota > Metazoa > Chordata > Chondrichthyes > Pristiophoridae > Pristiophorus > Pristiophorus japonicus. The sequence continues at coordinate 167,443,672 of NC_091991.1, read as the reverse complement.
GGAGCCCGGAAAATACCTTTGTAATCCATCTGGATGGTCCTAAAGTTCAAAAAATAGCTCTACTTATTATTCCTCAACTACTTTGATCACCAAAACATAATCCAGCTCCCTCTCAAATTGACCAATACTATCTGACTCCACTATCTCTGCAGGTAGTCTGTTCCACACATTATGAACCAGTGTGTGGAACAAGAAATCAACATCAGAAGCTGTCCCTATTCTGTGCCTTCCGACCTTGTGGACCAATCTCCTGTACGACTGACTAAGGGACAAGCATAGTTTAATGAAGGTCATTGAACACCATTATAATGGAACGGAGAGGACACACTACGCTCTTCCAGTTACCATGGGGCAGAATAATAACTACAGTGCATCACTTAGCTTTCAAAAACAAAATATACATTTGCAATTGAAATGAAACCTTACATGACAAATTTAGTATCTTCAATAATTTCCTTCCTAAACGATCTCCTGTAAAAGTGATGATGTGCTGGAGGATGATGGCCTCAATCATTAAACCTATGCATAATTTCCCTAGACAATGCACGTGTTAAATATTAAATATAATTAGGCAGCTATGATTAGCAACATTTTGCTCTCGAAATCAGAGCTCATGTTTTGTCCTCAATTTTGATCAAGGATTTCTATTTTACTTGCACTGCTTAGTTGTAACTGGAAAATATTTTCATCCAAAGTAGCGAGAGACTGATTGTTCCATCTTTAAGTAAATATTGGGACTGATTTTTCCTGTATTTGTCAGAAAAGGTCTAACAGAGGAAATCTGGTCTGCAATGTGGAGAACAAACTATCACAGCAGTAACAACCAGAGTGCAGCAGAGTTGTCAAAAGTCCAATTTAAGAATTACATTTCTTGCAAGAATTTATTTACACTTAATAGCTATAAAGGACACGATTCAGACAGATATTTGTAAAAGCGGTGTTTTAGCAATGTTAATTGTAACAGAATGTGTAGCCGTTTTCCTGTAGTACCTAATTCCTCAATTAATTCACCTTTCAAGTGTCAACTTAACATAAATGTGTGAAATTCCACCCAAGCATAGAAAGCACTTTCATATCAGAGAAATAGACTTTTTATTCCCATATTATTAATAATGACAGACTGTGCAGGAGATTTAAGGTTGCCTGGGTAACAGAGCATCTTCCATTTGAGAATGCCAAATTCAAGCAACTGCTTTGGTGCTGTAAGTGCACTCTGACTCTGGTAAATGTTACTGATGATTGTGATAAACCATTACTCGGTCTTTTGTAACCAATCACTACAGCAATGAGGAACAATGGGCATTCTTCACTGGAGAACAGTTTAGAACATCCTGCATAAGAGTCACCAAAATTAATTCTTCACCCAGACCATCAGAACATGTTGGGATTGTTGGTGACAAATCAAATCTCAGCGCTAGGATAGAGACACATTTGGCAGTGAGCCTCATTTGAAAAGGTGACTGAAATGCTGATTAACAAAACTGAAACAAAAACAAAAAAATCCCACTTTCTGCCAGCTAGCTAGGATTAACACTTTTACTCATAAGAATTTCAAGAATTTGCTTTTTGACAACTGGAGTTGGCTGACCATTTTGTGCCTAGCAAAAGAGAAAAGGTTAATTTAAGCACTCCTAATACATTCATGCAGAAACAACTTTAAAAATTACTTATTTCCAGATTTTAAAGCCACAGGACTGACAACACTACATCACAAATAAAACCCACTCAATTCCTTCTTCCTACTCCAGTTAATGAGCCACAGTAACATAGCAGTGACAGATTAATAAAACTTCAGTGTTGTCACTGGTGTAATCGTTTAGTGCAGTCACTGTGCATGTGTGTTTGTAGTTTGATAAAAAGCCTGTGAAATCTCTAAGTTTCATATGAAATGTTTTTACATATAGTTTACTGAAATTCAAAGTTGTTCTTTGCACGAAACATTCTTTGAACTGAAATAAACTGAATTAATCAATAATTATAATTCAGTAATATAGCACGGTGGAATTCTGTGCTAAAAATTCAACATATGATAATCTGAATTAAGAGCAGACTACATATGTATATATTTCCATTGTTTTACAACGCAAAAGCTTAATTCCTATCACGATTTAAGAAATGACTTTGTGAGGCACTTTACAGGAAGCACTGTCAAACACCGATAAAATAGCACATAAAACCAGTGAATGGGCATTACTGTTGTACTTTGTGGTTTTATTGCTGGTGAATGTGCCCTGGTTTTAACTGCCATTCATTGATACGAAGATTGCAATATCTCACTTTCATGTAGACTTGGATTGCTGTGAAGCACAGGTAACAGCGATGACAGTAAAAGGCTGAAGAGCAGAAATTAGTACCATTCTGAGTGGGAATGCAATGGTAGCATTTGTAGTTGAATTGCAGTCAGCAATTTTATATTATAATGCTGGTGCTGCTTTGAATGTGCAGTCAGCAGGATTTAAATATTGATTCAACGCAAGTTAGTTTGTGCACAATTGTGCATTTGGCTCCCTGTCCCTTTTGATCAGTGCTCCGATATATTATTTGTAAAAGTTTTCACTTTGAACTTTGAAAAACTGTGAAACATTGTGTGCCATGAAGGGAGAGTTAATGGACTAGATGCGTTGAGCTTTGATGGATCCAACAGACTTTTCTCATCTTTCACTTGTGTTATGTGCACTATGGCCTGTAATGTATTTATTACACTAATATAAATAGGCAATGGAGAAAAACAATTAGCCAGTACATTTTAATATTGAGCGATAAGCTACATGTATGTTGCACTTCATTCATTCACCTTAAATTGCTCCCCCACTACCCCAAAAAGTACTTCCAAGTGTTCTATAGTTCAAAATGCTCTTAACAAGCACTGAGTATGGTAGATCAAAATTCTATCGTTTTACTGCTGGGTGCTTTTCACAGTCCAAGGAAACAGTATGTAAATTTCACATATCCATTACATTTTGCTGATAGAGACTGAAAACACAGTTAAACGTGGTATCCTGATATAGGATTTAACATTTCAATCTACAATTTTGCTCTTTCAACCCAAGGTGTGTAATAGAATCATAGAAATTTACAGCAAGAAAGGAGGCCACTTGGGCCCATTGTGTCCGCGCCGGCCAACAAAGAGCTATCCAGCCTAATCCCACTTCCCAGCTCTTGGTCCACTGCCCTGTAGGTTACAGCACTTCAAGTGCACATCCAAGTACTTTTTAAATGTGGTGAGGATTTCTGCCACTACCACCCTTTCAGTCAGTGATATTCTTAATTAGATATTATATTCCAGTCTTTTGTTGCTAAACTATTTCCATAACCTAAAAGAATTCCACAAGGTTGTGGAACTTGTCCAGCATCACATTATTACATATGAAGAACGTAGCATCGTGATAACATCACTGGACTAGTAATCCAGAGGCCTGGAAGAATGCTCCAGAGACACGGGTTCAAATCCCACCACGGCAGCTGTGGAATTTAAATTCAATTAATTACTTACTGGATTGTCGTACAAACCCATCTTGTTGACTAATGTCCTTATATGTGACTCCAGACCCACAGCAATGTGGTTGACTCAGTTGTACACAACCGCTTTGAAAAACACCACTGCAGCGGTTCACGGCAGTGGCTCACCGCCATCATCTCAAAGGCAATTAGGGATGGGCAATAAATGCTGGCCTTGCCAGTGATGCCCACATCCCAGGAACAAATAAAAAAAAGATATCAACCATGACCACCCAAGGCTGAAAACATATTTTAGAATATTGCTGTTTGAATTACATAAATATTCTGTGCAACAGGACTTGAATATGTGATCAAATGTATAAAAAGGTCTTAGTCAATGGGATGGTGACAGTAGTTGACTCCTGTCATTTTCTGCTGATTAAATATCCTTATGAAGACACTTGATAAACGACATTATTTTTAGCTGAGCACTTGAGAAAGAAAGAATTTGCATTTATACAGTACTTTTCACACCCTCCGGATGTTGTAAAGTGCTTGCAGCCAATTAATTACTTCTCAAGTGTAGTCACTGTTATTTTAGTCAGAAAGGCATGTCAAGCCCATGTGCCGGCTGTTGTGTCATTGAAACACCTGTAAATTCATCCTTTTTTGGCGTGGAAACAAGTCATCCTTGTTTCGAGGGACTGCCTATGATGATGATGAGTCAGAAAGGCGGCAAGGTGCAAGATCCTCCAAACAGCAATGAGATGAGTGACTCGTTAATCTATTTTGGTGGTGTTTGAGGGATGAATGTTGGCTAGAATACCAAAGAACTTCTGGTTCTTCAAATATGGGCCTGTATTTTCCGGTGCGTATACATCCGTAAGGACTGGGTTTTCGCACGCGAAGCACATGCGTGAAAACCAGGAACCTGCGATCTGTCAAGAACTTTGCTGACAGATCGTAGCCATCGTAGGGAAAAGGGCATTCGCGGGTGGAATGTTGGGTACTGCCCAGTGAATGCTCGTGAAATTCTTACGCCGCCTGCTTTTACCAGCGCAAGTGTTTAAATGATTTTTTTTTTAAATTCAATTATTTAAACATTTAAACACTTGAAAAATAAGTTACGGTTATTTTTAGCCCTTTAAAACATTTACATTTATTTTTCAAAAAATTTCATTTAAAAAAAATGTTTAAGCAAATTATATTTTAATTAATTTTAAATATGTTTTTTTTTAATTTGATATGTAAATGTGTCTTTATGTGATTTCCCATTCATGCTTATGGGGATTATGTACATATGGAATCACCATAAGCACGAATGGGGAGCCACTGACTTTCATGACGTGGGCTGGCCCAAGCAATCCCAGGGCGCTTGCGAACCCCATGTGCCCGAGATACGTGGGCCTCTGCACAAGTCTACGCATGGAAGCCCAGGAATGGGAGGCTCTGTGATGCGGAGGCAGAAGGTAGGCTCGGATTTTATTTGCGGATCGGAGGCATTTCTCCACGGGAACTGCAAAGTCAGACCCATGGCCATGTGATCTTTTATGTCCATCTGAAGCACGAGGACTGGGCATTGGTTTAACTTGCACCAAATGCAACACGCCCTCAGTACTGCACTGAACTGTCTGTTTAAATTCAGTGACCAAGGTGTGTACAGATGTGTAAAATGCATAGCAGTTGACTAGTCTAAATAACCCAACTTCAACTCCAATTTTCCTAATTCTTGAAGCAAGCAAAACAACTCTAAACTGCCGTCACGGAGTATTTTTGAAACTTCAAGAAAATAATTTAGCAAAAGCTTTATGGCCTGCAGTCACAATCAACTCATTTCTGCTGTGATTCTTATCTTCGACAAGAGCACTTTACATTCCTTCTCTCTTATCTTATTGTTCCCCACCCTATTCAGACTTCAACCTAATGACTCAAGTCTCATTACACTGAAGACATGCGAGGCTGGTACAATCCAACCGTAAACTCAAAACAAACATCCAATCTAAAACCAATGCAAAGTACAACCTTCTGTAGTAATAGGCATTTCAGGGCACAGATAGTGACTAACCCCAACTCCATATGCTAAATAAAAATCAAGACTCCTCCGTGGAAGGAGCATTTGATAGCTCCTCCATTCACTACTGTTTTTTGCAGAGTGCGCATGGTGGAAATCTCTCCAAAATAAGCAATGCAGTGTGTTATTTATAGAATTGCAAAGTTAAATTATATATTGGTTCCTGGGATGAAGGGATTGTCTTATGAGGAAAGGTTGAGCAGTTTGGGCTTGTAGTCACTGGAGTTTAGAAGAATGAGAGATGATCTTATTGAAACATACAAGATTTTGAGGGGGCTCGACAGGATAGATATTGAGGATGCTTCCCCTCGTGGGAGAATCGAGAACTTGGCGGCATAGTTTCAAAATAAGGGGTCGCCCATTTAAGATGGAGATAAGGAGCAAAAATGCAGTAAAAATCTCAGTTTGGTTCAATGGTAGTACTCCCACCTGTCAGAGGTCATGAGTTCAAGTCCCACTCCAGGGACTTGAGGACAGAACTACTAAGGGAGTATTTCATTGTTTGTAGTGCCACCTTTCAGGCAAGATATTAAACTGAGACCCCGCCTGCCTATTCAGGTGAATCTAAAAGACATGGTAGTATTTAAAGAGGTGAAGGGACATTCTCCCAGTGCCCTGGCCAACATGTATCTCTCAACCAACACTGGAATTGATCATTTATTTTACTGCTGTTTGCAGGACCGTGTCACGCACAAATTGGCTGCCATGCTTGCCTACAGAACAACAGTATCTACACTTCAAAATAATTAATTGGCTGTGAAGCACTTTGGAGCATCCCAAGAATGTGAAAGGTGCTATATAAATGCAAGTTCTTTCTAACATTTAACCTGCTACAGTTTGTTCTCTGCAACTGACCATCAATATTTAAATTATTTATCTTCCTATTTGTGTATTATTCATTTAACAAAAAAAGCTATTACCAAAATTGCTAATAGGCTTGCTTATTGGTACAAATACGCTACAGGAAAATAGCACTTACATCAGTATGCTTTGAATAAAATAATCTAAATCCACCATGTCAATTTGCTCCCACCACAATCACCACCACTAACAAGCCCATAACTGCTTTACTCTAGTGCTATAAGGCTCAACATTCTCTTTCTGAACACAACCTAAACCTGGAAGGGTATATACACGTGAATGAAAAAGTCACATGCCCATTATGCTTCATTGAAACCCCTGTGGTGAAACCTCATTCCCCAAATGTGAATGCATTTAAAAAGGAAAACCTCCACACAAGATTTAAAGTTTTCACATGAATTCCTTCCCAAACTTTACATATTATTGATTAGCTAACACAACATAATGTAGAACATGGTCTCCTTGGTGACAACGGATACCTAATGGCTTTCTGAGGAGCATCACCAATCTGATCAAATCCTTTGCCAGGTATGCAAACACATGCCTCAAATTCCTAACATCTTAGGCTTTCTCTCCCTCTAAATAAAAAGCTCTGGATTTTACAAATCGTCCCCCCGCCCCCATCCCCATAATTATTGCATCTGAGGGTGTAGATACAGAAAGGCGGAATACAAAAATGTAGATTTTCATTCGTTCGAATAGAGAATTACTGCAGTACACTAAACAGAGAATTGTTGTAACACTTGAGCTTCAGTTTGGCCAGAATGGCAAACGGACTTTGGTGAACTCCAGTGGAACATCTGAGTGTCTCTGACCGCCTGGCGCTGGAGTAACTATGAAGCGAACTGTGCCGGCACTATATTTTTATTCACTCTCCAACTTCTCGGTTATGTTAGCGGTCCCGGGGTACTGCCGTAGCCTGGGACCGGTCCCGCGACCCCCGGGGGGGGGGGGGGGGAGGTAGGTCATGATGGGGTGGGTGGAAGCCAAGCTTTTTAAAAATTCTCCTTCCTGGGTCTCGGCGGTCATTTCCTAGCCGGGGTTCCCGCGGAGTGCGAGCGGCAGACCGGGCCCTTGCCGCCCTCCCGCCTCTCTATCGGTCGGTTGCCGGCTCCTTCCCGGCCTAGGCCTCAACGGCTTCTTTTCCCACTTGGGGCCCGGCGTCCTTGTCTCGATTTCCCCCCCACCCCACTTCTCCTCACCCACCGTCCCCTCACAGCCCAGCCCGAACCCGGCTCCGCGGACTCCCCTGCCGGGCCGTTACCTGGCGCGGTGTGTCGGTGTCGCGGTTGAATTCGCGGACTCTGGTCAGTCGACACGAATTCGATCGCCAAGCGGAGACGGGACTGTCGGCGATCCGGGAGCGGCACCCGCGTGGACGCGCACGCACGCGCGGCTCTGGGAACGCGAACACGCACGTACGTACGTATGCGGAGCTCCGAGAACGTGAACACGCACGTACGGCGCGCCCACAAAGCCGTTGCTATGGAGCGCTCCCTTCTAGTCGTATCAGTATTACCTGGCAACCCTCGCTTAATTAAACGAAAGACGTGCATTTTTGAAGCGCCTTTCACGACCACCGGAAGAGGTGGGCACCGGAGGGACTGGAGTGCATCATCACGCCCGGCAACCAAATTTTAATTTGATTTTACGTTTTAAAGTTTAATTTGTTTTAATTGCCGGTGCTTTTAGTGTCCCCTTCCCTTTTATAGGGGGCACTGGGGAAAAATTGTGATTTTAGTGCCCAAAAAAAAAAACCAAAAAAAGAAAAACACAAAAAAAAAAAAAAAGGGGGGGAAAAAAAAGGGCCTTGTAAATGCCTGGAGTGTCACCCAGGTCGGGTGACACTCTTTAAAGTTTTATGTTTTCGCAGATAAACTCAAAAGAGTTTCACGACCACCGGATTCATCGGGGACTTGGCCTGGAGGGTGGTGCACGGAGCAGTGCCGTGCAATAAATTTTTAAGCCGGTTCACGGACTCCCAGGCCACCTGCAATTTCTGCGGTCTGGAGGAGTCCGTGTTCCATGTTTTTATTGAATGCACGAGGTTGCAGCCCCTGTTCCATTATTTGAAGGGGCTGCTCCTGAAATTCTGGCTGCACTTCAGTCCCACTCTCCTGATCTTTGGGCACCCTGTGCGGAGGGGAGCGGGTAGGTCCGAAGGCCTCCTCGTAGGACTGCTCCTGGGCACGGCCAAGGGTGCCATCAGCCGGTCCAGGCAGCGGGCGGTCGAGGGGGTCGTTCAACCTGACTGCCTGCCTCTCTTCCGCTCTTACATCCGATCCAGGGTGTCCTTGGAGATGGAGCACGCGGTGTCCACCGGCACGCTCGCGGCCTTCCGCGAGAGATGGGCACCGGAGGGACTGGAGTGCATCATCACGCCCGGCAACCAAATTTTAATTTGATTTTACGTTTTAAAGTTAATTTGTTTTAATTGCCGGTGCTTTTAGTGTCCCCTTCCCTTTTATAGGGGGCACTGGGGAAAAATTGTGATTTTAGTGCCCAAAAAAAAAAAACAAAAAAAAAAAACACAAAAAAGGGGGGAAAAAAAAAAATGGGCCTTGTAAATGTCTGGAGTGTCACCCAGGTCGGGTGGCACAGTTTAATGTTTATGTTTTCGCAGGTAGACTCTAAAAGAGTTTCACGACCACCGGAAGAGGTGGGCACCGGAGGGACTGGAGTGCATCATCACGCCCGGCAACCAAATTTTAATTTGATTTTACGTTTTAAAGTTTAATTTGTTTTAATTGCCGGTGCTTTTAGTGTCCCCTTCCCTTTTATAGGGGGCACTGGGGAAAAATTGTGATTTTAGTGCCCAAAAAAAAAAACCAAAAAAAGAAAAACACAAAAAAAAAAAAAAAGGGGGGGAAAAAAAAGGGCCTTGTAAATGCCTGGAGTGTCACCCAGGTCGGGTGACACTCTTTAAAGTTTTATGTTTTCGCAGATAAACTCAAAAGAGTTTCACGACCACCGGATTCATCGGGGACTTGGCCTGGAGGGTGGTGCACGGAGCAGTGCCGTGCAATAAATTTTTAAGCCGGTTCACGGACTCCCAGGCCACCTGCAATTTCTGCGGTCTGGAGGAGTCCGTGTTCCATGTTTTTATTGAATGCACGAGGTTGCAGCCCCTGTTCCATTATTTGAAGGGGCTGCTCCTGAAATTCTGGCTGCACTTCAGTCCCACTCTCCTGATCTTTGGGCACCCTGTGCGGAGGGGAGCGGGTAGGTCCGAAGGCCTCCTCGTAGGACTGCTCCTGGGCACGGCCAAGGGTGCCATCAGCCGGTCCAGGCAGCGGGCGGTCGAGGGGGTCGTTCAACCTGACTGCCTGCCTCTCTTCCGCTCTTACATCCGATCCAGGGTGTCCTTGGAGATGGAGCACGCGGTGTCCACCGGCACGCTCGCGGCCTTCCGCGAGAGATGGGCACCGGAGGGACTGGAGTGCATCATCACGCCCGGCAACCAAATTTTAATTTGATTTTACGTTTTTAAGTTTAATTTGTTTTAATTGCCGGTGCTTTTAGTGTCCCCCTTCCCTTTTATAGGGGGCACTGGGGAAAATTGTGATTTTAGTGCCCAAAAAAAAAACCAAAAAAGAAAAACACAAAAAAAAAACACAAAAAAGGGGGGAAAAAAAAAAAGGGCCTTGTAAATGTCTGGAGTGTCACCCAGGTCGGGTGGCACCGTTTAATGTTTTATGTTTTCGCAGGTAAACTCAAAAGAGTTTCACGACCACCGGATTCATCGGGGACTTGGCCTGGAGGGTGGTGCACGGAGCAGTGCCGTGCAACAAATTTTTAAGCCGGTTCACGGACTCCCAGGCCGCCTGCAATTTCTGCGGTCTGGAGGAGTCCGTGTTCCATGTTTTTATTGAGTGCACAAGGTTGCAGCCCCTGTTCCATTATTTGAAGGGGCTGCTCCTGAAATTCTGGCTGCACTTCAGTCCCACTCTCCTGATCTTTGGGCACCCTGTGCGGAGGGGAGCGGGTAGGTCCGAAGGCCTCCTCGTAGGACTGCTCCTGGGCACGGCCAAGGGTGCCAACAGCCGGTCCAGGCAGCGGGCGGTCGAGGGGGTCGTTCAACCTGACTGCCTGCCTCTCTTCCGCTCTTACATCCGGTCCAGGGTGTCCTTGGAGATGGAGCACGCGGTGTCCACCGGTACGCTCGCGGCCTTCCGCGAGAGGTGGGCACCGGAGGGACTGGAGTGCATCATCACGCCCGGCAACCAAATTTTAATTTGATTTTACGTTTTTTAAGTTTAATTTGTCTTAATTGCCGGTGCTTTTAGTGTCCCCCTTCCCTTTTATAAGGGGGCACTGGGGAAAATTGTGATTTTAGTGCCCAAAAAAAAAAAAAAAGAAAAACAAACAAAAAAAAGGGCCTTGTAAATGTCTGGAGTGTCACCCAGGTCGGGTGGCACCGTTTAATGTTTTTATGTTTTGCAGGTAAACTCAAAAGAGTTTCACGACCACCGGATTCATCGGGGACTTGGCCTGGAGGGTGGTGCACGGAGCAGTGCCGTGCAATAAATTTTTAAGCCGGTTCAAGGACTCCCAGGCCGCCTGCAATTTCTGCGGTCTGGAGGAGTCCGTGTTCCATGTTTTTATTGAGTGCACAAGGTTGCAGCCCCTGTTCCATTATTTGAAGGGGCTGCTCCTGAAATTCTGGCTGCACTTCAGTCCCACTCTCCTGATCTTTGGGCACCCTGTGCGGAGGGGAGCGGGTAGGTCCGAAGGCCTCCTCGTAGGACTGCTCCTGGGCACGGCCAAGGGTGCCATCAGCCGGTCCAGGCAGCGGGCGGTCGAGGGGGTCGTTCAACCTGACTGCCTGCCTCTCTTCCGCTCTTACATCCGATCCAGGGTGTCCTTGGAGATGGAGCACGCGGTGTCCACCGGTACGCTCGCGGCCTTCCGCGAGAGGTGGGCACCGGAGGGACTGGAGTGCATCATCACGCCCGGCAACCAAATTTTAATTTGATTTTACGTTTTAAAGTTTAATTTGTTTTAATTGCCGGTGCTTTTAGTGTCCCCTTCCCTTTTATAGGGGGCACCGGAAAAAATTTGATTTTAGCGCCCCAAAAAAAAAACCCAAAAAAAGAAAAAAAAGGGGCCTTGTAAATGTCTGCTGTGTCATCCAGGGCGGGTGGCACGGTTTAATGTTTTATGTTTTACAGATAAACTCGAAAAGAGTTTCACGACCACCGGGCCTCGAGGAAATCCCCTCCGTGCCTTTCAGTTCCGCGCGGAGGGGTTTCCTGTACGGGCTGCTCCTGCACACTCTCAACTTTGCCATCCTCGCCGGCCGTCCGGACACGCCATGGCGTACCATCTTGCCGTCCGGAGGAGGCGGGGGTCCCCGATGGAGGGCACTCTATGCAGGAGTCCTCCCACTATTCATCGGGGACTTGGCCTGGAGGGTGGTGCACGGAGCAGTGCCGTGCAACAAATTTTTAAGCCGGTTCACGGACTCCCAGGCCGCCTGCAATTTCTGCGGTCTGGAAGAGTCCGTGTTCCATGTTTTTATGGAATGCACGAGGTTGCAGCCCCTGTTTTATTATTTAAAGGGGCTGCTCCTGAAATTCTGGCTGCACTTCAGTCCCACACTCCTGATCTTTGGGCACCCTGTGCGGAGGGGAGCGGGTAGGTCCGAGGGCCTCCTCGTAGGACTGCTCCTGGGCACGGCCAAGGGTGCCAACAGCCGGTCCAGGCAGCGGGCGGTCGAGGGGGTCGTTCAACCTGACTGCCTGCCTCTCTTCCGCTCTTACATCCGGTCCAGGGTGTCCTTGGAGATGGAGCACGCGGTGTCCACCGGTACGCTCGCGGCCTTCCGCGAGAGGTGGGCACCGGAGGGACTGGAGTGCATCGTCACGCCCGGCAACCAAATTTTAATTTGATTTTATGTTTTAAAGTTTAATTTGTTTTAATTGCCGGTGCTTTTAGTGTCCCCCTCCCCTTTTATAGGGGGCACTGGAGGAAAAAATGTGATTTTAGTGCCCAAAAAAAAACCAAAAAAAAAGAAAAACACACAAAAAAAACCACAAAAAAGAAAAAAAAGGGCCTTGTAAATATCTGGTGTGTCATCCAGGGCGGGTGGCACGGTTTAATGTTTAAGTTTTTTCAGGTAAACTCCAAAAGAGTTTCACGACCACCGGACGTACCGAAGCGCTTTACAGCCAATGAAGTATTTTTTTTTGAAGTGTTGTCATGGTTGTAATGTAGGAAACGCAGCAGCCAATTTCGCACAGCAAGCTCCCACAAACTGTGATGTGATAACAACAACTTTTATTGAAATAGCGCCTTTAACATAGTGAAACGTCCCAAGGCGCTTCACAGCAGTGTTATAAACGAAAACACATAAATCTGACACTAAGCCACATAAGACGAAATTACAGCAGATGACCAAAAGCTCGGTCAAAAGGGTAGGTGTTAAAGAGCGTCTTAAAGGAGGGTAGAGAGGTTTAGGGAGGGAGTTCCAGAGCTTGGGGCCCAGGCAGCTGAAGGCACGGCCGCCAATGGTTGAGCGATTATAATCAGGCATGCTCAAGAGGATATAATTTGAGGAATACAGACATCTTGTGGGGTTGTGAGGCTGAAAGAGATTACATAGGGAGGGGCAAGGCCATGGAGGGATTTGTAAATAAGGACGAGAATTTTGAAATCAAGGCGTTGTTAACCGGGAGCCAATGTAGGTCAGCGAACATAGGGGTAATAGGTGATCGGGACGGTGTGAGTTAGGACACAGGGATGCCGAGTTTTGGATGACCTCAAATTTACCTCAGTTAGAATGTGGGAGGCCAGCCAGGAGTGCGTAGGAGTAGTCAAGTCTAGAGGTAATAGACTATTATGGATGAGCTGAGGCAGGGGCGGAGGCAGGCAATGTAACAGAGGTGGAAGTAGACGGTTTTAGTTATGCCACGGATATGTGGCCGAAAACGAATTTCATGGTTAAATATGATGCCTAGGTTGTGAACAGTCTGGTTTAGCCTCAGATAGATGCTAGGGAGGGGATGGAGTCAGTGGCTAGGGAATGCAGTTTGTGGCGGGGACCAAAGACAATGGCTTTGGTCTTTTCAATACTTAATTGGAGAAAGTTCTTGCTTATATAGTACTGGATGTCAGACAAGCATTCTGACAATTTAGAGACCACGGAGGGGTCGAGAGAAGTGGTGGTGAGGTAGAGCTGGATGTCGTCAGCGTACATGTGGAAACTGACTCCATGTTTTCGGATTATATCGCCAAGGGGCAGCATATAGATGAGAAATAGGACGGGGCCAAGGATAGATTCTTGGGGGACACCAGAGGTAACAATGCGGGAGTGGGAAGAGAAGCCATTGCAGTAGATTTTCTGGCTATGATTAAATCGATAGGAATGGAACCAGGCAAGTGCAGCTGGATGATGGTAGAGAGGCGTTGGAGGAGAATAGAGTAGTCAACTGTGTCAAAGGCTGCAGACAGGTCGAGGAGGACGAGGAGGGATAGTTTACATTTATCACAAAGGATGTCATTTGTGACTTTGATGAGAACCGTTTTGGTACTGTGGCAGGGGTGGAAACCAAATTGAAGGGATTCAAACATGGAGTTCTGGGAAAGATGGGCACGAATTTGGGAGGTGACAATACATTCAAGGACTTTGGGAGGTTAGAGATGGGGCGGTAGCTAGCAACCACAGTGGGGTCAAAAGTTGTTTTTTTGAGGAGCGGGGTGATGACCGCAGATTTGAAGGAGAGCGGAATAGTACCTGAGGAGAACAATTAACAATGTCGGCTAACATGGGAGCCAGAAGCGGAAGTTAGGTGATCAGCAGTTTTGTGGGAATAGGGTCAAGGGAGCAGGAAGTGAGTCTCGAGGCCAAGAGGGGAAATCAGAGAGAAACTAGTGAAAGATGTGAGTTTAGGGCTAGGGCAGAGGGGAACCTCAGAGGAAGTTTGGCCTGATGGGCTAGGGGAAGGAAGGGAACTGGCAGAGGCAGCTGATCAGATGGTCTCAATCTTTGAGACAAATAAGTCCATGGGCTCCTCACACTTGCTGTTGGCAGTGAGTGTGGTGAAGACAGGGGAAAGGGGTTTAAAAAGGTTAGCAGTAGAAAATAGTAGCCGGGGGGGGTTATCTTTGCATTCCAGAATGATTCTAGTGAGCAGTTTTTTGCAGACAAGAGTAGGACCCGATAATGCTTTATGTTGTCCAGCCAGATCTGGCGGTGAATGGCAAAACCAGTTGTCCGCCACATCCATTCAAGTCTACGCTTTTTGGACTTGGAGGAGCGAAGATGAGGGCTGTACCAGGGGGAATGGCCAGGGTGAGAGAGAGTAATGGTTTTAATAGGGACTAGGGCATCAAAGGTGGCGGTGAGGATGTGATTGAGCAGATCAGTGGCTGCAGAAATGTCATGGTGAAAGGAGGGCCAGAGGTTGGACAGTTTGGAGTTTATAAGTGCAGTTGTAAAAGAGTTTGGAGAGAGTTTTTTCCAGGGGTGGATGCAGAAGGAAGTAGGGTAGGGTGGGGGACGGAGGATGTGGGTGGAGAACGATACAAGGAAAGGGTCAGAGATGGCCTTATCAGTAATTGACACGATAGGAATAGCGAGGCCACGAGAGATGGCAAGGTCAAGAGTTGGCTGTGAATATGGGTTGATGAATTTACATTGATTAAGGGAGGACAGGAGGGTAGTGAACTCAGAGGAGAGAGAGCGTGAGGAATTGAGATGGAGGTTGAAATCACTGAGGATGAAAAGTTGCTCGGTGCAAAGGCTGAGGGAGGAAAGCAGTGAAACTATCTCCATGATAAAATATTTGATCATACTTGGGTGGGCGGTAGAGAATGAGAATTTAAAATGAGAGGTGAGAGGGGTGGAATAAGGTGAGATGTTCAAAGGAGGAGGAAAGCTGGAGGAGTAGGGGAACAGACCAAGGTATTATTTGGTGATGAGTGCCACACTGCCACCACGGCGGTCTGGGCGGGGCAAATGGTAGAAGGTATAGCCGGGCGGGAAGGCTTCATTTAAAGGTAAGGTGTCATCACCCCTCAGCCAAGTTTCCGTCAGGGCCATGATGTTCATGCAATCACCAGCTCATAGATGGCAAGGACCTTGTTCGCAAGTGAACGGACAATCTGCAAGGAGATGCGGAGAGGATCGGTGATGGCTGATCCACTGCCAGCATCCACAGGGTCAGCGCTTGGAGGGATGAGTTGAACGGGGAGGAGATTGGCAAGGTTAGTCCCCACTGCGGGCAAGCTGGGCGGCAAGGTTGGTGAGAGAGTAGGATGGGACAGTTGGAATTGCTCCTCGTCAGGAGACAGTGATGAGTGCCACAGTGGGCCCTTCGGAGGATGCCAAGACAGGCACAGGGGGAAGCTGTAGGCTTATCTAAAAGGGAGTCGAGCCTGGGATGGCGGCAGGAGAGTAGGAAGGTCGAAAAGTAATGAAGGGTTGGAGTAGGGATTTGTGAGGACAGAGTATCCGAGAGAGGAGAGATGAAAGATGGCATGGTGACAGGAGAGACTGTTCGGGGAGCGATAGAGAGAAAAGAAAAAGTAGGAGAAGGAAGTGGAAATAGAAGTGAATGGCTCGGGTCTGAAGCAGCAGCCAGAATGCGCATGCAAATAGACACAGGAAAAAACTCAATTTAAACAGCGAATAATGAATAGGTTGATGACATTAGGAGAATCAGTATAATCAAGATCAATTATATTAAAACAAAATTGATTAATATATAGATTAATTATAAGTAAATTTAAAATCAGAACTTGAGTAATTGAAAAGTTAAATCAGTCTCCAGCTGTCTCATTAAATCATTCTCTGGTAGATCAAAAGGCACAATGAGAAGTACCTATTTCAAAGACCGTTGATCCAACTCCCAGTAAAAAAAAGAATCTTGAGGTGATTTAAGTAGAGACCCCAATTTCCTGCGAGATTTCAAGACAGTTTGAAAGAAAATCAATTTGGAAGAAAATCTTGAAACAAGATTCCCAGAAATAAACCAAAAATTCCTTTACATCCACAGGAGAAATTAGAAATGGGCAGGAGCCATGATCAATATCAGGAACAATATGACCAGCTGTTTTTTTTTTCAGTGATGTTGGTTGAGGGATTGGCCCAGGACAGCAGTGAGAACTCCCCTGCCCTTCTATCAAAATAGTGCCACGGGATCTTTTACGTTGACCTGAGAGAGCAGACGGGCCTTGGTTTAACATCTCATCTGAAGGATGGCACCTCTGCCAGTGTAGCACTGGGTGTGTCAGCTGAGCTTTTTGTGCTCAAATCCCCAGAGTGGGACTTGAACCCACAACCTGCAGACTCTGAGGTGAGAGTGCTACCCATTGAGCCACAGCTGAGAACAATGAGACACTAGGTTGCCCCAGTGTCATTAAGCTTAAAAAAAAATTAACAAAAGTGCCCATTTTTTAAAGAGAGGCACAACTAGTAGAAACTCAAGTCAAAAAAACCAAAAGGTAAATTAATAGTCATCAGTGGGTAGCACTCTCGGAGGTGCTGTCTTTCGGTTGGGACGTTAAACCGAGGCCCCGTCTGCTCTCAGGTGGGAGTAAAAGATCCCATGGCACTATTTCGAAGAACAGCAGGGGAGTTAACACCGGTGCCCTGGCCAATATTTATTTCTCAATCAACCTCACTAAAAAACAGATCATCTGGCCATTATCACATTGCTGTTTGTAGGAGCTTGCTGTGCACAAATTGTCTGCGACGTTTCCTATCATCATCATAGACATTCAAATGGAATCGAGGAAGACTTGCTTCCACTCCTGAAATGAGTTCTTTGGTGGCTGAACAGTTTAATATGAGAGCCACAGACTCTGTCACAGGTGGGACAGACAGTCAGTGAGAGAAAGGGTGGGTGGGACTGGTTTGTCACATGCTCTTTCTGCTGCCGGCGCTTGATCTCTGTATGCTCTTGGCACTGAGACTCGAAGTGCTCAATGCCTTCCTGAATGCACTCTCTCCACTTTGGCCAGGGACTCCCCGGTGTCAGTGGTGATGTTGCATTTTATCAGGGAGGTTTTGAGGGTGTCCTTGTAACGTTTCTGCTCCCACCTTTGGCTCGTTTGCCATGAAGGAGCTCCACATAGAGCACTTGCTTTGGGAGTCTCGTGTCTGGCATGCAAACTATGTGGCCTGCCCAGTGAAGCTGATCGAGTGTGGTCAGTGCTTCAATGCTGGGGATGTTAGCCTGGACGAGGACACTGATGTTGGTGCGTCTGTCCTCCCAGGGGAGTAGGATCTTGCGGAGACATCCGTTGGTGATATATCTCCAGCGACTTGAGGTGTCTTCTGTACATCGTCTATGCCTCTGAGCCATACAGGAGGGCGGGTATTACTACAGCCCTGTAGACCATGAGCTTGGTGGTAGATTTGAGGGCCTGGTCTTCGAAGATTCTTTTCCTCAGACGGCCGAAGGCTGCACTGGCGCACTGGAAGCGGCGTTGAATCTCCGCATCAATGTCTGCTTTTGTTGATAATAGGCTCCCGAGGTATAGGAAATGGTCCACATTGTCGAGGGCCATGCCGTGGAACTTGATGACTGGGGGCAGTGCTGTGCGGCGAGGACAGGTTGGTGAAGGATCATTGTCAACGTTTCCTATATTACAACAGTGACTACACTTCAAAAAGTACTTAATTGGCTGTAAAGTGTTTTGGGACACCCAGTGGTTGTGCAAGACACTATATAAATGCAAGTGTTTTTTAACAAATTAAATAATCTCTTCACAGATGCTGCCTGACCTGCTGAGTATTTCCGTCATTTTCTGTTTTTATTTAAGATTTCCAGCATCCACAGTATTTTGCTTTTGTAATAATGCTACCACCTGGGTCGACCACGCCTGCAAGTTCCTGCGGCGCCCACCGGTCGCAGAAGGCCTCAAGTGTACTGGCAAACATCCCATGCTCCTTCACCAGGGTCATCTGGGCACGGACCAAGCTGTGGAAGGGAGGCAGGCTGCCAGAGCGACCCCGCCCACAGACCGCATCCAGCCTGGACCGGTGGATGGCTTTACCTTGTAAGTGACACTAATTTGTTTTTGGGGTTTAAAATTGTGAACTGTTTTGATGTACGTCTTAAAGACAGTACCAAAAGCTCTGCCCTTCCCCAAGCTCTTTTTATTGATTGGCTCATTGAGCTATCAAAACTACCACCTCCCCTTTTGGTGCAGTGGCCACATTGTCTGACCAGCTAGGTCTCCTGCTGTGCTCGATGAATAAAACCAGTCCAACATTATAGGTGCAAGCCTGATGCGTGTTAACAACATCCTCCATTGTCTCAAACTGATCTTCTTAGGCAGTCCCTCGGAGTCGAGGATGACTTGCTTCCACACTAATATGAGTTCTCAGATGGTTGATGAGTACAAAGCGGAACCTACAATCTCTGTCACAGATGGGGCAGATGGTGGTTGAGGGGACGGGTGGGTGGGGTGCTTGGGTTGTCGTGTGTTCCTTCTGCTGTTTGCGCTTGGTTTCAGCTTGCTCCCGGCGAAGAGATTCGAGGTGTTCGGCGCCTCCCGGCTGCTTCTCCTCCACTTTGAACGGTCTTGGCCCAGGGATTCTCAGGTGTCGGTGGGGATGTTTCACTTTTCAAAGGAGGCTTTGAGGGTGTCCTTGAAGCATTTCCTCTGCCCACTTGGGACTTGCTTGCCATGTTGGAGCTCTGAGTAGAGCGCGTGATTTGGAAGTCTAGTATCGGGAATGCGGATGATGAGGTCAATGCTTCGATGCTGGGGATGTTGGCCGGAGCGAGAACACTGATGTTGGCGCGCCTGTCCTGCCAATAGATTTGCAGGATCTTGCGGAGGCAGCGTTGGTGGTATTTCTCCAGTGCTTTGAGATGCCTGCTGTACATAGCCCATGTCTCTGAAGCATATAGGAGGACGCGTATTACTACTGCTCTGTAGACCATGAACTTGGTGCCGGGTTTGAGGTCCTGGTCTTCAAACACTCTCTTCCTCAGGCTGCACTGGCACACTGAAGGCGGTGTTGGACTTCGTCATCGATAGCTGCCCTTGTTGACAGTAGGCTCCCGAGGTACGGAAAATGGTCCACGTTGTCCAAGGTCTTGTCATGGATTTTGATAATCGGGGGGGCAGTACTGTGTGGCGGGGGCAGGTTGGTAGAGGATCTTTGTCTTACGGATGTTTAGTGTAAGGCCCATACTCTCGTACACTTTGGTGAAGATGTTGACGATGGTTTGGAGATCGACCTCCGAGTGTGCGCAAACGCACACATCGTCTGCATACTGTAATTCAATGACAGAGGATGGGACGACCTTGGAGCTGGACTGGAGGCGATGGAGGTTGAACAATTTCCCGTTTGTTCTATAGATTAGCTCCACTCCAGCGGGGAGCTTATTGAGGGTGAGATGGAGCATTGCAGCAAGGAAGATAGAGAAGAGCGTTGGTGCGATGACACAGTCTTGCTTGACCCTGATCCACATGTGTATTGGGTCTGTGGTGGATCCGTTGGTCAGGATAACGGCTTGCATGTCATCGTGGAGCAGGCGGAGGATGTTGACCAGCTAACATAAGAACATAAGAAATAGGAGCAGGAGTAGGCCCTATGGCCTTTCGAGCCTGCTCCGCCATTTAATACATAAGAACATAAGAATTAGGAACAGGAGTAGGCCATCTAGCCCCTCGAGCCTGCTCCGCCATTCAACAAGATCATGGCTGATCTGGCCGTGGACTCAGCTCCACTTACCCGCCTGCTCCCTATAACCCTTAATTCCCTTATTGGTTAAAAATCTATCTATCTGTGACTTGAATACATTCAATGAGCTAGCCTCAACTGCTTCCTTGGGCAGAGAATTCCACAGATTCACAACCCTCTGGGAGAAGAAATTCCTTCTCAACTCGGTTTTAAATTGGCTCCCCCCTAGTTCTAGTCTCCCCGACCAGTGGAAACAACCTCTCTGCCTCTATCTTGTCTATCCCTTTCATTATTTTAAATGTTTCTATAAGATCACCCCTCATCCTTCTGAACTCCAACGAGTAAAGACCCAGTCTACTCAACCTATCATCATAAGGTAACCCCCTCATCTCCGGAATCAGCCTAGTGAATTGTCTCTGTACCCCCTCCAAAGCCAGTATATCCTTCCTTAAGTAAGGTGACCAAAACTGCACGCAGTACTCCAGGTGCGGCCTCACCAATACCCTATACAGTTGCAGAAGGACCTCCCTGCTGTTGTACTCCATCCCTCTCGCAATGAAGGCCAACATTCCATTCACCTTCCTGATTACCTGCTGCACCTGCAAACTAACTTTTTGGGATTCATGCACAAGGAGCCTACGGCCACACTAGTCTGAAAACGCCCGATCTCGTCTGATCTCGGACTCTAAGAATCCGTACCTCCACGGCCGAGGTTTCATGTGGCGGTCGGAAGAGAGGGCTGTGGCTGGTGAGGTGACCAGGGTCAGGGACCTGCTCGATGGCGGAGGAGCGGGCTGGATGGCGCCAGACACGCTGGCGCGGCGCCTAAATTCTGCCAACGTCCGCCACGCGGCCGATGCCATCGAGTCGCTAAAAACAGCTCTGGGCCCTGACTCCGTTAGGTGCATCGAGGAGGCTCAGGCACGTGGGGAGATCCCGTCCGAACTGACCCCCGTCCGGACGGAATTCCTCATCGGCGCCAAACCCCGGAACCTCCCTCGGGGGCCGGCGCCTCACAACTTGAGCCGCCTCGGGGAAATCCCCTCCGTGCCTTTCAGTTCCGCGCGGAGGGGTTTCCTGTACGGGCTGCTCCTGCACACCCTCAACTTTGCCATCCACGCCGGCCGTCCGGACACGCCATGGCGTACCATCTTGCCGTCCGGAGGAGGCGGGGGTCCCCGATGGAGGGCACTCTACGCAGGGGTCCTCCCACTATTCATCGGGGACTTGGCCTGGAGGGTGGTGCACGGAGCAGTGCCGTGCAACAAATTTTTAAGCCGGTTCACGGACTCCCAGGCCGCCTGCAATTTCTGCGGTCTGGAGGAGTCCGTGTTCCATGTTTTTATTGAATGCACAAGGTTGCAGCCCCTGTTCCATTATTTGAAGGGGCTGCTCCTGAAATTCTGGCTGCACTTCAGTCCCACTCTCCTGATCTTTGGGCACCCTGTGCGGAGGGGAGCGGGTAGGTCCGAAGGCCTCCTCGTAGGACTGCTCCTGGGCACGGCCAAGGGTGCCATCAGCCGGTCCAGGCAGCGGGCGGTCGAGGGGGTCGTTCAACCTGACTGCCTGCCTCTCTTCCGCTCTTACATCCGGTCCAGGGTGTCCTTGGAGATGGAGCACGCGGTGTCCACCGGTACGCTCGCGGCCTTCCGCGAGAGGTGGGCACCGGAGGGACTGGAGTGCATCATCACGCCCGGCAACCAAATTTTAATTTGATTTTACGTTTTAAAGTTTAATTTGTTTTAATTGCCGGTGCTTTTAGTGTCCCCTTCCCTTTTATAGGGGGCACTGGGGAAAAATTGTGATTTTAGTGCCCAAAAAAAAACAAAAAAAAAAAAGAAAAAACACAAAAAAAAAACACAAAAAAGGGGAAAAAAAAAAAAGGGCCTTGTAAATGTCTGGAGTGTCACCCAGGTCGGGTGGCACCGTTTAATGTTTTATGTTTTCACAGATAAACTCAAAAGAGTTTCATGCACAAGGAGCCTACGGCCACACTAGTCTGAAAATGCCCGATCTCGTCTGATCTCGGACTCTAAGAATCCGTACCTCCACGGCCGAGGTTTCATGTGGCGGTCGGAAGAGAGGGCTGTGGCTGGTGAGGTGACCAGGGTCAGGGACCTGCTCGATGGCGGAGGAGCGGGCTGGATGGCGCCAGACACGCTGGCGCGGCGCCTAAATTCTGCCAACGTCCGCCACGCGGCCGATGCCATCGAGTCGCTAAAAACAGCTCTGGGCCCTGACTCCGTTAGGTGCATCGAGGAGGCTCAGGCACGTGGGGAGATCCCGTCCGAACTGACCCCCGTCCGGACGGAATTCCTCATCGGCGCCAAACCCCGGAACCTCCCTCGGGGGCCGGCGCCTCACAACTTGAGCCGCCTCGGGGAAATCCCCTCCGTGCCTTTCAGTTCCGCGCGGAGGGGTTTCCTGTACGGGCTGCTCCTGCACACCCTCAACTTTGCCATCCACGCCGGCCGTCCGGACACGCCATGGCGTACCATCTTGCCGTCCGGAGGAGGCGGGGGTCCCCGATGGAGGGCACTCTACGCAGGGGTCCTCCCACTATTCATCGGGGACTTGGCCTGGAGGGTGGTGCACGGAGCAGTGCCGTGCAATAAATTTTTAAGCCGGTTCACGGACTCCCAGGCCGCCTGCAATTTCTGCGGTCTGGAGGAGTCCGTGTTCCATGTTTTTATTGAATGCACAAGGTTGCAGCCCCTGTTCCACTATTTGAAGGGGCTGCTCCTGAAATTCTGGCTGCACTTCAGTCCCACTCTCCTGATCTTTGGGCACCCTGTGCGGAGGGGAGCGGGTAGGTCCGAAGGCCTCCTCGTAGGACTGCTCCTGGGCACGGCCAAGGGTGCCATCAGCCGGTCCAGGCAGCGGGCGGTCGAGGGGGTCGTTCAACCTGACTGCCTGCCTCTCTTCCGCTCTTACATCCGGTCCAGGGTGTCCTTGGAGATGGAGCACGCGGTGTCCACCGGTACGCTCGCGGCCTTCCGCGAGAGGTGGGCACCGGAGGGACTGGAGTGCATCATCACGCCCGGCAACCAAATTTTAATTTGATTTTACGTTTTTTAAGTTTAATTTGTTTTAATTGCCGGTGCTTTTAGTGTCCCCCTCTCCTTTTATAGGGGGCACTGGAAAAAAGGAAAAATTTGATTTTAGTGCCCAAAAAAAAAAACCACAAAAAAAAAAAACCCAAAAAAAACAAAAAAGGGCCTTGTAAATGTCTTGTGTGTGTCATCCAGGTCGGGTGGCACAGATACATGTTTTATGTTTTCGCAGGTAAACTCAAAAGAGTTTCATGCACAAGGAGCCTACGGCCACACTAGTCTGAAAACGCCCGATCTCGTCTGATCTCGGACTCTAAGAATCCGTACCTCCACGGCCGAGGTTTCATGTGGCGGTCGGAAGAGAGGGCTGTGGCTGGTGAGGTGACCAGGGTCAGGGACCTGCTCGATGGCGGAGGAGCGGGCTGGATGGCGCCAGACACGCTGGCGCGGCGCCTAAACTCTGCCAATGTCCGCCACGCGGCCGATGCCATCGAGTCGCTAAAAACAGCTCTGGGCCCTGACTCCGTTAGGTGCATCGAGGAGGCTCAAGCACGTGGGGAGATCCCGTCCGAACTGACCCCCGTCCGGACGGAATTCCTCATCGGCGCCAAACCCCGGAACCTCCCTCGGGGGCCGGCGCCTCACAACTTGAGCCGCCTCGGGGAAATCCCCTCCGTGCCTTTCAGTTCCGCGCGGAGAGGTTTCCTGTACGGGCTGCTCCTGCACACCCTCAACTTTGCCATCCTCGCCGGCCGTCCGGACACGCCATGGCGTACCATCTTGCCGTCCGGAGGAGGCGGGGGTCCCCGATGGAGGGCACTCTACGCAGGGGTCCTCCCACTATTCATCGGGGACTTGGCCTGGAGGGTGGTGCACGGAGCAGTGCCGTGCAATAAATTTTTAAGCCGGTTCACGGACTCCCAGGCCGCCTGCAATTTCTGCGGTCTGGAGGAGTCCGTGTTCCATGTTTTTATTGAGTGCACAAGGTTGCAGCCCCTGTTCCATTATTTGAAGGGGCTGCTCCTGAAATTCTGGCTGCACTTCAGTCCCACACTCCTGATCTTTGGGCACCCTGTGCGGAGGGGAGCGGGTAGGTCCGAAGGCCTCCTCGTAGGACTGCTCCTGGGCACGGCCAAGGGTGCCATCAGCCGGTCCAGGCAGCGGGCGGTCGAGGGGGTCGTTCAACCTGACTGCCTGCCTCTCTTCCGCTCTTACATCCGGTCCAGGGTGTCCTTGGAGATGGAGCACGCGGTGTCCACCGGTACGCTCGCGGCCTTCCGCGAGAGGTGGGCACCGGAGGGACTGGAGTGCATCATCACGCCCGGCAACCAAATTTTAATTTGATTTTACGTTTTTTAAGTTTAATTTGTCTTAATTGCCGGTGCTTTTAGTGTCCCCCTTCCCTTTTATAGGGGGCACTGGGGAAAATTGTGATTTTAGTGCCCAAAAAAAGAAACAAAAAAAAAGAAAAGAAAAACAAAAAAAAAACAAAAAAAAAGGGGGGGAAAAAAAAAAAAAGGGCCTTGTAAATGTCTGGAGTGTCACCCAGGTCGGGTGGCACCGTTTAATGTTTTTATGTTTTGCAGGTAAACTCCAAAAAGAGTTTCATGCACAAGGACCCCCAGGTCCCTCTGCACCGCAGCATGTTGTAATTTCTCCCCAAATAATATTCCCTTTTACTGTTTTTTTTCCCAAGGTGGATGATCTCACACTTTCTGACATTGTATTCCATCTGCCAAACCTTAGCCCATTCGCTTATCCTATCTAAATCTCTTTGTAGCCTCTCTGTGTCCTCTACACAACCCGCTTTCCCACTAATCTTTGTGTCATCTGCAAATTTTGTTACACTACACTCCGTCCCCTCTTCCAGGTCATCTATGTATATTGTAAACAGTTGTGGTCCCAGCACCGATCCCTGTGGCACACCACTAACCACCGATTTCCAACCCGAAAAGGACCCATTTATCCCGACTCTCTGCTTTCTGTTCGCCAGCCAATTCTCGATCCATGCTAATACATTTCCACTGACTCCGCGTACCTTTATCTTCTGCAGTAACCTTTTGTGTGGCACTTTATCGAATGCCTTTTGAAAATCTAAATACGCCACATCCATCGGTACACCTCTACCCACCATGCTCATTATATCCTCAAAGAATTCCAGTAAAAAATACAATCATGGCTGATCCGATCATGGACTCGGGTCCACTTTCCTGCCCACTCTCCATAACCTCTTATTCCCTTTTCGGTTAAGAAACTGTCTATCTCTGTCTTAAATTTATTCAATGACCCAGCTTCCACAGCTCTCTGAGGCAGCGAATTCCACAGATTTACAACCCTCTGAAAGAAGAAATTTCTCTTCATCTCCGTTTTAAATGGGCAGCCCCTTATTCTAAAATTATGCCCCTATCAGTGGAAACATCCTCGCTGTATCCACCTTGTCAAGCCCCCTCATAATCCTATACGTTTCGATAAGATCACGTC
Organism: Pristiophorus japonicus; assembly: GCF_044704955.1. Taxonomy (NCBI): domain Eukaryota; kingdom Metazoa; phylum Chordata; class Chondrichthyes; family Pristiophoridae; genus Pristiophorus; species Pristiophorus japonicus. The sequence continues at coordinate 167,418,123 of NC_091991.1, read as the reverse complement.
GCTTTTGAGGACAGCCGAATTTGAGGAGGACACTCCATAATCCCTCATGGTTGACAGTTTCGAATGATTTTGTGAGGGCAAAGAAGGCCATGTACAGGGGTTGGTGCTGCTCCCTGCATTTCTCTTGAATTTGACGTGCAGTGAAGATCATAACCTTTGTTCCCCTTAGTGGGCGGAATCTGCATTGTGACTCTGGGAGGAGCTCCTCAACCACTGGGAGAAGGCGATTGAAGAGGATTCTTGCAATGACTTTCCCTGTGGCAGACAGCAGGGCGACTCCTCTATAATTACCGTAATCAGACTTGTCACCTTTCTTGAAGATGGTCACGCTTACGGCGTCTCTGAGATCCCCTGGCATGCTCTCCTTCCAAATAAAAGAAATTAGTTCATGGTTTCACGCCAATAGTGCTTCTTCCCCATGCTTTAGTGCTTTGGTGGGGATTCCATCTGCTCCTGAGGCCTTGTTGTTCTTCAGTTGTCGGATGGCTTTTCAACCTCTCGCCGTGCAGGGCTTGTGCTGAGGTGGTGCTGCGGGATGGAGTCGAGGACACTCGCACCGAAAGACAGAGACTTGGTTAAGGAGATCTTCAAAGTGCTCCTTCAAGCGGGCACTGACTGCCTCTCTGTCCTTGATGATTACCTCTCCATTCTTGGCCCGCAGTGGGGTAGGACGTTGGGTGCTTGGGCCGCAGGTGCTCTTGACTGCGCTGAAGAATCCACGCACGTCGTGATTGTCGGCTAGTTGCTGGATCTCCTGCGCTTTCTCCACCTACCATCTGTTCTTTATGTCGCAAGTTTTATGTTGGATCTCGGCCTTCAGACGTCTATAGAACTGCTTTCTTGCTCTTGAGTTGTGTTGTTTTTTTCCAGTTACAAGAGTGCCTTGCGCTTGCGGCTTATTAGCTCCTGGATCTCCCGGTCGTTCTCGTCGAACCAGTCTTGATGGTTCCTGGTCGAGTGACCAAGCTTCTCTTTACAGGTGCTAATTATGGAGGCCTTGAGGGCAGACCAGGCACTGTGAACACTCTGCGTCTCTGGATAACTGGGAGTCGTCAGGTTGGATGTGAGGTGCTGGCTAAATGGGGCTTTCTTAGCAGGGTCTTTGAGTGCTCCAGCGTTATAATTATGGTATAAGTATACGCAATTCTCTTACTTACATCTTCTGATACTCCAGTCCATGAGCCTAAATCAACATACCATCTAACTTGTGTGTTTCTAGAAGTTAACCCTTTGTGGTCTGAATTTAACTTCATAACAACATCATAATATAAATGAGTTCTAAAACCCCATCTAAGACAAAGGTAAAAATCTTGAAACATGTTAGCTGCTCCCTCTGAGAAAGGGCCTTTGTACTTGAACCCAATAGTTTGCTTGAAAAAACTGTACACTGTGACTGTGACTGCTGCTCCTTCCATCGGCTGTGAAGAAACGTTCCTACGCTATGTGGTACTCCTGTGCCTGGTGCCTTTGAAATGTTACTCCAACCATGGTTCCATGTATTGCTTGCAGCCGGGGTGGGGGGAGTGGGGATAGCAGCGGGGGGTGATCTACTGGTTTTGTCCAGCCAGCACCTCATTGCCTGTTCAGCCTCTGCGGAAGAATAAGCGCACACTTCCAGCTTTGTCCCAAGACTGTCATCATCATCATCATAGGCGGTCCCTCGAACGAGGATGACTTGCTTCCACAAGAGTTCACAGATGTTTCAATGAAGGACCCGATGTCCCAGTCCTGAACTCCAATTGAGGGATTTTTTTAACGTGTGATGAGCGTTGCACATCAGCCACCACACAGGCTCAACAGAGCTGGGCCTTTATCCAGTGGCAAGGGTTGAACCAGGACGACATATCGCAGTGTGGGCAGACCTGTGCTGTCCCTGGGCCCTCGGCTCTTCTGGGCCCCGTACTGTCATTCGCTGCACCTTCGCCCACGATGTTCCAGGGCCTGGCACTCCAGCTCTATTTATAGCCCTGACCTGCGGTGGTGTCAGACTGTAGCTTGGTTCAATCATATGTTTCACCATGGACTGTCCCTGCTGATTCACCCATCTAGCAGCTGGGCCCGATGAACGGTTTGCTTTGCTCCCTGTTGGACCATGTATCACGTGGCCTCACTTGTATTCCCTGAGAGAGTGAGCCTTTGGCTTAGTGGTAGTATTCCCATCTCTGAATGAGCAGGTGCAAGGTTCGAACCCCGCTCCACACAGTCCTGGCGAGTGGAGACTGGAGCTCTGAATTCTGACTTGGCACCCAGCAGGGATACTCGCATCTGGTGTGTATGGGTGGCCCCAGCCTACCCTGATTGTATAGGTAGTGGAAGCCCATAAGACTCTCCCGCAGTCTAGGACTTACCATCCAATCAGCTGGTGTAAAGATGGTTACAGCCAAGGAACGAGCATTCACGTTACGGCCTGTCAGACTGTTAATCAGCCTGTGAATCCAACTTGAAAAATCTCTGAGGAAAGTTCTCTCTGACCCCAAAGTTCCAGGAGACCACAGTGACTGGGAAACACATTCCCCCCTGCCCTCCTCTTCCCAATCACCTTCTATATGTAATTATGTCAGCCATACTCAGGAAGTCATCCAGCTCCCTTTTAAATGCTAGCAATGAATCTGCACTCATTGCATGAGCCTGCAACTTGTTCCATAGGTTGATGACTCTCTGGGAATACCTCCTAACATCTAACCTAATTCTATGCTCGCACAACATAATCATGTCGCTATATTCTCCCTAACCTAATCTCCCACACCCACGACCTCTACCACTTAGGAGGACAAGGACAGCAGGTGCATGGGAACACAATTATCTCCAAATTTCCCTCCAATTTACACACCACCTTGACATGGAAATATATTGCCGTTCCTTCATCGTCGCTGGGTCAAAATCCTGGAACTCCCTCCCTAACAGCACTGTGGGAGTACCTTCACGACAAGGACTGCAGCAGTTCAAGAAGGAGGCTCACCACCTTCTCAAGGGCAGCTAGGGATGGGTAATAAATGCTGGTCTTGCCCACATCCCACAAACAAATAAAAAAAATGCTATCTCAAATAGCCTATCCACAGGGACTGAATCTAATCTAATCCTTTCATTGGCCTGTAATCCTTACACGCCTGTAAGGGCCGCGCATGCGCGAAAACCCGGAACTTGCGATCAGTCAAGATTCTTCTTGACAGATCCAACGCATGCCCGGGAAAAGGGCATCCATGGACTGAGAGATGGGCTATTTGCCCAACTTCTGTTCAGTGAATGCCTCTTTAAAACATTCAAATTTATTTTCCAGAAAATTACATTTTTGTTTAAAATTTTTAATTAAATGGCATTTTAATTCATTTTAAATGTGTAATTTTAAACATTTATTTGATGTAAAGATGTATTTTTTTGGGTATTCACATTCATGCTTATGTACGGCATCCCCATAAGCATGAATGAGGATTCCCTTATTTCATTGGTTGGGCGAGCCCATGTGATTCCAAGAGCGCTTTCGAACCACATGCGCCCCTGGGATATGTGGGCCTCTACGAATGTCTACGCATAGAGGCCCAGGAGCGCGTGTCTCCGTGGATCCAGGGCCGTCAGGTAGGTTTGTAGATTTTTTGCCGTTCAGAGGCATCTGTCCGTGGGAAGTCTCCAACGGAAAATTCAAGCCCATTATTGTAAAGACCTCAATCAAATCTTCTTGAAGTCTAAGCTTTTCGATAGCAAAACACCTCAGCTCTCTAAGGCTATCGTGATATTTAAGGCCTTTTAAACTAGATATCAGTGGCCCCTTTCTAAACCTTTTTCAGGGCCTCTATATCATTTACTACATGAGGGCACCAATACTGGACACAATTTTTTTAAATGATGCCTAAACAAGACCTTATACAAAGACAGTATAGTGTTTTTTATTTTGTACTTATGAAATGTATTTGCTGAATCTCTTTAGAGTGCAGCAGTGAATACCAAGTAAAGCCCGCTCAATTTTCTAATTTTGCAGCTGCAGTCCTTCAAAATCGCTACCAGTTACTGAAGCAAAAAACAAGCCTACTTTTTTTGAAAGATGCTAACTGAATTTCACAAATGAAATCAAGGAGAAAAATCACATCAGATATTTAATGTAAAAAATAGTGTGGGAATAAATTACAGATAGGGGCGGGGTTGTTTCTCGAGTTGGTCTTGGTTTTGTGTGTGGAACCATATCGACGCTTCCAATTCCCTCCTGGTCATTTGATATTCTCTATGTAACTCATCCCTCTCATATTTTTCTAATATAGTATCTGCAGAGGAGGTTTACTTGTTCTCACGCAGAAAGCTGAGTGCCTTACAGAGGTTAACAGCTACCTTGTGAGAACAGAAAATAAATGAAAAAAAAAGACTTGCATTTATAGAGTGCCTTTCATCACCACCACCATCCATCTCAAAGCGTTTTACCGCCAATTAAGTACTTTTGGCGTGTAGTCACTGTTGTAATGTAGGAAACGCGGCAGGCAATTTGTGCGCAGCAAGCTCCCACAAACAGCAGTGTGTTAATGACCAGATAATCTGTTTTTTTGTTATGTTGATTGAGGGATAAATATTAGCCAAGGCACCAGGGATAACTCCCTTGTTCATCTTCGAAATAGTGCCACTTGAGAGGACAGACGGGGCCTCGGTTTAACGTTTCATCCGAAAGACAACAACTCTGACAGTGCAGCACTCCTCAACACGGCACTGGAGTGTCAGCCGAGAGTTTTGTGCTCAAGACCATGGAATGGGACTTGAACCCACAACCTTCTGACTCAGAGGTGAGAGTGCTACCCACTGAGCCACAGTTGACACTGACAATGGATTATGTGATGTTCGAAAAGAAAAATTGCAGCAATGTCAGAGATATAAAATATCTAATTCTGAAATACTAGTCGTAATTTATAGTTTATACTACATGACAGGTCAGTGTAACAGAAGGAAATTTGTTATTTTAATACAATGAATTATTTGGCCAGATTTAATTGTAGCAGGGCATTGAATGGCATCTGCCGTTAGTTAGACTTGCCCCTGCAGCTCAAAAGAATGTTGTCTATTATTGCTGAAATTGCGAGCTAATAACGGTACAGCGAGGGAAACGGGACATCTGGACCTGAGTGAAGAGTGCAACCAACAAGCTATCTCCTTAAGCAATGAGATTTAAGGATTGGAGAACAAACAGTGGAAAGACTGTGAAAGATGGTGAATTAAAGGGGGTGAATTCAATGTCAAATCAGGTACAGACAATTAAATAAAGAGAGGGAAAGAAACATTGGTTTAAGAGAGAGAGAGCAGAATCAGAAAGGAAAGGTAAGAAAAAAAAAGTAAATTTGAAATTTGACATTTTTAGAATCTTCTAAAACAATTCACAACTTGAAGGAATGAGACGCCACACTTATAATAGTTAATTTTCGATGCCAGAGAGGTTGATGGGAAGACATCAACATTTATCACTTCGTTAAAAGGGTACTTAACGTTTGTAATTACTAGCCCTAAATATCTGTGGTGAGTTTAGTTTGAATCTATTGTGCAAATACAGCAACTTCACGACAAAACATATGAATGGTGAGGCAGATAGCGAAATGCTGTTTTTGCGAAGCTAATGGCGGAGCCACACAACTCGGACAGCAACTTTTGGATATTTGCATTTAACTGCACATCTGCCCCGCGCCTGAAGTTGCTGTACCATTTATGCATAAATAATGCAGTGCACCATTAGCCTCATGGTTATTTTGACAGCAAAATCTGTCCCATTATGTCAGGAGCTCATAAACGTAATACATGATAACGGATATCTGGCAGTGAGTTACAGGCTGTAATTTAATCAGTAGGTTCTAGCAATATAATAAACTCCAAAATCCATGTCATCTATGAATTTCAGCAGAATTATAAAATAGAACCACAGCATTACACTCACTGCAGGTATTTGCTATTGTAAGCATTGTGTTGAAAAATAGTGAATTGTACAACGTGACAGCACAGAAAAAGGCCACTTGGTCCAACAAGGCTGTACCAGTGTTTCTCTCCACATGAGCCATCCAATCGAATCCCGCTCTTCCGCTTGCTCACCACACCTTTTAATGTTCCTCTTTTATAAGCAGCTGTCTAATTTCCTTCTAAAGAATTTATAGACTTTGCTTCAACAGTGGTTTGTGGCAGAGATCTCCACATACTAACCACCATTTGCCTAAAGACGTTTTTGCTAATAGAAACATAGAAACATAGAAAATAGGTGCAGAAGCCTGCACCACCATTCAATAAGGTCATGGCTGATCGTTCACCTCAGTACCCCTTTCCTGCTTTCTCTCCAAACCCCTTGATCCCTTTAGCTGTAAGGGCCTCTTGAATATATCCAATGAACTGGCATCAACAACTCTCTGCGGTAGGGAATTCCACAGGTTAACAACTCTCTGAGTGAAGAAGTTTCTCCTCATCTCAGTCCTAAATGGCTTACCTCTTATCCTTCGACTATGTCCCCTGGTTCTGGACTTCCCCAACATTGGGAACATTCTTCCTGCATCTAACCTGTCCAGTCCCATCAGAATTTTATATGTTTCTATGCGATCCCCTCTCATCCTTCTAAACTCCAGTGAATACAGGCCCAGTCGATCCAGTCTCTCCTCATATGTCAGCCCCGCCATCCCGGGAATCAATCTGATGAACCTTCGCTGTACTCCCTGAATAGCAAGAATGTCCTTCCTCAGATTAGGAGACCAAAACAGAACACAATATTTCAGGTGAGACCTCATCAAGGCCCGGTACAACTGCAGTAAGGCCTCCCTGCTCCTATACTCTAGTTATGAAGGCCAACATACCATTTGCCTTCTTCACCGCCTGCTGTACTTGCATGCCAACTTTCAATGACTGATGAACCATGACACCCAGGTCTCGTTGCACCTCCCCTTTTTCTAATCTGCCACCATTCAGATAATACTCTGCCTTCGTGTTTTTTCCACCCAAATGGATAACCTCACATTTATCTACATTATACTGCATCTGTCATGCATTTGCCCACTCACCTAACCTGTCCAAGTCATCTGGCAGCCTCTTAGTGTCCTCCTCACAGCGCACACCGCCACCCAGCTTAATGTCATTTGCAAACTTGAGATATTACACTCAATTTCTTCATCTAAATCATTAATGTATATTATAAATAGCTGGGGTCCCAACACTGAGCCTTGCAGCACCCCACTAATCACTGCCTGTCATTCTGAAAAGGACTCGTTTATCCCGACTCTCTGCTTCCTGTCTGCCAACCAGTTCTCTATCCACGTCAGTATATTACCCCCAATACCATGTGCTTTAATTTTGCACACCAATCTCTTGTGTGGGACCTTGTCAAAAGCCTTTTGAAAGTCCAAATACACCACATCCACTGGTTCTCTCTTGTCCACTGTACTAGTTACATCCTCAAAAAATTCCAGAAGATTTGTCAAGCATGATTTCCCTTTCATAAATCCATGCTGATTTGGACCGATCCTGTCACTGCTTTCCAAATGCGCTGCTATTTCATCTTTAATAATTAATTCCAACATTTTCCCCACTACTGATGTCAGGTTAACCGGTCTATAATTACCCATTTTCTCTCTCCCTTTTTAAAAAAGTGGCGTTACATTAGCTACCCTCCAGTCCATAGGAACTGATCCAGAGTCGATAGACTGTTGGAAAATGATCACCAATTCATATACTATTTCTAGGGCCACTTCCTTAAGTACTCTGGGATGCAGACTATCAGCCCCAGTGGATTTAACGGCCTTCAATCCCATCAATTTCCCCAACACAATTTCCTGCCTAATAAGGATTTCCTTCAGTTCCTCCTTCTCACTAGATCCTCAGTCCCCTAGTATTTCCGGAATGTTATTTGTGTCTACCTTCGTGAAGACAGAACCAAAGTATTTGTTCAACTGGTCTGCCATTCCTTTGTTCTCCATTATAAATTCACCTGGATCTGACTGCAAGGGACCTACATTTGTCTTCACTAATCTTTTACTCTTCACATATCTATAGAAGCTTTTGCAGTCAGTTTTTTATGTTCCCATCAAGCTTCCTCTCATACACTATCTTCCCCCTTCTAATTAAATCCTTTGTCCTCCTCTGCTGAATTCTAAATTTCTCCCAGTCCTCAGGTTTGCTGCTTTTTCTTGCAATTTATATGCCTCTTCCTTGGATTTAACACTATCCTTAATTTCCCTTGTTAGCCACGGTTGAGCCACCTTCCCCATTTTATTTTTACTCCAGACAGGGATGTACAATTGCTGAAGTTCATCCATGTGACCTTTAAATGTTTGCCATTGCCTATCCACCATCAACCCTTTAAGTATCATTTGCCAGTCTATTGTAGCCAATTGACGGCTCAAACCATCGAAGTTACCATTCCTTATGTTCAGGACCCTAGTTACTGAATTAACTGTGTCACTCTCCATCTTAATAAAGAATTCTACCATATTATGGTCACTCTTCCCCAAGGGGCCTCGCACAACAGGATTGCTAATTAGTTCTTTCTCATTACATATCACCCAGTCTAGGATGGCGAGCCCTCGAAAAGCATCCGTAATACACTCCAGAAAATTCTCCTCCACCGCATTGCTGCCAATTTGGTTAGCCCAATCAATATGTAGATTAAAGTCTCCCTTGATAACTGCTGTACCTTTATGGCACGCATCCCTAATTTCTTGTTTGATGCTGTCCCCAACCTCACTATTACTGTTTGGTGGTCTGTACACAACTCCCACTAGCATTTTCTGCCCTTTGGTATTCCGTAGCTCCACTCATACCGATTCCACATCATCCAAGCTAATGTCTTTCCTTACTATTTCGTTAGTTTCCTCTTTAACCAACAACACCACCCCATCTCCTTTTCCTTTTTGTCTATCCTTCCTGAATGTTGAATACCCCTGGATGTTGAGTTCCCAGCCTTGGTCATCCTGGAGCCATGTCTCCGTGATGCCAATTACATCATATCTGTTAACAGCTATCTGCGCAGTTAATTCGTCCACCTTATTACGAATACTCCTCGCATTGAGGCACAGAGCCTTCAGGCTTGTCTTTTTAACACACTTTGCCCCTTTAGAATCTTGCTGTAATGTGGCCCTTTTTGCTTTGGGTTTCTCTGCCCTTCACTTTTACTTTTCTTCTTTCTATCTTTTGCTTCTGCCCCATTCTACTTCCCTCTGTCTCCCTGCATAGGTTCCCATCCCCCTGCCATATTAGTTTAACCCCCTCCCCAACAGCACTAGCAAACACTCCCCCCCAACGACATTGGTTCTGGTTCTGCCTAGGTGCAGACCATCCAGTTTATACTGGTCCCACCTCCCCCAGAACCGGTTCCAATGTCCCAGGAATTTGAATCCCTGCCTTCTGAACCACACCTCAAGCCACATAATCATCTGAGCTATTGTGCGATTCCTACTCTGACTAGCACGTAGCACTGGTAGCAATCCTGAGATTATTACTTTTGAGGTCCTACTTTTTAATTTAGTGCCTAGTTCCCTAAATTCATCTTGTAGGACCTCATCCCATTTTTTACCTATATCGTTGGTACCTATATGCACCACGACAACTGGCTGTTTACCCTCCCCCTTCAAAATGTCCTGCAGCTGCTCCGAGACATCCTTGACCCTTGCACCATGGAGGCAACATACCATCCTGGAGTCTCAATTGCAGCCGCAGAAACATCTATCTATTCCCCTTACAATAAAATCCCCTACCACTATAGTTCTCCCACTCTTTTTCCTGCTCTCCTGTGCAGCAGAGCCACTCACGCTGCCATGAACTTGGCTGCTGCTGCTCTCCCCTGATGAGTCATCCCCCTCAACAGTACCCAAAGCAGTGTATCTGTTTTGCAGGGGAATGAGCGCACGGGACCCCTGCACTACCTTCCTTCCACTGCTCTTCCCCTATCTGGCTGTGTAACCTTTACCTGCGGTGTGACCAACTCACTAAACGTGCTATTCATGACATCCTCAGCGTCATGGATGCTCCAGAGTAAATCCACCCGCAGCTCCGGTGCCGCAATGCAGTCTGTCAGGTGCTGCAGCTGGATACACTTCCCGCACATATAGTCGTCAAGGACACTGGAAGCGTCCCTGAGTTCCCACATAGCACAGGAGGAGCATGACACGTGTCCAAGCTCTCCTGCCATGACTTAACCCTTAGATTAATTTAATTGGGCAACAACAATGCTAAAGGTTACCTACTGATAAAGAAAAAGAAAAGGAAAAACTACTCACCAATCACCAGCCAATCACTTACCTTCTTGGCTGTGACGTCACCCTTCGATTTCTTTCTACTTTTTTGTTTTCTCTCCCTGCTGCAGCTGCACTGGCTGGCCTCCTCGATGCTCCTGTTGGGCCTTTTGTAGGCCTCACGAACTGCCGCTCCGACTCCCGACTCCCCGCTGGCCTCCTCGATGCTCCTGTTGGGCCTTTTGTAGGCTTCATGAACTGCCGCTCCGCCTCCCGACTCCCTTGACATATATTTAAAATGTTATTGAAATATTTTGTTGAATGTAACAACTTTGTTTCAATGGCAATCAAGTCAACAACATATACTGACGAAATGCAGATCTCAGAGGTGTTATGGAACCCTTTTACCGTATATTATTTCTTTAATAGTCGATGGTTTTTTTGCTCATGTTACATTTTGGGCACTATACTGCATCAATCAATTGATCCGACCGTCTGTGTATTTAATGGCATTTTTTGCCTGTAGTGTCTGCCTGACTGTAGGTTTGTACCCCAGCTATTTGATTGGTTCAATGTCTCCAAAACAATCACTTGCCTACTGGGGTGGGGGGATGAAATCCTCTTTCTGATTACTGTGAAAAATAACTAACCAGGTACCAGTCCCTTTCAGATGCCATGACACTTTCCTGCTCCACAGCAACATAGTAAGCATTGAAAAACAAAGAAATAAGTCCTAACTTACCTTGATACCTGACCTATTAGCTCTTTCACTTGTAGCCCCTTGGCCTTCCCATTCTGATTGCCACTAGCTCTGTCTCAGCTGTAGCTTCCTGCTTGCTTCCCGGACCTCCTACTCATTGATTCTATTGCTTCTCATTCTTTTACAAGCCTTGGTCCTTGCTTTCAATGTGTTTATCTTTGTTAGACTTGCTCAGGCCTTCAGTCCTTCGCCTGTGAGCAACACCCTGAGACAGTAGGTATGTAGTAATAAATAATATTTACCCAATAGCGATCATAACATGATCGAATCCAACGTAGTATTTGAAAGGGAGAAACGCAAAGTAGCTGCTAGGGTTCTAGATTTGGGTAAGGCTGACTTCAATGGGATGAGACTGAGACTGTCCACACTAAATTGGGCAAATCTGTTAATGTGTAAAATGACAGAAGATCAGTGGGAGATGTTAAAAAAAAGAATTTAAGATGATACAGAACCAGTTTATACCCCTGAGGGGAAAGAACTCTACTTGACAAAAAAACTCAGCAATGGACAACTAAGAAGGTAAGGGCCAGCATAAAACTAAAAGAAAAAGCATACAAAAATGCAAAAATATCACAGTTCCTGGCAAATGGGAAAGAATAGCAAAGGGTCACAAAACAGATACAGGTTGTACCACTCCAGTCCGGCACCCTCGGGACCTGACTGCTGCTGGAACAGAGAATTTGCCGAACCATGGGCGGTCACGCCTAACCTAGGCTTACCAGTACCTGAAGACAGCGTCCAGGCTCCTGTACGCCTCCGCCATGCTCTGGCTGCGAAACTCGGGCCTCGATCTCTCCCTCTGTGCTGGTTTGCTGGTCTTTTTTTAAGGTTGTGTCAACCTGCCGCTGTCCTCGTACCCACCTCCGCCCCTGGACCCGCTGCCACACCCAGAACCCCCCCCCCCGCAACCCCCTCTGCGGCCGCACCCAGACCCTTCGCCGCACCGCCGCTCACGCTCCAGGCACGGGATTGATGCCAAACCACGGGTGGTGCCGGATCAGAGAGTCTCCCAGACTGGAGAGGTACAACCCGTAGTAAGAGCTATAAAAAAGAAGTATGAAAAGAAACTTGCAAGGGATATCGGCCCCGAAATTCATGGTCCCGAGAAGGACCGTTACTGCCCGTTTGCGGCGGCCATTCATCAAAACCGAATGGCCGCTGCTTTGGGCTCAACTGGCCACCCCGACATAGATTCGGCCCGGGTGGTCTTGCAGCGGTGTGGGCCACTGCCAACTCTCGTGGCGGTGTGGGGCTTGGGGCAGTAGTGACGTGCTAAAGTGCACACCACTGCCACTCTGCCCCCGGACCCATTTTCAGCGTGAAGAAGCCAGGTGCCCCCACCAGCTTTTAGGGCCAGTGCAGAGTGGCAGAGATCTCGGAGCAGTGGGAGTGGAGAGAGACAAGAAGGTAAGATCCAAACCTGAGGATGTTCAGCATAGAATTCGCACTCAAGGGAAAAGAGGGAGAGGGAAAGAGAGAGGGTGAGAGAGAGAGAGAGAGAGAGCGAGGGAGAGTGAGGGAGAGAGAGAGAGGGAGAGGGAAAGAGAGAGGGTGAGAGCGAGAGAGGGAGGGAGAGAGTGAGAGAGCGGGAGGAAGGGAGTGAGAGATGGAGAAGGAAATAGAGAGGGTGAGAGAGAGGGAAAGGGAAAGAAAAAGAGAGGGTGAGAGAGAGAGAGGGAAAGGAGCAAAAGAGAAAGGAGAAAGAGATAGAAGTGAGGAAAGGGAATGAGAAACAGAATGAGAAAATTTGATAGAGAAATAGGAATAGAGAAAGAGAAAAGGGGGAAAAAAACTAGAGAGATAGAGAAATAGAGATCCTGAGATTCACAGAGAGAAAACTGAAATCTCCATCCAAGGGCTCAGACTGCAAACTTCGTCCCAGATTAGCATTCCGAGCGGTAACAAATGGGAATGTATTCCACCTCCGCCGCCACTACAGTACACAGATGACGCTTGCATCTGCGCGCACTCAGAGGCCAAACTCCAAGCCACCGTCAACACCTTCATAACAACACCGAGGCATACGAGACATGGGCCTTACACTAAACATCCGGAAGACAAAGGTCTTCCACCAACCTGACCCTGCCACACAGCACTGCCCCCCGGTTATCAAAATCCACGGTGAGGCTTTGGACAACTTGGACCATTTTCCATACCTCAGGAGCCTACAAGGGCAGACATCGATGACGACGTCCAACACTGCCTTCAGCGTGCCAGCGCAGCCTTTGGGCGCCTGAGGAAGAGAGTTTTTGAACACCAGGACCTCAAATCTGGCACCAAGCTTATGGTCTACAGGGCAGTAGTGATACCCGCCCTTCTATATGGCTCATAGATGTGGTCTATTTCCAGCAGACACCTCAAAGCACTGAAGTACCACCAACGCTGCCTCCGCAAGATCCTACAAACCCATTGGAAGGACAGACGCACCAACATCAGCGTTCTCGATCAGGCCAACATCCCCAACATCGAAGCACTGACCACGCTCGATCAGCTCCGTTGGGCGGGCCACATCGTCCGCATGCCTGACACAAAACTCCCAAACCAAGCGCACTTCTCAGAGCCTCGACACGGCAAGCAAGCCCCACTTGGGCAGAGGAAACGCTTCAAGGGCACCTTCAAACCCTCCTTGATAAAGTGCAACAACCCCACTGGCACCTAGGAATCCCTGGCCCAAGATCGCCTAAAGTGGAGGAAGAGCATCCGGGAGGACGCTGAGCACCTCAGAAACATACAGAAACCAAGCGCAGACAGTGGAAGGAGCTTACAGCAACCCAGGCTCCCCACCCACCCTTTCCTTCAATCATGTTCTGCCCCACCTGTGACAGAGACTGTAGATCCCGCATTAGACTGTTCAGCCACCTGAGAACTCACTTTTAGAGTGGAAGCAAGTCATCCTCGACTTCGAGGGACTGCCAATGATGGTCTTACGCATGCCTAATCTACGACTTCGCCTCAGTGTCTCCCCTGTGGCTGCCTCTTGGGTCTGGGAAGGCTGCTGTGTTCCCTGTGTGGAAGCTTCTAGGACGCCCTCGAGCAGCTTTGGGCCTGGAAGGGCCGGCTGGAGACTGGTCAACACTGGGAGGGTTCAGTCTGACTTGGCTCAGGCGAGGCCATGAGTGGAGGCACTGATGGAATGACGGATCTAGGGCCAAGAATGCTGCGAGCCGGAGGGAGCGCAAGATCCGTATTCTGGCCTGAGGAGCCCGAATAACTCACCAGGGGTGGCACAATACCACCACCACCAATCTGAGGGAGCGCAGGTTGGTGCTGTGGTGCCACACTGGAAAGCCCTCCGTGGCCCATGGTGGACCCAGTCGCGAAAACAACACTGAGATCTCTGAGGACGTCTAGCTGAGACTGCATGCGAGCAGCCACAGTCTGAAAGCCACCAGATATGACAGCACTTAGACGCTCCATTGACTCTTGCAGAGTTGTGGCCATCCTCTCCAAAGCAGCAACGTAACGCTCGTTCTCTTCGCCTGTGCTGCAATGGTAGCTGCCACATCACCCTAAGGGTGAATTTCCCATAGGAATAACGCCCTAATTAAGACTGCAAACTTTCAGGTTTGAAGGTTAATAAGACTGGAACACATTGTGGTCAAAAAGCTGAATTTGGATCCAATAGCCGCTGCAAACTTTGCGGCGCTAATCAGGGAACAAAGGCCTCAACACCACCAGCTTTCTGGCTGCACTGAATTTCGGCCCCATTAAAATTAACAAAGAATTTTGACAATTATATTAGGAATAAGAGGGTATTCAGGAGCAATGTTGGTCCCTTAAAAACTGAAAGCGGTGATATTGTCAATGATAATAAGGAAATGGCGGATACGTTGAATAATTACTTTGCATCATATTTCTTATGTTCTTATGTCAGTATTTACTGTAGAGGAAGAGGCAAGCACAACAGAATCCCCAAAAAACCGAAACTAATATTGAATCAAGGCTAGGACTCAATAAAATTAACGTAAGTAAAATAACAGTAATGAAGAAAATAATGGCATTAAAGAGTGACCAATCCTTCAGACTAGATGGTTTCCAGCCCAGGGTTTTAAAGGAAGTAGGTGAGCACATTGCAGATGCCCTAACTATAATCTTCCAAAGTTCTCTCGATTCAGGAGCCGTTCCTTTAGATTGGAAAATTGCGCCTGTCACTTCGCCATTTAAGAATGGTGAGAGAATGAAACCAGGGAATTATAGACCAGTTAGCCTATATGCTGTCGGGAAATTGCTAGAGTCTATAATTAAGAATAGGGTGACTGAACACCTCGAAAATTTTCAGTTGATCAGAAAGAGCCAGCATGCATTTGTGAAAGATAGGTCAAGCCTGACAAACCTGATTGAATTTTTTGAGGAGGTAACTAAAGTAGTGGACAGGGGAATGTTTATGGACGTTATTTATATGGACTTCCAGAAGGCATTTGATAAAGTCCCACATAAGAGACTGTTAACTCAGGTAGAAGCCTACGGAATTGAAGGCCAGTTATTAACCTGTTTAGGAAATTGGCTGAGCAGCAGGAGACAGGTAGTAGGGATGATGTGTAGGTACTCAATTTTTAAAAATTCATTCTGGAATGTGGACGTAACTGGCAAGGCCAGCATTTATTGTCCATCCCTAATTGCCCTTGAGAAGGTAGTGGTGAGCTGCCTTCTTGAACCGCTGCAGTCCGTGTGGTGAAAGAACTCCCACAATGCTGTTAGGGAGGGAAGTTCCAGGATTTTGACCCAGCGACGATAAAGGAACAGAGATATATTTCAAGTCAGGATGGTGTGTAACTTGGAGGGGAACTTGCAGGTGATGGTGCTCCCATGTGCCTGCTACCCTTGTCCTCAGTGGTAGAGATCACGAGTTTTGGAGGTGCTGTGGAAGAAGCCATGGCGAGTTACTTTATAGTGCATTTTATAGATGGTACACACTGCAGCCACGGTGCACCGGTGGTGGAGGGTGTGAATGTTGAAGGTAGTGGATGGGGTGTCAATCATGTAGGCTGTTTTGTCCTGGATGGTGTCAAGCTTCTTGAGTGTTGTTGGAGCTTCACTCATCCAGGCAAGTGGAGAGTTTTCCATCACACTCCTGACTTGTGCCTTGTAGATGGTGAAAAGGTTTTTGGAGTCAGGAGGTGAGACACTTGCCGCAGAATACCCAGCCTCTGACCCACTCTTGTTGCCATAGTATTTATGTGGCTGGTCCAGTTAAGTTTCTGGTCAATGGTGACCCCCAGGATGTTGATGGTGGGGGATTCAGTGATGATAATGCCGTTGAATATCAAGGGGAGGTGGTTAGACTCGCGCTTGTTGGTGATGGTCATTGCCTGGCACTTGTGCGGTGCAAATGTTACTTGTCACTTATCAGCCATGAATATCGTACAGGTCTTGCTGCATGCGGGCATGGAATGCTTCTTTTCTGAGGAGTTGCGAATGGATCTGAATACTGTGCAATCTTCAGCAAACATTTCCACTTCAGCCCTTATGATGGAGGGAAGGTCATTGATGAAGCAGCTAAAGATGGTTGGGCCTGAAGAACTCCTGCAGAGATGTCCTGGGCTGGGATGATTGACCTCCAACAACCATAACCATCTTCCTTTGTGCTAAGTATGACTCCAGCCAGTGGAGAGTTTTCCCCCCGATTCCAAGTTACTTCAATTTTATAGGCCTCCTTGATGCCACACTCAGTCAAATGCTGCCTTGATGTCAAGGGCAGTCACTCTCACCTCACCTCTGGAATTCAGCTCTTTTGTCCATGTTTGGACCAAGGCTGTAATGAGGTCTGGAACCGACGGAACCCAAACCGAGCATCGGTGAGCAGCTTATTGGTGAGTAAGTAACGCTTGATAATACTAAATTGGCAGGATATGACTAGTGGTGTCCCGCAGGGATTTGTGTTGGGGCCTCAACTATTCACAGTATTTATTAATGACTTAGACGATGGCATAGAAAGTCATATATCCAAATTTGCCGATGACACAAAGATTGGCGGCATTGTAGGCAGTGTAGATGAACACATAAAATTACAAAGGGATATTGTCAGATTAAGTGAATGGGCAAAAGTGTGGCAAATGGATTTCAATGTAGGATTCCAAATATGTGCTCATCCACTTTGGACCTAAAAAGGATAGAAATAGCTACTTTCTAAACTTTGGAAAGCTAAAAACATGGGGGTCCAGGCACATAGGTCACTAAAATGTCATGAACAGGTACAGAAATTAATCAAAAAGGCTAATGGAATGCTGGTTTTTATACCTAGAGGACTAGAATACGAGGGGGTAGAAGATATGCTGCAGTTATACAAAACCCTGGTTCGACCACACCTGGAGTACTGTGAGCAGTTCTGGGCACCACCCCTTAGGAAGAATATATTAGCCTTAGAGAGAGTACAACATAGGTTTACCAGACTGATTCCCTGACTTCAAGTTTAAGTTATGAGGAAAGATTACACAAATTAGAGTTGCATTCCCTAGAATTTAGAAGATTAAGGGGTGATCTGATCGAAGTTTTCAAGATATTTAGGAGAACAGATAGGGTTGATAGAAAGAAACTTTTTCCGCTGGTTGGGGATTTTAGGACTATGGGGCATAGTCTAAAAATTAGACCTTTAAGGGGTGAAATTAGGAAACACTTCTACACACAGATGCCCCAAGTTTCCACATGATTTGCTCCTGATTTTTAGGAGCAACTGGTGTAGAACGGAGTATCTTAGAAATCGGAATTCACGTCATTTAGTTTGCTCCAGTTCTAGTCAGTTAGAACAGTTTCACTTTGGAACAGAATTTTTTTTTCAAAAAGAGGGCATGTCCGGCCACTTACGCCTGATTTCAAAGTTTTGTGAGTGAAAACTTACTCCAAACTAACTTAGAATGGAGTAAGTGAAGATTTTTGTACGCTCGAAAAAACATTGTCTACACTTTAGAAAATCAGGCGTAGGTTACAAATCAGGCGTCGGGAATGGTGGTGGGGGGGGGGGGGGTTTAAAGGGAAGTTTACAAACATTAAACACTTCAGTTTTACAAATAAAGAGCCATCATCAATAATAAATGATAAATACATCAATAAATCAACCAATAAATCAATCAAAAAAAATTAATAAGAAATAATTTTTTTTTTTAAATCAATAAATAAAAATTTTCTACTTACCGACTGCAGCACCGGGAGCCCTCCAACAGCGTGCTGGGATGCCCCCCTCAGTGTGTCTCTGTCAGTGTCTGTGTTTCTGACAGCGAGGGGAGGGGGAGGAGGGGGGTAGAGGGAGAGAGGGGGGGAGCAGAGGGAGGGAAGAGGGAGGGATGGGGGAGAAGGGGGAGGGGGGAGAAGGGGGAGGGGGGAGAAGGGGGAGGGGGAGAAGGGGGAGGGATGGGGGAGAAGGGGGAGGGGGGAGAAGGGGATGAAGGGGAGAAAGGAGATGGGGGGAAAGGAGATGGGGGGGAGAAGGAGATTGGGGGGGAAGGAGATGGGGGGGAGATGGGGGGGAGAAGGGGGGAGGGGGGAGAAAGGAGATGGGGGGGAAAGGAGATGGGGGGAGAAGGAGATTGGGGGGGGAAGGAGATGGGGGAAAGGAGATGGGGGGGGAGAAGGAGATGGGGGGAAGGAGATTGGGGGGGAGGAGATTGGGGGGGGAAAGGAGATGGGAGGGGGAAAGGAGATGGGGGGGGGGGAGAAGGAGATGGGGGGGGGGGAGGAGATTGGGGGGGGGAGGCTGAATGGGCCGGGCCCGAGACTTCGGGCAGGGCCTGTCCCCAGCACCAGATTTACAGGTAGGTGGCATTGGGTCGGGTCGGGTCGGGGGTGTGGTGGGAGGGAGGTCGGTTCGGTTCGGGTCGGGGGCAGGGAGGGAGGGAGAGGGAGGTCAGGTCGGGGGGAGGGATGTCAGGTCGGATCCAGTCCGGGGGCGGGGGTCGGGAGCGGGAGTCGGGTCCGGAGGCGGGGGGGGGGGGGGCGGTGGAGCGGGTGTCGGGTCCGGTCCGGGGGGGGGTCGGGAAGCTGATGTCGGGTCCGGCCCGGATGCGGGGGGGGGGGGCGGAGCGGGTGTCGGGTCCGGTCCGGGGAGCGGGGAGCAGATATCGGGTCCAGTCCGGAGGCGGGGGGTGGGGGGGAGCAGGTGTCGGATCCGGTCCGGGGGGGGAGGGGGGAGCGGGTGTCGGGTCCGGTCCGGAAGCGGGGTGGGGGGGGGGGGGGAGCGGGTGTCGGGTCCGGTCCGGGGGCGGGGGGGGCGGAGGAGGGAGTGGGTGTCGGGTCCGGGGGCGGGGGGGAGGTGGAGCAGGTGTCGGTTCCGGGGCGGGGGGTGGAGCGGGTGTTGAGTCCGGTCCGGGGGCGGGGGGGGGAGCAGGTGTCGGGTCCGGTCCGGGGGCGGGGGGGCGGAGGAGGGAGTGGGTGTCGGGTCCGGGGGCGGGGGGGAGGTGGAGCAGGTGTCGGGTCCGGGGCGGGGGGTGGAGCGGGTGTTGAGTCCGGTCCGGGGGCGGGGGGGGAGCAGGTGTCCGGTGCGGGGGCAGGGGGCAGGAAGCGGGAGTCTGGTCGGGAGGAAGCAGGAGCTGGCCGTGGGAGGAGCCTTATTCACGCAGCCCCAGTGAGGCCATTGGGCCAGGGCTAGAGGCTGCGTGCTTCGGCCCCTCCCACACTGTTTCGGGTGCCTGGAGCTACTGCACATGCGTGCCCACTGTAGCGCGCATGTGCAGAGATTCCGGCACTGTTTTCAGCGCAGGGACCTGGCTCCGCCCCCTACAGCTCCTGCTGTGCTGCGCCGAGGGCCAGAGGACCTGTCGAAATCTCGACCTCCGAAAATAATGACTCCGACACTTACAGCTCCGGCAGAAGTTTCTTTAATTCGCTTGCTAGCAAGGGGCAGGTTACACTCAGTCAAGGGCTAAGTGAACACCTCCGAAATGGTACAGTTTCACAAGATATTTATACAGTAAAACCCAAGTTATGGCCTCTCCCTGTGTATTGCTCTGTCTCACAGTCAGTGAATACAGATAAAGAGTTAATTACTATATCCTGGTCCTGACATGGTTTACAGATATTTCCTTTTGTCAGGGTTATCAGCTGGCCAGCCGGCCATTACTCCATGAGAATGAGGTAATGGGCTATCACCTGTCTTGTATTGTGTCAGGATTGTTCAATTTCCTGGTCAGTTTATCGTTTACATCAAAAGGATGAGGTCTCTACAAGAGATAGTGGCTGGTGGTTTGAGTACATAGAAAAGGGTGGGGTGACATGGAACTGGTGTCGTGTAGACAATAGGAGAGCACCATGGCGGTGGGGGGGGGGGGGTGCTTGTCTCAGCACGACTTGTCTCCTAGCTGTCTGATGGCCATCAGCCATCTCCAACCAGGTTTAGCTGTTTACGCAAGCTGACTGATTTTATGCAGAAAGTTCTGGAAGGACCAGAACTCCCTCTTGTAATATATTGCAAGGGGCACACAAATACCGTATGGTATCAGCTTAGATGCAAATACATTTCCACATTCCCCCATTTTGTCCTTCACAAGGACAACTTAATCCATTCTGATCTTGTACAGTCTCTCCATTTCCATTTCCACACAAGAGCCTTCAGCAGTTGTTGCTACCATAACTCTAGCCGTGGTCTCGGTAGGTAACATAGTTTCTCCACCCTGGCATAGCAACACTTAATGACGGCAAATAAAAGATACAGGGCGAAGACTATCAGCAGGAATATGATCAAACCCTGTACCACAGATTTCCCCAGGGCTCCCAACCATCCTGATGCCCAACCCCACAAGGTGATACCGTCCTGGCCAACTGTCTGTTTATACTCTATTACCTTTTTCATGATGTTTTCAGCTAGACTGCCGATATCTTCTGATTTATCTGGGATATACGTACAGCATTCTTCACCTATTAATGCGCATGTCCCTCCCTCCTTGGCTAGGAGATAATCTAAGGCCATACGATTTTGGAGAGCCACTGTTCGAATAGCTACCATTTCGTCATTTATCCCTTCAAAGGCTTGGGAAGTTGCGTTGGCTACTGATTCGACTAAGTTAGCCAGTTCCCGTAACTGCCATTCGGTCGATGCTATTCCATAGGGTGGCACCATTACCTTGAATATTCCGTTTAGCCACGTCAAATCCCGTTTAAATCTGTGACTTCCATAGGCCTCCCTTAGAGTCTTTACTGATCTGATAAGGGGTACCACATATCCTAAGTAACAGGACCCTGTCCAGTTGGCTGGTAACCATGGATAGGCTTTATGGCCACAAATAAAGTAGGTGCAATTATAGGACGTCAGCTCCTGGTCCTTTCGCACTATCCCTACTCGAGTGGTCTCACCTTCCCACCCTTTACCTGGGGCTTTGTTATGGACCGTTGTCCAGCCAACGGTTGCTATCTTTCTCTCAGTGGGATTAGTTGTGGCTTGCCATTTAATCATTTGGGAACACTTGCTGTGTCCCATTTCTGGTCCTTTAATCTCATTACTCATTAGGCATATTATACTTTCAGGATTTCCTATTCTGGGAGTAATGCTTAGGAAGGGAGGCTGATGGTTATTATCATAATTGGGCTGGTACCATCCCTGGAAGGCTGTAAGTTCATACCCTGCCGACCACCCTTCTGTTTGTTCCTTCGTTTCTGGCCCCTTAGTTAGGTTTGTCCTATTTTGCACTGTCAACCAATCTACCATTTCTGATTCGTTAAAGGGGACAGATCTCAGGGGAATACCCCCTTTGGAGTGGACAGGCACATGGGAACATATCCAACAACTTGACAAGTTTCTTTCTTGAGCATACCTATGACTCAGTGCCATAAATACATTTACGTGCAATTCCCTTCGGTGGCGGGTCTGTACCCCTAATGTAATCAATAATGCGAAGTAAAACCCTGTCAAGCCCAGCACCATCAGTCCCCATAGTCCATACAGTTCCTTATTCAGTCTTCCTTTTTCTGTTCCTCTGATTCCTTCTTCCCTTCCTCCTGGTCGGGTGCCCGTTTGCAATGGGATGCGTGGATCCATGTTGGTCTTTCCTTTACCTTGATTGCAGTATTGGTCGCCAGCAAGACCTGGTATGGTCCTTCGAATCTTGGCTGTAGACTGCTTTTTCTTTTAAAAATCTTGATGTAAACGAATTTCCCTGGCTCCAGGTTATGACACTTCCCTTCCGCTGGCTTGACTTGGGCTTCCTTTACCTGTGAATGAAAGCTGGAAATACATTTGGTTAATGCAATACAATAATTCAACATATTTTCCTCCATTCTGTGGATGTCCATTTGTTTTGCAGTAAATGGTGCTGTAAAAGGTAGTCGTTGGGGACGTCCCATAACTATCTCATGCGGTGACAGGCCTGTTGTTCTGTTGGTTGCAGATCGCATTACCATCAAAGCTAAGGGCAGCAGTTCTGTCCATTTCAGTCCAGTGTCATTGCATAGTTTTGCCAGCTTATTTTTAAGCATTCCATTATATCTTTCAACAAGTCCAGCTGATTGTGGATGATAACTGCAATGAAAACGTTGATTAATCTGCAAAGCTTTACACATTTCTCTTATAACAGTTCCCGTGAAATGTGACCCGTTATCACTAGAAAGCTTAGCAGGGATTCCGAAGCGCGGTACGATTTCCTTTAACAAACATTTAGCAACAGTAGTGGCATCGGCCTTTTTACATGGAAAGGCTTCAATCCATCTAGAGAACACATCTACAATAACTAATACATACTTGAATCCCATACACATAGGTAATTCAATAAAATCCATTTGTAAGTGTACAAAAGGCCCCACTGGATTTGGGTGGGAGGCAGATTCTACTTTTTCCGTCTTACCCGGATTCATTGTCTGACAGGTAACACAATTTTCACAGATTTGTTTTGCAATGCCGAAATACCTGGTGCATACCAAGTTGCCAAAATATAATCTGCCATCCCCCCTTTGCCTGCATGTGTGAATGTATGAACACATCGGGCTATCCATGGAAGTAAGGATCTGGGCGCCACCACGCGGCCGTCGTGGTGAACCCATATTCCTTCTGGATTTTTATAACATTGATCCTTCGTCCAGGTCACCACCTCCTCCGTACTGGCCTGTGTCTGAAAGGCCAGCACGTCATTAATAGTGGGTGGCGGGTCTGAGCAATTATTTTTCCTTAGTGGGAACAATGACACCTGCATCCCCCCTTTTGACAGAGCTGCTGACTTAGCCACATTATCAGCTCTGGCATTCCCAAGTGCCACCTCATTCGACTGGCCTGTATGTGCTTGGCATTTGGTAATTGCGAGTTTCAAGGAGCATTGAATGGCTCGCAGAAGATTTTCCACTTGTTCTGCATTTTTGATAGGGGTTCCTGAAGAAGTCAGGTACCCGCGAATCTTCCAAATTTGTCCATAGTCATGTGATACCCCAAAAGCATACCTGGAGTCAGTGTAGATATTAACTGTTTGTCCTTCAGGCAGAATACAGGCTCGAGTTAACGCAAACAATTCAGCTTGTTGGGCTGAAAAGGAGTCTGGAAGAGAGGCTGTTTCGACAACATTAAACTGAGTTACAATTGCATAAGCCGCTCTAGGTTGGCCCCTATCATTTCGTAGGGCTGATCCGTCAACATAGTACACTAGATCAGGGTTACACATTGGTACATCTGTTAGATTGATACGTGGTTTAGTCACTAATTCGGTTACCATTTCACATGAATGGGGTTCGCCGTCGTCTTCCGTGGGGAGTAGAGTGGTTGGATTTAAGGTACTGCATCTTTTGATGATAAGGTTCGGAGTTGATAACAGTTCAACCTCATATTTAGTGGTTCTTGCGGAGGTTAGGTGTTGGGTGGCACACTTAGTAAGTAAAATCTCGACAGAGTGTGGGATATACAAAATGGTCTGATGATTTAGAGTTATTGTCTGAGCCTGTTGCATAGCATAATAAGCTGCTGCCAATGAAGGAAGCCATCCTGGTAGTCCGCGTGCCACTGGGTCTAGTTGGGTACTGAAATATGCTACCGGTCGCTGCCTGTCCCCATGTAACTGAGTCAAAACAGATTGTGCAAAACCCGACTTGTGATGCACAAATAAGTTGAATAGCTTAGTGTAATCTGGTAATCCCAAGGCGGGTGCTGAAGTGAGGGACTGTTTAAGGTTCTGAAAAGCATTCCGGGATACCTCATTCCAAATCAACTTCTCTGGTAGTGCAGGCATGGACATGTCTAACAGTGGTCTAACAATCTCGGAATAACTCATAATCCATTGCCGGCAGTATCCCTGTTTCGCAGGCCAATTTGGAGGGTGAGGCGAGCAATAAGTCGTCAACATACTGCACAAGTGTAGAACCTGCTGGTAAAATTACATCTTCCAGATCCCTCTTTAGGCATTGTGAGAATATGGTAGGGCTCTCGGTAAATCCCTGCGGGAGTCTTGTCCATGTATATTGGCGTCCTTTATATGTGAAGGCAAACAGGAATTGGGACTCTGGGTGAATGGGTATTGAGAAAAATGCTGAACACAGATCAATTACTGTGTAATACGTTGATGATGCCGGAATACTGGCAAGTATAATTGCCAGGTTGGGTACCACCGGATAAGTTGGGAATACCGAATGATTCACGGCTCGTAGGTCTTGAACAAATCTCCATTTGTCACTATTGGGCTTCTGCACCGGAAAGATCGGTGTGTTACATGGACTTCTAGTTGGAACGATTATTCCCTGGGCCAGCAGGGACTTAATGACTGGCTCGATACCTTGTTCTGCGGCTGGAGACAAGGGGTATTGGGGCTTCTTGGGGAGTGGGGCGGTTGAATTGATCGCTACCTTATAGGGTTGTGCGGTGAGCATCTTTCCTACTTCATTAGCGTGTGTAGACCATAGTTGTTCTGGAACTTTAGCAAGAAGATCTGCTGTGCTTTGTTGTACTGGGAAGCTAGTGGCTGAGAGCATCCTTTCTTCTAAGACAGCATCGAAGTATATTTTCCCATTCAACTTGACAGAATAGCCTCCCCCCCTTTCATGTTGCCCCAAAGTTCCATTAAGTGTGTGCCATTCCTCTTGTACTGGGGATCCTTGCATTCTTTTAACCATTCGTCCCAAATCCTGGGGTTTATGTGTGCCTGCAACCGCAAGGGTGCAGTGTGGAACGCTCCCTTTAACCCTAAACAAGCTATGACTGTGGGAGGGAAATTCAACCCTTGCCGCTATCCCTTCGGGTCCGATAAAAATTTGTTCGATCATCAATTGATGTTTCTGGTGCAGGAATGGTTGATAAAAGATTTGTGCTGTAGCGTCTGATCCCGTGTTGTCACAATATGCTGTGCAGTGTAATGTTTCGTACCACTTGCCCAAGGTTTGAGATTTGAGGTAGTCTGTGATTAACCTTGTTACACACCAATATGAACCAACCAAATAGGATAGGGTTTTGCTTAGTGTGGGGTCCAAATTTTTCTAGGCATACAATATGGGAGTTGTGGGTTGAAGTAGTGGATATGCACCACATTTATCTATGGGGACTCGAACCTCCAGACCAGCTGGGGAACAGAGGATCACGGCATTCATTTTACATAATAGGTCACGTCCACACAGGTTCACTGGAACCTCCTTAGACAGTAGGAATGAATGATTATCTTCGTAATCCTCTAATTGTACATTGATAGGGTTGGAGAAAAACATTTGCAGGGCGTGTCCAGATAGTACAATCACTGAGGTTTGATTAGTGGAAGTGGGAATTCCCCTCGTATCTTCCCTTGAAAGGACCGAATAGGTGGCACAAGTATCCACTAGGAATGGGATATCCTTCCCTTGTATTCGTATTTTTACTTCAGGTTCTCCATGGCATTTAACGAGACAACGGGTAGCTGTTTGTTCGCCGCACTCGGGTCTGGGATTGGGCGTCATTGATCATTATACGGGCAATTTGGTGGTTGGCCGAATTGCTTTTGATTCTGTGATCCAAATGGATCTTGCACAGAGAAATTAGTCTGAGGTCTAGCATGTACCTGGACTTGGGTCGCATACGGGTTGGGTCCTGAAGGGGGAGGGGGTGCTCTATTACCTGCCTGTTGAGTCCAATCTTAATTTGGTTGTTGCCGTTTTGCCCGGCAAGTTCTAGCCCAGTGTCCAATCTGACCACAATTGTGACAGGTATCATATTGTTCCTGCCCTGCACCTCCTCTCCCTCTTCCCCTGTAATATCCTCCTCTGCCTCGCCCTCTTCCTCTACCCTGGGGGGGCCGTAGGACGGTGTCACCGGGGTGGGTGTTATTGGAGCTGCTTGTTCCACAAACACGGTGACCTTGCTTTTAGATTCTCTATTTCGCTCTTGTATGTCCTTTAACATAGATACAACCTTGGATAGCGATTCCTGTCGCCATCCGAGACAAACTAGTTTAAAGGGATCTCTGAGTTCGGGTCGTAGCCCGTTTACCACGGCGCTGATCATAGGAGCTTCTACCTCCTCTATTTTCATGCCTGAACATTGGTTCATGGTCTCTCGCACTCTTTCTACATAATCCTCAACATCCTCCTCCTTTCTTTGTGTAGTTTTCATAATTTTGGACCAATTCGTTTTCCTCGGGAACACCGAATGTAAGCCTTCCCAACATCTTCCCCAGAACCCCTCTCCTGGCTTTGTGCTGGGATCTGCATCCGGAGCCTCTCGATGGGTTTTAAAATCTTTGAATTTTTTCTCAAGTTCGGCAAATTTCGTGTCCTTTAACCATGCTTTCAGTAAGATTTGACCATCTAATATACTGGGTTCGTGGCACAAGATGATTACTTTTAATTGGTCTATGGCCTTTTCAATATTGGTTTTGGGGTCTGCCAATCCTTCCACAATTATTCTTAACTCACTTGGTGACCATGGTCGATAAATAGGGACCGGAGCCCCCCCCAAGAGAGTGGACTGGGAAAAAGTCTTACTGGGTATGCAGATGATGATGGCTCCAGGGCACTGGGCCCTTGTCCACGGGTAAGACTTCGTGTGCCACCTGCAGGGCCGTCATGGTATTGATCCCCTTGTGACTGACTTATTTTTCCTGCAGGCGCACCTGTATTGTTGGGAGCGGGTGTTACCCCGTTTCGCTGTGCTCCGGCCCAAGGATCGTCTCCTCCTTGTTGGCTTGGAGCATCCCCCCGGGGGTGGAACATACGGCGGTGGTCGATGGCTGTAGGGAGTCCAATCCTCGTCCCAGTCCTCATCCTCATCCTTATCCCAACCCTTAGGGGCACTTGGTGAGTGTGCCTTTGTCTCTTTAGCAACCATAACAGATGGATGTTTGCTATGTCGAGGGCGATTCACCTGGTCTACCCGTTCATCCCCCTGCTTTCTCCCTCTAGTACACTGCTTGCTGACCCTTAGGCTCTTCTCGTGTCGTTCCTCAGCTTCCCTTTTCCAATCTCCAAACGCCGACCAATTCACTTTTTTTTCCCCTCTTCTACCTGGGTCTCTGTCTATAAGGCATTCTTCTAGACATGTTATTCTCTCTAAATTAAATGAACCATCGGGTGGAAATGGCCTGTTTTCACCCTTAGTCCATTTTACCCATTCTCTTAGGTGGTCAATTGAAGACTGACCACAATTCTGGAGCATAAAATGGGCTGGGGTCCCTTTTGGTGGTGGTTTACTTGCTCCAGCCCCCATTCTGGATGATTAAGATTTTCCACAGTTTCTGATCTCACAATCCTTTCGGCCAACCGAGTTCTCTACGCCCACTTCTCCTGGCCGTTACGTGGCCTGAAAAGGCTCTTAATTCGGGCTCAGTCTGGGTGTGTGAGATAAGTTGGCACGAACCAACCGTAGTTGATCAATCAGTTCGCAAAGAGTAGGAGTAAACGGGTACTTTTCAGAATGGCAGGCAGTGACTAGTGGAGTGCCGCAAGGTTCTGTGCTGGGGCCCCAGCTGTTTACATTGTACATTAATGATTTAGACGAGGGGATTAAATGCAGTATCTCCAAATTTGCGGATCATACTAAGTTGGGTGGCAGTGTGAGCTGCGAGGAGGATGCTATGAGGCTGCAGAGTGACTTGGATAGGTTAGGTGAGTGGGCAAATGCATGGCAGATGAAGTATAATGTGGATAAATGTGAGGTTATCCACTTTGGTGGTAAAAACAGAGAGACAGACTATTATCTGAATGGTGACAGATTAGGAAAAGGGAAGGTGCAACGAGACCTGGGTGTCATGGTACATCAGTCATTGAAGGTTAGCATGCAGGTACAGCAGGCGGTTAAGAAAGCAAATGGCATGTTGGCCTTCATAGCGAGGGGATTTGAATACAGGGGCAGGGAGGTGTTGCTACAGTTGTACAGGGCCTTGGTGAGGCCACACCTGGAGTATTGTGTACAGTTTTGGTCTCCTAACTTGAGGAAGGACATTCTTGCTATTGAGGGAGTGCAGCGAAGGTTCACCAGACTGATTCCCGGGATGGCGGGACTGACCTATCAAGAAAGATTGGATCAACTGGGCTTGTATTCACTGGAGTTCAGAAGAATGAGAGGGGACCTCATAGAAACGTTTAAAATTCTGACGGGTTTAGACAGGTTAGATGCAGAAAGAATGTTCCCAATGTTGGGGAAGTCCAGAACCAGGGGTCACAGTCTGAGGATAAGGGGTAAGCCATTTAGGA
Organism: Pristiophorus japonicus; assembly: GCF_044704955.1. Lineage (NCBI taxonomy): Eukaryota > Metazoa > Chordata > Chondrichthyes > Pristiophoridae > Pristiophorus > Pristiophorus japonicus. Next base: position 167,389,656 of record NC_091991.1, on the reverse strand, counting down.
CCGAGATGAGGAGAAACTTCTTCACCCAGAGAGTGGTGAACCTGTGGAATTCTCTACCACAGAAAGTAGTTGAGGCCAATTCACTAAATATATTCAAAAGGGAGTTAGATGAAGTCCTTACTACTCGGGGGATCAAGGGTTATGGCGAGAAAGCAGGAAGGGGGTACTGAAGTTTCATGTTCAGCCATGAACTCATTGAATGGCGGTGCAGGCTAGAAGGGCTGAATGGCCTGCTCCTGCACCTATTTTCTATGTTTCTATGTTTCTATGTTACTGTTTCTTTTCTTAATCAATCCTTGTTTTTTTTTCCCAATCACAATTTTCCCTAGTGACTCTTCCCGTTTCTCTAATGGCAATCTCTCACAAAGGTATTGCACACAACAGTATAACAAGGACAACAAACAATATTCCCGCGAGTACACAAATCATAACCTTACACCTTATCTAAACAAATTCTCAGTCCACGTTATACGCCACTACAGACCAAGTCCTTAACTTATCCTAATAAAAAAACTGATAAAACTTATGGTTCCATACCCAAACTCTTATCACATAAGAACCTTTGATCGATTGCGCTTTCTTTTTTTTCTCTACTCTTATCACATAAGAACCCCTTCCGAATTAAAAACAATAAAAATCTTATCACATAAGAACCTTTGATCGATTAGCGCTTTTCCTTTAAAACAATAAAAATCTTATCATACAAGAACCAGGAACCCTTTTCGATCGACTAGCGCTGTTTCCACCTTACCTACTGAAACCTTCCCAGGACTGTTTCGAGATTTTTCCAGAACCTGTTCTCTTCTGCTGGCGAGCTGAGAAAGAAATGGTTATAAAAAAATAACTTTAGCTTTTAAATGTCGAGTCTTGTAGATTGCAGTACCTCCCCTGTGGACAACAGATTACATATGCGATTCAACAGTGAAGAAACCTCTTGTGAGCAAAAGGCTCACCTTGTTTTGGCCACTGAAGCCTTTCACTGGAGAGGCACTATGCCTGTATCTGTTTTACTCACAGGACAGAGAGTATGCAATCTCGGTGGAACCTCCAAGAAGTAACTGTCGAAATCTCGACCTCCGAAAAGAATGACTCCGACACTTACAGCTCCGGCAGAAGTTTCTTTAATTCACTTGCTAGCAAGGGGCAGGTTACACTCAGTCAAGGGCTAAGTGAACACCTCCGAAATGGTACAGTTTCACAAGATATTTATACAGTAAAACCCAACTTATGGCCTCTCCCTGTGTATTGCTCTGTCTCACAGTCAGTGAATACAGATAAAGAGTTAATTACTATATCCTGGTCCTGACATGGTTTACAGATATTTCCTTTTGTCAGGGTTATCAGTTGGCCAGCCGGCCATTACTCCATGAGAATGAGGTAATGGGCTATCACCTGTCTTGTATTGTGTCAGGATTGTTCAATTTCCTGGTCAGTTTATCGTTTACATCAAAAGGATGAGGTCTCTACAAGAGATAGTGGCTGGTGGTTTGAGTACATAGAAAAGGGTGGGGTGACATGAAACTCTAGTCGTGTAGACAATAGGAGAGCACCATGGGAGGGGGGGGGGTGCTTGTCTCAGCATGACTTGTCTCCTAGCTGTCTGATGGCCATCAGCCATCTCCAACCAGGTTTAGCTGTTTACGCAAGCTGACTGATTTTATGCAGAAAGTTCTGGAAGGACCAGAACTCCCTCTTATAATATATTGCAAGGGGCACACAAATACCGTATGGTATCAGCTTAGATGCAAATACATTTCCACAGACCTGCAGGGAGGTGGAGAATACGGAGGTTTTTTTTAGGCGCACTTTGTGGCGCGAAAAACGGGCGTCCAGGTCGGGACTGCGCCGTTCTAGGCACGGCTCGAAACTTGGGCCCAAAGGGTGGTAGAAGTTTGGAACACTCTTCCACAAATGGCAATTGATGCTAGATCAATTGTTAATTTTAAATTGGAGATTGATAGCTTTTTGTTAACCAAAGGTATTAAGGGATATGGAGTTAGGTTGCAGATCAGCCATGATCTCATTGAATGGCAGAACAGGCTCGAGGGACTCAATAATAATAGTAATAATAATAACTTTTATTTCTATAGCGTCGTTAACGTAGTAAAACGTCCCAAGACGCTTCACAACAATTTTACAACACGTTAGATATTGACCCGTTGAGGGAAAGAGAAAAAAAGCATGAGAAGGAAGTGTAAAAAGAAGTCAAAGGCTCGGGTCCGAAGCGTGAGCCAAAATGCGCACGTGGATAGACACAGGCGAAAAAACTAAAAAAAAAAGAAATGCAAATTACATTATAAATAATACAATAAGGAGCATACAATAGTAAAATCAGTATAATAAAGATTAATTATAATTAAACAAAATTAAATAATGGCCCAGAAATTCCTCTGCAGGACTTCCCGCGGGCAAAGCACTGTAGAATAGAAATAAAATGCGCACTTACCTTAAGTTGCGAGGCCCACTGTAGATCCCGGTCCAGAGGCCTCTCATGACTGCACGTTACGAATCTCCTATTACTATGAATGAGAAAAACCCCAAAACGCACAAACACTACATAAAACATTTAAAAAAACACCTCACACATTACACTAATAGAAATTAAAGATGTTATACATGTTTTTTAAAGAAAAAACATTTGCCGATTTAAAAAAAAAGTTAGGGTTAGGATTTAAAATAACATTACATGAGTGGGCAGGGTTTTAACATAAATATGTTTTTAAAAATTTTATTTTAATCATGTTTTTGATAGGTTTTGAAACTCTTATGCCTGTAAAAATAGGCTATGCGCCTGCTTCTATCAGGCGCAAGAGTTTTGAGAACATTTGCCGGGCAAGATAAGGGTAAATACCGCAATATTGCCCATACAAATGTCCTCACTGCCAATCTGCAGAGGATCTGTCAAGCTCCAGCTTGACAGATCGGAAAAGCCGGTTTTCGGCGCATGCGCATTGCGTGCTGAAAACTGGCTTTTCCGATGTTTTCCCGGGTCCGTAGAAACTTCGTATGGGCCCGGGATGTCGGAATTTCTGCCCCAATATATACCATAATTATAAATTAAGTTAAAATTGGAAAATCAGCAATTGAATCAAATTAAATCAGTTATTAGCTTTCTTTAAGATTCAATCCCTGTCCAGTGATTCAATTAATATGGAAGAACCAATCACTATCCTCCATCCTTGTGATGTCATCATTTTATTACTTTTTATTTCTCATTTTATCCTCTTGATAGGACCTGTGATAGCTCCAGGCTCGAGTTGCCTCCGTTGTCAGGGAGACGCTGATGTTTAAATCTCCCTACAGCTGCTCCAGGCTCGCGCTGCCTCCCTTGTCAGGGAGACGCTGATGTTTAAATCTCCCTCCAGCTGCTCCAGGCTATGGTCTACTCCTGATCCTATTTTCCTAAATGCTGCCTCTAATGTTCTGGGGAGTTGAGAGTAGGGAGGTCAGTCTGAAGGACAAAGCCACAGATCAGTCTTCAATCTGCCTGCTATCTTTGTTTTACTGGTACAATTTGAGCTAATTACTACCACTAGATCACAGTTATTTGAGCCACTACCTTGTCTTTCCTTTGCTGAAAGCGAATAAATAGCTAATATTCTAATCTGTGCATGTGCCTCTTACTGAAGCTGTCTTCAATGAAACTTGATTGTTCTCAGTCAAGTTCGATCAATGAGAATGTTTTATTCTCAAACATGATTGAATCTTTGATAGTATCAAATAAAGTTCTGGCAGCACCACATTTGTCTTTTGATGCTCATGTTTTGGCTTCAGATCTGCCATTCTCCAGTACTGTGTACACCACCGTTGCCAACCTATCCAAAAGTCAGTGTTGGGGAGGACACTGGATTAAGTGATGATATGGTCAAGGCACAATGCCCACTGTTGGATTATTGCTCTCTGAACTCAGTTTGTTTCCGATATTGCAGCATAGGAAGATTCACTTTGTGAGACACAACCCTTCATTACTTTGCATTTCCCCCCCAAAATGCAGCAGGATTGTAAATAGAGGTGGTTGTATAGTTTTGGTTGATTTTTAAAACATGGCCACATGTTATTACAATTTGTGTCATCTCACTCTGAGCGCTAATCTTGTCATCCAAAATCTATTGTCAAATTACACCAGGAATTAGATATAGACATTGAACCCTGGGTTCAGTGAACTTATCAACTTGACACCATAGTTATTACAAAGTAATCTGGATTAATGGTCACATGATCTTTTTCATATCAGTTCATATCAGTATTTTATAATTTTGCCACTGTTCACTAACAAGTTAATCACAAGAGGGGAGATTGCCTTGGGTCTGCACCTGGGTGCACTGGGTCACCTGGATGCAGCAAATACTGACGAATTGGGCAGATTTTCCTCCATTAATTTGTCAAATGTCGTTTGGAAGTCTAGCTCCATCATGTCTCAGGGCGTTACACAGTAATCCTTAATCCTTCCTCAGAGAAGCTGAGAAGGCTGGTCAGGCAAGATGTTCCCCTTCTAACTCCAAGCTGACTATGTTTGCTATATTATTATAGAGGCAATTCTCAAATTTACTCCTTAGGTAATCAATCCCCATTATTTTACATGGAATGGAGGTGAGACTAATCAGTCGCTTGTTAACCTGAGTCTGTTTTATCCACTTTTTGAACATGGCCGCCACATTAGCTTGTTTTTACTGGTAATTCCCCAGTATCCAGTGATTCCCTCATAATGCTTGTCGGTGCCTCTCGAATCTCCACTCGAGTCTTCTTCAGTATTCTGGGATAAATAACAATTAACCCTGGTGATTTACTTGGTTTAATCTCCTTAAACCTGTCCAGAACCTTTTTCTTATTTACAGTCTAGGGGGGCGGAATTGGGCGGTAACCGAGGCGAGGGGGGACTTCCTGTGCCAGGCGCAGAAGTCCCGCCCCAGCAGCGAAATTGGTGTTCTTGCCCCCGAGAGGAAGTGGGGCGCAATGTCGCGCTCCCCACTTCCTCTCGGGGGTGGGACTGAGGTGCTAACCACGGGAATTTTCCAGCGCTGCGGAGAGCCGTGTAGCACAGGGCCCACCCCTTCCGTTAAAGGGCAGGGCATGCTGCCAGCTCTGCACTGGGGAGAAGGGGCCACCACTACACCACTGGGGAGCGGGGAGCCGTGGCAGCAGCCCTGCACAGAAGCAGAGTGCCGGACTGCAACATCTCGCCACGGACTCCGTGATTTCAGGAGGGCAAGGCCACGACCGGTAAGTCGGACATTTTTCAAAATGGCGGGACAGAAGGAGGCCATTCAGTCTGTCGTGTGCTGGTTCTTTGAAAGAGCAGTCATGCTTAGTCCCACATCCCCGCTTTTTGTATGTATCTCTGTAAGTTCCTCATCCTCAAGAACCTGTTCAACACCCTTTAAAATTATTATGGAATCAGCTTCCTCCACCTTTTCAGGTAAAGCATTCCAGATCCTGGCAACTCTGAGTGAAAACATTTCTTGTCATCTCCCCTCTAGATCTTTTGCAAATGATTTTGAATCTATAACCTCTAGTTATTGACCCACTCACCAGAGGGAATAATTTTTCTCCATCTACTCGATCAAAACTCTCTCATCAGCTTGAAAATCTCTATTAGGTCATCCTTAACCTTATCTGTTCCAAGGAGAACAGTCCTAACTTTTCCAACCTCTCCTCATAACTAAAGTCCCTCATCCCTCATAACATCTTGGTAAACTTCCTCTGCACTCTTTCTAAGGTCTTTACATCTTTCCTGAAGTATGGTGCCCAGAATTGTCCACAATAATCCAGCTGAGGCCTAACCAGTGATTTATAAAGTTCTAGCATGATCTCTTTGCTTTTGTATTCTACTCCTCTATTTATAGACCCAAGTGACCCATATGCTTTTTTAATCACCTTATAAACTTGCCCTGCCATATTTAAGGATTTCTGTACATGGACAGTAAGGTCGCTCTGCTCATCTACATGTTTCAAAATTGTGCCATTTATATTGAAGTTGTTGATTTTACTTTGGGGATCTCTGGGGAGGGCATGTTATTCATGTCTTCCCTTGAAAATACTTGGAGGAAATATCATTCAGAATATTAACTATCTTGTGCTCATCCTCACTTTCAATTCTGATTGCATCTCTTCCAGCTTTTAACTTTTCTCAGACTTATCTCTTACTGTTATAGTTCTTTAAAAAAAATGTTTTACTGTTAAGTTCAGCTTCTGTTGGTTTACTTTTTTCCAGGTCTCTTTTTGTTTCTCTTATCTCCCTTTCAACATGTTTGTGCATTTTCTTACATTCCTCCCACTGACCCCCTCCCCCCTTCACTCTGCAGGACTGCAAGAGGTAAGATAATTTTTCCTCTTTATATCATTTTTAATTTGTCTGTTAATCCATTTTGGGCCATTGTTTTCTTATTGACATGTATTTATTCTACATATTCAGCATTATACCTTTGAAGGTGTTCCAGTTGTCTTCTACTGAAATGTTGTTACACAAACTCTGCCAGTCTACCCAAGTTTCTCCAGTCTTTCCCCCAAACTCATTCTTTGTCTCAGTGACCAAACTGGACACAGTACTTATATTCAGATGGTATATTTTCTAATCTATGTAATGCTACCATTATCCACAGCTAGTTAATGCATCTAGCTGTCCTGATGATCACAATTATACTGTGTAATTACAGGATCAGCTCTATAACAGCAAATGAGGATTAAAAGATTTTAATTTGCACAGTCATTAAATCCCACATGCTATTACTCTTCATTTGCGTCACTGGTAAATCTAATGTTTGTCATGTTCATTTGGGGGCTGACAAATTATATTGTTCACAAAATAAAACAAGGAAGGGAACTGTTTTAATTACAGGCAGTAACCAGACAGTATTTGTAGGAAAGCAAATCTCCTGGCCTCATACCATAGAAATTAGTAGGGATATCAGTTTGAAAAGCCTGGGCGCTACACGATGTTTACTTTCACGCTGGGCCATATATATTACATATAATTACAATCGAACAATGAAATTCTGAACAAGTTGGGATGAAATAAATCAAACTCGTGATTTTCTCAGATTTGTGGCTTATCACTCAGAATTTGATGCATCAGACATTGATGGCCTTAAGGAAAAAAGGTAGTGTAAGGAAGCCATTTAAGCTTTAAATCAGGAGGGAGAATTACTATCTAAATTACATAGAATATACAGCACAGACACAGGCCATTTGGCTCAACTGGTGTTTATACTTCACATGAGTCTCTTCCCATTCCATCTGCCTCATCTCAGCCTTTCAGCATATCTTTCTATTCCTTTTTCTCTCATGTACTCGTCTAATTTCTTTTTGAAAGTATCTAAGCTATTTGGCTCAACTACCTGTGGTGGTAAGTTATACATTCTAACCACTCTGAGTAAAGAAATGTCTCCTTATTTCACTATTGAATTTACTCGTAACTATTTTATATTTATGGCCGCTAGTTTTAGATTCTCCCACAAGTGGGAACAGTCTCCACATTTACCATGTCCAACCTATTCATGATTTTAAAGACCTCTATCGGACTACCTCTAAGGGCTAGACTTTCCCGAGAGCCCCTCAACGCCTGATTGCCCGCCCAGAAAAAACGCGAACATTTGGTAAGTAACGCTGGTGAAAATTTCCACCTTTAAGTTAAAACTAAGTAAAACTAATCGCCTGGCGAGAAAATGGATCTTGCACCATTATTCTTGGCGGTTCTCTCGGCGGTTAAGGGGAAGCTAAGTAAAACGGGCGTTTTTTTAAAAATTTAGTCCGAGTCTGTAGTTGGGCCGAGGGAGGGGGAGAACTTTTAAAAAGTTTTCAGTAAAAAAAAGTTAAAAAACATTCCCAAGACACTTTTACATATAATCGGTATTTTAAAATTAAAAAAAAAAACCTTTAACTTACCTTTCTTTGCCGAGTACTCACCTAGTAAGTATTTAAGCAGCTTTTACAGAGCGATTCCCTCGGCGATCTGGACGGGCTTCCGTTGAGACAAAACTTATGCCCTGGCGATTTTCTCGGTGGTACACGTCAGCGGTTTGGTCCCGGCGGGCGTTTTCAGATTTGGTCGATACCATTGAAAAACAAAAGGGGAAACCTTTGCTGGGCGGAAAAACAACTGTACCGCCAAGAAAATCGCCGAGAACCTGCCGAAAATGAAAGGGAAGTTTAGCCCTAAGTCTTCTCTTTTCTAAAGAAAAAAGCCCCAATCTGTTCAATATTTCCCAATAGCTGTAATCTCGTAGTTCTGGTACCAATCTTGTAAATCTTTCTCCAGTGCTTCTCTGTCCTTTTTATAGTATGGAGACCAGAACTGTGCACAGTACTCTTAAGTGTGGCGTGACAAGTTTAACATAACTTCACGACTTTTGAATTCGATATCCCTAGAAATAAACCCCCGTGCTTTGTTAGCATTTTTAATTGCTTTGCTGATCTACAATACTACTTTTAATGATTTGTTCACCTGTACCCTAGATCCATTTGCCCTTCCATACCATTCAGTTTTTTTTTTATTTTCGAAGGTGCAGGTGATGTTTCTATTTTTCCTACCAGTGCATCACCTTATATTTATCTTTCATTTAAAGTTAATTTGCCACTTAACTACCCAGTCTGCAAGTTTTCTAATGTCTTCTTGTATTATGTTGCATCCTTCCTCAGTGTTAGCCATACCCCCCAGTTTGATATCATCTGCAAATTTTGATATTGTTCCTAAATTCAAATCATTACTATAAATTATGAATAACAGTGCTCCCAGCGCTGATCCTTGAGGAAAATCACTTTCTACCTTCCTCCAATCTGAATAACTACCCTTCACCCCACTCTCTGCTTTCTATTTTTTAGCCAATTTGCTGTCCATTCGCTATTTGTCCCCGAACTCCACATGCTCTAATCTTTGGCGTGAGCCTACCATGTGGTGCCATGGCGAAGGCCTTTTAAAAATCTAAATATATGACATCTACTGCATTACCCTTGTCTATTCTTTTCGTTACCTCATCAAAGAATTCTATCAGGTTAGTTTAGCATGACTCAAACTTTCAGAATCCATGCTGGCTATCTTTTACTTAAGAACATAAGAAATAGGAATAGGAGTAGGCCATATGGCCCCTCAAGCCTGCTCCGCCATTCAATAAGATCATGGCTGATCTGATCATGGACTCAGCTCCACTTCCCCGCCCGCTCCCAATAACGCCTTATCGTTTAAGAAACTCTATTTCTGTCTTAAATTTATTCAATGTCCCAACTTCCACAGCTCTCTGAGGCAGCGAATACCACAGATTTACAACCTTCTGAGAGAAGAAATTTCTCCTCATCTCAGTTTTAAGTGGGGGGCCACTTATTCTAAGATCATGCCCTCTAGTTCTAGTCTGCCCCATCATTGGAAACTCCTCTCTGCATCCACCTTGTCAAGCCCCCTCATAATCTTACATGTTTTGATAAGATCACCTCTCAGTCTTCTGAATTCCAATGAGTAGAGTCCCAACCTACTCAACCTTTCCTCATAAGTCAACCCCCTCATCTCCGGAATCAACCTAGTGAACCTTCTCTGAACTGCCTCCAAAGCAAGTATATCCTTTCGTAAATATGGAAACCAAAACTGCACACCATATTCCAGGTGTGGCCTCACCAATACCTTATATAGCTGTAGCAAGATTTCCCTGCTTTTATACTCCATCCCCTTTGCAACATTTCTTTCTCTAGATGCTTATATCTCTTGTTTTAGTACAGATTCCAGTATGTTTCCTACCACTGATGTTAAGTTGACTGGCCTATAGTTCCCAGATTTTGTTCTAGCTCCCTTTTTGTATATAAGAACTGTTGTGTATCTGTAAAGCATGCACTCCCATGTTCCACCATAGGGAGCGCATCCCTTGAACTCCCAAGGGATCCCAGCATCCCTTGGGAGCACTGTATATAAGCCGGCCCCTAAGGCCTGTTCCTCACTCTGGAGTGTCTTAATAAAGACTGAGGTCACTGTTACTTTAACCTCCCTGTGTGCAGTCTCATCTGTGTTAGGAACACAATAACTGGCGACGAGTATATGAATCCAACGCAAAGATGCAGCAAACTGTGGGCATCCTGGAGACGTTCTCGGAGGGTGAGAACTTGGAAGCCTATGTCGAACGGCTAGACCAGTACTTTGTAGCCAACGAGCTGCACGGAGAAGGAAGAGCTGCAAAAATGAGAGCGGTCCTCCTCACGGTCTGCGGGGCACCGACCTACAGCCTCATGAAGAATCTTCTGGCTCCAGTGAAACCCACAGATAAGTTGTATGAGGAGCTGTGTACACTGATTCTGGAGCATCTTAACCCGAGGGAGAGTGTTCTGATGGTGAGGTATTGGTTCTACACGTGCCAGCGATCTGAAGGTCAGGAAGTGGCGAGCTATGTTGCCGAGCTAAGGCGACTTACAGGGCAATGTGAGTTTGATGGCTACCTGGAGCAAATGCTCAGAGACTTTTTTGTACTGGGCATTGGACACGAAACCATCTTACAAAAACTTTTGACTGTAGAGACACCGACCCTCAGTAAGGCCATTGCGATAGCACAGGCGTTTATGTCCACCAGTGATAACACCAAATAAATCTCTCAGCACACAAGTGCTAGCAATGTTCATAAATTAACTGGAACTGTGTTTGCAAGCAGAAATGTACAGGACCGAAACCACGAGTCTGCAACTGCCAGCAGTCCTCGGGTGACCCAGATGACTCAGAGTCTGCAACAAAGGATGAATGCAAGGCAATTCACACCTTGTTGGCGTTGTGGAGGTTTTCATTCAGCCTATTCATGCCACTTCAAAGGGTATGTTTGCAAGAGCTGTGGAACAATGGGGCACCTCCAACGAGCTTGCAGATGAGCTGCAAGCTCTGCAAAACCTGCTAACCACCATGTGGCAGAGGAAGATCGGTCCATGGTGGATCAAAGCAATTTCGAGCCTCAGAGAAGCAGATGCTGAAGTACACGGGGTGCACACATTTTCGACGAAATGTCCATCTATAATGCTAAATGTAAAATTGCATGGCTTACCCGTAACCATGGAACTGGACACTGATGCTAGCCAATCCATCATGAGTAAAAAGATGTTTGAGAGACTGTGGTGCAACAAGACACTCAGATCAGCCCTGAGCCCCATCCACACGAAACTGAGAACGTACACCAAAGAGCTTATCACTGTCCTGGGCAGCGCCATGGTCAAGGTCACCTACGAGGGCACGGTGCATGAACTGCCCCTCTGGATTGTCCTGGGCGATGGCCCCACACTGCTTGGAAGGAGTTGGTTGGGCAAAATCCGCTGGAACTAGGATGACATCCGAGCACTATCACATGTCGATGAGGCCTCATGTACTCAGGTTCTTAACAAATTTCCTTCCCTTTTTGAGCCAGGCATTGGAAACTTTTCCGGGGCGAAGGTGCGGATCCACTTGGTCCCAGAGGCACGACCCATTCACCACAAAGCACGAGCGGTACCTCACATGATGAGGGAGAGAGTGGAAATTGAGCTGGACAGGCTGCAACACGAGGGCATCATCTCCCCTGTGGAATTGAGCGAGTGGGCCAGCTCGATTGTTCCAGTACTCAGGATTTGTGGCGATTATAAAGTAACTATTAATCGTTTCTCGCTACAGGACCATTGCCCGATACCTAAGGCAGACGACCTATTTGCGACACTGGCAGGAGGCAAGACGTTCATCAAGCTCGACCTGATTTCGGCCTACATGATGCAGGAGCTGGAGGAGTCTTCGAAGGGCCTCACCTGCATCAACACGCACAAGGGACTGTTCATCTACAACAGATGCCCATTTCGAATTTGGTCGGCTGCAGTGATCTTCCAGAAAAACATGGAGAGCCTACTCAAGTCGGTACCACGCACGGTGGTTTTTCAGGATGACATATTGGTCATGGGTTGGGACACCGCCGAGCACCTACAAAACCTGGAGGAGGTCCTCCAGCGACTGGATCGCGTAGGGCTGCGGCTGAAGAGGTCGAAATGCGTCTTCATGGCAACAGAAGTGGAGTTTTTGGGGAGAAAGATCGCGGTGGACCGCATTCGGCCCACAGATGCCAAGACAGAGGCTATCAGGAGCGCGCCCAGGCCACAGAACGTCACGGAACTGCGGTCGTTCCTGGGACTCCTCAACTATTTTGGTAACTTCCTACCAGGGTTAAGCACCCTTTTAGAGCCCTTACATGTGTTATTGCATAAAGTTGAGAACTGGGTATGGGGAAAAAAACAAGTAATTGCTTTTGAAAAAGCCAGAAACATTTTATGCTCCAACAAGATGCTTGTATTGTATAGCCTGTGTGAAAGACTTGTGCTAGCATGTGATGTGTCGTCATACGGAGTCGGGTGTATGTTACAACAAGCTAACGTTGCGGGGAAGTTGCAACCTGTCGCCTATGCCTCCAGGAGCTTGACTAAGGCCGAGAGGGCCTTCAGCATGATTGAGAAAGAGGCATTAGCGTGTGTGTTTGGGGTAAAGAAAATGCATCAGTACCTGTTTGGCCTCAAATTTGAGCTGGGAACCGATCACAAGCCCTTCATATCCCTGTTCGCTGAAAACAAGAGGATAAATACTAATGCCTCAGCCCGCATACAAAGGTGGGTACTCGCACTATCAGCATATAACTATATCATCCGCTACAGGCCAGGCACCGAGAACTGTGCGGATGCTCTCAGTCGGCTGCCATTGCCCACCACGGGGTTGGAAATGGCGCAGCCTGCAAAGTTGTTGATGGTGGCGCAGCCCGCAGACTTGTGGATGGTCATGGAAGCGTTTGAAAATGATAAATCACCTGTCACGGCCTGCCAGATTAGGACTTGGACCAGCCAAGAATCTCTGCTGTCCCTTGTAAAAAACTGTGTACTGCATGGGAGCTGGGCCAGCATCCCCGTTGAAATGCAAGAGCTAATCAAGCCGTTCCAGTGGCGAAAGGACGAGCTGTCCATTCAGGATGACTGCCTGTTGTTGGGTAGCCGTGTAGTGCTACCCAAAAAGGGCAAGGAGACGTTCATCTCGGATCTCCACAGCACACAACCGGGTATAGTAATGATGAAAGCGATAGCCAGATCCCACGTGTAGTGGCCCGGTATCGACTCTGACTTAGAGTTCTGTGTACGGCAATGCGGCGTGTGTGCTCAGTTGAACAACGCACCCAGAGAGGCACCACTAAGTTTGTGGTCCTGGCCCTCCAGACCATGGTCGAGGATCCATGTCGATTATGCGGGCCCGTTTCTCGGTAAAATGTTCCTGGTGGTAGTGGATGCTTTTTCAAAATGGATTGAATGTGAAATAATGTCGGGAAGCACCGCCACCGCCACCATTGAAAGCCTGAGGGCCATGTTTGCCACCCACGGCCTGCCTGACATACTGGTCAGTGACAACGAGTCATGTTTCACCAGTGCCGAATTTAAAGAATTCATGACCCGCAATGGGATCAAACATGTCACCTCAGCCCCGTTTAAACCAGCCTCCAATGGGCAGGCAGAGCAGGCAGTACAAGCAATCAAACTGAGCCTTAAACAAGTCACAGAAGGCTCACTCCAAACCCGCCTGTCCCGAGTACTGCTCAGCTACCGCACGAGACCCCAATCGCTCACAGTGGTGCCCCCGGCTGAGCTACTCATGAAAAGGACACTTAAAACCAGACTCTCGCTGGTTCACCCCAACCTGCATGATCAGGTAGAGAGCAGGCGGCAGCAACAAAATGTAAACGATGGTCGTGCTACTGTGTCACGGGAAATTGATCTGAATGACCCTGTGTATGTGCTAAACTCTGGACATGGTTCCAAGTGGATCGCGGGCACGGTGATAGCTAAAGAAGGAGTATGTTGTTTATAGTCAAACTAGACAATGGACGAATTTTCAGAAAGCACTTGGACCAAACGAGGCTGCGGTTCACAAACTGCCCTGAATAACCCACAGCAGACACCACCTTTTTCGAGCCCACAACACACACCCAAAGGATCAACGACACCACCCCGGACCAGGAAATCGAAGGCATCACACGCATCAACCCAGCAAGGCCAGGCTCACCCAGCAGCCCTGCAGGGCCAACAACATGCCAGCCCAGCGAGGGCACAGTCAACACACCAGAACAGATATTTGTACCGAGGCAGTCCACCAGGGAAAGAAAGGCTCCCAACCGCCTCACCTTGTAAATAGGTTTCACTTTGACTTTGGGGGGGGAGTGATGTTGTGTATCTGTAAAGCATGCACTCCCATGTTCCACCACCAGGGAACGCATCCCCCTGAAGTCCCAAGGGATCCCAGCAATTCTTGGGAGCACTGTATATGAGCTGACCCTAAGGCCTGTTCCTCACTCTGGAGTGTCTTAATAAAGACTGAGGTCACTGTTACTTTAACCTCCCTGTGTGCAATCTCATCTGTGTTAGGAACGCAATAAGAACAACATTAGCTGTCCTCTGGCACTATCCCCTCGTCTATGGAACTTGTATTTATGTATAAACTAGTGCCTCTGCTGTCTCCTCTTTAGTTTCCTTGAGTATACATGGGTGCATACCATCCGGACCTAGGGTTTTATCCTCTTTTAGTTTTACTAGTTTGTGAAATATTTTCTCCCTTACTATCCCAACTGTATTAATATTATTTTTAAGCTCATCCTTAAGTGAAATGTCTGTTATTTTAACTTCTTTTGTAAAAACTGAAGCAAACTAGTTATTCATATTTCTGTCATTTCTCTGTTATTACCCGTGAGTTTATCTTGCTTATCCTTTAGTGGCCCTATCCCTACTTTAATTTTCCTTTTATTATTTATGTGCCTACACGTTATTATTTATTTTTATATTCCTTGATAATTTGATTTTGTAATTTCTCTTTACCTTCCTAATGTTGTTTTTTAACTTCTTTCCTAAGTTCCTTGTATTCCCCTTTCTCCTCCTCTCCTTTAGTATCTAAGCACTTCTGATATGTCTTTTTCTTTAGATTCAATTTTCCCATCAGTTCTTAATTCATCAATGGTGCCCCATAATTAGTTTGCTTGTTTTTGGCGTTTAGTGGAATACATTTCTCTTGGAACTCTATTGATTACCCTTTTAAAGATTTCCCACTGTTTTTGTGCCTATTTGTTTTTCAAGATTTTCTCCCAGTTTACTTTCTTTAGTTCCACCCTTATTTCCTCATAATTTTCTCTTTTCCAATCTATTACTTTAGTCTTTGTCATACCTATGTCCTAATTTTGAACCGTGGTATGTTGTGATCTCTACTACTAAGATGCTCTCCTACTCTTACTTCTCCTATCGGTCTGGTTCATTACCCATTATAAAATCCAGCAGTGATTCTTTTTTTTGTTGGACTTTTTACGTACAGAGTCCTTTATACACTATAAAAACTCAATTCCCTTTTCTCCTTTCGCTACTTCTTCCTGCCAGTTTATATGGGGGTAGGTAATTATCGTCCATGATTATTATTCTGTGCCTGCTACTCACCTTGTAGATTTGCTTACATATTTCTTCTTCCAATTCCCTTCCACTATTTGGTGGTCGATAGTATACCCCTATTAGGGTGATGGATCCCTTGTTATCTTTTAACTCAATCCATATGGATTCTGTATCTACATCCTTTTTTTCTACTGCCGTTATGTTATCTTTAATTAATACAGCTATTCCATCTTTAATCCTTCCTAAATATGTTATAACCGACATTTTTTAGTTGCCAATCTTCTTCTCTATGTAGCAATGTTTCAATTATCCCTACTATATCTGCATCCTCTCTACAAATTATTGCCTTCAGTCCATCCATTTTGTTTTGAATACTCGGCTAAGTGAGTGGGCAAAAATTTGGCAGATGGAGTGTAATGTGGGAAATGTGAGGCTATCCACTTTGATAGAAAAATAAAAAAGCTAATTATTATTTAAATGGGGAGAGATTGCAAAATGCTGTGGTACAGAGGGATCTGGATGTCCTTGTACATGAAACTCAAAAAGTTAGCATGCAGGTACAGCAAGTAATTAGGAAGGCAAATGGAATGTTGGCCTTTATTGCAAGGGGGATGGAGTATAAAAGTAGGGAAGTCCTGCTACAACTGTACAGGGAGTTGGTAAGACCACACCTAGAGTACTGCGTACAGTTTTGGTCTCCTTATTTAAGAAAGGATATACTTGTATTGGAGGCAGTTCAGAGAAGGTTCACGAGGTTGATTCCTGAGATGAAGGGGTTGCCATATGAAGGAAGGTTGAGCAGGTTGGGCCTATATTCGCTGGAGTTTAGAAGACTGAGAGGTGATCTTATTGAAATGTATAGGATTCTGAGGTGGCTTGACAGGGTAACTGCAGAGAGAGTGTTTCCCCTCGTCGAGGAATCTAGAACTAGGGGGCATAGTTTCAGAATAAGGGGTCGCCCATTTAAAACAGAAATGAGGAGGAATTTCTTCTCTCAGAGGGTTGTGAATCTTTGGAATTCTCTACCCCAGAGAGCTGTGGAGGCTGGGTCATTGAATATATTTAAGGTGGAGATAGACAGACTTTTGAACGATAAGGGAATCAAGGGTATGGGAAGCGGGCGGGGAAGTGGAGTTGAGGCCAGGATCAGATCAGTCATGATCGTATTGCATGGTGGAGCAGGCTCGAGGGGCCTAATGGCCTACTCCTGCTCCTATTTCTTATGATCTTATGTACTACGTATATTGCAGTACCAACAGTTTAAATTGTTTTTATTTCTTATTGCTCTCTCTTTGTTTTTAGTAGTTATTTTACCTTTATGCTCTATGAATTTATTCAATCTTTGGTCATTCGTGTTATCCTTAATCCTTCCTTTAGATTGTCCTTTGCTCACTTCTCCTGATTCTTTTGGTGTTAGGGCTCTGTAATTTCTAGCAGTTCCCTCCCCCATGTTGTTAGTTTAAAGTTTTATTTAAAGTCCTAGTTATCGGTTCCACTGGGACCTTCATTCCAGCCTGGTTCAGGTGCAGCCCATCCCAACGATACAGCTCCTTCCTGTCCCGGTACTGGTGCCAGTGTCCCATGAAATGGAATCCGTCCTTCCCACATCACTTCTTTAGCCACATTTTGACTTTCCTAACCTGTATGTCCCTATGCCTATTTGCACATGGCTTGAAATTATTACCTGTGAGGTCCTGCTTTTCCATTTCGCTCCCGCTTTTCCATTTCGCTCCCAACTCCTGATATTCCCTTAGCAGAAACTCTTTCCTAATCTTTCTTATGCTGTTGGGTCCGACATGGAGCACAACAACTGGTTCCTCCCCCTCCCTCTCCAGGTTCTTTTCCAGCCGTTTCGAGATGTCCCTTAGCCTGACACTGGGTAGGCAACACACCCTTTGGGAACTCTCAATCCTGATTGCAAAAAATACTACCTATCCCCGAATTATGGAATCCCATATAACTCTGCACCTCCTTCCCTTGGGACAGCCTCCTGCTCCATGGTGCCTTGGTCGGCATTCTGACTATCCTTCCTACAGTCCTTATCCTCGCAGGTACCAAGTACTTTGTATCTGTTGGACAGGAGCAATGTCTGCTGGACATCCTTCACTACCTCGCCTACGTTCCCCTTACCTGGCTGACTGACAGTCACACTCTATCCTTCATACACATGTGCTTTCCTCTAGTGTGTGACTGTACTCTGGAATAAATTATCCTCCTCCCTTATGTGTTTGTGTGTCTCGAGTTCGATCTCCAACTCTGAACTGGAGTGTCTCGAAGCAGAGACATTTCTTGCAGATGTGGCAGTCTGGGACAGTCTCGTTGTGTACAAGCTCCACATACAGTCCAGACACACTGCCTGCACTGCCACGTCTTAATGAATGAATGCATTTATTTATATATTTGTTAGTTATCTGTTGTTTATTTCTTGAAGTAGTTGGTCAATTGAGGTTAAGCTTTATTAAATAGGTGGATTTAGTTTGATGTTAACGGAATTAGTAACTGTAATTAATTATTTAGCTATTTATCAGTTATTAGTGTCCTTAAATGCAGTTAGAATTGAATCACTTAGCTTGTTTTTCTTGTACTATTATTAAATTCTTACTAACTCGAGCTTAACACTAACAATACTAAACATATAAAGGGATATCTAGATTTTACCTATATACTTAACTTCATTTCCTTGGGTTCTGCCGGCCCTCTGTGTGTTGATCATGACGTTCACTTTTTCTATTTCTTCCGGTGTGATGATTTACTTACTTACTGTTCCCTAGGCTACTGTTGCCCCTTGCTTTAAATTATATAGCACTTCCTTCCCCTTCTGCACCAAATTCCCACTCTCACCAAATTCCCGTTGCCACTCTGTTTAGCAAACCATTCCAAGCTGTGGAGACACCATCGAAGATCCATATTTTCTTGGGTCTCCATCTAAAATGAAACCTTTGGAGTCAGATCCCCTCACTTTTAGCTCTGGGAATTGAGTCTCCTGTCTTTAGTGGACCTTCATGAAAAAAATGGTTGCACCATCTAAAATGAACAAGGGAAACCAGTGCATGGAGGTCATGGGTGTTTGAGTGGTGTTGCTGGGACTCCTAATGAGAATACAAAAGTGCTATGTACATACCCACTCTAGCATTGGGAAGAAGCCCTCTAAGTTTTGCATAGTGTAATGTTTACACTGATACCTCATTTATGCTCAGTAGTATTCGGAGTTCCTTCCTCCCTGTTGTTAAAGTTGGCTTATTCATACTGTGGGTCAGTTTCACCATCAGGATGGGGAAAAGAAAAAACAAGACAGTTTTGTGCTTCTGTTCTGGCTGCCCTCAAGCAGTTTCAATCAGATCTATCTTATTTGTGATTCCTTTTTAGCTGTGGTCCAGAAATGTAGTGGACAAAAAGTTAGCTAAAAACTGTGAATATGCGAACACGTTTGCACTTTCCCCTCTGTATATATTGTAAGTTCTGTTGAAATAACTTGGTGATGGCTGTCAGGAGGATGTGGGGCAGGGGGAAGGTGATTTAGCTGCTGGGTATGGTAGTATAGTGATTATCGCATTAGACTAACCAGCTCAGAGATCATGGGGGCAATTTTCGACTTGGGCGGATATTGGGTGGGCCGATTGCATCGCCTTCCTGTTGTCACCGATGGGAGATCCAATCGATTTTGGTGATGGTGCCTCATTATAATAAAATTGTCGGGGTGCCAGTGCTAAATTAGCACTGACAGGCAGCTCTCCTAATAGGGAGGGGATGGGCAATTTTCTGTCTCTGTCACCTGTCACTTCTTCTTAGTGTCATTAAGTGGGTGAAGGGAACACTGAATTATTCACAGGGAACCTCTATCCTCAGCGATACACTTTGTTAACTCCTAGCTCTGTGTATACCTGCTGGTAGCACATCAGTGGATGAAGTAGAAAACCTGGGAGTCTTTCCTGAGGCTCATCCCGTGGAGCAGCTCCTTCTTCAGTCATTGTTGGTATTTCAACTACTCCATTCAAAGAAACCACCATCTGCTCCTTTGATCAGCTGCAGTATTTTAAAACAATGCAGCGGAGCTCAATTTCCTCCTTCACAGATTAGAAACCAATGATTAATGGTTTTACTGCCGCCATTCTCCCCCACGTAGGCATTTAGGCCCTTCTTTGGAACTTGAGTAGATTTCTGGTGGAGTCAGGTAGGTGGGCGCAGACTCTGCTACTAACCAATCAGTTCGAGGGAAAATTCAAATCTGTGGGTCAGTAGGGCTTTTCAAAACTGCATTTTAATTATTTGTCACAAGCTGAATGGACGTTTAAAAGATGTACCTTGTTCAGGTGTTAGATGCACAACTCTCAAAGTGTGATGCCAAAGCTCGAATCAGCTGTCTGGTGCTTTGTATTTCAAGGCAGCAGATTAATTTAGGCTCTACCAGTGCAGATTAACACTACAATAGCCTCTCTTATTTATCAGTGAGCTGCAATTTAGATAATACAATAAACAGATTGTTTTGAAGGTTTTGATGTTTGAATTGTCATTCTGCGCCCTGCTTTATTACAAATGACATCTGATCTTCACTGGAAGGGTTCCTTCTGACAACTGGGCCAGAGATTGTCATGGCAATATCAGCACTGAGCAATGTAGTCAGATGCAAAGTGTAAGCAATTCTATTCTGGACGAACAAACGAGATGTCTGGTATCTTCAAATAAAACCATACTACAGTTAAACACAATACTTGCATGCATAATCAAATTGAGTGCCAGAGGAATAAATGTGAAGGATACTGACTTTCAGAGCGCCATATATACCGTTCTTAAGTAAAATACACACCGCATTAAGAAGTTCTAAGATGATTTGAAGTAGATAGACTTTTAAGTATATGATGGGACAGCTGAGACCTGTTCCCTGCAATTCCTGTGCCATATGGGAACTCCAGGATACTTCATGTGTTCTAGTCAACCATGTGTGTAGGAAATTGTTCCGGCTACTCGAGATTGAATTCAGGGTTTCAGAGTTTGAGGAACAGCTGACGTCATTGCAGGGCATGAGTGGATAACCCTCGTCAGGGTTAAGATAGAGATAGACAGTTTCTTAACCGATAAGGGAATAAGGGGTTATGGGGAGCGGGCAGGGAAGTGGATCTGAGTCCATGATTGGATCAGCCATGATCGTATTAAATGGCGGAGCAGGCACGAGGGGCTGGATGGCCTACTTCTTATGTTCTTATGTCACCCAATAGCCACACTTTGATTTGCCGTGGTGGTTCACATATAGCTGGCATAGAGGACTGCCACAGAATGAATGAATCGTGATTGCTGTCAGGATACCTGACATTGACTGACATGATGCGCTGCCTGTGGACGCACAGCAGCTGCACACTGAGGGAGTGGGATGGTTTAGGAAATTGGCAGAGTTGACATGAGCCGCATGCAAAGCAATGTGTTTGCAGTAAATGGCACCCTGCACCATGGGCAAGCCTGCAATCTGAGCAAACCTTTGTGCTCAGCTGCTTGTCTCTGGCAAGAGGGAATGAGATAAAGCTGTCTCTCTTTATATAGAGACCCTCCATTATGCAGCAGTGCACTGCAAGCTGCTTATACCTCCAGCAGCAGCCTGGAAGAAGCCAGATGCATAAAAGTTCATTCACAGTCACTTTGACATTCACAGGAAATGTGATCCTTGCCCTGCTCTGAGGTTGGATTTGTGGCTGCAGCAGTTGACAGATTTCAGTCATGACCTCTTTAGAGAAGCGAAGACGTTTCAAGCATTGGTCTTTGCTGAAGTTCAGGAAAGCGAATTGCTCCCTAAACACTCGCTGCAGATATGGCCTCCTGCTGGGAGCCTTTCTGCCACTCCTCCTCCTCCTCACTCTTCTAGCAGCTTGTCCTGCTCTGTGTCTCCTCTCTTCATTCTCCCAGTCATGCTCAATTCCAAGAGTGTTGGCAGACCAGCCGAACTCGGGGCATAATTTTCAGGCCGACATGGAAGTTGGCCAATAAAAAAAAACATGGCGGCAGCGGCAGTGAGCCCTCCCCTTTCAGGGAAGCCGCACCGCCATTGCAAAAGGCCACAGCCTCACTAGGTCACCGGGAAAAAGGTTGTTTAGGCACCGCCGGGTGGGCCGAAGATTTTCCGAGGGGAATGTCACCATCGGGGGGTTAGATCGGTGATGACGTGCTTAAGGCAGATCGGCAGCAGCGGAGCGGTAAGGGGGTGGATCGAGGCACTGCCTGGAAAACACAGGAGGACAATTGGGCTAGCAGCGGCCAATCCACCAAAAGTCGGCGGCCACTCCACTCTACAGCGTAGCCGCCGATTTGCAGTGGTAACAGGCCTTAAGAAAAGGGGCAATTTCAGCCCCATTGTCTTTGGTCCCTGCCACAAACTGCGTCCCCTAACCACTGACTCCATCCCTCTCCCTGGCATCTATCTGAGTCTAAGCTAGACTGTTTGCAACCTAGGTGTCATATTTGACGCTGAAATGAGCTTCCGGCCACATATCCGTGGCATAACTAAAACCGCCTATTTCCACCTCCGTAACATTGACCGCCTCCGCCCCTGCCTCAGCTCATCTGCTGCTGAAACCCTCATCCATGCCTTTGTTACCTTTAGTCTTGACTACTCCAACGCATTGCTGGCTGGCCTTTCATATTCTACCCTACGTACACTTGAGGTCATCCAAAATTCGGCAGCCCGTGTCCTAACTCGCATCAAGTCCCAATCACCCATTACCCCTGTGCTCGCTGACCTACATTGGCTCCCGGTTAAGCAACACCTTGATTTCAATATTCTCATCCTTGTTTACAAATCCCTTCATGGCCTCGCCCCTCCCTATCTCTGTAATCTCCTTCAGCCCCACACCCCCACATGTCCCTCTAGAGCATTCCTGATCATAACTGCTCAACCATCGGTGGGGGTGCCTTCAGCTGCTTAAGCTCTGGAACTACCTCCCGTTCCTCCTTTAAGATGCTCCTTAAATCCTACCTCTTTGACCAAACTTTTGATCATCTGCCATAATTTCTTCTTATGTGGCTCGGTGTCACATGTATCTGTTTTGTCTTACAACACTGCTGTAAAGCGCCTTGGAACGCTTTACTACGTTAAAGACTCTATATAAGTAAAAGTTGTTGTTGTTTAAAGGCTGGTTAAAGAATTAAAAACTACACAAAGCAGAATGTTTCACAGTGAGGTACAAAGTCAGATTTACAGGCAGGCATTTTTATATTACAGATAGATAAATTTAAGAGAAAAAGTATTTTCGGTACCATGGATAGAAATACAAGCTAAAATAAAATAAATGATCAGTGGACAAGGTCTTTGAGAATGCAGATACATCTGAATGTTATGACTTATAATTTCCTTGGTTCCAATTTGCTCTATTGAGAAAAATGTCAAATGCCCAAGAAAGACAGTGAGAAACCAATAATACTGGTATGTCTGGATCCAGGAGGTATCATCCAAGAGGGAAACACTCTCAGCTAATTTATATATCAGCGTAACCCTGAGGGTATGTCATGGTACAATGTCAAAAGGGAATTGTTTTAAATCATTTGCAAATTGAATTGAACGTGTACTCAAAGCACTGCAAAGCGCTAACATTAAAAGTATTCTTGATTGTCAAATACGGCACATACTCAAGTTAACATTTACAAGGTCACAGATCAATGGAGTGAAGACCCTGATTGCGACACAAATATAAAATCTTCTCGAATAAAAGCAGAAAATGGTGAAAGTGTATAGCAGGTTGATTGGCATCTTTAAGAGAAAGATTAGTTAATGCTTGGTGTAACCCTGATGATTAAGCAGCCTTTACTCTTCCAGATGTGCATGATCTGTGCATGCTTAAATTAACATGTTGCAGTGAGTGAGTTCCCAGTTTGATTTGAACCTACTGCTGAGATTGTGGCCAGGAAGTAGGATTTCCTGCTCAGGGATTTAAAGGGCTGCATCAGGATTTACACTTATTGCAGAACTAAAGGGAATGAAGGGACAAAGCAGTCCGCTTGATCGGCACCCCATCCACCACCTTCAACATTCACTCCCTCCACCACCGGCGGACCATGACTGCAGTGTGTACCATCTATAAGACGCACTGCAGCAACTCGCCGCGACTTCTTCGACAGCATCTCCCAAACCCGCGACCTCTATCACCTAGATGGACAAGGCGCATGGGAGCACCATCACTGGCAAGTTCCCCTCCAAGTTACACATCATCCTGACTTGGAAATAGATCGGCGTTCCTTCTTCATAGCTGGGTCAAAATCCTGGAACTCCTTCCCTAACAACACTGTGGGAGTATCTTCACCGCAAGGACGGCAGTGGTTCAAGAAGGCGGCTCACCACCACCTTCTCAAGGGTAGTTAGGGATGGGCAATAAATGCTGGCCTTGCCAGCGCCATCCACATCCCGGAATTAATTAAAAAAAGAAAGAACTTGCATTTATATCACTCCATTCACAACATCCCAAAACGCTTTACATCCAATAGAATCATAGAATCATAGAATGGTTGCAGTGCAGAAGGAGGCCATTCGGCCCGACAAGCCTGTGCCGGCTTTCTGCAACAGCTCTTCAGCTAGTCCCACTCCGCCGCCCTTTCCTCGTAGCCATGCTAATCTTTTTTTTTTCAGATACTTATCTAACTCCCTTTTGAAAGCCGTGATTGAGTCTGCCCCCACCATCCTCTCAGGCAGTGCATTTCAGATTCTAACCACTCGCTGCGTAAAAATGCTTTTCCTCATGTCGCCTTTGGTTCTTTTGCCAATCACCTTAAATCTGTGTCCTCTGGTTCTCGACCCTTCCGCCAATGGGAACAGTTTCTCTCGATCTACTCTGTCCAGACCATTCATGATTTTGAACACCTCTATCAAATCTCCTCTCAATTTTCTCTGCTCTGAGGAGATCAACCCCAAATTCTCCAGTTTATCCAGTAACTGAATTCCCTCATCCCTGGAATCATTCTCGTAAATCTTTTCTGACACTGTTGTAATGTGAGAAACATGGCAGTTAATTTGTGCACAGTAAGATCCCACAAACAAAAATGAGATAAATGACTAAATGATCTGTTTTCAGTGGTTAAGGGATAAATGTTGGCCAGGACAATTCCCCTGCTCTTCTTCGCATAGTGCCTTTTATGTCCACCTGAGAGGGCAAAGGGGACCTCGGTTTAACATCTCATTTGAATAATGGCATCTCTGAAAGAGTTGTCAGCTTTGATTATGTGCTGAAGTCACTTGAGTGGAGCTTAAATCTATGACTTTCTAACTCTGAGGCAAGAGTGTTACCACTGAGCCAAGGATGACACCTTGTACCAGCTTAAGCTGGGATAGAGCCATGTAAACCAAAGCCTACATTGTTTTTTGAAGAACTGGAGCGATTGCTGAAAGAGGTGTACAGAGGTGGAATGCCCTGCATGGTACTCCAGGACACCCTCCCCCACAAGAGAGGAAGACAGTTACCTGGAATATCCGTGGGGATTGTCCTACAGAACTCGCAGAGAAACAATATAAGGATAGCATCTAGCTTCACCATCCCCCTATTCCCTCTATTCTCCTGGTGCCAATTATATCCAGCATGGACTCCTTGTGCATTAACAGGCATTACAACTAGTGTCTCTTCCTATCCATATTTGCTGCCCCTGTTACGAACCAACTTGCTCTGCAATCGTAGTGTTGAAGTGATGAAAGCCTCAAGACCACCAGATTGCAACCCTCCACCACCTTTCAATCCGTACACTGTGTCTGGTGTCAGGCATTGTCTCAGTCTTATCCTCAATCTTTGCAACCTTGGTAAGGAGTACTCCAGGTGTGCCCTGTATAATTGCAGTAAGTTTTATTTACTCTTGCATCCTTTGTAACAAAAGCTAACATACCATTTGCTTTCTTAATTGCTTGCTGCTCATGCATGTTAACTTTCTGTGATTCATGTACAAGAACACTCAGTTCCCTCTGAATTACAACATTTCCCAGTCTCTCACCATTCAAAAAAAATATTCTGCGAAAATGTTTTTCCTACCAAAGTGAATAACTTCACACTTCCCCACATTGTATTCTATTTGCCATGTTCTTGCCCACTCAGTCAACCTGTCTATATCTCTCTGCAGCCTCTTTGCGTCCTCTTCACAGCTTACTTTCCAACCTAACTTTGTATCATCAGCAAACTTGGATACATTACATAATCCCTTCATCTAAGTCATTAATATAGATTGTAAATAGCTGAGGCCCAAGCACTACACCTTGCGGTACCCTACGAGTTACAGCCGGCCAACCCGAAAAAGTCCCGTTTATTCCTACTCTCTGTTTTCTATCCATTAACCAATCTTCAAACCCTGCTAATATATTACCCCAAGCCCCTCCTAATTTTTCGAAGATGTAACTAGTAGGATGGATATGGGGGAACCAGTGGTTGTAGTGTATTTGGATTTTAAAAAACATTCGATAAGGTGCCACACAAGAAGTTATTACACAAAATTAGGACTTTTAAATAGCGGGGTTAAGTTTGCTACCTTTTTTTTATTCATTCACGGGATGTGGGCATTGCTGGCAAGACCAGCATTTATTGCCTATCCCTAATTGCCCTTAACTGAGTGGCTTGCTGGGCCATTTCAGAGGGCAGTTTATAGTCAACCACGTTGGGTCTGGAGTCACATATCGACCAGACCGGGTAAGGACGGCAGATTTCCTTCCCTAAAGGACCTTACAAATCCTTGACAGGATCCTAGGAGGAGGATAGTTGTAAAGAGTTAGAAATTAGTGAATACCTTCACCACTCGGCATGCAACGGTTTAGAAGGCAGCTCACCTCCACCTTCTCAAGGGCAATTAGGGACGGACAATAAATGCTGGCCTTGCCAGTGACGTCCACATCCTGTGAATGAATAAATTAAAAGTTAATACAGGAGCAAGAATTTTAACAATGGTGTAAAGCTGCCTGAACCAGTAGTTCATAGCCACACGAGGGGGCTATAGGATGGAAATTTCATCAGAAAAGTCGACTGCACTGGACTGTTAATTTGAATGACTATTGTGAGGATACTGGATCAATCCAGGAGGCTGGATGAATATATTCAGGTTTTGGTGGTTAAAAATCTGCAGCTCTTTGATCTAAAAATGAAAACATTCAGACTGGAAGAAATCAGAGCAGAGAAGTTAGGAACTTTAAAAATTGTTGGAAGGAGTCTGGAATGATTGAATGCCAACACAACTTGGCGACTTATCTTTGTGAATATCAAAAGAAACCCCAAAGAATTTAGATTTCAATGTCAGCTGTAAAGGTAAGACCAGGTTTTGTGTTGCTTTTGTTTCCCTAAATACCCTTTAGGATGTTAACCAGGAGAAATATGGTTGAAGACTCAGAATTAGAGACCAAAACCATGTACATGGCAAAGAAACATATACCAGGGAGTAATAAGGGAGAGTGTGGCAGCTAATCATGGATCATCAGAGATTCGTTTTATAGACAGGATTGGTCAAGGCAGAGGCCATCCCATATGGGAAATATAAATAGCAAAATGGACATGGGTCCAGATTTTATGATAGCAGGACATCCAGCGGCATCTTCTGTTAGGTAGACGGCTCATGCATGTTTAGGTTTTTATATTTTTTGAATGCCAAGTTGCTGAAATGTGAGCTGATAACAGAGCAGCGAGGGACACTGGGCATCTGGGACCTGAGTGAACAGGACAAGCAACTGTGTAACTCCTCAACCAATCAAATCAAAGGATTGTGAAATACAGGGAACCCTGTAAATTAGGGACACCTAAGGGACTTGCATCAGGTGTCCTTTATTTGCAGGTGCCTTTTTTTCCCCAAAATGGCCATTGTATGTACAGTAAACTGGATGAGCTAAATGTTCCAGCTGTATCTCCTGCAGCGTTCCCTCTTTTTATCTCTCACCTGGGGCTGTGCCTAATTCTGGAGCCCTGCCAGCAGGACTTGAATTCAGTTCATTTTCTGTTTGTTGGGTTTCCCAGTTCATTGCCATCCCGGGGTCTGTTTCCATTTAGGGAGGGATTTCCTGATCCTGGGATCTGTTACATTGGCAGGGTGAGGTGGTTGCTGCAGGGCCAGAGTGCCTGGGAGATCCCAGCCATGTTGGGAGGAGGGGGAAGGATTCCCTCCCCTCCACGTGCTTCACCTGCTAATGTTTGAAGTGCTGGAGGGTGGATAGGGGGTTAGAAACATAGAAACATGTGTTAGCAGCTCATCAGTATCTGATGTGAGATGCGTCAACAAGTGAGTCCGCTTTTTCCCCACTTTCTCCAACCACCCTGCGTTTTGTGGCCGGGTTCTCAGTGCTCGGCTCGCACGTTGCTCGCAGTCTGACCAGAACTTTCTTCCCGCGCTGCCACTTCCACGCTCTGCACCCGTGCTCCTCTGCTCTGCACTTAACACCGTTTTAAATTGGAAACATGTGGTGAAGGATCCCATGGTCTAATAGCCCTCAGTTTAAGAACTGTCCTCTTCCCTTGCCCCTTGGTTCTTCCACTTTTCTCTATGTGCTCGCCGTGTTCTCTAGTGCTGCTCCGACACGGTGTGGCTGCTGCTGCTCCTGGCTCTGCAGAGAATGATAGTGCTCACCCCCACCCCTGCTTGAGCCCCAATTTCCCAACTCCTAGTCCCCTTCTCTTCCCTTTCTCCTTCGCTCTCCGAGACGCCATTCCCCATCTCTTCTCCCGGCCCCCCGCTGCTGATTTCAAAGATCCCCCCCGAATGCTGAGACTCCACACCCTCCGAATACTGAAACCCCCTCCCCGAATACTGAGACCCCCTCCTCCGAATGCTGAGACCCCTCCCCCAGAATGCTGAGACCCCCCCCAAATGCTGAGACCCCTCCCCCTGAATGCTGAGACCCCCTCCCCCGAATGCTGAGACCCCCTGCTGAGACCCCTCCCCCGAATGCTGAGACCCCTCCCCCCTGAATGCTGAGACCCCTCCCCCGAATGCTGAGACCCCTCTCCCCGAATGCTGACCCTCCCTCCCGCCTGAGTGCTGGGAGATCCCCTCCTCCCCGAATGCTGACCCTCCCTCCCGTCCGAGTGCTGGGAGATCCCCCCCCCCTCCCCAAATGCTGACCCCCTCCTCCCACCCGAGTGCTGCCAGACCCCTCGAATGCTGATCCCCCACTCCTGCCCGAGTGCTGGAAGATCCACCCCCCGAATGCTGAGACCCCTCCCCCCCTTCCGAATGCTGACCTCCCCCCCCCCCCCCCCGTCCGAGTGCTGGGAGATCCACCCCCCGAATGCTGAGACCCCTCCTCCCCCTCCCGAATGCTGACCCCCCCCCCTCCCGCTCGAGTGCTGGGAGATCCACCCCCCGAATGCTGAAACCCCTCCCCCCCTCCCCGAATGCTGACCACCCCCTCCTGCTCGAGTGCTGGGAGATCCACCCCTTGAATGCTGAGGGATCCCCCTCAAAGGCAAAGGGTAATGTAACAACTATTTTAATCAAGTTGGGCAATATTCTAGGAAGAGCCAAATTCATCTGTCATCAACTTCGGAGCCAAACGTGGGCAACTCCTCCAATGCGTTTTTGGTGAGACTCTGACCCAGTTGCCATGGTGACAATATGTGTGTATACTATACAAATCAGAATGACATATCCACCAAACAATTGGCTATTGTAGGGTTTGATCCTGTTGTACCTCGCCCAATGTGCATTTTTCATGTGCAAGCACAGGCATGTCTTATATAATATGATTTCATAGAATTAGGGTACATCGTTGGCATGGTCCATCCCTCTGACCCTGGTCATTTGCGTTAGTTTGACGGCGGATACTCCACCTGGAGCAGACATGGAAAATTGCCACTTATGAGTGGGCCTATTTTATGTCCCCTTTCAATCCTGATCCTTGCTCCTCGTGGCTCCACTGTAGTCATGATTTGCCACCTCACCCGACCTGCCCCGCCCATAGACTACTCCAATCCTCCTCTGTCATAGGACTTAACCGAGGGGCATTGCTGGCAAGGCAAGCAGTCTGATATTGATTTCTTTGCTCAGGCAAGCTTCCTGTAGAATACAGCCTGTAGTTTCAGCCGTGGCTCAGTGGGTAGCACTCTGTCCTCTGAGTCAGAAAGTTGTGGGTTCGAGTCCCAATTCAGGAGACCTCAGAACAAAAATCTAGGTTGACACTCCAGTGCAATACTGAGGGATTGCTGCATGGTCGGAGGTGCCATTTTTCAGCTGAGACATTAAACTGAGGCCTCTCAGGAGGATGACAAAGATCTCTTGGAACTCTTTCGAAGAAGACCAAGCGATTTCTCCCTGGTGACCTGGCCAATATTTATCCCGCAACCAACATCGCTAAAACAGATTATCTGGTTATTATCATATTGCTGTTTCTGGGAGCTTGCTGTGCGCAAATTGGCTGCTGCGTTTCCCTCATTACAACAGTGACCACACTTCAAATGTACTTCATTCATTGTAAAGTGCTTTGGGACCTCCTGTTTTCGTGAAAGGCGCTATAGAAATGTAAGTCTTTATTTTAAAGGTGTGGTTAGCATCAGTATCTCGTACCGAGTATACTGATGTGGCCTGAGGAGCAAATTCCACCGATCCTCAGGCCTTCTAGTTTAGGTGCGAGCTGCTTGCCCAGTTCCCATTCTGGATGCAAAAACGGGCCGATATCAAAATCTACTCCACTATTTCCAGCAAGATTCACTGGATAATGATTAAAAGTGGGACCCAGTCTGCTTCCTACCCTCTGTGGGGACACAGAGACCACTTGCAGTGCCCCAGAGTTAGCCCAGTTGAGATCCATTAATGAATTAGAGCTCAGGGATTGAACCTGGCATCTTCCTATGTATAGCTCAGTAACCAGTTTGATGTTGGTGTTCTATGTGATAACTGCATACATTAGGGAGGGAGTATGTCTTTCTGCAGCAGTGCATCATACTCAACCAGGGTCTGGCTTTTCAACTGTCATTGAATGACGTATTAGGGCGGTGTGAAACACCCATAGTGGTCGGGTTACAGTGCAATTATACACTGCTATGGATTGAATGATGCCAATGGCGAGAAGGGTGGAGACTAAGCAAATCTGGGTGTAAAACAAACAATGACATATTTTGAGAATGATTAGGGATGGTGCTGCTTAATAGCATTTTGTTGACAGCAAATGCAAATCATCAGAGAGATCGTCTGCTCTGCTCACATAAACATAGAAATGGTTCAGAGAAGGGCCAGGAGGCTGATCTCTAGTGCTACAGGACTGAGTTATGAGGAGAAGCTAGAAAAGCTCGGACTCTTCAGTCTAGCGCGGAAGTGACTGAGATGGCAGCTCATAGCGTTTTTATAAAATACTAAATGGAATACAAAAATATGAATTCAGAACACTACTTCTTGGCAAAAAAACAACGATGTGTAGATCGCTGCATTGTTAAATGTCCCACTGATGTCTGTCCCAATGAAATGACTACAGCAAGGCGCTGTGATTAGTATAACTCTGGTCTGGTCATTGAGAATCATACTCCACAGATACAGGTCAGAGACAGATAGCGGCACTATAAATGGAACCAAGGATGAGACGTAAAGTAAATATAAGTGGAGAGCTTTTAACATTTTACCAATTGTTAAATCATTTGATATGGCCCATGTACTTTATCTAAAAAAACTGGTTGTAGAGAGTTTACATATAAAATAATATTTCCGGTTCTCACCAGAAATGTTTGAAACATAGAAACATAGAAAATAGGTGCAGGAGTAGGCTATTCGGCCCTTCGAGCCTGCACCACCATTCAATGAGATCATGGCTGATCATTCCCTCAGGAATGGGGTACTGAAGTTGAATGTTCAGCCATGAACTCATTGAATGGCGGTGCAGGCTAGAAGGGCCGAATGGCCTACTCCTGCACCTATTTTCTATGTTTCTATGTTTCTACCCCTTTCCTGCTTTCTCTCCATACCCCTTGATCCCCTTAGCCGTAAGGGCCACATCTAACTCGCTCTTGAATATATCCAATGAACTGGCATCAACAACTCTCTGCGGCAGGGAATTCCACAGGTTAACAACTCTCTGAGTGAAGAAGTTTCTCCTCATCTCAGTCCTAAATGGCCTACCCCTTATCCTAAGACTGTGTCCCCTGGTTCTGACCTTCCACCTGCATCTAACCTGTCCAGTCCCATCAGAATCTGCTATGTTTCTATGAGATTCCCTCTCATCCTTCTAAACTCCAATGTATAAAGGCCCAGTTGATCCAGTCTCTCCTCATATGTCAGTCCTGCCATCCCGGGAATCAGTCTGGTGAACCTTCGCTGCACTCCCTCAATAGCAAGAACGTCCTTCCTCATAATAGGAGACCAAAACTGAACACAATATTCCAGGTGAGGCCTCACCAAGGCCCTGTACAACTGCAGTAAGACCTCCCTGTTCCTATACTCAAATCCCCTAGCTATGAAGGCCAACATACCATTTGCCTTCTTCACCGCCTGCTGTACCTGTATGCCAACTTTCAATGACTGATGAACCATGACACCCAGGTCTCGTTGAACCTCCCCTTTTCCTAATCTGCTGCCATTCAGATAATATTCTGTCTTTGCGTTTTTGCCCCCAAAGTGGATAACCTAACATTTATCCACATTATACTGCATCTGCCATGCATTTGCCCACTCACCTAACCTGTCCAAGTCACCCTGCAGTCTCTTAGCGTTCCCCTCACAGCTCACAACGCCACCCAGTTTAGTGTCATCTGCAAAGTTGGAGATATTACACTTAATTCCTTCATCCAAATCATTGATGTATATTGTAAAGAGCTGGGGTCCCAGCACGGAGCCCTGCGGCACTCCACTAGTCACTGCCTGCTATTCTGAAAAGGACCCGTTTATCCCGACTCACTGCTTGCTGTCTGCCAACCAGTTCTCTATCCACGTCAGTATATTATCCCCAATACCATGTGCTTTGATTTTGTACACCACTCTCTTGTGTGGGACCTTGTCAAAAGCCTTTTGAAAGTCCAAATACACCACATCCATTGGTTCTCCCTTGTCCACTCTACCAGTTACATCCTCAAAAAATTCCCTTTCATAAATCCATGCTGACTTGAACCGATCCTGTCACTGCTTTCCAAATGAAATGCTATTTCATCCTTAATAATTGATTCCAACATTTTCCCGACTACTGATGTCAAGCTAACTAGTCTATGATTACCCGCTTTTTCTCTCCCTCCCTTTTTAAAAAGTGGTGTTACATTAGCTACCCTCCAGTCCATAGGAACTGATCCAAAGTCGATAGACTGTTGGAAAATGATCACCAATGCATCCACTATTTCTGGGGCCACTTCCTTAAGTACTCTGGGATACAGACTACCAGGCCTCGGGGATTTATCGGCCTTCAATCCCATCAATTTCCCTAACACAATTTCCCGCCCAATAAGGATATCCTTCAGTTCCTCCTTCTCACTAGACCCTCGGTCCCCTAGTACTTCCGGAAGGTTATTTGTGTCTTCCTTCGTGAAGACAGAACCAAAGTATTTGTTCAATTGGTCTGCCATTTCTTTGTTCCCCATTATAAATTCACCTGAATCTGACTGCAAAGGACCTACGTTTGTCTTCACTAATCTTTTTCTCTTCACATATCTATAGAAGCTTTTGCAGTTAGTTTTTATGCTCCCGGCAAGCTTCTTCTCATACTCTATTTTCCCCCTCTTAATTAAACCCTTTCTCCTCCTCTGCTGAATTCTACATTTCTCCCAGTCCTCAGGTTTGTTGCATTTTCTGGCCAATTTATATGCCTCTTCCTTGGATTTAACACTATCCTTAATTTCCCTTGTTAGCCACAGTTGAGCCACCTTCCCCATTTTATTTTTACTCCAGACAGGGATGTACAATTGCTGAAGTTCATCCATGTGATCTTTAAATGTTTGCCATTGCCTATCCACCGTCAAGCCTTTAAGTATCATTTGCCAGTTTATTCTAGCCAATTCACGGCTCAAACCATCGAAGTTACCTTTCCTTAAGTTCAGGACCCTAGTTACTGAATTAACTGTGTCACTCTCCATCTTAATAAAGAATTCTACCATGTTATGGTCACTCTTCCTCAAGAGGCCTCGCACAGCAAGATTGCTAATTAGTCCTTTCTCATTACACATCACCCAGTCTAGGATGGCCAGCTCCCTAGATGGTTCCTCGACATATTGGTCTAGAAAACCATCGCTAATACACTCCAGGAAATCCTCCTCCACCGCATTGCTACCAGTTTGGTTAGCCCAATCAATATGTAGATTAAAGTCACCCATGATAACTGCTATACCTTTATTGCATGCATGCCTAATTTCTTGTTTGATGCTGTCCCCAACCTTACTACTACTGTTTGGTGGTCTGTACACAACTCCCACTCGTGTTTTCTGCCCCTTGGTATTCCGTAGCTCCACCCATACTGATTCCACATCATCCAAGCTAATGTCCTTTCTTACTATTGCATTAATTTCCTCTTTAACCAGCAATGCCACCCCGCCTCCTTTTCCTTTCTGTCTATCCTTTCTAAATGTTGAATACCCCTGGATGTTGAGTTCCCAGCCTTGGTCACCCTGGAGCCATGTCCCTGTGATGCCAATTACATCATACCCGTTAACTGCTCAGTTAAGTGAGCAGTTAATTCGTCCACTTTATTCCAAATACTCCTCGCATTGAGGCACAGAGCCTTCAAGCTTGTCTTTAGAACACACTTTGCCCCTTTAGAATCTTGCTGTAATGTGGCCCTTTTTGCTTTTTGCCTTAGGTTTCTCTGCCCTCCACTTTTACTTTTCTTCTTTCTATCTTTTACTTCTGCCCCTATTCTACTTCCCCCTGTCTCCCTGCATAGGTTCCCATCCCCCTGCCATATTAGTTTAACTTCTCCCCAACAGCACTAGCAAACACTCCCCTTTGGACATTGGTTCCGGTCCTGCCCAGGTGCAGACCGTCCGGTTTGTACTGGTCCCACCTCCCCCAGAACCGGTTCCAATGTCCCAGGAATTTGAATCCCTCCCTTCTGCACCACTCCTCAAGCCACGTATTCATCTGAGCTATCCTGCGATTCCTACTCTGGCTAGCACGTGGCACTGGTAGCAATCCTGAGATTATTACTTTGAAAAAGGATTTGCAGAGGGATTCATTCTTTATTTTTGAATTTTGGAACTTTTAATTTCTGGTTTCCCAGTGACATATTTATTTGGAAGGTATGAACAGAAGTCTTCAGCCACTTATTCTAAACAGGTCAGCATCCCTGCTGAAATGGCAGAGAGTGATTTTTGCTGAACATGTTAGCTGCTCATATGCTCGTATCCAATAGCATAATGTCAGTTTGAATTTAACAACTTTAGATCTTAACCACTGCTCTCATTTGCTCTTGGGCATTTGGTACCCATTTACTCCTCCTCTGGATCCATCTTTTGTTTCTATACTTGTCCCATTATCACCTCCTTCTGCCTTGCATCATCATCCCATTTGTCATTTAATCACTCCGGCCCTCCACCCTATCACAGACCTTCCTTTTTGTTCTTTCCCTGCCCCTTCCCTTTCCCCCAGCCCTGTATTTGTTAAAAGCTGTTCACCTGTAATATCTTTCAGTTCTGACGAAAGGGTCATCGACCTGAAACTTTAACTCATTTTCTCTCTTCACAGATGCTGCCTGACCTTTTTCTGGATTTATTTCAGATTTCCAACATCTGCAGTAGTAGCACAATATCACTGCTATAATGAAACTTAAGTGAAAAAGTGTATTGCCCGACATTTCCATGGGGCGAGGCAGGGGGAGGACATTTTCTGACCTCCCGGCATAATTTCGGAAGGAATCCTGGAGAAGCGGCGTAAATGACTGTTTCCGTTCTTTCTCTGGGGTTTCAGTCGATTATCCGCAGAATCTGCAGTGGGATATCGAGGACCCCCCCAGGGGACATTCTACCCAAATATGTGCATAGACGCACGCATATGTGTGCCAATTATAAAGATATTCGAAGAGTGAATGAACGCTTTTGCTCATTGGAAAATGGTCTTAACATTTGGTCGATGCCTTGCATAGGTTTCAGGGTTAGTCACTATTAAATGAATAACATGTCAAAGTTTGTTTGATAACGCTTCTGTGAAGCTGCTTGGGATGTTTTACTACGTTAAAGGCTCTATATAAATGCAAATTATTGTTTTTGCTTATAGAATGTATGCTCTTTTATCTGATTTTTTAAAAAGTATGTCAGTTGAACAGAACTTGTAGGCCAAATGTAGGAGGATGATTCACAACAGGCTGGGGATAAAGTGGGAATAATTAGTAATCATTTTATGGGCTGCATATAGTGACACCATTATTCACAGCAGAATTAAGATGATTGGTTAATTCCCCCGTCAATCACGCCTGGAAACCCCACTGCTGTAAGTGACTGGTGTTGATTTTAATCACATAATTTGTATATAACTATCCTCCACTAACTATAATTTGCTAGAGAAATTTGTAACATGTAACTATCCTCCATTCACTTGTAGAAATCGCCCTGCTTTTATCAGGAGAAGTTGCTGTAGTTTGGGTCATGAGTTCTATTTCCTCTAGTTCCAAGAGATTCTTTTTAAATATACTCTGTAGACTGTTTGCTGTAGTGCGCTGCTTAAATAGGCTCTGCTGAGTAAATAGACTTTGCTGTAAAATAGACGGTTTGCTGTGAGTCCTGCCGTAACTCCTGTCCCACCTCCAACTCATTGGCTGTCAAAGTGGTGTCAATAGAC
This sequence comes from Pristiophorus japonicus, assembly GCF_044704955.1. Taxonomy (NCBI): domain Eukaryota; kingdom Metazoa; phylum Chordata; class Chondrichthyes; family Pristiophoridae; genus Pristiophorus; species Pristiophorus japonicus. The sequence goes on along the minus strand of NC_091991.1, from coordinate 167,353,629 downwards.
ACTCTGAATTCAAACACAGAAACCAGCAATACTGCAATCATTTCTTGTTCAAGCAAGTTATGCATAGGGGGCAAAATTGCCCCGCGCCCAATTAGGGGCGGTGACCTTCCGGGGCTGGGATTTTCATCGCCTGACAGAGAAGTTCCGCCCCCAACGTGGAATTGGGCCTTATGTCCCTCAAAGGAAGTGGAACGTAGTCTCCGTCGTTCCGCTTCCTTTCAGGGTCGGTAGCGCTACGCAGATGCTCCACGTAACGCTGACGTGCTACAACGCCCCTCCCCTTCAATTAAAGGGGAAAGCCACTGCGCACTCTGCATGGCCCTTTGGTGGCCGCCACTGGGCCACCAGGGACGCGTGAGACTGCGTTAGCAGCCCGGTCCATGCTAGGGTTGCCACGGTCGGGCCGACCCGAGATCCGGCTGACCAACAAAGATGGCGGCCCGGGGCGCCCCAGGAGCGGATGCCCACAATTTCTCCCGCAGTGCGTTGAGGTCGACGCAGGGCGGTGAGGGGTCGCCGTGCAAGGCGATGGCATCATCACCAGTTGCACGGCGGCCCGGAGCGTTAACCGCGGGGCCATACTGTTTTCAGATGTATTGGCAAAATTGCCCTCTCCTGCTACATAGTAAAAGTTACAGGCAGGAGAAGACTTTTGGTCCATTTAGCCCACCTACCCACTGTATTCCTTTAGTGTGTTTCTAATAACCCTGAATCCCTTTTGTCGGCAAGAACCTGCCGTGAAACTTATTGCGGTTTCTTGTTCCATCGCCTTTGCTGGTAACCAGGAGCGGTGTTTGCTTGCTATGGAGCTCCAAGCAAAGGTTTGGTGAGGGGCCCCTACATTAATAAAGCAGAAATCACTAAACTGGACCCTGGCTCTCCTGCAATCACATGGTCCTAATCTGTTTCATCCAGACGCCACCCTTTTAGTAAGAAAAAGGTTTCTGCTTGACTTTTAACCAGGGACCTAGCGGGTGTGAGGTAAACATGACAACCACTACACTGCAGAAACCAAGACCTACTATAACCCTTAATGTTTGAATTAAGCTATTATAGTGACTGATATCATTTAAATTGGCCCTGAATGCATTCTTTAATTAAAATCTATCAGTTGTGAAAAGTGTTATAAAATCAAAAATTTTTAATGTAAAATTGAAAATTCTCTGCCTAGGTGCTGGAACGAGAAACCTTAATTGGTTTCAAGAAAGACCTAGGCAGGTCCTTGCATTTTATTAAACACTGCAGGTGTGTGGGGAGGTGGTTGGGGATGTTGAATCAGCTTTGGAAATACTATAACTTTCAAGTTTGCTGCTGGCACCCTTGATTACCCAATGGGACCGATGTAGGATCACATCACTGCCTCGTTATCTCAGCCTGGGTGTGTAACTAGAGCATGCGATTTGTGCAACAAGTGATTTATTGCTGTTCAGATCTATTCAAAACCATTACCCCCACCCCCAACTTCCTGGACTTTTTACACAGAATTGAAGTAATTTGTGGGATTTGTTGCATGCGGTCATTTGTGCTAATTACTTGCCTTATTTATAAATTGGATAAAAGAAAGGAGTAAGAAATGAAAAATATCTTAATGGCCTCATCTTAGAGTTTAAATAAAGTCATGGGAATGTCATCTCAACTAACTTTATTTTATTAGAAACAAATTCGACTGACCAACCACAAAAATAAGATGGCAGGTGAAACTTTTAGAGGCCTTGCGTCCAGACTTTCCAATCGCGCCCTCACGCCACCTGCTTTGATCAAGACTCAGTACTGTGAATGGGGCCGCTGAAAATTTACCCCCATATTTCTGTAATCGACCAGAATCACATAATAATGAGAATCCAAATCCATTCTCAAATGCAGGTGGGGAATGGCAATAAACAATATATTGTACTGGGTGCTGCGTGAGAAAATGTCACTGGCAGGGCAGATCATCAGGCCACACCCAAAGCGCCAACCTGTTCTGATGTTGCTTCATGTTGAAAATAAGTAGCAACAACCTTTCAGATTCACTTCAGCTTATACAACAGGCGCTTTGGCAAAGCTGTTAGATAAAAGAATATATTGTTGGGCGATTCACAATGCATCATCAAATGATTTCATGACAACTGGGAGTATGTTTTCCTTCTCTCCTACTGAACCTGCCATATTCAAATACTCTTTGATGGCAGTACAAGTTACAATTCCCTCGAGCTTCTTATGTCTAATAAAAAAATAAAAAGGCAAAAGGTAGCGATAGGGGTAATGATAACCAGAGCGTGACAGCAAAGAGCAGAACGTATACACATAAGACAAAATTAAAAGCTCTATATCTGAACGCATGCAGCATTCGCAACAAGATAGATGAGTTGACAAATAGAAATAAATGGGTATGATCTGATTGCCATTACAGAGACGTGGTTGCAAGGTGTCTAAGGATAGGAACTGAATATTCATGGGTATTTGCCATTTCGTAAGACTAGGCAGAAAGGAAAAGGAGGTGGGATAGCTCTGCTAAGGGATAAGATCAGTGCAGTGGTGAGAAATGATATTGGCTCAGAAGATCAAGATGTAGAATCAGTTTGGGTGGAGATAAGAAATAATAAGGGAAAGAAGTCACGGGCCCCCAAACAGTAGCCACACTGGAGCACGAAGTATAAATCAAGAAGCAATGGAGGCTTGTAAAAAGATATGGCAATAATCATGGGCGATTTTAATCTTCGTATTGATTGGACAAATCAAATTGGCAAAGGTAGCCTTGAGGAAGAGTTCATACATTGTATGTGGGATGGTTTCTTGGAACAATACGTTGTGGAACCAACCAGTGAGCAGACTATTTTATATCTGGTAATGTGTAACGAGTCTGGATTAATTAATGATCTTGTAGTGAAGGATCCTCTTGGAAAGCGTGATCATAGCATGGTAGAATTTCAAATTCAGTTTAAGAATGAGAAAGCTAGGTCTCAAACTTAAATAAAGGTAATTACAAAGGTATAAAGGCAGAGTTGGTTAAAGTGGGCTGGGAAAATATATTAAAGGGTAAGACTAGAAAAACAGTGGCAAACATTTAAGGAGATATTTCATAACTCGCAGCAAAGATATATTCCAGTGAGAAAGAAAGACTCTGAGAAGGATCAACCATCTGTGGCTAACTAAGGAAGTAAAGGATGGTATCAAATTGAAAACAAAGGCATACACTGTTGCAACGAACAGTAGAAGGCTAGAGGATTGGGAAATTTTTAGAAACCAGCTAAGGATGACTATAAAAATGATAAAGAGAGAAGATAGCTTATGAGACTAAACTAGCAAAAAATATAAAAACAGACAGTAAGAGCTTCTACAAGTATATAAAAAGGAAGCTAAAGTAAACATTGGTCCCTTAGAGATGAGACTGGGGAATTAAAAATGGTGGAGACTTTGAACAAATATTTTGTATCGGTCTTCACGGTAGAAGACACTAAAAGCATCCCAACAATTCATAATCAAGGGGCTTTGGTGGGGGAGGGGGTGGACCTAAAACAACACTATCACTAGAGACAAAGTACTATGCAAACGAATGGGACTAAAGGTGGACAAGTCCCCTGGACCCGATGGCCTGCATCCTCGGGTCTTAAAAAAGATGGCTGCAGAGATAGTGGATGCATTGGTTGTAATCTACTAAAAGCCCCTGGATTCTGGAGAGGTCCCAGCAGACTGGAAAACCGCAAATGTAACACCCCTATTTAAGAAAGGAAGGAGACAGAAAGCAGGAAATTATAGACCAGTTAGCCGAACCTCCGTCATTGGGAAAATGCTGGAGTCCATCATTAAGGAAGTAGTAGCACGACATTTAGAAAATCATAATGCAGCCAAGCAGAGTCAGCACGGTTTTATGAGTGGAAAATCATGTTTGACAAATTTGCTGGAGTTGTTTGCGGATGTAACAAGCAGGGTGGATAAAGGGGAACCAGTAGATGTCATGTATTTGGATTTCCAGTAAGCATTCGATAAGGTGTCACATAAAAGGTTACCGCACAAGATAAGAGCTCATGGGGTTGGGGGTAATATATTAGCGTTGATAGAGGATTGGCTAACTAACAGAAAACAGAGAGTTGGGATAAATGGGTCATTTTCAGTTTGGCAAACTGTAACTAGTGGGGTGCCACAGGGATCAGTGCTGGCACCTCAACTATTTACAATTTATATTAATGACTTGGATGAAGGGACCAAGTGTAATGTAGCCAAATTTGCTGATGATGCAAAGATAGGTGGGAAAGCAAGTTGTGAGGAAGACACAAAGAATCTACAAAGGGATATAGATAGGCTAAGTGAGTGGGAAAAAATTGGCAGATGAAGTATAACGTGGGAAAATGTGAGGTTATCCACTTTGGTCAGAAAAATAAAAATGCAAATTATTATTTAAATGGGGAGTGATGACAAAATTCTGCAGTACAGAGGATCTGGGGGTCCTTGTACATGAAACACAAAATGTTAGCATGCAGGTACAGCAAGTAATTAGGAAAGAAAAAAGAAAGACTTACATACATTTATATAGCGTCTTTCACGACCACTGGATGTCTCAGTGTGTTTACAGCCAATGCAGTCACTGTTGTAATGTGGGAAATATGGCAGCCAAATTGCGCACAGCAAGCTCCCACAAACAGAAATGTGATAATGACCAGATAAACTATTTTTGTTATGTTTGAGGGATAAATATTGGCCAGGACACCGGGAAGGAAGGCAAATTGAATGTTGGCCTTTATTGCAAGGGGGACAGAGTATAAAATAGGGAAGTCCTGCTACATGTGTACAGTGCATTGGTAAGACCATATTTGGAGTACTGCGTAGTTTTGGTCTCCTTATTTAAGGAGGGATATACAGGTTGAGCGTCCAAAATCCAGAGTTCCGGAATCCGTAAGTTCCGGAATCCGGACTCCGGAACGATCCGTGGCGGGGTCACCTGGAATCTGGACCGGACGACCCTTCCGACCTCAGGGCCTCACCCCTGTCCAACCTCGGGGCCTCGCCCCTGATCGACCTCAGGGCCTCGCCACTGCCTGACCTCGGGGCATTGCTGCTGCCCGACCTCGGGCCTCGCCTCACCGCCCTTACCTCGGGACCTTCTCGCCAGCCTGCCCGAGCACCTCTTCGGCGGGGCAGGCCTGCCCGAACACCTCCTTGGCGGGGCCCCGCCCAACAATGACATCCTTGGCAGGGCCCGCCGGCCCGATGACAATCTCCTTGGCGGGGCCCGCCCGACGACGACCTTCTTGGCAGGGTCCTGCCCGACAACAACCTCGGCGGGGCCCACCTGAACACCTCCATGGCGGTGGGGGCCGCCTGAACACCTTCTTCGCAGTGGAGCCCACCCGAACACCTCCTGGACAGGGCCGGCGACCCGAGCAGCTCCTCAGAGAGCAACCCCCCCCCCCACCCCCCACTTTCTGACGTTCCGAAATCCGGAAATACCCGAACCTGGGATTCGGGACGCTCAATTGTACTTGCATTGGAGGCAGTTCAGAGAAGGATCATGAGGTTGATTCCTGAGATGAACAGGTTGCCATATGAAGAAAGTTGACCAGATTGGACCTATGCTCATTAGAATTTAAAAGAATGATCTTATTGAAATGTATAAGATTTTGAGGGGGCTTGACAGGGTAAATGCAGAGAGGATGTTTCCCCTCATGAGGGAATATAGAACTAGGGGGCATTGTTTCAGAATAAGGGGTTGCCCATTTAAAACGGAAATGAGAAGGAATTTCTTTTCTTGGAGGATCATGAATCTTTGGAATTCTTTGCCCCAGAGAGCTGTGGAGGCTGGGTCATTGAATATATTTAAGGTGCAGATAGACAGAATTTAGAACGATAAGGGAATGAAGGATTAAGGGGAGCAGGCAGGGAAGTGGAGTTGAGGCCAGGATCAGATCAGCCATGATCTTATCAAATGTCGGAGCAGTCTCGAGTGGCCAAATGGCAAACTCCTGCTCCTATTTCTTATGTTCTTATGTCTCAGAGCAGAGGGTGATGAAGGGCACTGATCAGGTGGGAGAGAAAGAGAAAGATTAGGGAAGTGAAAGCAATTCCATAATCTTTAAGGGCTATTGAAAGGTGGAGGTTTTTAAACATACAGTTCCATACAAAGAAAGACCAGCATTTATAAAGGGCCTTTCACAACCGCAAGATGTCCCAAAGTGCCTTACAGCCAATGAAGTACTTTTGAAGTGTAGTCACTGTTGTATTATAGGAAACATGGCAGCCAATTTGCACACAGCAAGCTCCTTCAAACAGCAATGTGATAATGACCAGATAATCTGTTTTTTCATGATGTTGGTTGGTTAGGACACCGGGGACTACTCACTTGCTCTTCTTTGAACACTGCCATGGGATCTTTGATGTCCACCTGAGAGGACAGATGGGGCCTCGGATTAACATTTCATCCAAAAGAAGGCACCTCCGACAGTGCAGTACTCCCTCAGTACTGCACTGGACTGTTAGCCTTGCTTATGTCTCTGGAGTGGGACTTGAAGACACAACCTCCTGACTCAGAGGTGAAAGTTCTACCACTGAGCCACGGTTGACACTTCAAGGGTCCAGTGACTGATGGAGGAGCAAAGAGCAGGGAGAAGGAAGTGAGCCGTTTCTTGAGGACCAGAGGGTGATTGAAGGAAATTGCTGAGGTAGGGTGGGGTAAGGCCATGGAGGGATTTGAAGGCAAAAACAATGATCTTGAAATCAATTTGCTGGGATCATGGTGAGCTGGGGGGGACTTGGGAAGGATAGGAACAATGGTAGACTGGGACTCGATCCATCTGAAGATGTGGGAAGCATGTGTTCTGAATGTTTATAGTCTGTAGGGCTGAAATTCAGGGTCTCAAAGAGACCCATTAATACCCGTTTGCGGCGGCTATTCCTAAAAATGGCCACTTTGGGGTCAACAAGCTGCTCCAATCAAAATTCAGGTCAGGGATTTTTCGGCCTGGACCCCATCCCGCCTAAGTAGATGCACTGCCCAATTAAAATCAAATAAATACTTACCTATCCATTTTCAGCTCGATCCATCTATTCCCCGCTGCGCCATGCCCCTGGCAGGTTTTTCTGCCGATGCACCCTCTGGAGACTGTGTGCAGCCGGCAGCGCGGCCGCCTTAAAGGAGAGGGCCACTGCTGCGGCCGCAATGGGAGAATTTTTGCCAGCCGATCGGCCGGCAAAATACTGGCCCCGGGTTGTCCGGACCGGCAGCCTGGCACCCCCTCTTGTGTGCCAGGTCACTGGCCCTGGTGAGAACCCTCCCTGATGGCCCAGTGGCTAAACTTAAAAAATGATTGAATCTCTCCCCTTTAACAGAGGGGAGAGAGCGTTGTGACGCACACGCGTTGTAACATCACCATGTTGAATGACAGCGGCGGACGGTCCAACTGATCCATTTTCATCCGGTCAGCCTGGCTTTAAGTCTAAAATCCACCTCATTATGATCCATTTCCTGTAGGAAAATGGATCTACTCACCGCACCAAGATTTCCAGCGATGAGTACGAGTTAAAAACTCATAGGTGCGCCAGCGCCAGTTTTCTGGCCCACCTGAATTTCGGCCCCTGTGAAAAGTGGAGGCAAACAAGGAGAAGATTGGAGAAATTGTGCCTTGAGACAATATCCACTTTCTCGTAAAATGTCCCAGAGCACTTCATAGAGCGTAATCAAACCAAAGAGCCAAAGGAGGAGCTATTATGCGAGCTTACTAAAAGCTATGTCAAAGAGGTAGGTTTTAAGGAGGGTCTCAAAGGATAGAGAAAGGCAGAGAGGTTTTGGGAGGATTAAAGGTTTAGATTAGAATTTCAGAAAAAGTAGGAGAGAGGTTAAGCTTATGTGTGTTTCAAAGGTGGAAGAAAGCAGCCATAGGAACAGATTGAATGCGGAAAAAGTGAAGCTGAATACAAGGTCTGGCAGTACCTCTCCTTAGTCAGCCTGAGAAGCTCTGCCACTCCATGCCAATTCTTGCACACAATGGACTGCCACTTGCATCCTGAGGCACACATGAAACAATAGGCACAAATCCATCTTTCAGCTCGGAAAATCCCTTTTGGTCTCAATTGAACATAGCAAGCAGGTAAACGAAAAGTTGCAATTGGAACATCAGTCCGCTTCGGACAATTTGTCTCATTGCAGTCTTCTGGAGCCTGTTGGTTGTATATTTCAGCTGTAAGTGACAACACGTGGCTGGTAAAGTAAATATGGAGGCAGAGAAAAGTGCTTTGGTCCCTGTAAAAGCTCCATCGCTGCTGGAGCATCCCTTGGGCTGAATCCAGTTGGATGAAGGGAGCCCAGGCCAATCTAGTTCGAAGCAGATAGGAAATTGAGCATGGTTTCACTGAAGTGCATCAACCCCACGACACCGTTTTAACATTAAGCATTTGTATATGTAACATTTAAATGAAGTAAGGGCTCCTTTATGGTTAGGCAAAATACAGCAGATACTGGACATCTGAAATATAAACAGAAAATGCTTTCAGACGGCCCTTGGCCCTAAAGTGATGCAGATCCGGCTGAATGACGGGGCCAGATTCTTTTGTTACTACTGTCTGTTCCATTCCTGTGCCTCTGGCCTTCCACGCCACTCTCTTTCATTGTTAAGGCTTAAACATGAAGAATGAGCAATTGGATGACGTGCTGAAAGACTGCCGTCATTTGTGGAGCTATATTCACAAATTCTTAGAAGTTAATGAACTCGTGAATCACTGCCTTCAGGAGAGGTGCAGATGGAGAAAGAAAATAGGGAATAATTAAGAATAACTAATAATTGTTTCTGTGACCATTAGGAACAATACTTAAAGTGAACCTAATGTTTAGCAACGTATTGCAAAAGAAAGAATTCCTATTTAATTTCCTATTCTGAATATAAATAACCAAATTCCGTTCATGCCCCAAATATTCTTGCTGTACCTGACCTTGGGGTAAATTCACCTGTGTACTAATCCTTAGTACATTTTTTATTTCTTGTCAATAAATTCTTATGTCTCAGCTCATCATCATAGGCGGTCCCTCAGACGAGGATGACTTGCTTCCACATGAGTTCATATGTTTCAATGAAGGACCCAATGTTCCAGTCCTGAACTCCAATTGAAGGAGTGGAAGATGCCTGTGCGTGGATTTTTTTAACATGTGGTGACCATTGCGCATCAGCCACTATACGGGCTTGACAGAGCTAGGCCTTTATCTAGTGGCAAGGGTTAACCAGGATGACTGGAACCCTGCTCTGTTGCACTGACCTAGTGCACACACATATCGCAGTGTGGGCTGGCCCGTGATGCTCCTGGGCCCTCGGCTGATAGCAGGTGGTCATCACCTGCTAAGAGATGTTTGAAAATGGTCCATGGTTTATTGTTGTGTTGCTTTACCTCCCTTCCTCTAAGGAAACATGACTCCTGCTTGATGCTATTCATAACATATTTCTACAGTTGTCTGCTAATGATTTGCCTTTTTACTTAAGGCGATCTCACCCTCAGGAGGCCAATTTGAAGAGGCTGTCTCACCATTAGGACCCTTTCTAGTTATAAATGTTATGATTAACTTTAACTCTTCTCTTGACAGTTCTCTTTTTCAGATTTTTTTTTGTTTAAACAGTGGGTGCCAAATAAATCTCATCGGGAGTTGGCTGCAATGAAGGCGGGTACACTGCCCAGTATTGAGGCAGCAGAACCAGTTTTATTTCCGTTCCTGAAATGTGGGCATTGCTGGCAAGGCCACCATTTATTGCCCATCCCTGATTGCCCTGGAGAAGATGGTCGTGAGCGATGAAGGTACTCCCACAGTGCTGCAAAGGAGAGCGTTCCAGGATTTTGACCCAGCGAAGAAGAAGGAACGGTGATTTATTTCCAAGTCAGGATTGTATGTGACTTGGAGGGAAACTTGCAGATGATGGTGCTCCCATGCACTTGTTGCCCTTGTCCTTCTAGGTCAGTGATGGGCAAAATACGGCCCGCCAAGTCATTCTATCTGGCCTGCTGGATGGGACAGAAATAGAATGCGAGCCGGAGCTCGAGCTGCACATTCGTCTATCCATTTTCATTTCTCATGGGTCAGAGACAGACCCGAACTGCAGCCAAGGAAAAAACATAGTAATACTTAATTCAAATTAATAATTTGCAAAAGTGATTCTCCCTGGCCTGATCTTAAAAGGATCTGTTCCGTAATTCTAGGCCCCAATGGTGGACGTCCATACCCAGAATGCACTGCATACTCGAATATGCCCAACACATTTTAGAGTGGGGTCAAGGCTGCTCAGCTCCACAAATCTTTTACCAAAAAACGTGACCAGGGCTGCATCTTTCCTTTCCCGGTATCCAGAGTATGATGGCAGGGGAGTTTTCATCTGGCACCAATTGAGTCAGCATTAGTAATCTTTGCATAGGGTCATCAGGATGACTGAGGTGAAAAATTGACACTGTCACAGGCTCTAAAGAGGATACAGTTCTATTTCACAGCACTGATTTACAGAGCCCAGAAGATACCACAACATTTTAAACTTTTATCTTTGATTCATTTCTAAGCAGTATTGAATACATGGGGGGGTGGGGGGAGGGAAGGGGGGCGTGAATTGCCCCCTTCTTTAAGGCCCGTTACTAACGAGGCAGTATGGCCTTTCTGACTGGGGGCAGGCGGCGGGTCCGATCCATCCACAACTGTCCCCGGGCCGAGGGCGGCGGGAACAGCTTTCCGCCGTGTTTCCGCCCCGCCCACCAACCCCTTACTGCCTGGCGGTGACCCCTTTACCGTAAGGGAAATTGCCCTGCGGTAGGGCAGCTGCCGCTGGTCAGTGCCCCCCGACTGCTTCGCGTGACGGGAAGCTGCCTGTGGCTGGGCAGTGCGGCCGCCTTTATAGCGAGGGCACACAGCTGCGGCTGCCGTTTTATTTTAATTGTCGTCCGTCTTCTGAGTCGGCCCGACAATGGTGGCCGTTGGTTCAGCCGGGCCGCCAACAGGCAGGCTGTCACCCCCTTCTTGGTGCCGGACCGCTGGCCTGGACGAACTTCTCCCTGGTGGCCCAGTGGGCTCCACGTAGGCCTCACAGCGACCCTCCCCTTTAAATTAATGCGCCATTCTAATGGCCAATTTACCAGCAATTAGTGGGTTCAAGGCTTGCCCCAGGAGTTGAGGACAAAATTTAGGCTGACACAAGTGCAGTACTGAGAGGTGCTGCATTATTAGAGGTGGTGTCTTCCGATAAGATGTTAAACTGAGACCCTTTCTACATATTTGAGCGGTTTAGGTAAAAGATAAAGCTCTATTTGAAGAAACAACATTCCTCCCTCAAGCAATTCCACTGAAAAACGGATTGATGTAATTCTTCTTTTCTTGTCATCTGGGACATTTGCCAGCAATATCCAAGTCTTTACCACTTCAACTTTATATGCGAGCTTCAATTTCTTATTCAGCAAAATCAGGGGCACTCAATGTTTAAATAAAGCTTGAAAACACAAGCAGAGAAAGGTGAAAAAAAAAATTTAGATGTTACGATTTGTGATCTTAGCGTATCAATGATAATCGCCTTCAGGGACATTTTTCTGTCTCATTTTTATGAAGCCATTGATCCATTTAAGATAATCAGATTTTTTTAAATGGAAATTAAAAAAGCTTTGAACACTGTAAACCTGGACTAGAAACAGAAAATGTTGGAAATGTGTAGCATCTATTGGCCCCGGAAAGATAAAGATGCATTAACATTCTTGGGTTAATTGGCACTGACCACCCTGTGCTTGGGTTGGGAAATATAGTGATTTGGAATACCATTGAAAGGTCATATCTTTCTCTTGTACATAATGATTTATGGGATTTTTCCGTTTCAATTTCAGAATTCTTTATGTATGTTTCATTTGAACAGGGTCCAAATAGTGAACACTAATGGCAGACATTTATCCAAATATCCAGTCATCCCATAATCATAAGGCAAATATTTTGCAGATGCAATCATCAGATTTCAATTAAAATAGTTACTCAGACCGGCAGAAGGTGGGAATTGGTGTTCCACAGAGATCGATGCTGGGACCACTGTTGTTCACTATTTAAATAAATGATTTGGATACGGGAATCGGAATCAAAATTTGCAGATGACACCAAATTGTGGGGTATAGTTAATATAGTTAATAGTGAGGAAGACAGTTGAAAATCGGGCACCTGAGTGTCCAATATGGCGGGCGGCACGTGTGCACCAATTCCGCGTCGGAAGGGCGCCACCTGCATATTGGATTGGGCGAATATTTGGCGAAACATTTTGGGCAGAAATTGCTGGGAAATTGGCCATTAGAATGACGCATTAACGGAGCACACCATTATCAATTTGTTAAAGGATCCAGAGTAAATGAGGTACACCATAAGGTTTAATTCTCCGTAAATTGCCGGACAATTGTCACCGCTCCACCGATGGCTTCACCAAAGTCGATAAAGGTCCGATAAAATAGTTATAAAAACATCTCCAACTATTTCCAAGAGTTTGAAGTGTGCCCGAGGGTCAGCTGTGAGGGAGACTGAGCGGGAGGAGGTGGACTCCACAGGAGAGGAGCACCCTATTACCGCCTGCACCTGCGCCTCACCCCCATCACATATATGAACCCTTGTGCCAAGTTGCAATCTGGGAGTTGAGATACAGATGTTGCACCAAGGGGACATTGGAAGTAGATGGGCTGTGACTATTGGCAGCTGCTGGCTGCATCACTGGACTTATTGGGAGAAATGTTCCGGACTCCTGGTGGGTCAGTGGCGGGTGGACTCCCTGCCGGAGGAGCTCAGGCCTTTTGCCTGGAGCACGACCCATCTCCTCTATCTGGGAGTCTACCTTAGCCCCGACGAGGGAGCCTGGCCAGCGAACTGGCAGGAGCTGGAGGCCAAGGTCGCCGCTCGCCTAGGGCGCTGGACAGGACTGCTCCGAGTGCTGTCCTACAGGGGTCGAGCGCTAGTCATAAATCAGCTGGTGGCCGCAATGTTGTGGTACCGGCTGGTCACTTTGACCCCTCCCCCTGAGTTTGTCGCCAAGATACAGAAGAAGCTGGTGGACTTCTTCTGGAACAACAGGAAGCACTGGGTCTCTGCTGCGGTCTTGAGTCTCCCGCTTGAGGAGGGCGGTCAGTCGTTGGTGTGCGTCAGCGCCCAGCTCGCGACTTTCCGTCTTCAGACCCTGCAGAGATACCTTTACGTCGAGTCCCCTCCTAGGTGGTGTGCTCTGGCGATGTATTTCTTCCGCCAGCAGCGCGACCTCAATTATGACACGCAGCTCCTGTTTGTGAACTTGGGGGGTGTCAGGACCGCCCTCCGGGAGCTGCCTGTCTTTTACAAGGAACTCATCAGGGTCTGGAACAAAGTCTCCACCAAGCGCAGCTCTCCGCTGGCTGGAGTGGCGGCCGTCCTGCAGGAGCCGCTGCTCGGGAATCCGTACCTCCACGACCGAGGTTTTATGTGGCAGTCGGAAGAGAGGGCTGTGGCTGGTGAGGTGACCAGGGTCAGGGACCTGCTCGATGGCGGAGGAGCGGGTTGGATGGCGCCAGACACGCTGGCGCGGCGCCTAAATTCTGCCAACGTCCGCCACGCGGCCGATGCCATCGAGTCGCTAAAAACAGCTCTGGGCCCTGACTCCGTTAGGTGCATCGAGGAGGCTCAAGCACGCGGGGAGGTCCCGTCCGAACTGACCCCCGTCCGGACGGAATTCCTCATCGGCGCCAAACCCCGGAACCTCCCTCGGGGGCCGGCGCCTCACAACTTGAGCCGCCTCGGGGAAATCCCCTCCGTGCCTTTCAGTTCCGCGCGGAGGGGTTTCCTGTACGGGCTGCTCCTGCACACTCTCAACTTTGCCATCCTCGCCGGCCGTCCGGACACGCCATGGCGTACCATCTTGCCGTCCGGAGGAGGCGGGGGTCCCCGATGGAGGGCACTCTACGCAGGGGTCCTCCCACTATTCATAGGGGACTTGGCCTGGAGGGTGGTGCACGGAGCAGTGCCGTGCAACAAATCTTTAAGCCGGCTCACGGACTCCCAGGCCGCCTGCAATTTCTGCGGTCTGGAGGAGTCCGTGTTCCATGTTTTTATTGAGTGCACGAGGTTGCAGCCCCTGTTCCATTATTTGAAGGGGCTGCTCCTGAAATTCTGGCTGCACTTCAGTCCCACTCTCCTGATCTTTGGGCACCCTGTGCGGAGGGGAGCGGGTAGGTCCGAAGGCCTCCTCGTAGGACTGCTCCTGGGCACGGCCAAGGGTGCCATCAGCCGGTCCAGGCAGTGGGCGGTCGAGGGGGTCGTTCAACCTGACTGCCTGCCTCTCTTCCGCTCTTACATCCGGTCCAGGGTGTCCTTGGAGATGGAGCACGCGGTGTCCACCGGTACGCTCGCGGCCTTCCGCGAGAGGTGGGCACCGGAGGGACTGGAGTGCATCATCACGCCCGGCAACCAAATTTTAATTTGATTTTACGTTTTAAAGTTTAATTTGTTTTAATTGCCGGTGCTTTTAGTGTCCCCCTCTCCTTTTATAGGGGGCACTGGAAAAAGGAAAAAATTGTGATTTTAGTGCCCAAAAAAACCCACAAAAAAACCCAAAAAAAACAACAACAAAAAAAACAAAAAAGAAAAAAAGGGCCTTGTAAATGTCTGGTGTGTCATCCAGGTTGGGTGGCACGGATACATGTTTTATGTTTTGCAGGTAGACTCTAAAAGAATTTATATGAACCCTTGTGCCAAGTTGCAATCTGGGAGTTGAGATACAGATGTTGCACCAAGGGGACATTGGAAGTAGATGGGCTGTGACTATTGGCAGCTGCTGGCTGCATCACTGGACTTCATCCTCAGCCACCGGTTGCTGCAAGGCCTGTGCATCAGGCACAAAGCCTCAGGGTGGCCTTGGGAATGGCTGCCTCCCTGCCTGTCAGCAGCAGGTTCCTCAGTGGCCTGGACTGTCTCCCCAAGGTGGTCACACGGGCATCGGATGCAGTACAGTTGTACTCACGGTAAGCAAATCAACTGCCCTTGCAGCAACGTGGGAGAGGTTGCCCAGCTTCTGCACAATCGTCTCAGTGAGGTGCGTCATCTGGCAGTCGATGGACCCGAGATATCACAGATGCCTGCGATGCTCCTCAAACGTCCCCTTTCTCAGTCTTGGGTCCTTGTAGTCCTTCTCCCAATCCTTCTTAGACTGGGCCCAACGTTTGCCCTGTCTTACAGGGGACCGGGCTCCATCTCCCCACCTCCCAGTGCTCCCCAACAGATTAGTCTCAGTCTGAGAGTCCTCACTCACAGGCCCCGCGGTGACAGATTTGCGGCTGTCTGCAAGAGGAGAGGCAACCGTGTCTCATGCAGAGCCAAAGGGGCTGGGAGCTGGAGGGAAGGGTAGGCTCCCAGCGGGGGTTGGAACGGCTGGAAGTTGGTTGTGGTCATGCAACCTCCGCGCCCCCCCACAGCCGGCCCCTAATATTAGTTGCAAATGTTATAATGTTGCAGCAGCATGTTCATGTTCCACACCAGAAATAGCTACCTTCAGTATACAATGAGATAAAGGGCAAATAGCCTCAAGCAGTCTATGCCAGTGCTCAAAGACCGCACGAACATTCTCCCACCCCAATCTCCTTTTCCTACCTTGCAGCCATGAAACAGCTTTTAAACCATGCAGCCTATGGAAAACATAGAATCATAAAAATGTACAGCACGGAAGGAGGGCATTTTGGCACATCCTGTCCACGCTGGCCGCCCAAGAGCTATCCAACCCACTTTCCAGTTCTTGGTTTTACTTGCCAACATTCTTTCATGCTCTCTCTTTGCTTTCCTGATATCTTTTTTAATTGCCCTCCTGCACTTTTTATACTGCTCTAGAGTTTCTGCAGTATTGCGTTCTCGGTATCTGTCATAATCTTCCCTTTTTTTCCTTATCTTATCCTGTATGTCCCTTGACATCCAGGGGGCTCTAGATTTGTTAGCACCACACTTTTTTTTTTAAGGGAACATTACTTGCTCTGTACCCTCAGGATCTCCTCCTTGAACGCCTCCCATTGCTCTGACACTGATTTACCATCAAGTATCTGTTTCCAGTCCACTTTAGCCAAATTCTATCTCAGCTCAGTAAAATTTGCTTTACCCCAATTGAGGACATTTATTCCTGGTCCACCTTTGTCCTTTTCCATAACTACCCTAAATCTTATTGAATTATGATCACTAGCACCAAAATGCTCCCCCATTTCTGAAAACCAAGTCTAGAACTGCCGCCTCCCTTGTTGGGCTTGTACATTTTGGCTAAAGAGGTTCTCCTGAATGCATTTCAGACATCTCAAATCTGGTCTCCTGCTTAAGTTGTTCCTGGCCAGGAGACAAAGCATGAAGATATGGCACATGCCAACATGGCTCCAATCTCGTGCGATCCACAGTCGCCCCCCACACCATGGGAACCTCACAGCTGCCAGACCCTATCCTCATGGGGTGTGGGAGGGGCATGGAAAGCTGCTCGAGGAAGAAGGTCCCACCCCCATCCTGTCTGTGCCCGTTCTCACGCATTGTGCGCCATCTTGGCTAGCGTGGAGAGAATTGTGAGACCATCACATGGCTTGCTTACTGTGAGCGGCTTCTCATGCATTTGAACCTTCTCTACAGCAGAATCTTCACTTTGGAAAGGTCACTGACTTTTACATCTCGCTTGCCTTTGGATCCTGTCTTGAACCAACAAAGGGCCAGCCAAACTTCCCCCCAAACCCCACCCCATCGCCACACTCTAGCATTCACTATTAGCACTCTTTTAAAATTGAGGTAAGAATTCTGAAATAGAAACAGAAAATTCTTGTTAATGCTTACGTAGAAGATAAGGGTGTGACTGTTCAACAGTATTACAGATACCAATTTTCCCCAACCCTAGCCCAAGGAGCCAAGCCAATTAACACCAGAACATCAACTCATTTTTCTCTTTCAGATGCTGATAGAGGCGCTAAGCATTTCCAATATCTCCTGTTTTTAATAAAAACCTGAAGCACCATACTGCTGATGCTGAAAATTCAAAATGGTGAAAAACACTCAGCAGATCAGGCAGTACTATCTGGGGAGAGAAACAGATTCAGGTTGATTACCTTTCGTCAGGTTCTGAGCAGTCTGGCCCAGTTGGCTGTGTGGCACTAACAAGGGGCACTGGCAGGGTGTGTGACGAGGGAGCAGGAATGCTGCCATCCTGAGATCGGACAGCAAGTGCCTCTCCGACGGACCCAGGACCACTCTCCTGGTACAGCGCTGCAGCACTCCTACGGCTCTGCACGGGAATGGTGTGTAGGAATGCCGTGATGCCTTGGAAGCCCCAGTCAACACTGACCCCAGAGGCAAGATAGCAGTCATCTCAGCTTCCATGGCAGCGATGTTAGCGGCTGTGGAAGCTGTCAGCAGAGGCTCCAGCATAGTGGACACACTAATCATTTTCATGGAACTGACTGCTGAGTCCATGTTGGACAGAATGGTCTCGATGCTTGTACAAAGCCATGAGAGGGCTTGACAGGGTAGATGCTGAGAGGCTGTTTCACCTGGCTGAAGAGTCTAGAACTAGGGCTCATAATTTCAGGATAAGGGGTCGGCCATTTAGGACTGAGATGAAGGGAAATTCTTTCACTCAGAGGGTTGTGAATCTTTGGAATTCTCTACCCCATAAGAACATAACATAAGAATTAGGAGCAGGAGTAGACCATTCTGCCCCTTGAGCCTGCTCCACTGTTCAATAAGATTATGACTGATCTTATACCTCAACTTCACTTTCCTGCACTATCCCCATATCCCTTGATTCCTGTAATATCCAAAAATCTATCTATATTTACCTTGAATATACTCAAAGACTGAGCGATCACAGCCCTTTGGAGTAGAGAATTCCAAAGATTCACCACCCTTTGAGTGAAGAAGTTTCTCCTCATCTCAGTCCTAAATGGATGACCCCTTATTCTGAGACTGTGACCCCTGGTTCTAGACTTGTCAGTCAGGGGAAACATCCTCCCTGCATCCACCCTGTCAAGTCCTGTAAGAATTTTTCAATGAGATCACCTCTCATTCTTCTAAACTCTAGAGAATATAGGCCTTGACTACTCAATCTCTCCTCACAGGACAATCCTCCCATCCCAAGAATCAGTCTGGTGAACCTTCGTTGAACTCCCTCAATGGCAAGTATATCCTTCCTTAGGTAAGGAGACCAAAATTATGCACAATACTCCAGGAACAGTCTCACCAGTTAATGAGTATATTCAAGACTGAGAGCGATGATTTTGGGGCACTAAGGGAATCAAGAGATTTGGGGATAGGGTGGGAAAATGGTGTTGATGTAGAAGGCCAGCCATGATCTTATTGAATGGCGGAGCAGGCCCACTCCTGCTCCTATTTCTTTTGTTCTTATGATGCAAGTTGGAGCTGAACTCCTCCATTCTCTGAGCCAATGTGTGCAGGTGCACTAGCAGGCTCCTCATTGCACCTAGCCTTTCCGGATATTTACCCATCAGCCGCCTTTGGTAGCCTGGGCATCTGTGTCTCCTGCAGCAAAGTTAGTACGTGATCTCACCCTCCGGCGATCTGTCACTGGTGGAAGCCTAATCCCCTGCCCAACTCCGGCATTGACCTCCACGTGACCTCTTCCCACTGGCAGCGGAGGTGTTGCTTGGAGGGCTTTTTGCCACCTGGGGGAAATAGAATCTTCCTCCTCCTGTCCACAACCTGGATCAGAGCCTCCAACGTGGCACCTGAGAACCTGGCACTCTGTCTGGATCTCTTTGAGTTTCTACCGCATTGCTGTAATTCTATTGTCTGGGTTGAATTGGTGCTTGGAGACTGAAACGTGAGCAAATTGACCTTACACTTTCTTGTTTACTTGAAGCAGCAAGGACACACTAATTGTTATATATCATTG
This sequence comes from Pristiophorus japonicus, assembly GCF_044704955.1. Taxonomy (NCBI): domain Eukaryota; kingdom Metazoa; phylum Chordata; class Chondrichthyes; family Pristiophoridae; genus Pristiophorus; species Pristiophorus japonicus. The sequence goes on along the minus strand of NC_091991.1, from coordinate 167,334,796 downwards.
CTGCATGACAGAACCAGTTTAAGACATGTCATGCTACTTGTGTCATAAAATAAACACATAACTTTACAAGGTAAATAACTAGTTTCTTAAAAACATTATGAAAACACTCCTTACATGCAGCACTTTCATATAATGATTATGATGTGGTCGTATAATTTAGATGGTGGGGATCCATGATTACTAATCCATTTAAAAAGAAGTCCTTCGATCAAAAATGGTTTGAGAGCCACCCCTGCCATAGAGTACAAAAGAAAGGAAGCTATGCAAAACTGAAGTTATGCTAGAAAATCACAATATGGTTAGGCAGAGTCAACATGGTTTTATGAAAGGTGTATATCGTGTTTAACAAATTACTTGGAGTTTTTGAGGATTAACTAGATAAAGGGGAACCAGCGGATGTAGTATATTTGGATTTCCAAAAGGCATTCGATTAGGTGCCACATAAAAGGTTGCAACGCAAGAGCTCATAGGGTTAAGGGTAATATATTAGCATAGATAGAGGATTGGTTAATGGACAGAAAACAGAGAGTAGGGATTTTACGATTGGCAAGCTGTAACTGGTGGGGTGCCGCAAGGATTAGTGCTTGAGCCTCAGCTATTTACAATCTATATTAATGACTTGGATAAAGAGCCCGAGTACAATATATCCAAGTTTGCTGATGAGACAAAGCTAGGTGGGAAAGTAAGCTGTGAGGAACACACAAAGAGCCTGCAAAGGGATAAAGACAGGTGAAGTGAGTGGGCAATAAGGTGGCAGATGGATTATAAAGTGGGGAAATGTGAGATTATTCACTTCGGTAGGAAGAATGAAAAATTGAATGTTGAGAAATTATTTTAAATCTTGGTGTTCAGAGAGATTTAGGTGTCCTCGTATAGGAAACACAGAAGGTTAGCGTACAGATACAGCAAGTAATTAGGAAGGCAAATGGCATGTTGGCCTTTATTGCAAGGGGGTTGGAGTACAAGAGTAAGGGAGTCTTATTACAATTAGACAGGGCTTTGGTGAGCTTACACCTGGCGTTCAGTGCACAATTTTGGTCTCCTTATCTGAGAAAAGACATACATGCCTTGGAGGCAGTGCAACAAAGGTTCACCAGACTGATTCCTAGGATGGGAGGATTGTGCTTTGAGGAGAGATTAAGTAGACGAGACCTATATTCTTTAGAGTTTAGAAGAATGAGAGATAATCTCATTAAAGCACACACAATTCTTACAGGGTTTGATGGGGTAGATAACGGGAGGATGTTTCCCCTGGCGAGGGAGTCTAGAACCAGGGGTCACAGTCTCAGAATAAGGGATCGGCCATTTAGGACTGAGATGAGGAGAAATTTCTTCACTAAGAGGGTGGTGAATCTTTGGAATTCTCTACCCCAGAGGGCCTCGGAGACTCAGTGGGTGAGTATATTCAAGACAATGATCTATAAATTTTTGGATATTAAGGGAATCGATGGATATAGGGATAGTGCTGGAAAGTGGAGTTGAGGTAGAAGATCAGTCATGATCTTATTGAATGGCGGAGCAGGCTCGAGGGGCCGAATGGCCTACTCCTGCTCCTATTCTTATGTTCTTACTAAGGGTCTTTACAACTACGCAAATATTAAAAACAAATCTTTATATCACCTGTGATAAACATTTTCTTGTTTGAGGAGCGAGAAAGATTTTTTTTATTCGTACATGGGAAGTGGGACCCAACTGCAATTTTAACTCAGGCCTGAGGGGGGAAGCTGATGTGGCTTTCCCACCAGACTGAACCGGGTGGAAGGGGATCAGCAGGAGCTCTACACTGAATGCGTAGATCTCCCTTACCCCAGACTCCTCTCCCTTCCTGAATGCAAGATGCCTTGGAATCAATCCGGCCACTGACCTTGTGTCAGCAAGGTTTTCTGCCAATTCCTGCCGGTTCGGTGGATGTCGGGATTTAAATGAGGCCCAGGAGTTACATTGGCCCGGGCCTCATTTGTCCAGGACTCACCCAGCGTTACTATGGGGACCCGTGACATTAAAAGTACCAATTCTGAGAACAGTTAAGTTGAGTTATGGGCTTATTTAGTTACATTCAGAATGGCCCATGTTAGCTTTCAAGACATTGATAGTCTTTTTATTTCCTTATTTTCAATGTCATCATGCACATGTTCAAGAATGACATGCTTTTAATATTTGGATTCCAGAAAACTATATTTTCAAGATGTACTGTAGGGGGAAATTGTAAAAATTATCATTTGGAACATAGGAACAGGAGTAGGCCATTCAGTCCATCTCGCCAGCTTCGCCATTCAATTAGATCATGAATGATCTGTGCCGCAACTCCATTTATGAGTTTACCCTTATGAACTGTCAAATACTAAGATAGAAAATGAAGTTAAAACCTTATCATTTTTCAGCTATATTTTTCTAAATGTCTGCGCTCCTCTAATTCTGCCCTCCTGAGCATCCCTGATTGTAATCGCTCCACCATTGGTGGCCGTGCCTTTTGTTGCCTAGGCCCCAAGCTCTGGAACTCCCTGCTTAAACCTCTCTGCCTCTCTACCGCTCTTTCCTCCTTCAAGACGCTCCTTAAAATATACATCTTTGACCAAGTTTTTGGTTACCTGTGCTAATTTCTACTTATGCAGCTCGTTGTCAAATTTTTATCACATAATACTCCTGTGAAGCACCTTGAGATGTTTCACTGTGTTAAAGGCGTTATATAAATACAAGCTGTTGTTGTAAATATATCAACAGCCATTCCAAATTAGCTCCTGCACTCATTTTGAAACAAGAAAGCACTCCATAGGGACACAGTGAGGGTTCTAAGAACATATGAACTAGGAGTAGGAGTCGGCCATATGGCACTTTGAACCTGCTCCACCATTCAATAAGATCTTCGACCTCAACACTTTCCTCTCGAACCCCATATCCCTTGATTCCCCTAGATTCCATCTACTCTATCTACTCACCCTTGACTATACTGAATGATTCAACATCCACAGCCCTTTGGGATAGAGAATTCCAAAGATTCATAACACTCTGAGTGAAGAGATTCCTCCTCATCTCAGTCTTAAATGGCCGACCTCTTATCCTGATGCCTCTGAGTTCTAGACTCTCCAGCCAGGGGAAAAAACCTCTCAGCATATATCCTGTCAATTCCCCTCAGAATCTTGTATGTTTCAATGAGATCATCTCTCATTCTTCTAAACCCCAGAGAGTATAGGCCCATTCTACTCAATCTCTCCTCATAGGACAACCCTCTCATCCCAGGGATCAATCTAAGGCATGTATGTCCTTTCTCAGATAAGGAGACCAAAACTGTGCCCAGTACTCCAGGTATGGTCTCACCAAAGCCCTGTATAATAATAATAAGACTTCCTTACTCTTGTACTCAAACCCCCTTGCAATAAAGACCCACATGCCATTTGTCTTCCTAATTGCTTGCTGTACCTGCATGCTAACTTTCTGTGTTTCCTGTTCGAGGACACCTAGATCTCTCTGAACACCAAGATTTAATAATTTCTCACCATTTAAAAAATATTCTGGGGCTGAAATTGCCCTGCACCCCATCCTGGGGCGATAACCTTCTGGACCCGGGTCAGTTATTGCCCGGGCGGGAAGTCCTGCCCCCAGGCGTGGAATTGCCCTTTGGCTCCTCAAATGAGGCGGAGCGCTGAGGAATACTTGGCTGCATGATGGCAGTTGAGATGAGGGCCGCTATTGATGGGCCAACGGAAGTGTCGGCTGGCAAAAAAAGAAAGCGTCCTGGGGCACACACAGCCTCCCCTCTAAGGGACGCTCTGGGTGGATGTCAACAACCCGCGCCAGCCTCGCGTCCCGCGGGGCAATTTCCTCCGCAGGGCGCAAAGCGGTCGGCGCTAACTTCGAATCATCCCAAAAATTTCGAGGGCAAGTGTTGCCCCAGCAACCGCTGCCTGCCCCCGGGCGAAAAGGCAATTGCGCAACATTAGCGTCTCCTGGCGGCACTAACGGGGCGCAAAGAAGGAGAAATTTCGGCCCCCTCTGTTTTTCTATTCTTCCTACCAAAGTGAATAATCTCACATTATACTCCATCTGCCACCTTATAGCCCACTCACTTATCCTTTCATAAAACCATGTTGATTCTGCTTAATAATATTGGGGCTGAATTTGCGGCCCTTACGGGTGTGCCTGTGCCTGTAGGCATGCACAAAAACCCGGAACTTGCAATCTGACAAGAATCCTCTTGTCAGATCGTATGAATCTGACAGAAAAGGGCATTTGCTGACGGACAGTTGGGCTATTTGCCCAACTTCTGTCCAGCGAATGCCCCTGAAATTCTTATGCCTGGTAAAAGCAGGCGTAAGACCTGTTTTACCAGCGTAAGAGTTTTAAAAAATAGAAAAATTATTATTTTTTCACTAAATTATATATTAAAAACCCTGTCCATTAATGTAAATTTATTTTTTGCGCCATTAAAACATTTAAAACATTTTTTTTTAAATTACATTTTTTTTAAATAAATGTCATTTTAATTAATTTTAAATATGTAATTTTTAAAAACTTATTTCATATGTTTGTGTATTTTGGGGGTAAAAACGGAACTCACTATTAAGTATGAATGGGCTTCCCCCACTCTCATTAGTTGGGGAATCCCAACAGGCGCCCCTTGTAATCCCAGGGGCGCTTGTGAACCGCATTCGCTCCTGGGATACGCGGGCCTCTATGAAGGCCTACGCATAGAGGTCCAGGATCGCAAGTCGCCGAACCTCCCAGACCGCCAAGTAAGTTCGTAGATTTTTTGCAGGTCGGAGGCATCTGCCCGCTGGAAGCCTCCAACCACAAATTCTACCCCATTATGATTTTCTAAGTGCCCTGTTACCACTTCCTTAATAATGGATTCCAGCATTTTCCTGAAGACTGATGTCAGGCTAACTGGCCTGTAGTTCCCTGTTTTCTCCATCCCACATTTCGGTGCTGACATTAAAATATTACTGAGTCAGTGCAGCTCTCTGTCAGCAGCCAGTGCTTTCAGATATGTTATCAGTACTGGACAAGGATTGTTGGTTTTAGTGCCTTGGATTCCAACATCATTGAAGGAACATTGGAACAGGATTAGGCTATTTTGTCCCTCGTGCCTATTCCGCCATTCAATGAGATCATCGCTGATCTGTGACCTAACTCCCATACTCTCCTTTGCCCCATATCCCTTAATATCTTTGTTATCTGGTCATTATCACATTGCTGTTTATGGGAGTTTGCTGTGCGCAAATTAGCTGCCGTGTTTCCCACATTACAACAGTGACTACACTCGAAAAAGCACTTAACTGGCTGTAAAGCACTTTGAGACGTCCGGTGACAGGCACTATTTAAATGCAAGTCTTTCTTTCTTTAACAACAATCTATCAACTTCAGATTTAGAATTAACAATTGACCTAGCACCAATTGTTGTTCATTAAACTTGAAGCCGTATAGTAATCAGAAAATGAATTTAGGAACTGGATGAGGGCTACGGCTGTGAAATGGGACGTGCATTAGAATTCTGTGCATGGTTTGGATATGCCATGCCTTAAATTCCATTGCTTACCATATAATAAGCTGGAATGCTAATCTTTGTAAATTCTTCTGAAGGGTGGAGATGTTTCTTTCTATGTAAGAGCTGTAACAAATGACGGCTTTTGAAATGTCTCTGCTCTAATCCGTTTTGTAGGTGTGAATGGTTTGGGGCTCTAATCCAGTTTGTAGGTCTGTATGGCTGGGGTTCCTTCACTATTGTTGGCCTCACAGGCAATTATAAGGAGAAGCCTTGCTTCCATTTTTAAAAGCTCAAAATTGGCTCACACATGTTTTCAGCCTTTTGCGGAGGTGGGGCAATGACAGACAAGACCATAAAGCACAACAAACTCAATGTGGAGGCATAAAACAGAATCTGTGGGCAAATGGCAGAGTAGCATTGCCCCCCAACTCCTTGCATAATGGCTGACAAAGTGGGTCCGCTGCTGCATGAGGAGGATTGCCCTGGTTTGCACACCAGGGTGTTCTTCCCAGAGGACAACAGAGAGTATTGGTCCAGTAACATAGAATTTATGTTACTGGATTAATAATCCAGAGGCCTGAACTAATTATCTGGGGACATGAGTTTAAGTCCCACCACGGCAGTTGGGGTGATGTCAGGAAGCATCTATTCACGCAAAGGGTAGTGGAAATCTGGAAATCTCTCTCCCCCAAAAAACTGTTGAGGGTAGATCAATGGAAAATTTCAAAACTGAGATTGATAGATTTTTGTTAGGCAGGAGTATTGTTAAGGAATCAAGGCGGGTAAAAAGAAAGACTTGGATTTATATAGCACCTTTCATGACCACCAGACTTCTCAAAGTGTTTTACAGCCAATGAAGTACTTTTTGGAGTATAGTCACTGTTATAATGGGCAGATGGAGTTATAAACATACAAACATGAAGTGGGACAATAGGTCACACTGGACATATAATCAGACATGGATCATAGAATCATAGAAATTTACAGCACGGATGGAGGCTATTTTGGCCCGTCGTGTCCGTGCTGGCCAACAAGAGCTATCCAGCCTAATCCCACTTTCCAGTTCTCGGTCCGTAGCCCTGTGGGTTACGGCACTTCAGGTGCACATACAAGTACTTTTTAAATGTGGTGAGGGTTTCTGCCTCTACCACCCTTTCAGGCAGTGAGTTCCAGACCCCGGACACCCTCTGCATGAAGAAATTCCCCCTCAAATCCCCTCTAAACCTTCTACCAATTACTTTAAATTTGTGCCCACTGGTTGTTGACCCCTCTGCTAAGGGAAATAGGCCCTTACTATCCACTCAATCCAGGCCCCATATAATTTTATACACCTCAATGAGGTCTCCCCTCAGCCTCCTCTGTTCCAAGGAAAACAAATCCAGCCGATTCAATCTGTCCTCATAGCTAAAATTCTCCACTCCTGGCAACACCCTGGTAAATCTCCTCTGTACCTTCTCCAATGCAATCACGTCCTTCCTGTAATGCGATGATCTCCTGGACTAGTTTCGAGTGCCGAGATGGGTTGGAGAGGAAATTCCTGGATTTCTTTCCCCAAAATGGCCTGAGTTTTTTTTATAAAGGGTTAAATGTGAACGTGCAAAAGCCAGGGTAGCAACAGCTTCTACGCTGCTAAAGCAGCAGGACAGCTGTGAGTTATCTCAGGGTTGCAGTGACAAAATAGGAACCACTCACTTGAAATAACAGGATGGGTGAGGGACCTGGTTTTAGAAAAGCAAAGGTCACATAACGAAGCACAATTAAGATACAGCAGTCTGACAGGGGAGCCCTCTGGTATAACTCATAGCAAGGCGCAAGAGAGGTAAGATAACATTCTAATGTGTTTTATCAATCCCAGGACACAGTGAGGGTTGTGGGAAAGTACTGGGGACAAGTGTGGCCCGTATCGTACCTTTGCTTTGACCATTCGAATCAATGTCTGTCTCATTTATTGAATGTCTGACCATTATAGGCCGAGTAACTGTATGACAACCCTGTGTGTTCTTTGTTCGGGGAGAACGAGTGTGAGGAGTCAGCAGGGGCTGACTTGCAGGCTCGTTTCTCCCGTGCAAGCATAATAAATGGTACTTGTGTTTGATTCCTAACAGACTGTGTCAAGGTTAATTATTTAATCTCCACTTAATTTGGCATAGTCGGCAGAATATCCCAGGGGTACGAGACACCGATCGTAAAGGACCATCACTGAGTGAGTATTTTAAATTACCACTCAAATTCCGGGAGTTAGGTGTAAGGTGTAAGCCTTCATAGCGAGGGGATTTGGATACAGGGGCAGGGAGGTGTTGCTACAGTTGTACAGGGCCTTGGTGAGGCCACACCTGGAGTATTGTGTACAGTTTTGGTCTCCTAACTTGAGGAAGGACATTCTTGCTATTGAGGGAGTGCAGCGAAGGTTCACCAGACTGATTCCCGGGATGGCGGGACTGACCTATCAAGAAAGATTGGATCAACTGGGCTTGTATTCACTGGAGTTCAGAAGAATGAGAGGGGATCTCATAGAAACGTTTAAAATTCTGACGGGTTTAGACAGGTTAGATGCAGAAAGAATGTTCCCAATGTTGGGGAAGTCCAGAACCAGGGGTCACAGTCTGAGGATAAGGGGTAAGCCATTTAGGACCGAGATGAGGAGAAACTTCTTCACCCAGAGAGTGGTGAACCTGTGGAATTCTCTACCACAGAGAGTGGTTGAGGCCAGTTCACTAAATATATTCAAAAGGGAGTTAGATGAAGTCCTTACTACTCGGGGGATCAAGGGTTATGGCGAGAAAGCAGGAAGGGGGTACTGAAGTTTCATGTTCAGCCATGAACTCATTGAATGGCGGTGCAGGCTAGAAGGGCTGAATGGCCTACTCCTGCACCTATTTTCTATGTTTCTATGTTTTCTATGTTTCTAACGGGATTTCTGTGCAATAAAGTGCCTATTAGAGATCGAAACAAGTAAGTTTGGGGTCAGCATTTAGTTTGGGTAGAATGTCTACTAATGTTCGATGTCTGATGAATGGGGTTTCACAGATAAACATAAGAAACTAATTCAAAAAAATAAAACTGATAAAGACGGAGTTTGATTAAGTGGCAATGTCTGCGCTATGGTAAGAAAACAACCCTATGGGGAGTCGAGAGGCTTGACAACCATGCCCACGTTGGTGATGTTTAGGTTCTGGTCAGGGATTGGACCAAGGATGGGAATGCACCAGCCTGCCTGAGGCATGGGTTAGGACAAAACAAGATTGTGATCTTGTGATGAAACCCATTAAAGTTCAGGCACCAGAACACAAAGTGTACCGACAATACACGATACGCCCTGAGGCACGTGAAGAAGTAACCCAGATAGTACGGAAAGTTGGTGACGGACGGGGTTTTGAAGGAGTTTGTAGCCAGTACCAATTCCCCTGTATGGCCGCTAAAGAAGCTAGGCGGGTCATACCATCGACTACACTGCACTGAATATGGTGACTCCCCGGGAACATCCCATAGTTGCTAGTCCCCCTTTATTTTGCTTCATTTTGTTTTATTTTATAAGTTGCTGAAAATAAAACTAGTAAAAAAAAGAAAAGAAAACCGACACAGAAGCTTCAGCTTTTGTGCCGAGAAAGATAAGCTTTATTGAGTGAAAGGATGTTGTTTAAAAGTTTTCAGTTTGCATGAAAGTGTGTGTGTTTGTCTGGAAGTTTTCCTGACTGTGGAATGTTTGGGGTGGGAGTTAATGAATTTTTCATTTGTCTGAAAGCCTGTCTTTTAAAAAGAAAGAAGAATCTGTATGTTTTAGCTCCCCCACTTTTCAGACATGGAGCTGAAAGCTTTTTAACCCTTTGTAATGTTGTACTGGATCTGGGAAAGTATGAATAAATTGAGTGTTAAAAAACAAATTGTGTATCTAGAATTGAACTAGATTTTAAGTTAGAAACGCAGGTGCGGATTTATTTTTATGAGATGCACAAAAGATAAAACTTTAGCCTTGAAGTTACAGGTTCTTAAAAAAAACAAATTGAACGTTTTAATTTAATTACCAAAAAAAAAATGTGTGGTCTTGTTTTAAATCGATTTGAATCATAAAGCACTGTCTTTTCAATTTGGTTATTGCAAGCAAATCAATTTGAATGTTTAAAAAGCAACGTCGTCTTTAGTGTCTTTTTTAAAAAAAGCCTCCATAAATTTCTCGGAGCTACACTCTAGGGGAAGCTCTGCCCTCTTTTCCCTTTGTGTGAAATGTGTGAAGTTTGTTAAATACAAAAACTAATTCAGTATTTTTACAGTTCATTGGAAAGGCTTCCAAAGAAAGAAGAATACGGAAACTGATGTATCTTACTCTGTTACTCTGTTATGTTGTTTTATTTTATCTGCTCTGTATTATGTTTAGTTAATAACATATTGGCTATGAAAAAACATTGGTCTGAATTTAATTGGCATTATTAAGGTTAATTAACCAATGAAAACCAGACTTTCATTGTGGACACGATGAAATTCCGGTTATTTCAAAGTGTGAATGTCCCTAGTTCCGGATATGAGACTTTCACCAAATTAAAAAGAAAATAGTAAAAAATGAGTCCCTCAAAATAATGCGAGACACTGGGAAAAACCCTGCAGAAGGACTTCTGGAGCAAGGGGAACCCCACAATTCTAGCACGCTGGAATGGGAGGACTCCCCAGGCAATTAAACATGAAGGAAGAATTAAACTACTGTTAGACGCCTCGACAAAACCCGCCGAAGTGGCGGTGGTGAAGGTGAAAGCTCACTGTAAAGTCCTGACCCTGCAGTACAGACTTACACGAGGCACATGCTGAAGTCAAGGTCACTCTGGACCTGCACCTTTATTTCACAGCTCTCGAGTGCCACACTTGCCTGAGACCTGCCTTTATATATCTGTGTGGAACAGGTATGCAGTGTCTCCTGCAAGTGCACCCCTGGTGATAAAGTATTCTTGTGGTTACAGGTCATATCTAGTTAGTCATGTATAGCATGGTAAGATACAGTTAGTGTGAGATATATGACATCACCCTCCCCCAAGGTCTTATTGTCTTTAAAGATTCAGTCTCTCAGGTGGTCTACGCTCTCGCGTGGAGCATCTTAGTTTTGGTTCAGTTGTTTGCCTTGGTGCCTGTTTTTCTTTCGGAGTGATTGCTGGTATTTCGCCTGGGCTGTCTGTTTCGTTCAGTATGATTGTTGGTATCTCGTCTCGGCTGTCTGTTGAGACTGCCCTTTCCTCAGGTTGTTCCCTCTGTCTGTCCACCAGGTGTGGTGTGAGTTCCACATTGTAGTCTGCCTCTGGTTCTGCAGTGTTGTTGGTAAATCTACTTTTTACTTGATCGACATGCCTCCGGCAGGTTTGGCCATTGTCCATTTGTACAACCAGTAGCCTGTTTCCTTCCTTGCCTGTTACTGTCCCTGCAAGCCATTTGGGACCCCTGCCATAGTTTAGCACAAACACTTTGTCCCCTATCTCATTCCACCTCCCCCTCAAATTTCGGTCATGGTACTCAGTTAGCTTCCGGTGCTTTGCCTCAACAATTTCATACATGTCTGGGAGGATTAATGAGAGCCTAGTCTTTAAGGTCCGTTTCATCAATAGTTGCGCGGGGGGAACCCCAGTCAACGAATGCGGACGAGATCTGTATGCCAGCAGCAGTCGTGACAGGCGGTTCTGCAGTGTGGGATCTTGGATTTTAAGCATGCCTTGTTTAACGATTTGCACTGCTCGCTCCACCTGGCCATTGGAGGCCGGCTTGAACGGTGCCATCTTAACGTGATTTATGCCGTGGTCAACTATAAAATCTTGAAATTCTGCGCAGGTGAAGCACGGACCATTATCACTGACCAATATGTCAGGAATTCCGTGCGTTGCAAACATCATTCTAAGGCTCTCCACAGTTGTGGAGGTGGTGCTCGAGTTTAAAATGGTGCACTCGATCCACTTTGAAAATGCATCGATGACTACGTGGATCATTTTGCCCATGAATGGGCCCGCATAGTCTACGTGCACCCGCGACCACGGTTTGGTGGGCCAGGGGCTCAGGGGGGCCTTCCTGGGGGCATTACTGAGATGGGCACAAATGGTGCACTGCCGGACGCAGAGCTCCAAGTTCGCGTCAATGCCAGGCCACCAGACATGGGATCTGGCTATGGCCTTCATAAGAATGATCCCCGGGTGCTCGCGGTGGAGCTCCCAGACAAATGCCTCTCTGCCTCGCAAGGGCATTACTACTCGGCTGCCCCATATCAGGCAGTCTGCCTGTAGTGATAGTTCATGCATGCACCTATGGAAAGATTTGATCTCCTCGGGGCAGGCATCGCGAGCCTCTGCCCAGTCACCAGTTAAAACACATCTTTTGACTAAGGATAACGTGGGGTCACTGGTCATCCAGGCTCTGATTTGGCGAGCCATCATGGGCGAACCTGTGGACTCAAAGGCATTGATTGCCATGACCATCTCACAGTCCTGTTCGTCGGACCCTTCTGTGGTAGCCAGGGGTAGCCTGCTAAGTGCGTCGATACAGTTGTCTGTGCCTGGTCTGTGCCTTATTGTGTAGTCGTAAGATGCCAGCATGAGTGCCCACCGTTGAATGCGCGCCGAGGCATTGGCGTTTATTGCCTTGCTCTCGGATAGCAGGGACATGAGGGGTTTGTGTTTGATTTCTAACACGAACTTGGTCCTGAAAAGGTATTGGTGCATCTCTTTGACACGGTACATGCACGCGAGCGCCTCCTCTCCACCATACCGTAGCCGCGCTCCACCCGCGAAAGTGACCTGGAGGCATAAGCAATGGGTTGTAATTTACCCGCATCATTGACATGCTGTAAAACGCACCCGACCCTGTACGCTGACGCATCACATGTAAGAACTAGCTTTTTACCTGGATCAAAAAAGGTTAAAACACTGTTGGAACATAGAAGGTTGCGTGCCTTATTGAAGGCGCGTCCTTGGGCGTCCCCCCAAAACCAATCGCACCCCTTTCTGAGTACCACTTGGAGAGGCTCCAGCAGCGTGCTCAAGTTCTGCATAAAGTTCCCAAAGTAATTGAGTAGCCCGAGAAAGGCGAGCAGGTCCGAGACATTCCAGGGCCTGGATGCCAGACGAATTGCTTTGGTTTTGGATTCTGTTGGGCGGATTCCATCAGCGGCAATCCTTCTGCCCAAAAATTCAACCTCAGGCATGAGAAACAGACACTTGGATTTCTTAACTCTTAGGCCTACCCGAACCAATCGACTTAGTACTTCCTCCAAATTGCGGAGATGGGAGTCGGTGTCCCTGCCCGTGATAAGTATGTCATCTTGAAACACAACCGTCCCTGGGATGGACTTGAGCAGACTCTCCATGTTGCGCCGGAATATAGCAGCTGCCGACCTGATGCCGAATGGGCATCGATTGTACATAGAAAGGCCTCGATGTGTATTGATGGTGGTGAGTAGCTTAGACTCTTCGGTCAGTTCTTGCATCATATACGCAGATGTGAGATCTAGTTTCGAGAAAAGTTTTCCTCCAGCCAATGTGGCAAATAGGTCCTCCGCTCTGGGCAGCGGGTATTGATCCTGTAGGGAGACTCTGATTATGGTAGACTTGTAATCCCCACAGATTCGTACGGATCCATCAGGCTTCATGACGGGGACGATGGGACTTGCCCAGTCGCTAAATTCCATGGGTGATATAATGCCTTCCCGGAGAAGCCGGTCCAGTTCATGTTCAATCTTTTCCCTCATCACATAAGGCACAGCTCTAGCCTTGTGATGGACCGGTCTGGCATCCTGTGTGATGTAGATTTTAACTTTAACCCCTTTGAAGGTGCCCACACCTGGCTGAAAGAGATGTTCAAAACGACTTAGAACTGTTGAGCAGGAGATCCGTTCCTCTGACGACATGGCGTGAACATCATCCCATTTCCAATTTAGTTTTGCCAGCCAGCTTCTCCCCAACAGTGATGGGAGATCTCCGGGAACAATCCACAGGGGAAGTCGGTTCACCGTCCCTTTGTGTGTGACGCTGCCAAGGACTGGGACGATTTCTTTGGTATAGGTCCTTAGTTTGGTGTCGATCCTTGTGAGTTTTGGTCTGTTGCTTTTGTGAGGCCACAGCTGTTCAAATTGTTGGACGCTCATGAGAGATTGACTAGCTCCCGTGTCCAGTTCCATGTTGATGGGTATCCTGTTGAGTAGGACCCTCATCATTATTGGAGGCGTCTTGTTGTAAGGACAATGGACATTGATCGTGTTGACCCGCTGTACCCCGGCATCCCGGGCACTGTCCCCACCATCTTCTGGTCTGCTTTCCAACCCTTCCGATTCGTATACCAGCCGAGCTGCTGTTTTTCTGCACATGTGAGCCAGATGCCCTGTATAGTTGCAGTTTCTGCAAACAGCATGCTGAAATTGACACCCCTTTGTTGAGTGCCTTCCCCCACATCTCCAGCACAGACCGCTTCCATTGTTTACGAAGAATGAGCTGCGTCTGGCTAATCTCTCTTGAGCTTCTCTCAGTCTGTAGTTGATTGCTCGCATTGTGGGTTGATGAGATGTGAACGGCCGTTCCTGTGGCCCTTGATGGCTTCTGGCACCACAGCCTGCTGTTGAAGGCCTGCTCTCCTACCTTTGTCTGTGTGTGGGTGTAGCGGCTTGTTTCACGCTGTGAATCCCTTGTTCCGATGTTTCGTTAGTTGTCGTACCCGCAGTATAGATCAACCTCGTTCCTTCTTCTCCTGCCAAGAATGTCTGTGCGACCAGTGCTGCTGCCTCTAGGGTCTCTATAAGCTTTCGGAGAATGCCTCGTTGCCTATTCCTTCAATAAAAAAGTCTCAGTACTTCTCTCCTTAGTTCATCGGAGAACTCACATAAACTAGCCAGCCCCTGAAGTTCCGTCACAAAGTCGGGTATGCTCTGGCCCACACAGCATCTGTAGTTGTAGAACCTGTGTCTGGCCATGTGTAGGCTGCTCGCTGGCTTCAGGTGGTCTCTCACCAGTGTGCTCAACTCTTCAAACGACTTGCTTGCTGGTTTCTCGGGTGCCAGCAGGTCCTTCATTAAGGCGTATGTTTTCGAACCACAGCTGGTCAAGAGATGGGTTCTTCTCTTGTTTGCCTTATCGTCGCCCAACCAGTCTTTGGTTACAAAGCTTTGCTGGAGCCTTTCTATAAAGTCCTCCCAATTATCTCCAGCATTGTATTTCTCATCTGAGCCATTGGTAGCCATTCTGTGGATTCTGTGATCCCATCCTCGTCGCCACTGTAAAGTCCTGACCCTGCAGTACAGACTTACACGAGGCACATGCTGAAGTCAAAGTCACTCAGGACCTGCACCTTTATTTCACAGCTCTCGAGTGCCACACTTGCCTGAGATCTGCCTTTATATACCTGTGTGGAACACGTATTCAGTGTCTCCTGCAAGTGCACCCCTGGTGGTAAAGTATGCTTGTGGTTACAGGTCATATCTAGTTACAGTCATGTATAGCATGGTAAGATACAGTTATATACAGTAGTGTGAGATACATGACACTCACCAGAAAGTGGTTAACTAAGTACAGAAAGGGAATGAAGCCGCGGACATAGCTGCTCGCAAAACAGCTGAGTCGCTGGACCCAGACCCAGAATCCGTTTGTGCGCTTGCAATCAGGGAGAGGGACATGGATATTCAGTTACACGCCGATACAGAGGAGAAGGAAAAGGTAGAATGGGGGTACCGGGGAGGAATCCTGGGCGCAGACGATGTATCAAGGTGTGATGATCGAGTCATAGCCCCTGAGTGTATTAGAAAAATGCTGATGGAATTACACCACGGCATGGACCACCGGGGACGCAATACCATGATCACGAGCTTACAGAAAGAATGGTGGTGGCCAGCACTGGGACGTCAGGTGGCCAAGTACTGTCAGTTGTGTATTACATGCGCGCAGCACAACCCAGGAAGGGCGGTAAAAATAAGAATGAACGAGTCACCAGCCCCGACCACGGGGTCCATGGGAAAACATTCAGATTGACTTCACTGGGCCACTTGATACAGCACATAATGGTAAGAAATAGTGGATAGTTATAGTGGATGAGTTCACTAGGTGGGTGGAGGCATTCGCCACTCGCGACTGTACAGCAACAACTGTTGCAAGGATACTGGCCGACCAGTCCAGATAGATTCGGATCAAGGTACACAGGATCTTCACGGGAAAAGTAATAAAAGAAGTGTGCAAGGTAATGGGGATCAAGCAGAAGTTCCACATACCATACCACTCGCAGAGTTTGGGAATGGTGGAACGGATGAATAGAACCTTTAAAACAGCTCTGGCTAAGCGATCTAACAGACCGGTCGATCCTGGGCAGAACTGTTGCCAACAATTTTGATGCCACTGTGAGCCACCCCGAACTGAACCACCGTACGAGTTGATGACTGGGAGAGCCATGAGGTTGCCAAAGGGGATTGTGACCGGTGGGGCCGATCTCAGACCCCTCCGGGACAGGATCAGGCGGTACGTCATGGAACTCGGTGAGCAACTGAAGGGGATGCGGCAAGAGGTTAGGGATCAACAAGATTGCTTGGATAAACAGCAGGACTTGGGATCACCAGCAGAGGTGTCCCAAGTGGGAGAAAGGGTGATGGTTAAGGTGATTAATAAGGAATCTGGGTTCGCTCCAAGATGGGAGAGGCCGTGCAAAATATTACTCACTAGTGATGCGTGCGCGTGTGTGGAGATACGTGAACAGGGATGGTGGAAACACTGGTCACAGTTGAAGAAACACACTAATCAATAAGCGGACAGCCCCAGGGCATCTGCTCTTTATGACTCACAGGTAACAATGATAAGCTGTGCGAGGATGTAGATGGCCCTAGTGGGAACCTCGATCGCGACAGCTTACAACACACCACAAGGGACGGAGAAGGGGCATGTTGTCACCCAGGAAACCACACAAAAGAGAACATCCCTGGATTGTGGCGGGATGGAGAATGCAGCACCGATGCTGCGGTGATTCAGACTCTGAGCGAAAGTCATGTATTTTGGTACTGGAAATGGGGGTGGGTGTAAAGTGTTTCGACACTAGGCCCCGCCTACGTTTGGAGGTGTTCCATATGAAAGTTGCATTCGGATGGCCAACAGCAGAAGTGAGAGCGGGAAGGTCTAGATCGCGTACAAAAAGAGCTGTGCAGGTCAACCAAAAGGGACAACAAGGCCTGTATTACAGGAACTCGAGCGACATCCGTTGTGATCAAAAACAAGGGACACTGACTGTGGCACTTGGCAAAACAGTGCATTTAAATTATACGGGTATGAGCGTAAACGACAGTAGACCCGGAAATACAGGGGACACCAGCAAAGAAGGAACGGTTATGCAATGGGCTAATATGTCTACGGTATTTTTAAGAAAGAGTGATGAGGGATTACTGTGTGTGCTGGGGGAAAGTGTACAAGTAAAATGCGAGAGAAATTACATTCAATTCTCCGGAAAATCCCAACCAGGGGAGGATGGGTGGGGAATGTGCCCAATCTCCAAGTGCATCAATTCCGATGCCTGGTGTTGGAAGATGAGTCCATGAATCCCACGACCATCGCCCCATTAACCACTTTAGCAACAGGAACTTTGAGCGTCACGTCCACCGCAACCATGCGGGCTCCTCTCACATGTCCTGTATACACGGAAGTGTTGTGTATCTGTAAAGCATACACTCCCATGTTCCACCACCAGGGAGCTCATTCCATGAAGTCCCAAGGGATCCCAGCAGATCTGAGGTCACTGTTACTTTAACCTCCCTGTGTGCAGTCTCTATGTTAGGAGCACAATAACTGGCGACGAGTATACAAATCCAACGCAAAGATGCAGCAAACTGTGGGCATCCTGGAGAAGTTCTCGGAGCGTGAGGACTGGGAAGCCTATGTTGAACGGCTAGAAATGTACTTTGTAGCGAACGAGCTGTACGGAGAAGGAAGCGCTGCAAAAAGGAGAGCGGTCCTCCTCACGGTCTGCAGGGTACCGACCTACAGCCTCACGAAGAACCTTCTGGCTCTGGTGAAACCCACAGAAGTCGTATGAGGAGCTGTGTACACTGGTTTGGGAGCATCTTAACCTGAGGGAGAGCGTGCTGATGGCGAGGTATCGGTTCTACACGTGCCAGCGATCTGAAGGTCAGGAAGTGGCAAGCTACGTCGCCAAGCTAAGGCGACTTGCAGGACAATGTGAGTTTGATGGCTACCTGGAGCAGATACTCAGAGACTTTTTTGTACTGGACATTGGCCACAAGACCATCCTATGAAAACTTTTGACTGTAGAGACACCGACCCTCAGTAAGGCTTTTGCGATAACACAGGCGTTTATGTCCACCAGTGATAACACTAAACAAATCTCTCAGCACATAAGTGCTAGCAATGTTCATACATTAACTGGAACTGTGTTTGCGAGCAGAAATGTACAGGGCAGAAACCACGAGTCTGCAACTGCCAGCAGGCCTCAGGTGACCCAGATGATTCAGAGTCCGCAACAAAGGATGAATGCACGGCAGTTCACACCTTGTTGGCATTGTGGAGGCTTCCATTCAGCCTATTCATACTTCTTCAAAGGGTATGTTTGCAAGAGCTGTGGAACAATGGGGCACCTCCAACAAGCTTGCAGATGAGCTGCGAGCTCTGCAAAACCTGTTAACCACCACGTGGCAAAGGAAGATCGATCCATGGTGGATCAAAGCAATTTCGAGCTTCAGAGAGAGAAGGCAGATGCTGAAGTACACTGGGTGCACACATGTTCGATGAAATGTTCACCTATAATGCTAAATGTAAAATTGAATGGCTTACCCGTAGCCATGGAACTCGACACTGGCGCTAGCCAATCCATCATGAGTAAAAAGATGTTTGAGAGACTGTGGTGCAACGAGGCACTCAGACCAGCCCTGAGCCCCATCCACACAAAACTGAGAACGTACATCAAAGAGCTCATCACTGTCTTGGGCAGGTCACCTACGAGAGCACTGTGCACGAACTGCCACTCTGGATTGTCCCAGGCGATGGCCCACGCTGGTTGGAAGGAGCTGGCTGGGCAAAGTCCGCTGGAACTGGGATGACATCCGAGCACTATCACATGTCGATGAAGCCTCATGTAACCAGGTTCTCAACAAATTTCCTTCTCTTTTTGAGCCAGGCATTGGAAACTTTTCTGGGGCGAAGGTGCGGATCCACTTGGTCCCAGAGGCACGACCCATTCACCACAAGGCACGAGCGGTACCTCACATGATAAGGGAGAGAGTGGAAATCAAACTGCACAGACTGCAACGCGAGGCCATCAGTTCCCCAGTGGAATTCAGCGAGTGGGCCAGCCCGATTGTTCCAGTACTCAAAAGTGATGGCAAGGTCAGGATTTGCGGCGATTATAAAGTAACTATTAATCGTTTCTGCTACTGGACCAATACCCACTACCTAAGGCAGACGACCTATTTGCGACACTGGCAGGTGGCAAAACATTCACCAAGCTCGACCTGACTTCGGCCTACATGACGCAGGAGCTAGTGGAGTCCTCGAAGGGCCTCACCTGCATCAACACGCACAAGGGACTGTTCATCTACAACAAATGCCCGTTTGGAATTCGGTCGGCTGCAGCGATCTTCCAGAGAAACATGGAGAGCCTACTCAAGTCAGTACCATGCACAGTGGCTTTTCAGGATGACATATTGGTCATGGGTCGGGACATCGACGAGCACCTACAAAACCTGGAGGAGGTCCTCCAGCGACTGGGTTGCGTAGGGCTGCAGCTGAAGAGGTCGAAATGCATCTTCATGGCAACAGAAGTGGAGTTTTTGGGGAGAAAGATCGCGGTGGACGGGATTCAGGCCCACAGACACCAAGACAGAGGCTATCAGGAATGCGTCCAGGCCACAGAACGTCACGGAGCTGCAGTCGTCCCTGGGACTGCTCAATTATTTTGGTCACTTCCTACCGGGGTTAAGCACCCTCTTAGAGCCCCTACAAGTGTTATTGCGTAAAGGTGAGAACTGGGTATGGGGAAAAAACCAAGTAATTGTTTTTGAGAAAGACAGAAACATCTTATGCTCCAACAAGCTGCTTGTAATGTATAACCCGTGTAAAAGACTTGTGCTAGCATGTGATGCGTTGTCGTACGGAGTCGGGGGTGTATTACAACAAGCTAACGTTGCGGGGAAGTTGCAACCTGTCGCCTATGCCTCCAGGAGCTTTTCTAAGGCCGAGAGGGCCTACAGCATGATTGAGAAAGAGGCATTAGCGTGTGTGTTCGGGGTAAAGAAAATGCATCAGTACCTGTTTGGCCTCAAATTTGAGCTGGAAACCGATCACAAGCCCCTCATATCCCTGTTCGCTGAAAACAAAGGGATAAATACTAATGCGAGTCCATCCACCACATGAAAGGGCAGCTTGTTCCAGAGGTCTGTGAAAAGAATCACCTCCTGACAGCTAACCTAGATCTAGCCTTATGCAACTTAATTGTGCCCCATGGTCCTGCCTAACCTATTTAATTGGAATCAACGGTCAGCTGGAACACTGTCTGTTCCCTTTATTATCTTATAAACCTCAATCATATCTACGCTGCTCTAAGGTAAAGAGTCCCAACTCTTTTAACTTATCTTGATAACTAAGATGCTTTAAACTTGGAATCAGTCTAGTGGCCCTCCTCTGCACCCTTTCCAGTGCCTCAATATCACCCACCATGTGAGGAGAGCAAAACTGGACACAGTATTCCAAGTGCGGCCTGACTAAGGTCTTGTACAAGGACAAAACAGTATGCCTCGTCTTACACTCAATTGTCCCGTGGATACACTCCAACACTCTATTTGCTCTAGCTATTGCTGCACGGCATTGCTCGTGTACCTTTAAGGATGTATGCACTAGTTTTTCCAAATCTCTTTCCATCTCCACCATCTTCAAAGCCTTTCCCTGGAGGGTGTATGAATGTTGAGCATTTGCCCTACCCACATGCGTAACAATGCACTTATCTATGTGAAGAGAAAAAGATTAGTAAAGACAAACATAAGTCCCTTGCAGTTGGATTCAAATGAATTTATAATGGGGAACAAAGAAATGGCAGACCAATTGAACCAATACTTCGGTTCTGTCTTCACAAAGGAAGATATAAATAACCTTCCAAATGTACTAGGGGACAGTGGGTCTAGTGAGAATGAGAAACTGAAAGATATCCTTATTAGGTGGGAAATTTTGTTAGGGAAATTGATGGGGTTAAAGGCCGATAAATCCCTGGGTTCTGATAGTCTGCATCCCAGAGTACTTAAGGAAGTGGCCCTAGAAATAGTGGATGCATTGGTGATCATTTTCCAACAATCTATCAACTCTGGATCAGTTCCTATGGACTGGAGGGTAGCTAATTTAACGGCACTTTAAAAAAAATTAGGGAGAGAGAAAGCGTGTAATTATAGACCGGTTAGCCTGGCATCAGTAATGGGGAAAATGTTGGAATCAATCATTAAGGATGAAAAAGCAGCGCATTTGGAAAGCAGTGACAGGATCGGTCCAAGTCAGCATGGATTTATGAAAGGGAAATCATGCTTGACGATCTTCTGGAATTTTTTGAGGATGTAACTGGTACAGTGGACAAGGGAGAACCAATGGATGTGGTGTATTTGGACTTTCAAAAGGCTTTTGACAAGGTCCCTCACATGAGATTGGTGTACAAAATCAAAGCGCATGGTGTTGGGGGTAATATACTGACGTAGATAGAGAACTGGTTGGCAGACAGGAAGCAGAGAGTCGGGATAAAGGGGTCCTTTTCAGAATGGCAGGCAGTTACTAGTGGGGTGCCGCAGGGCTCAGTGATGGGACCCCAACTCTTTATAATATACATTAACGATTTGGATGAAGGAATAGAGTGTAATATCTCCAAGTTTGCAGATGACACTAAACTGGGTGGCGGTGTGAGCTGTGAGGAGGACACTAAGAGGCTGCAGGGTGACTTGGACAGATTAGGTGAGTGGGCAAATACATGGCAGATGCAGTATAATGTGGATAAATGTGAGGGAGTTAGATATGGCCCTTTCTATGCTTCTATGTTATACATCATTTTCCAATCATGAGCCCAGTCTCCCAACACATTAAGATCTGCCTGAATCAGACGAGCCTCGTCTACAGTTCTAGCACTTGCAGAGATCTTGGTATCATCTGCAAATTTGAAAATTGTGCCGCTAACCCCTGAATCCAGATCATTAATAAAAATAGTAAAAAGCAACGGTCCCAACACTGATCCCTGTGGGACACCACTGGTGACTGGTCTCCAAACAGATCCAAATCCATCTATAACTACTCTTTCCCTGCGTCCTGCCAGCCAGTTGTGTATCCAGCTCAATATATTTCCACTAATGCCAGAGGTTCCGATCTTAAAGAGAACTCTCTTGTGCAGTACCTTGCCAAGGCTTTTTGAAAATCTAAGTAGACAATGTCTACTGGACTTCCCCCATTTACCAACTTTGTAACTTTTTCAAAACATACAATTTGTGAGACATGACCTCTTTTTTTATGAAGTCATGTTGGGTGTCCCTAATATGTCCTTCCCTATCCAAGTATTCATATATTGCATCCCTTTTGATTCTTTCAAGCATCTTACCTTTGACTGATGTTAAGCTGATGGGCCTATAGTTATCCGGGTCTGTCTTGTCACCTTTTTTAAGATACAGATCACCAATAATCTAATGGACTGGTGGAACAGGCTTGAGGGACTGAATGGACTCCTCCTGTTCCTATGCTCCCATGTTGCAAGTTGGCTCTTGGTGCCATTGCTGCAACGCTCTACCCTGCTGACCCGAAGAAAGCTGAAGCAGTTGTCCTTTGTCATGTATGTAACCTTTATGTAACAACACTGCAATACTGTATATACGTAAGAAATGCACAGCTTGACCATAGGGGGTGAACTTGTGGGAGACACTCCTCACCTTGTCATCCAGGTATATAAAGGGAGGTCCCACGCAGGGTCATCACTTCTTGGTCCTGTGAATAAAGGTTCAGGTCATGGAGTGACCTTGTCCATAGAATGTGCCTCGTGTGGATTTGTGGTATTGTGTAAGGACTTTACATTGGCAACGAGAAACGGGAATCAACGACCGACGAGAATGGCCACTGGCCGCACAGATGAACGGTACTGTGTTGGTGAGGACTGGGACGATTTCATTGAGGAGGAGGATTTCCTGGAGTGCATAAGGGATGGTTTTCTAGACCAATATGTTGAGGAACCAACTAGGGGGGAGGCCATCTTAGACTGGGTGTTGTGTAATGAGAGAGGATTAATTAGCAATCTCATTGTGCGAGGCCCCTTGGGGAAGAGTGACCATAATATGGTGGAATTCTGCATTAGGATGGAGAATGAAACAGTAACTTCAGAGACCATGGTCCAGAACTTAAAGAAGGGTAACTTTGAAGGTATGAGGCGTGAATTGGCTAGGATAGATTGGCGAATGATGCTTAGGGGGTTGACTGTGGATGGGCAATGGCAGACATTTAGAGACCGCATGGATGAATTACAACAATTGTACATTCCTGTCTGGCGTAAAAATAAAAAAGGGAAGGTGGCTCAACCGTGGCTATCAAGGGAAATCAGGGATAGTATTAAAGCCAAGGAAGTGGCATACAAATTGGCCAGAAATAGCAGCGAACCTGGGGACTGGGAGAAATTTAGAACTCAGCAGAGGAGGACAAAGGGTTTGATTAGGGCAGGGAAAATGGAGTACGAGAAGAAGCTTGCAGGGAACATTAAGGTGGATTGCAAAAGTTTCGAAAGGTATGTAAAGAGAAAAAGGTTAGTAAAGACAAACGTAGGTCCCCTGCAGTCAGAATCAGGGGAAGTCATAACGGGGAACAAAGAAATGGCAGACCAATTGAACAAGTACTTTGGTTCGGTATTCACGAAGGAGGATACAAACAACCTTCCGGATATAAAAGGGGTCAGAGGGTCGAGTAAGGAGGGGGAACTGAAGGAAATCTTTATTAGTCGGGAAATTGTGTTGGGGAAATTGATGGGATTGAAGGCCGATAAATCCCCAGGGCCTGATGGACTGCATCCCAGAGTACTTAAGGAGGTGGCCTTGGAAATAGCGGATGCATTGACAGTCATTTTCCAACATTCCATTGACTCTGGATCAGTTCCTATGGAGTGGAGGGTAGCCAATGTAACCCCACTTTTTAAAAAAGGAGGGAGAGAGAAAACAGGGAATTATAGACCGGTCAGCCTGACCTCAGTAGTGGGTAAAATGATGGAATCAATTATTAAGGATGTCATAGCAGTGCATCTGGAAAATGGTGACATGATAGGTCCAAGTCAGCATGGATTTGTGAAAGGGAAATCATGCTTGACAAATCTTCTGGAATTTTTTGAGGATGTTTCCAGTAAAGTGGACAAAGGAGAACCAGTTGATGTGGTATATTTGGACTTTCAGAAGGCTTTCGACAAGGTCCCACACAAGAGATTAATGTGCAAAGTTAAAGCACATGGGATTGGGGGTAGTGTGCTAACGTGGATTGAGAACTGGTTGTCAGACAGGAAGCAAAGAGTAGGAATAAACGGGTACTTTTCAGAATGGCAGGCAGTGACTAGTGGGGTGCCACAAGGTTCTGTGCTGGGGCCCCAGCTGTTTACATTGTACATTAATGATTTAGACGAGGGGATTAAATGCAGTATCTCCAAATTTGCGGATGACACTAAGTTGGGTGGCAGTGTGAGCTGCGAGGAGGATGCTATGAGGCTGCAGAGTGACTTGGATAGGTTAGGTGAGTGGGCAAATGCATGGCAGATGAAGTATAATGTGGATAAATGTGAGGTTATCCACTTTGGTGGTAAAAACAGAGAGACAGACTATTATCTGAATGGTGACAGATTAGGAAAAGGGAAGGTGCAACGAGACCTGGGTGTCATGGTACATCAGTCATTGAAGGTTAGCATGCAGGTACAGCAGGCGGTTAAGAAAGCAAATGGCATGTTGGCCTTCATAGCGAGGGGATTTGAATACTGGGGCAGGGAGGTGTTGCTACAGTTGTACAGGGCCTTGGTGAGGCCACACCTGGAGTATTGTGTACAGTTTTGGTCTCCTAACTTGAGGAAGGACATTCTTGCTATTGAGGGAGTGCAGCGAAGATTCACCAGACTGATTCCCGGGATGGCGGGACTGACCTATCAAGAAAGACTGGATCAACTGGGCTTGTATTCACTGGAGTTCAGAAGAATGAGAGGGGACCTCATAGAAACGTTTAAAATTCTGACGGGTTTAGACAGGTTAGATGCAGGAAGAATGTTCCCAATGTTGGGGAAGTCCAGAACCAGGGGTCACAGTCTGAGGATAAGGGGTAAGCCATTTAGGACCGAGATGAGGAGAAACTTCTTCACCCAGAGAGTGGTGAACCTGTGGAATTCTCTACCACAGAAAGTAGTTGAGGCCAATTCACTAAATATATTCAAAAGGGAGTTAGATGAAGTCCTTACTACTCGGGGGATCAAGGGTTATGGCGAGAAAGCAGGAAGGGGGTACTGAAGTTTCATGTTCAGCCATGAACTCATTGAATGGCGGTGCAGGCTAGAAGGGCTGAATGGCCTGCTCCTGCACCTATTTTCTATGTTTCTATGTTTCTATGAGAGGCTCCAGCAGAGTTTTGTCATGAAGGACTGGCTGGGAGACGCAGCGGCCGACAAGCGAAGGGCTCATCTGCTGACCAGCTGTGGACCTAAGACTTACGCGCTCATGAAAGACCTGCTAGCACCCGAGAAGCTGGCGGACAAAACCTTTGAAGAGCTCAGCAAACTAATCGGTGAGCACCTCAAACCGGCGAGCAGTGTACACATGGCCCGACACAGATTCTATACACACCGACGTCGGGAAGGAGAGAGCATATCGGATTTCGTTGCGGACCTCCGGCGCTTGGCCAGCCTCTGTCAGTTCACAGATGCCTGCAGGGGGGAGATGCTAAGGGATTTCTTTATTGAGGGCATCGGTCATGCTGGGATTTTCAGAAAGCTAATTGAGACCAAGGACTTGACCTTGGAAGTGGCTGCATTGATGGCTCAGACTTTTATGGCGGGGGAGGAGGAAACCAAGATAATATACGCGCACAATTCTGCCTCCAACGTGGCGATGGATCAGGGAGTCAATATCATAAACGCGACACAGAGCCCCGCAGGCAGGCAAGGGCAGTTCGACACACCCCAGGCAGCAATAGACCCAAGAGTAAGTCTCCAACAGAGACAATGGCAGGCTGAACGAACATTTACGCACCCCCAGTGGACAATGCGACCCGGGATGGGGCCATTGACACCCACTAACAGGGTGCTCAAGAGCAGTCAAAGGGACAATCAGCGAGGAATGCCTTGTACCAGTTCTTTTGTTCACAACAATGGGAATCCCAGCTCATGCTGGAGGTGTGGGGGCAGACATGCTGCCAGGACTTGCAGGTTTCAACAGTTCGTCTGTAGAAATTGTAACCTTAGTGGCCATTTAGCCAGAATGTGCAGAAAGGGGTCTGCGAGGCAGGATGACACTTGGGGCAAATCAATGGACGCTGAAGTTCAGTGGGTTCATGTGGCAAACATTCACAGCTCATATACCAAAACACCACTTATGATGATGAAAGTCCTATTAAACGACATCCCTGTATGCATGGAGCTGGACACGGAGGCCAGCCAGTCACTCATGAGTGTTCAACAATTCAAAAAGATGTGGCCACTCAAAGCCAGCAGACCCAAACTAGAACGCATGGAGACGCAATTATGGATGCACTCCAAATCATTCCAGTGCTAGGCAGTGCAATGTTGGCGGTCACACACAATGGATCGGTGAACTGGCTGCCGCTCTGGATTGTCTCGGGCAATGGTCCCGCACTGTTGGGGAGGAGCTGGTTAACTGAGATGAACTGGAAATGGGGGGATGTGCACGCCATGTCATCTGTGGAGCCAAGTTCATGCTCACAGGTCCTACAGCAATTTGAGTCACTATTTCAACCTGGCGTCGGGACGTTCAAAGGTACCAAAGTAGTGATACGCATCACCCCGGACGCCAAACCAGTGCACCACAAAGCCAGAGCGGTGCCGTATGTGATGCAGGAGAAAACTGAGAGTGAGTTGGACCAGTTGCTGAGAGAGGGCATCATCACGCCCGTTGAATTCAGTGACTGGGCAAGCCCCATCGTTCCCGTCCTAAAAGCGGATGGCTCGGTCAGGATCTGTGGCGACTACAAGGCCACTATCAACCGGGTGTCCCTACAAGACTAATACCCGCTCCCGACAGCAGAGGACATTTTTGCCACCCTGGCAGGCGGCAAGCTGTTCACCAAGCTGGACCTCACTTCAGCCTACATGACCCAAGAACTGGCCAACGAATCTAAATTACTGACCACCATCACCATGCACAAGGGACTGTTTGTTTGCAACAGGTGTCCGTTTGGCATTCGATCAGCGGCCGTGATTTTTCAAAGAAACATGGAAAGCCTGCTCAAATCCATTCCTGGAACAATCGTATTTCAGAACGACATCCTCATCACCGGTCGTGACACCGAGGAACACTCCACAACCTGGAGGACGTGCTACGCCGACTGGACTGGGTAGGCCTGCGACTCAAGAAATCTAAGTGTGTGTTTTTGGCTCCCGAGGTAGAGTTTCTGGGCAGGAGGGTTGCTGCAGATGGGATTCGGCCTACCGAATTCAAAACGGAGGCGATTCGACGAGCGCCCAGGCTCTGCAACACATCAGAGTTGCGTTCATTTCTGCGACTCTTGAACTATTTCAGGAACTTTCTGCTGAACCTAAGCACATTGTTGGAGCCGCTACACGTGCTCCTGCATAAGGGTTGTGATTGGTTTTGGGGGGACTGTCAGGTACGGGCTTTTAATCGGGCGCGGAACCTACTTTGTTCAAATAAGTTGTTGACCCTGTACGACCCCGTAAGAAATTGGTTGTGACATGTGATGCATCGTCCTATGGGGTTGGGTGTGTGTAGCAGCAGGATAACGCTGAGGGCCAACTATAACCTGTGGCTTATGCCTCCAGGTCGCTCTCTCAAGCTGAACGGGGATATGGGATGGTTGAGAAGGAAGCACTCGCATGTGTCTATGGGGTGAAAAAGATGCATCAGTACCTTTTTGGCAGGAGGTTCGAATTTGAAACGGACCACAAGCCGTTAACATCCCTGCTGTCAGTCAGCAAGGCCGTCAATGCCAATGCGTCAGCTCGCATACAGCGATGGGCTCTCACGCTCGCTGCATATGACTACACCATCCGGCACCGGTCCGGCACCGAAAATTGCGCTGACACGCTCAGCAGGCTCCCACTGGCCACCACTGAGGGGGCAGCGGAGCAAAGCACTGAGATGGTCATGGCTGTCGATGCCTTTGACAGTGCAGACTCCCCCATCACAGCCCGCCAGATCAAAATCTGGACCAACAGAGATCCCCTCCTATCCTTGGTTAAGAAATGTGTCCTGACTGGGAATTGGGCGCCCGCACACGAAGCATGCTCTGAGGAGGTCAGATGAGCTCTCCATCCAAGTCGACTGCCTATTATGGGGCAGCCGGGTAGTCATGCCCCAGAGGGGCAGGGAAGCATTCATCAGGGAACTCCACAGCGAGCACTCAGGCATCGTGCTGATGAAGGCCATTGCCCGGTCACATGTCTGTTGGCCGGGAATTGATTCAGACCTGGAAAACACTCAGCCCGTGGCCCTGGCCCACCAGGCCATGGTCACGTATTCACGTAGACTACGCGGGCCCGTTCATGGGAAAAATGTTTCTCATTGTGGTTGATGCGTACTCGAAATGGATCGAGTGCATCATTTTAAATTCGTGCACGACATCCACCACCGTGCGGTCTTTGCGGACATCCTTGTTAGCGATAATGGTCCATGTTTCACAAGCTACGAATTCCAGGAGTTCATGTCGGGTAATGGCATTAACCATGTCGGGACAGCACCGTTCAAGCCGGCCTCCAATGGCCAGGCAGAACGTGCGGTCTAAATCATAAAACAAGGCATGCTCTGGATTCAAGGACCCTCCCTTTAATGCCGCCTATCGCGCCTCCTGCTGTCCCGACCGCACTCGCTCACAGGGGTCCCGCCCGCGGAGCTACTCATGAAACGAACACTCAAAACTCGGTGTCCCTCATTCATCCAGTCCTATCCGACATTGTTGAGGGCAAGCGCCAGTCCCAAAATGAATACCATGACTGAAATTCAAGGGGGAGATGTATAGAAATTGATGACCCCGTATTTGTTCTCAATCACGCTTTGGGGCCCAAATGGCTTGAGAGTACTGTAATAGACAAAGAGGGGAATAGGGTCATAGTGTTTAAACTTAACAATGGGCAGATATGCCGCTACCATCTGGACCAAGTAAAAAAAAAGGTTCAGCATGGACACTGAGGAACCTGAGGAAGATCATGAGATGGTATTCACACCACCGCCAGTGAACGAGCAACACG
This sequence comes from Pristiophorus japonicus, assembly GCF_044704955.1. Taxonomy (NCBI): domain Eukaryota; kingdom Metazoa; phylum Chordata; class Chondrichthyes; family Pristiophoridae; genus Pristiophorus; species Pristiophorus japonicus. Next base: position 167,305,923 of record NC_091991.1, on the reverse strand, counting down.
AACATTCAGCAGCATGCACAGTCCCTGCGGTCAGGCTGGAATCACCACAGGTGATAGACACTCATACCAAGGCTCAACAACCAGAGCCCCAACTGCGGCGCTCCACGAGAGAGCGCAGACCACCCGAGAGACTTAACCTATGATCCCAATAAGATGTTGAGGGGGAGGTGATGTCATGTATGTAACCTTTATGTAACAACACTGCAATACTGTATATGCATAAGAAATGCACACCTTGACCACAGAGGGTGAACTTGTGGGAGACACTCCTCACCTGGTCATCCAGGTATATAAAGGGAGATTCCACGCAAGATCATCACTTCTTGGTCTTGTGAATAAAGGTTCAGGTCATGGAATGACCTTGTCCATAGAATGTGCCTCGTGTGGATTTGTGGTATTGTGTAAGGACTTTACATCCTGAGTCATTAGAAGGTAGGTGCATCAAGGTGCACAGATATAATAGAGGGCGTGGTAATCTTCCTGGAAATTCTCTTCATCATCTACCACCTAAATTATGAAATGCTGCACCGTAGTCACTTTAAAGGCAAACTTCACTTAAGGAGCAAAAATAGCACCCAGAAATTTATGTGAGGAAAATATATAATCATAAAGATGGAAAAAAAGTCTTAAAATAATAACTGTACTAAACAGATACAGTGCACTCTACAAAAAAAATACAAAGACAATTTAAATGCAGCTATCAATTTCAGAGAAATCCAACATTTTAGATCGCCTCTCTTCAACTCCTTCAGTGATCTATGTTGCGGAGATATTCTGTGTATGCCCGGATTAGATTTATTCACTGCAATAGAAACCAGCACATCAGATTAATCTTAGAGCCAATTTACAGCTGCCCAACCACAAAGTCAGTTGGTTACTGCTGCACACTTAGTGAGCATGGAGTTTACTTTTGACCAGTGCCATGATGACCTGAAATGCTGAGCTATTACTGTGAATTGAGCTATTCTGGGACACACATAAGTGATCCCCATAGAATCAGTGTCAGCTCTGGCTCAGTTGGTAGCACACTTGCCTCTGAGTCAGAAGGTTGTGGGCTGACACTCCAGTGCAGTACTCAGGCAGTGCTGCACTGTCGGAGGTACCGTCTTTCGGATGAGATGTTAAACCGAGACCCCATCTGCTCTCTCAGATGGACATAAAAGGTCCCATGGCTCTATTTTGATGAAGAGCAGGGGACTTCTCCCTGGTGTCCTGGCCAATATTATCCTTCAATCAACATAACAAAAAAGCAGGTTATCTACTTATTATCACATTGCTGTTTGTGGGAGCTTGCTGTGCGCAAATTGGCTGCTGCATTTCCCACATTACATCAGTGACTACATTTCCAAAGTACTTCATTGGCTGTAAAGTGCTTTGAGACATCCGATGATTGTGAAAGGCGCTATATAAATGCAAGTCTTTTAGTACACTGGTTAGAGATCCAACTTTCTCACCCTCCTTCTGAGGACAGAAGACTGGGAAGCTTTTAAAAGCCAGCAAAGAACAAAAAAAATGATTAAGGAAGGGAAGATAGACTATGAAAGTAAACTAGCACAAAATATAAAAACAGATAGCAAGAGTTTCTATTGGCATATAAAAAGGAAAAGAGTGGCTAAAGTAAATGTTGGTCCCTTAGAGGATGAGACCGGGGAATTAGTAATGGGGAGCATGGAGATGGCAGAAACTTTGAACAAATATTTTGTATCCGTCTTTATGGTAGAGGACACTAACAATATTCCGACAGTGGATAGTCAAGGGGCTATAGGGGGGAGAAACTTAACACGATCACAATCACTAAGGAGGTGGTACTCAGTAAGATAATGGGACTAAAGGCAGATAAATCCCCTGGACCTGATGGCTTGCATCCTAGGGTCTTAAGAGAGGTAGCGGCAGGGATTGTGGATGCATTGGTTATAGTTTACCAAACTTCCCTGGATTCTGGGGAGGTCCCAGCAGATTGGAAAACTGCAAATGTAATGCCCCTATTTAAATAAGGAGGCAGACAAAAAGCATGAAACTATAGACCAGTTAGCCTAACATCTGTGGTTGGGAAAATGTTGGAGTCCATTATTAAAGAAGCAGTTGCAGGACATTTGGAAAAGCAAAATTCAGTCAGGTGGAGTCAGCATGGATTTATGAAGGGGAAGTCATGTTTGACAAATTTGCTGGAGTTCTTTGAGGATGTAACGAACAGAGTGGATAAAGGGGAACCAGTGGATGTGGTGTATCTGGAATTCCAGAAGGCATTTGACAAGGTGCCACATAAAAGGTTACTGCACAAGATAAAAGTTCACAGGGTTGAGGGTAATATATTAGCATGGATAGAGGATTGGCTAACTAACAGAAAACAGAAAGTCGGGATAAATAGTTCATTCTCGGGTTGGCAACCAATACTGAGTGGGGTGCCGCAGGGATCGGTGCTGGGACCCCAACTATTTACAATCTATATTAACGACTTGGAAGAAGGGACTGAGTGTAACATAGCCAAGTTTGCTGATGATAAAAAGATGGGAGCAAAAGAACTGTGTGAGGAGGACACAAAAAAATCTGCAAAAGGACATAGACAGGCTAAGTGAGTGGGCAAAAATTTGGCAGATGGAGTATAATGTCAGAAACTGTGAGGTCATGCACTTTGGCAGAAAAAAATCAAAGAGCAAGTTATTATTTAAATGGAGAAATATTAAATGCAGTACAGCGGGACCTGTGGGTACCTGTGCATGAAACACAAAAGGATAGTATGCAGGTACAGAAGTGATCAGGAAGGCCAATGGTATCTTGGCCTTTATTGCAAAAGGGATGGAGTATAAAAGCAGGGAAGTCTTGCTACAGCTATATAAGGTATTGTTGAGGCCACATCTGGAATACTGCGTGCAGTTTTGGTTTCCATATTTACGAAGGATATACTTGCTTTGGAGCAGTTCAGAGAAGGTTCATTAGGTTGATTCCGGATATGAGGTGGTTGACTTATGAGGAAAGGTTGAGTAGGTTGGGCCTCTACTCATTGGAATTCAGAAGAATGAGAGGTGATCTTATCGAAACATATAAGATTATGAGGGGGCTTGACAAGGTGGATGCAGAATGGATATTTCCACTGATGGGGGGTGACTAGAACTAGAGGGCATGATCTTAGAATAAGGGGCCACCCACTTAAAACAGAGATGAGGAGAAATTTCTTCTCTCAGAGGGTTGTAAATCTGTCGAATTCAGTGCCTCAGAGAGTTGTGGAAGCTGGGACATTGAATAAATTTAAGACAGAAAGAGACAGTTTCTTAAAGGATAAGGGGTTATGGGGAGCGGGAGGGGAAGTAGAGCCGAGTCCATGATCAGATCAGCCATGCTCTTATTGAATGGCGGAGCAGGCTCGAGGGGCAATATGGCCTACTCCTGTTCCTATTTCTTATGTTCTTATGTTCTATTATCCCGCCATTCACACCCTTTCTTGACTAATGTTTTCTAACTCCTGGCATTATCATTTGAATTTGGGCCATCATCCCTTTTGTCTCTCTAAGCTCTCCTGTCTTCCAATCTATCACAGACCTTCCCTTTTGTTCTTTCTTCCCCTCCCCCTTTCAGTGCTTGTTAAGAATCTGTTCTTTTCGAACACTCTCCAGTTCTGCCGAACGGTCGTCGACACATATAAGAACATATAATAATTAGGAACAGGAGTAGGCCATCTAGCCCCTCGAGCCTGCTCCGCCATTCAACAAGATCATGGCTGATCTGGCCGTGGACTCAGCTCCACTTACCCGCCAGCTCCCCATAACCCTTAATTCCCTTATTGGTTAAAAATCTATCTATCTGTGATTTGAATACATTCAATGAGCTAGTCTCAACTGCTTCCTTGGGCAGAGAATTCCACAGATTCACAACCCTCTGGGAGAAGAAATTCCTTCTCAACTCGGTTTTAAATTGGCTCCCTCGTATTTTGAGGCTGTGCCCGAAACGTTAACTTTGCCTCCTCTCCACAGATGCTGCCTGACCTGCTGAGATTTCCAGCATTTTCTGTTTTTATTCCAGATTCCAGCATCCGCAGAATTTGGCTTTTGTATTTTTGTCCATGTTCGTTGGGTTAAAATTATTAGTCCTGTTATAGTCTGGATGCTAAATATACCAAATAGCCTCAGAGAATGACCTATCCCTCTAGATGTTATCTGATGTGCTCGAGTACTTTAAGGGTGCAGGTTACGTGAGTAATGACGTAGGAGTCACACCTGGATTTTAGTATAAAGAGGAGCTGTAGGAGGGAAGCTGGTTATAAGTTATCAGTGTCCTGGTCACTCATTCGCTACGCAGTGCTCAGCAACGTTCACACGAGACAGGAGGTACGTTTTCAAGGATTAATTTAGTCTCTATTTAAGAACAACAATTTTAAATTAAAATGTAAAGTGCAGATTTTACTTCGGGGAAGAAAGTTTTGTGATTAAAAGGGCAATTTTCAGATCACATTGATGCCGGTTGTGCAGTATTTTTATTTCAATTTCAGGTTGGCTTTCATATGATTTGTGGGGCCAAATTTTGAGATGGCCCATATGCACCTCAGTGGGCACACGTCTGGTACTGATGTGCATGATATTCCGGGGCAGATAATTGTTTTTACTGCTTGGGCATTAAGAATCACCTTTTCGAAGTGTTTTTACTTCATATTTTCAGGTTTTTGTTTATGGACAATAAACCGATTGACATTGAACTATCTGGGTCATGTTGCTCTTTCTTCAGTTCTAGTCATTGTTTTGAGTCGAACTGTAAAAAAAGGTTCTTGCATCCTCCTAATGAAAAGGCCCCTGGTATACAATGAAAGAATAACTGGTTCAGTCATATCAAATTAGCCTGACCCAGTGAGCGCTAAAACCTCAGGGGAGCGGGAGGGAATTGGAACCAATTGCTCGCATTGTAGAATGTCAGCTTGGAAGCGGCTCTTCGTGCAAGAAGATTAGTCAGTAAAGAAAACGAGTGATCCTCCCCCTCTGATTTTAGAAAGTTAAACGAGAAGCCGGTGACAAAGCTAGCGGTGATGTGAGAGCTCCGGATTAGTAGTACCCTTTCTTAATATACCGCAGCTTTCGGGCAGTCGCGATAAGAGGCTGCAGAAAACAGAAGATGTTGGACACACGAAGCTGGGGTCCAATCGCTCCTCAGCACGGTTTTATTGGTCTATTAAAGCCGAGACATTAGCTTTCACTCATCCCTATCACAATCATGACCCTTGATTCCTCTTTACAGGAAAGTCTGTTGTTTCTGGTTTGGAAAGTGCCACATTTGACCAGCAACGATGCAGAAGGCAGCGTTGCCCAATTGCATCTTGTCAATGAAGCTCCTCACCGTTATCGCCACCGGTAAGTCAGCCCTCATTGAGTCCTGGCTTGAAGCTGACTGAGCAAAACCTGCACTCCGAGATCGGTACCGCTAGCACAAATAAAAGTATCAGAAGTCAAATCGATCATCAGAGCAACTTAATTTATGGTGATCGGTTCCTCCAAGATTGAAGAATTCACTGGTCTAAGATTCTTTGACTTCTGCCTATTACAAAGAAATAAAATAATTGAAAATTTCGGAGGAAGAATGTACTAAATGTAAGGTGGTATGTCTCCCAATTTCTTGCGCTTGAGGTTTCTGAAGCATTTACACGGCTTTGTAGCGGCTTCGAGAGATTCGCTGAGTATTGCAATAGTACAACATCTGGTAAAGCCAGCTATTTATATCCCTAAGAAACTCCCCTTCAGTAGGGAGGATGGTCCAGGCAGTGACCTTCTCCACCATCGGAACTGCTCAATGGTCAAGTGCCAATGTGCCGGGTTAGAGGATCGGAATCCGTCTCCTTTCCTCATCATTGAGTTGTTACACTCTGGTATCTGTAAGGTGTGTCACCTCAGGGTGGGAAACATAGAAACATAGAAAATAGGTGCAGGAGTAGGCCATTCAGCCCTTCGAGCCTGCACCACCATTCAATATGATCATGGCTGATCATGCAACTTCAGTACACCATTCCTGCTTTCTCTCTCAGTACTGCTTATAACTGTGACTTGATAAATTCTGAGCTGTTTGATGCATGCTCAAATACTGAGATACGAAGTGTGTCTGTTTTGATTGACAAATGATCTGTGGGACTTGCCTTTAACTTATCATTCTGATATTTTCTCTTAGGTTTCTTTCTGACCATTTTGAATGCTCAGCCGGTAAGAGAAATTTTATATTTTCCCTTGCACATTTTGGTTCAATTATTGTAAATATAAATCATTGATAAAACTGAAAGTTCACAGTAATCCCCATATCAGTCTGATTTAAAATGTACAATATCCAATGGGAAATATGATGAGTGCAAGGAGAGGAGGTGAGCCATTGCCCTCTGTGTCCTGACACATGAAGAATGATATAATAGTGTTTTTAAAAACAGCAGAGCCCATCTAATATCATCAAAGGTGTTATCTGTCACATGGTCATTGGCTGTGTACAACTTAATTAATCAATGTTAACAATTAGCGTCCTCTCTATTGCGTTAATTATTCGTTTCAAGTGTATCACATGAACACATTTAACCGATTATTATTTTCCCCTCAACAGGCTCTTGGTGAGAGAGGGTCAGAAAGACACAGCCAGGTGATGTTGAGAAGACGAGTTAAACGCGAAATTGGTAAGTAACCAGCAATGAGATAAAGTGTTTATTGGTGTAGACCTGGCTGGACGTGCAAGTGAGGGCCCTCCACTGGACGACCATCATGAACATGTCTTGAGCTGTTGACGCGATTTTAACTCTTTGCTCCAAGGTCGCTGCTCCACATTGTCTGTCTCTCCCACAGATGTAGTGGAGCTGGGCAGCCCTGCCCATCTGGCCATGTTGCACTGTGCCCAGAGGCTGTGCTCATTCACTGATGTCAGAGAACAGCCTGCATCCTGCCGCCCCCGTGCTGTTTAGGACATCCAGTAACAGAGAACAGCAAAGTTAGAAGAGTTGTGTAGCCTTTGATGGTAGAAGCATTACAATGATGTGAAACAATCCCATTGTGCCTATTTTTGTGATATTCAATATCAACTTAAATATCTCTTCTCTTATGTAGTCCCTTGGAGTCGAGGAGGATTTGCTTCCACACTAAAAATGAGTTCTCAGGTGGCTGAAGAGTCCAATGTGGGACCTACAGTCTCTGTCACAGGTTGGGCAGATGGTGTTTGAAGGGACTGGTTGGTGGGGTGCTTGGGTTGTCGTGCGCTCCTTCCGCTGTTTACATTGGCCTCCGCTTGCTCTCAGTGAAGAGACTCGGGGTTCAGTGCCTTCCCGGATGCTTCTCCCTCACTTTGAGCAGTCTTGGGCCAGGGATTCCCAGGTGTCGGTGGGGATGGTGCACTTCTTGAAGGAGCTTTGAGGGTGTCCTTGAAGCGTTTCCTCTGCCCACCTGGGGTCGCTTACCATGTCGGAGCTCCAAACTTGTTTTGGGAGTCTTGTATGAGGCATATGGACAACATGGCCCGTCCATCAGAGCTGATCGAGGATGGCCAATGCTTGGATGTTGGTGTGAGTGAGAACACTGACGTTGGTGCGTCTATCCTGCCGATGGATTTGCAGGATCTTGTAGAAGCAGCGTTAGTGGTACTTCTCCAGTGCTTTGAGGTGCCTGCTGTACATAGTCCATATAAAAATACAACAGCATTAAATTATGTGGACAAATTCAATTAATTTGAGGTTTGGGAACAGCTGAATAACATTCATTCCCATTCTTCCTGTAAATAATCTCTGGCTGGATTATCCTATCTATTCCATGTGACTCATTTTAAATCAAAGACAATGGCCCCCGATTATCATTTCCATTGATTTCACCTCAAAAAAACAGGAGAACTCCAAAGGCAATGCCAGGTGAATATCCCGAGAGCACGGTTTAGAGAGGGAGATATTGCTGTAGTGCTGAGCATTTAGATTTCCTTCCTATCGGTGCCTTAAGGAAAGTTCATATTCCCTTGCTTCCATTCACACCAAATAAGTGAATGCTGATGCAATGAGTAAGAAATCACCGAGGTCTGAATTTAAAGACAAATTCTCATCTGCAAAAAATCTCTGGTTCATTAATGTCCATCAGAGAAGGAAATCTACCGCCCTTACCCGGTCTGGCCTATATGTGACTCCAGATCCACAGCAATGAGTTTCACTCTGAATTGCCCTCTGAAATGGCCGAGCAAGCCACTCCGTTGTATTCAAGCAGGTTGCTCACCACCACCTTCTGGAGGGCTATTAGGGATGGGCAATAAATGCTGGCTGTGCTGGGACACCCACATCTCATGAATGAAAAACTAAAAATAATCATACATGATTTCTGGATGGGGTGAGCATGGTGGGTCGACTGGCCTTTTCTGCTCTGAATTCTCCTATGCTCATTATGTTCTTGACAAATGAGCAGGTGAACACTGCAGCATTGTTTTATTCCATGTAAAAATAACACAGGATCAGAGTGTTCCATTCCCTGCACTGCGCTCCAAGTACAGATGGGCTTTGTATGTGACATCCATTTCATTCTGCATTTTTTTTTGAAAACTGAGCATTCGTATACAATGAATGTGTTTTGTGTTCACAGCTTGTAGCACCACCTTCATAACAGGAGAAAGGACCAGCAATTTATTGCTGCCTGCTCTTTATACTGCTCCACAGTTAGACGCCTGTTTGAACAATAGTGTGCTGCTGGCCAACCTCACTGAACTGGGACAAGTAGCTTTTAGCAGAGATCAGCTTCTTGTACTAAAAAGGAAACTGGGCGAGGTAAGCCTGCATGATTTGAATATAAGCATTGCCCGTTGAATACTTCCAGTACTTTGAGCAACTCACCACGTGGAGCCAGCCATGGATTGCTAGCAGCTCACTTACTAAAGGCAAATGGTCAATGGGTTTTATATAAAAGTCATCAGGGAAATTCCTGGAATAAAAACCAGAAAATGCCGGAAATACTCAACAGGTCAGGCAGCTCATGTGGGGAGAGAAACAGAGTTAACTTTTCAGGCCGGTGACCCTTCGTCCGAACTGGAAACAGTCAGAGATGTAATGGGCTTTTAAGCAAGTGCAGGGCAGGGAGAGGGGGGAGGGGAGGAAAGATCAAAAGGGAAGGTCTGTGATAGGGTGGAAGGCAGGAGAAATTAAGAGAAAAGGGATGATGGTGCAAGGCAAAAGGAGATGGTAATGGGACAAGTTAAGAAGCAGAAGATGAGTCTGGATAGGGTGTAAATGGGAATGGCAAATCATCCACAGCTGTCACCTGATAAATTAGAGGCAGAGGTTATGGTCTGAAATTGTTGAACTCTATGTTGAGTCCAGAAGGCTGTAAAGTGCCTAACTGAAAGATGAGTCAAGTTTACAGGAAGCAAAGAGTGGGAATAAACAGATCCTTTTCAGAATGGCAGGCAGTGACTGGTGGGGTGCTGCAGGGTTCAGTGCTGGGACCCCAGCTATTTACAAGATACATTAATGATTTAGATAAAGGAATTGAATGTAATATCTCCAAGTTTGCAGATAACACTAAGCTGGGTGGCAGTGTGAGCTGCGAGGAGGATGTTAGGAGGCTGCAGGGGGGCTTTGACAAGTTAGGTAAATGGGCAAATGCAGGCAGATGCAGTATCGTGTGGATAAATGTGGTGTTATCCACTTTGGTGGCAAAAACAGGAAGGCAGATTATTATCTGAATGGTGACAGATTATTAAAAGGGGAGGTGCAATGAGACCTAGGTGTCATGGTACATCAGTCATTGAAGGTAGGCATGCAGGTACAGCAGGCAGTAAAGAAAGCTAATGGCATGCTGGCCTTCATAGTGAAGGGATTTCAGGATAGTAGCAGGGAGGTCTTACTGCAGCTGTACAGGGCCTTGCTGAGACCACACCTTGAGCATTGTGTGCAGTTTTGGTCTCCTAATCTGAGGAAGGACATTCTTGCTATTAAGGGAGTGCAGCAAAGGTTCACCAGACTGATTCCTGGGATGGCAGGACTGACATATAAAAGACTGGTTTGACTAGGCTTATATTCACTGGAATTTAGAAGAATGAGAGGGGATCTCATATAAACATATAAAATTCTGACGGGATTGGGCAGGTTAGATGCAGGAAGAATGTTCCCGATGTTGGGGAAGTCCAGAATCAGGGGTCACAGTCTAAGGTTAAGAGGTAAGCCATTTAGGACCGAGATGAGGAGAAACTTCTTCACTCAGAGAATTGTGAAGTTTTCTCCACCACAAAGTTGTTGAGGCCAGTTCATTAGATATATTCAAAAGGGAGTTAGATTTGGCCCTTGCGGCTAAAGGGATCAAGGGGTATGGAGAGAAAGCAGGAATTGGGTACTGAAGTTGCATGATCAGCCATGATCATATTGAATGGCGGTGCAGGCTCGAAGGGCTGGATGGCCTACTCCTGCACCTATTTTCTATGTATGTTTCTTACACTGCTCCACGAAGCTCAATGTAAGAGGCCGAGGACGGAGCGATCAGAGTGGGAGTGGAGTGGAGAATTAAAGTGACAGGTGACCGGAATCTCCGGATCACACTCACGGACTGAGGTATTCAGTAAAGTGTTCACCCAATCATGTGTTTGGTCTCCCCAATGTAGAGGACACCACATCGTTGGCAGCGAATGCAGTCTATTAAATTGCAAGAAGTACAAGTAAATCGCTGTTTCACCTGGAAGGAGTGTTTTGGGCCCTGGCCAGTAGGAAGGGAGGAGGTAACAGGCCAGGACTTGCATCTCCTGCGCTTGCACGGGAAGGTGGGAATCAGTGGACTTATAGTGATTGTTTGTCAATATTCTTGGTGCAACTTAAATAAGGTTAGATTGCAGCTTTAATGCTGTGCTAATTGCTCCACTCTGTCACACACCTAAGATGCCATGTTTCCCCGTTCGGTGGTAAGATGAGCGGCTGGTTTCTGAGTGATTTTTAAATGTCAGATTCCACCATTATGTTCTCTGGCAGGTTTGACAAAAAAGAATGAGAATTCCCATCACACAGCCATATAAGAGAACCAAGGGTGTTCAGGGAAATGTTGAAAAAGTACATTTTGGGATTTGTGCACATTAATCTGACTGAATGAATATCATTTTTTGGAACAGATGTATCCAAATGGACTCCCACAAGAACGCATACAACAGTTGGGATTCATTATAACCGTGTATGGCCCTGAGGAGATCCAAAGATGGAACATCACAAATGCGGACACTCTTGCACTGGTGCTGCTGAATAGCCCCAATACTAACACGGTACGGATTAGCACAGGCTTTTGACTGGGTGACTCTTCTGAAGAGTAGGCTCTCTTTAAATGTTGTTTGTGCTGTAAAGGATGTCACGAGCTAGGAATAGAATCGAACACTTTTGCTTCCGAAGACTTGGTAAAATATTTTACGTCAGATATTTTTAATAATTTCTTTGAGGGGAAAAGAACCTACTGTCTGCGATTGATACTTCCCAATCATCATTGATGGGGCAGTCACAGCCAGATTGCTAAACAATGTGTGTTGTAGCTAAGCTCTGGGAAGATCTTTACTTCGAATCAAGTCCATTTAAAAACCTGATTCTGACAGAACCTGTTTTGAAAGTATTGACAATAGAGAGTGCTGGAAATACACAGCAGCTGAATCAATAGCCAAAGGAACTTGCGCTCAGTTCTGACCCTTTATTATTTTCTGTTTTGATTTCCAGTAAGCACACTTTGTCATATTGCAATTCCTCCTATTTCAATAGTTGGTTCTTCACAAAGTTTACAAAAGCAGCTGAAAAATATGAAAGGAGTGAATGATTAAATGGAAAAAATTCTGAGTTGATGCTGAGCATGGAGAAAAAGCTAATAAACTGATCTTTCACTGTTTTCTTTCATTTCAGACAAATGCAGTTATTGCAAATTACCTGCAGAGATCTGGGCCGCTAAATGCAGTTGCATTGGATGCGATTGGTGGTCCAACATTGTGTACTCTGAGTGAAGAGCATCTTCGAGCCATCCTTCCCAGTGAGCTAAAGTAAGTGTCAAATTCTCTGCAGCTATTCTGCCAATCTATTCTCTCTGTTAAATGTCTATAAAAATCATGTTAGCTCATGGAACAGAGTGAAACCCAAATGTAGGCACTTGACGAACCTGAGGCCTAAATATAACACCACGACCATTCTGTTGCAGGAAAGCCAAGCCACTTGATATTTCCACATGTACTCAGGCAAAGAAAGACATCATTTTTGGGATCGCAAAAGTTGCATTCCAGGATCAAGCTGGTGATCCCAAAGCCTATTATAACCTCATCAAGCCATATGTTGGTAAGTAAAATGACAATCTGGTTTGATGACTATTCGAAGAATTATTTTTTAAAACTCTTCATTTTCAAACCATTTCAATCTTCACCTATAGAAACTTGCTATTGATACCAAGGAATTTAAATTTACACATATGGGGTTATATGTGTAAATAACTGTTCTTTCTCTTCTCCAAAAGGTGGTGCACCAGTTCTTGATCTTCAGAGTTTAGCTGCAAGCAACATCAGCATGGACTTCCAGACATTCAATGGACTCAATCCAGTGGAAGTAGAAGTAGGTATCAACATAAGAATGTAAGAACATAAGAAATAGGAGCAGGTGTAGGCCATACGGTCCCTCGAGCCTGTTCCACCATTCAATAAGATCATGGCTGATCTGATCATGGACTCAGCTCCACTTCCCCACCCGCTCCCCATAATTCCTTATCCCCTTATCCTTTAAGAAACTATCTATTTCTGTCTTAAATTTATTCAATGTCCCAGCTGTCTGAGGCAGCGAATTCCACAGATTTACAACCCTCTGAGAAGAAATTTCTCCTCATCTCAGTTTTAAATGGACGGCCCCTTATTCTAAGATTATGCCCTCTCGATCTAGTCTCCCCCATTAGTGGAAACATCCTCTCTGCATCCACCTTGTCAAGCCTCCTCATAATCTTATACGTTTTGATAAGATCACCTCTCATTCTTCTGTCCAATGAGTAGAGGCCCAATCTACTCAACCTTTCCTCATAAGTCAACCCCGTCATCCCCAGAATCAACCTAGTGAACCTTCTCTGAATTGCTTCCAAAGCAAATATATCCCTTCATAAATCTGGAAACCAAAACTGCATGCAGTATTCCAGGTGTGGCCTCACCAATACCATATATAGCTGTAGCAAGACTTCCCTGCTTTTATACTCCATCCCTTTTGCAATAAAGGCCAAGATACCATTGAGCTTCCTGATCACTTGCTGTACCTGCATACTATCCTTTTGTGTTTCATGCACAAGTACCCCCAGGTCCCGCTGTACTGCGGCACTTTCTCCATTTAAATAATAACTTGCTCTTTGATTTTTTTTTTCTGCCAAAGTGCATGACCTCACACTTTCCGACAGTATACTCCATCTGCCAAATTTTTGCCCACTCACTTAGCCTGTCTATATCCTTTTGCAGATTTTTTTGTGTCCTCCTCACACTTTGTTTTTTCCTCCCATCTTTGTATCGTCAGCCAGCTTGGCTATGTTACACTCCGTCCCTTATTCCAAGTGGTTAATATAGATTGTAAATGGTTGGGGTCCCAGCAATGATCCCTGTGGTACCCCACTAGTTACTGGTTGCCAACCAGAGAATGAACCATTTATCCCTGCTCTCTGTTCTCTGTTTGTTAGCCAATCCTCTATCCATGCTAATATATTACCCCCAACCCCGTGAACTTTTATCTTGTGCAGTAACCTTTTACGTGGCACCTTGTCAAATGCCTTCTGGAAGTCCAAATACACCAGTCACTGGTTCCCCTTTATCCACCCTGTTTATTACATCCTCAAAGAATTCCAGCAAATTTGTCAAACATGACTTCCCCTTCATAAATCCATGCTGACTCTGGCTGACTGAATTTTGCTTTTCCAAATGTCCTGCTACTGCTTCTTTAATGATGGACTCCAACATTTTCCCAACCACCGATGTTAAGCTAACTGGTCTGTAGTTTCCTGCTTTTTGTCTGCCTCCTATTTTTAAATGGGGACGCTGCATTTGCAGTTTTCCAAACTGCTGGGACCTCCCCAGATTCCAGGGAATTTTGGTAAATTACAACCAATGCATCCACAATTCTTGCCTCTACTTCTCTTGACCCTAGGATGCAAGCCATCAGGTCCAGGGGATTTATCCGCCTTTAGTCCCATTATCTTACTGAGTACCACCTCCATTGTGATCGTGTTAAGTTCCTACTCTCTCTCTTTCCCCCCCCCCCATAGCCCCTTGACTATCCACTGTTGGAATATTGTATCAGTGGAGGATCGCAGTAGGATTCCGTGTTTTGTCACATTGCGCATGAACCAGATTTTAGAAGCAACGCTTGCGAACAATAATTATTTCAGTCCCGCCTGCAATTATCACCACAGACCACTTCATGCTGCGCAACTGCAGTATGTATATTACTGGTCTATTGGTGCCTTCAGCTTCATGACATCAGATTAAAGAACATTATGGAACCAAGAATGAGAAACATGCTTTTGTTATATCACTGCCATTTTTGCCTCTTTCAGAAACTCACTCCTCAGAACTTGCGTGATCTACTTGGAACAAACCTTAATTCCCTTAAAGAAAATGAAAATCGTCCAATAGTGCAGCGTTGGGTTAACTTTCACACAGTAGCCGAGGTGAGCAGTCTGGGAATTGGGTTACAAGGAGGAATATCAGAAGCTGGACTTGGGAACTTCTCCTTCAAAGAGCGTAAGTGTCATTTTACATCAGTTTTCTGCACTTTGATAAGCACATTGGGTAGTGTCTAGGATTGGTTGATACCATCATGGGCACATAGTGGAAAATATTTTATTTCAAAGCAGTGCCATCCTTGTGGTTTACATGTATATGTGCACATACAGTCTGAGAACTCTGAGGTTAATCTACGCAGATTCACACTCCCTTCCATTCACACATTAATTGTGTAAAGAACCAGCTAAGAAAATATGCTCTGATGCACGACTAGAAGAATTTCATAAAATAAAGTGTAAAAAAAAAAAGGACCGCTTGAAAAGCAAATGTTCTGCTCTTCAATGTGAAGTGAATTTTGTGAAAGGTGCTGTTACACAAGTTCTGCTCAAATAAGTTTAAAGGATAATTATTAACAATATATTTTTATTTCCTGTTATTTTCCAGTGCCTGGTTCTGCTTCAGTCAACAGCTATAGTCTCCTGCTTTCCATCTGCATTGCTGTGATGAGCATCTCGTTGCAATGGCTTCTATAAGCTGGGATTCAGCCCGTCTGTGCTTTCTGCCTTGTTAAATAGAAAGAATCCGCGCTCCCGGCATCAAGGATCAAGTGATGGATATTAATGAAGGTTTAACAAGCTCAGCACACAGAGTGAAATCTGTTTATAACAATGCACTGTGAGCTGACTAAGCCACCTTTGAAGACATAGTTCTGATCAAGTGCAAAACATAATATTTTAGGGACAACATTGGATTGCCATCAGAATGATAATCTAATAGCAGTTAGTAAAGTATTTTGCTTGTACTGTTTAATTTTTATTTCACTGACTCCTTCTGGAACGAAGATGTGAATAAGACTTACCTTTATAGACTGTTAGTAACTTGAGCTGTTTTATAACATGGGTCAGGTATCAGGAGAGCAAGCGATCTCCCACATTTATCTTTGTAATGTACAGTTGTCATGTAAGCTGGTTGTGTTGTGATGTGCAGACTAGTCATCATCATAGGCAGTCCCTCGGAATTGACGAAGACTTGTTTCCACTCCTGAAATGAGTTCTTTGGTAGCTGAACAGTCCAATACGAGAGCCACAGTCTCTATCACAGGTGGGACAGATAGTCGTTGAGGGAAGGGGTGGGTGGGTGGGACTGGTTTGGTGCACGCTCTTTCCGCTGCCTGCGCTTGATTTCTGTTTGCTCTCGGCGTTGAGACTCGAGGTGCTCAGTGCCTTCCAGGATGCACTTCCTCCACTTAGGGTGGTCTTTGGCCAGGGATTCCCAGGTGTCAGTCGGGATGTTGCACTTTCAGGGAGGCTTTGAGGGTGTCCTTGTAATGTTTCCACTGCCCACCTTTGGCTCAGACTAGTGTCATTGTGATGTCATGGCATCACCGCCAACAACGGCATCTGCTGCTTGACCAGCATGCTTCGAGTCCCAAAGAAGGCTATCGGTCATTAAACAATCGAGTAGGTTGATTTTAATGCAGTCACTGGCTGAGTAACACCCACGTTATGGGAGCTAAAAGCCAAAGAGAGGCTTGGGAGTAGAGAGATGAGGGGGGGGAGAGGGAGGAGGGGGGGAGGGGGAGGATTTCTGTCCACATTGTCAGGCACAAACTTAAGTGAACCTACCATCCACTTATAATATACATATCTGGGTCATTCTCCAGTTATAAGACCCTGATCCAATTATGAGGCACCTGTGGGTGGAGGTGGAGTGTGCAGTGCCTGTCCGATGTCTGGTCAAGTGAAAATAGGCCACAATACAATTTTGTTCAATTATGAAGTAAACTCAGATCATTTTACACCATGTAAATAGAAGACTTCAATGTTTGTATAAAGTTGCAGCTTAGTCCGTGATCTAGAAAGTTATAAGTTTAGAACAAGTATTTGTAAGGTTAAATATTTATTTATATAGATATCACAAAATTGCTTGAATTTTGTTACATTTTGTGCTTTCCCTTATGGCATTAGTAGGTAGAGCATTTAGCTCTTGAAGCAGTCAATAGTACAGACCTGAAAGTTTGTGTTAACTAAGCTGATCTTAGTGCAACAGCAATTATGGCATGAAAGTTTGTCTCAGTGATTTGTGATTGAATGGGGAAAAAACACAGTTAGGGTTCTTGCCCGTTATCATTACCTAGTTACCCGGTTGGAAAGTGCACATAGTGAACTTCAGCCTTGGGCTGGGCTGTGCTGCTCTGCACAATCGAATAATGTTATTACCTGGCTCTGACGCACCGAAAACATCCTCCCCCCCCCTCAGTTATGGAACAGATATCATTGATAGAAACATAGAAAATAGGAGCAGTAGTAGGCCATTCGGCCCTTTGAGCCTGCACCGCCATTCAATA
Source organism: Pristiophorus japonicus (assembly GCF_044704955.1). Lineage (NCBI taxonomy): Eukaryota > Metazoa > Chordata > Chondrichthyes > Pristiophoridae > Pristiophorus > Pristiophorus japonicus. Next base: position 167,288,921 of record NC_091991.1, on the reverse strand, counting down.
TGATCATAGCTGATCCTCTATCTCAACAACAAAATGGCCAGTAGAGAAAGAGACTGATTGGCACTGCACCACATTCCAGCCAGAGTCAACACCACCCAGACTGAAGGCGAGAAAATTGGCGGAAAAATAAACATTAAATTTTACGCAGTCACATTACTGTACATTCTCTGTTAAACAATACTCAGTGCCACTATTATTGGATGTTTATATAATTTGCTTTCCCATCTTGCAGCTTTCAGTGTATTTTTTTGTATGATCCATCTATTGTTGTCTTGTTTGTCTTGTAAAAAAAAAAGTTTATATTTTCAATAAAAAAAGAAATGAATTGTCCACGAGCTTGGTTAATCCTGTCGCTCACACATGCATGATCGTGAAACAGTCAGCGTTGAGGTGAGGAACATCAGGTCCATTCTCCAAAATGTGATAAGAAAAACAGGAATAATTCATGTTTGCATGAACAAGTTTCTCTGAGGATGTAGGTAGTGCTGGAAACGCAACATTTATTATGTGGATGGTGGTGGACTTTCAAGAACATAAGAACATAAGAATTAGGTGCAGCAGTAGGCCATTTGGCCCCTCGAGTCTGCTATTCAATAAGATCATGGCTGATCTGATACTGGGCTCAGTTCCACTTCCCTGCCCTCTCCCCATAACCCTTCACTCCCTTGTCACTCACAAATCTGTCTATCTCCACCTTAAATATATTCAATGAACCAGCCTCTGCAACTCTCTGGGGAAGAGAATTTCACAGATTTATGACCCTCCGAGAGAAGAAATTCCTCCTCATCTCAATTTTAAATGTGCGGCCCCTTATTCTGAGACTATATCTCCTAGTTCTATATTCGCCCACGAGGGGAAACATCCTCTCTGCATCTACCTTGTCGAGCCCCTATGTATCTTATATGTTTCAATAAGATCACCTCTCATTCTTCTAAACTCCAATGGGTACAGCCCCAACCTTGCTCAACCTTTCTTCATAAGTCAACCCCTTCATCTCAGGAATCAACCTAGTGAACCTTCTTTGAACTGCCTCCAATGCAAGTATATCCTTCCTTAAATAGGCAGACCAAAACTGTACGCAGTACTCCAGGTGTGGCCTCACCAATACCCTGTACAGTTGTAGCAGGACTTCCCTGCTTTTATACTCCATCCCCCTTGCAATAAAGGCCATCATTCCATTTGCCTTCCTGATTACTTGCTATACCTGCATATTAACTTTGTGTTTCATGCACAAGGACCCCCAGATTCTTCTGTACTGCAGCATTTTGTAATCTCTCTCCATTTAAATAATTGCTTTTTTATTTTTCCTGCAAAAGGGAATAACCTCACTCTGTCCCACATTATACTCCTTCTGCCAGATGTTTGCCCACTCACTTAGCCTGTCTATATCCCTTTGCAGATCCTCCTCACAACTTGCTTTCCCAACCATCTTTGTATCATCAGCAAACTTGGCTACATTACACTCCATCCCTTCATTCAAAACATTAATGTAGATTGTAAATATTTGAGGCCCCAGCACCGATCCCTGTGGCACCACACTAGGGACCGTTTGCCAACCGGAAAATGACCCATTTATCCCGACTCTCTGTTTTCGGTTAGTTAGTCAATCCGCTATCCTGCTAATATATTACCCCCAACCCCATGAGCTCTTATCTTGTGCAGTAACCTTTTTTGTGGCACCTTATTGAATGCCTTCTAGAAATCCAAATACACCACAACCACTGGTTCCCCCTTATCCATCCTGCTCGTCACATCCTCAAAGAACTCTAGAAAATTTGTCAAACATGATTTCCTTTTCATAAAACCATGCTGACTCTGCTTGATTGAATTATGCTTTTCCAAATGTCCCACTACTGCTTCCTTAATAATGGACTCCAACATTTTCCCAACGACAGATGTTAGGCTAACTGGTCTATAGTTTCCTGCTTTTTGTCTTCGTCCTTTTTTAAATTGTGGCATTTGATTTGCGGTTTTCAAATCCGCTGGGACCTTTCCAGAATCCAGGGAATTTTGGTAGATTGCAAACAATGCATCCACTATCTCTGCAGCCACATCTTTTAAGAGCCTAGGATGCAGGCCATCAGGTCCAGGGGAATTATCCGCCTTTAGTCCCATTATTTTACCGAACAGTGTTAGTGTTAGTGATTGTTTTGAGTTCCTCCCTCCCTATAGCCCCTTGGTTATCTATTATTGGGATTTTTTAAGTGTCTGCTACTGTAAAGACCGATACAAAATATTTGTTCAAAGTCTCTGCCATTTCCCTGTTCCCCATTATTAATTCCCCAGTCTCAGCCTCTATGGGACCAATATTTAACTTAGTTACTCTCTTCCTTTTTATATACCTGTAGAAGCGCTTATTATCTGTTTTTATATTTCTTGCTAGTTTACTCTCATAATCTATCTTCTTTATTATTTTTTTAGTCGTCCTTTGCTGGTTTCTAAAAATTTCCTAATCCTCTGTCCTCCCATCTTTGTATGCCATTGTTTTCAATTTGATATGATCCTTTACTTCCTTAGTTAGCCACGGATGGTTCTCCCTTCTCTTAAAGTCTTTCCTTCTCCCTGGAATATATTTTTGTTGAGAGTTATGAAATATCTCCTTAAATGTCTGCCACTGCTTATCAACCATCTTACCCTTTAATCTATTTTCCCAGTCCACTTTAGCCAACGCTGCCTTTATACCTTTGTAATCGCCTTTATTTAAGATCACGACACAGGTTGAGATCCAACATTCTCACCCTCCATCTGAATTTCTTTCCTAGAGGATCCTTTATTATGAGATCATTTATTAATCCTGTCTCATTACACAGTAGCAGATCCACGATAGCCTGCTCCCTGGTTCATCACACAACATACTGTTCAAGGAAACCATCCCGGATACACTCTATGAACCTTTCCTCAAGGCTTCCTTGGCCAATTTGATTTGTCCAATCAATATGAAGATTAAAATCACCCATGGGAACCTATGCAGGGAGACAGAGGGAAGTAGAATGGGGGCAGAAGCAAAAGATAGAAAGAAGTAAAGTAAAAGTTGAGGGCAGAGAAACCTAAGGCAAAAAGCAAAAAGGGACACATTACACCAAAATTCTAAAGGGGTGTGTGAGAAAGACAAGCCTGAAGGCCCTGTGCCTCAATGCGAGGAGTATTCGGAATAAGGTGGACGAATTAACTGCGCAGATAGCAGTTAACGGGTATGATGTAATTGGCATCACGGAGACATGGCTCCAGGGGGACCAAGGCTGGGAACTCAACATCCAGGGGTATTCAACATTTAGGAAGGAAAGACAGAAATGAAAAGGAGGCAGGGTGGCATTGCTAGTTAAAGAGGAAATCAATGCAATAATAAGAAAGGACATTAGGTTGGATGATGTGGAATCGGTATGGGTGGAGCTGTGGTATAACAAGGGGCAGAACACGCTAGTGGGAGTTGTGTTCAGACCACCAAACAGTAGTAGTAAGGTTGGGGACAGCATCAAACAAGAAATTAGGGATGCATGCAATAAAGGTACAGCAGTTATAATGGGTGACTTTAATCTACATATTGATTGGGCTAATCAAACTGGTAGCAATGCGGTGGAGGAGGATTTCCTGGAGTGTGTTAGGGTTGGTTTTCTCGACCAATTTTTCGAGGAACCAACTAGGGAGCTGGCCATCCTAGACTGGGTGATGTGTAATGAGAAAGGACTAATTAGCAATCTTGTTGTGCGAGGTCCCTTGGGGAAGAGTGACCATAACATGGTAGAATTCTTTATTAGGATGGAGAGTGACACAGTTAATTCAGAAACTAGGGTCTGGAACTTAAGAAAAGGTAACTTCGATGGTTTGAGGTGTGAATTGGCTAGTATAGACTGGTAAATGATACTTAAAGGGTTGACAGTGGATAGGCAATGGCAAACATTTAAAGATCGCATGGATGAACTTCAGCAATTGTACATCCCTGTCTGGAATAAAAATAAAACGGGGAAGGTGGCTCAACCGTGGCTAACAAGGGAAATTAAGGATAGTGTTAAATCCAAGGAAAAGGCATATAAATTGGCCAGAAAAAGCAGCAAATCTGAGGACTGGAAGAAATTTAAAATTCAGCAGAGGAGGACAAAGGGTTTAATTAAGAGGGGGAAAATAGAGTATGAGAAGAAGCTTGCCGGGAACATAAAAACTGACTGTAAAAGCTTCTACAGATATGTGAAGAGAAAAAGATTAGTGAAGACAAACATAGGTCCCTTGCAGTCAGATTCAGGTGAATTTATAATGGGGAACAAAGAAATGGCAGACCAATTGAACAAATACTTTGGTTCTGTCTTCACGAAGGAAGACACAAATAACCTTCCGGAAGTACTAAGGGACCGAGGGTCTAGTGAGAAAGAGGAACTGAAGGATATCCTTATTGGGCGGGAAATTGTGTTAGGGAAATTGATGGGATTGAAGGCCGATAAATCCCCGGGGCCTGATAGTCTGCATCCCAGAGTATTTAAGGAAGTGGCCCTAGAAATAGTGGATGCATTGGTGATCATTTTCCAACAGCCTATCGACTCTGGATCAGTTCCTATGGACTGGACGGGAGCTAATGTAACACCACTTTTTAAAAAGGGAGGGAGAGAGAAAGCAGGTAATTATAGACCAGTTAGCCTGACATCAGTGGTGGGGAAAATGTTGGAATCAATTATTAAGGATGAAATAGCAACGCATTTGGAAAGCAGTGACAGGATCGGTCCAAGTTAGCATGGATTTATGAAGGGGAAATCATGCTTGACAAATCTTCTGGAATTTTGTGAGGATGTAACTAATAGAGTGGACAAGAGGGAACCAGTGGATGTGATGTATTTGGACTTTCAAAAGGCTTTTGACAAGGTCCCACACAAGAGATTGGTCTGCAAAATCAAAGCACATGGTATTGGGGGTAATATACTGACGTGGATAGAGAACTGGTTGGCAGACAGGAAGCAGAGAGTCCAAGGGGGCCAAATGGCCTACTTCTGTCCCTATTTTCTATGTTTCTATGATTATTGCCGTACCTTTCTGTCCAACAGTGTAGCTACTGCTGGGGGGCCTATAGACTCGCCGCACAGCACTGCTCCCCAGTCATCAAGATCCATGGTGTAGCCCTGGACAACGTGGACCACTTCCCTTATCTCGGGAGCGTCCTATCAACAAGAGTAGGCATTGACAACGAGATCCAACACTGCCTCCAGTGCGCCAGTGCAGCCTTCGGCCGCCGAGGAAAAGAGTGTTTGAAGACAAGGCCCTCAAAACTGCCACCAAGCTCATGGTCTACAGGGCTGTAGGAATACCCACCTTCCTGTATGGCTCAGAAACATGGTCCATGTACAGTAGACACCTCAAGTCGCTGGAGAAATACCACCAACGATGTCTCCTACAAATTCCCTGGGAGGACAGAACCACCAACATTAGCGTTCTTAACCAGGCCAACATCCCCAGCATTGAAGCACTGACCACACTTGATCAGCTCCACTGGGCAGGCCACATAGTTCGCATGCCAGACACGAGACTCCCAAAGCAAGTGCACTACTCGGAACTCCTTCACGGCAAAGGAGCCAAAGGTGGGCAGCGGAAACGTTATAAGGACACCCTCAAAGCCTCCCTGATAAAGTGTGACATCCCTACTGACACCTGGGAGTCCCTGGCCAAAGACCGCCCTAAGTGGAGGAAGTGCATCCGGGAGGGCGCTGAGCACCAAGAGTCTCGTCGCTGAGAGCATGCAGAAATCAAGCGCAGGCTGTGGAAAGAGCGTGCAGGAAACCAGTCCCACCCACCCCTTCCCTCAACGACTATCTGTCCCACCTGTGACAGAGACTATGGTTCTCGTATTGGACTGTACAACCACCTAAGAATTCATGTTAAGAGTGGAAGCAAGTTTTCCTCAATTCCGAGGGACTGTCTATGATGATGATAGACTACGCTCACCAGTGACTTCTTCCCCTTATTATTTCTTATCTGCACCCAAACTCAGTACTGCACTTATCTCATCCATTATTAACAGATCTAGGCCACCTCATTTTCCTTTCTGTCTATCCTTCCATATTGTCAAATACCCCTGAATATTTAGTTCTCAGCCTTGGTCACCTTGCAAGCATGTTCAAATAGCAATTGTTCGTACAACTGCCCATTTCTGAGGACATTGAGAGTCAACCACATTGGGATAGACTCGGAGTCAATGTAGTCCAGGTCATGTAATCATGGTGGGATCCCTTCCCTGAAGGATGTTGGCAAACGAATTGGGTTTTTATGATTTGTTAATTTTTCCTGGCTCACAAATGTATTGATTTATTGAACTCAATTTTACAACTTGCTTTGTACTCCTGAACTCTGGGTAACTAGTTGAGTACCTTTATCTCTGCACTATTGCACGCTTTTATATGTGCTCTTAGCGTTATGTCTGTAATGCACTTATGAATGACTCCACGAGGCAATGTGTTCTACTCAAACTGTAGTGACCTTGGTCCTTTATTCGTAACTCCAGAGTGAGGCACAAGCATGGTGAGCAGCCTTTCATACCGGGCGCTGCAGGTCTCCCACCGCAGTGCCCTCTGGTGGACAGCCTCTGCCACAGGACCAAGAAACCCAGGTCTCCACCAGTTGCACCCTGTAGTGGTGCCAGCATAGTATATACACAGTGTAAACCTTATTGATAGTACATCAGGTAACAAGTCTCCATCTTATGCAACTATACAGTGACTACACAGAGAGTATATCTATAGTCTGCATATATAACACTTAGAATAGGCATTGAACAATGTGGAGCATACTTCCATGTTCACTACAGGTTGTAATAATGTTAGTCTAAAGAATGTCCCTTTAAGCTCCAGCAGTGACTCAGTGCCTGCTAAGATCTGTGGGCCTTATGATTAAGGATTGGCACGAGATCATCTCACCTCTCTGTTTCTCTCAGTGTATGAAATTCTTTCAATTTCACAGCCACAAAAGTACTCTCCATGTTCATGTGCAGTGTTTGTATGCATGCATTGCACATAAATATCAGTGAAAATGTGCAGAATGGGGATTGAGTGGCAGAGTGGATTAGATACCAACCTTTTATGTCTAAGGCCTAAAATGAAAACTTCCCGCAGACTGATGAGACTAAAGTTTCCTCATGAAAGACCTAAATGATATGAGTTTGAGCAACTCTGACACAGGTCCCCATGGTCTGCAGCCGACAGCAAGAAACTAAATTACCATTGTTATGTATATAAACCTTACTAGTGCGTAAGACTTGCCACTAAGGGGCGCACCTGTGAGAGACCCAAGGGTCACCTGCACACCCCGGGCAAGCAGGTATAAAAGGCAGTCTACAAATGCTGCTTCCTCACTCTGGAGTTACATTAAAGAGACCAAGGTCACAACAGTTTGAGCTTGCAGCATACAGTCTTGTGGAGTTATTCTGAACATAACAATTGGCGACGAGTAACAGATCATGAATTTTCACGCAGTTATGGTTGCCGTTGGTATTCTTGAGAGATTTGCTGATGGTGATGATTGGGAAGCCTTCATTGAGCGTCTTGACCAGTACTTCGTGGCCAATGAGCTGGATACAGAAGAGACCGCGGTCAAGCGCAGGGCGATTCTTCTCACCGTTTGTGGGTACACGACATATGGCCTCATCAAAGATCTGCTAGCACCAACAAAACCAACGGAGAAGACATATGCAGAATTGTGCACGCTGGTTTGGGAACACCTCAAGCTGAAGGAGAGCATCCTAATGGCCTGGTATCGCTTTTATATGTACAACCGCTCCGAGGGCCAGAACATGGCGAGCTATGTTGCCGACCTAAGACGCCTTGCGGGACCGTGCGTATTTGCTGGATTTTTGGGAGAAATGTTGCGGGACCTTTTCGTGCTTGGAATCGGCCCCAAGGTCATTCTTCGCAAACTGCTGTCTGCCGAATCCCCAGATCTGAGCAAGGCCATCACGATAGCCCAGGCTTTCATGTCCACGATCGATAACTCTAAACAGATATCTTTGCAGCATCAAAGCTCACCAGCAAGTACTGCGCATAAAATAACACTTTCAGCAGGCAGAACTGTACATGGCAAGGCCTACACGCCCGCAGAGGCCAGACCTAGCATGACTCAGAGAACACTGTGGGACGTAAATGCGAATCCATTAACACCATGTTGGCACTGCGGGGTTACTCATCGGGCCCATCAATGTCGATTCAAGCACTACGGATGCAAAGGCTGCGGAACAATGGGGCACCTCCAGCGAATGTGCAACCGTGCTGCGACTCACCACGTGGCAGAGTCGGCAGAAGATGACCAATCCGGCGTGGATCATGCTGAACGAGTAAGAAGAGACAACTCAAACTGAGGCTGAAGAGGAAGTGCATGGGGTACATACCTTCACCACCAAAAGCCCTCCGATACTGTTGAAAGTCAAATTAAACAGCATTCCAGTTTCCATGGAATTGGACACAGGGGCAAGTCAGTCAATTATGAGCCAGAAGGCTTTTGAGAAACTGTGGGGCATCAAGGCACAAAGGCCAAAACTAAGTCCGATTCACACCAAGCTGCGCACTTACACCAAAGAGCTCATACCAATCATTGGCAGTGCGGCAGTGAAGGTATCCTACGATGGAACTGTGCATGATTTATCACTATGGATTGTACCAGGCGATGGCCCAACGCTGTTCGGCAGAAGCTGGCTAGGAATGATCCGATGGAACTGGGACATCAAAACACTGTCTTCGGTAGATGATGCCTTGTGAGCCTAAGTGCTAAATAAATTCCCATCGTTATTCGAGCCAGGCATCGGCAACTTCACAGGCGCCAAAGTGCAGATCCATCTAGTCCCTGATGCATGACCCATGCATCACAAGGCCCAAGAGGTTCCATACATGATGCGAGAGAAAGTCAAGATCGAGCTGGACAGACTTCAACGAAAGGGGATCATATCGCCAGTCGAGTTCAACGAGTGGGCCAGTCCAATTGTTCCGATGTTGAAAAGCGATGGAACGGTCAGAATCTGCGAGGACTACAAGGTAACGATTAACCGAGTCTCGTTACAGGACCAGTACCCACTACCAGTGACCTGTTCGCAACACTAGCAGGGGGAAGTCGTTCACCAAGCTAGATCTAACCTCTGCTTACATGACTCAGGAGCTGGCTGAACCTTGAAAAAATTGACGTGCATCATTACGCCCAAAGGACAGTTCATATACCATAGATGCCCTTTTGGGATTCGCTCGGCTGCGGCAATCTTCCAGAGGAACATGGAGAGTCTGCTGAAATCGGTTCCGCGCACCGTTGTGTTTCAAGACGACATCCTGATCACTGGTCGCAACACCACCGAACACGTGCACAACCTGGAAGAGGTTCTAAGTCGACTGGACAGAGTGGGACTCAGGCCTGAAATGCTCCAAGTGTGTTTTCCTGGCGCCACAGGTCGAATTTCTGGGGAGAAAGATTGCGGCGGACGGCATCAGACCCACGGACTCCAAGACGAAGGCCATCAAGAATGCACCCAGACCACAGAATGTGACGGAGCTGCGTTCGTTCCTGGGACTCCTCAACTATTTTGGTAACTTTCTACCAAGGTTGAGCACTTTGCTGGAACCTTTGCATTTATTGCTATGCAAGGGTGACAACTGGGTTTGGGGTAAATCTCAAGAGACAGCCTTTAATAAGGCCAGAAACTTGCTATGTTCTAACAAGTTACTTGTATTGTACGACCTCTGTAAACGTTTAGTACTAGCTTGTGATGCATCCTCGTACGGGGTCGGTTGTGTGTTACAGCAAGCCAATATGTCAGGCAAATTGCAATCAGTTGCATATGCGTCCAGAAGTTTATCTGAGGCTGAAAGAGCCTACAGTATGGTTGAGAAAGAAGCATGCGTATACGGGGTTAAGACAATGCACCAATACTTATTTGGACTCTGGTTCGAGCTTGAATGACCACAAACCACTCAATTCGCTGTTCTCAGAAAGCAAAGGTATTAACACCAATGCTTCGTCCCGCATCCAAAGATGGGCACTAACATTATCTCTGTATGACTATGTAATCTGCCACAGACCAGGCACTGAGAACTGTGCTGATGCCCTCAGTCAGCTACCATTGCCCACCACCGGGGTGGAAATGGCACAACCCGCAGACTTGCTTCTTGTAATGGATGCTTTTGAGAGCGAGAGGTCACCCGTCACGGCTCACCAGATCAGTACCTGGACTAGCCAGGACCCTGTGCTATCACTAGGAAAAAGCTGCGTCCTTAATGTTAGCTGGTTGGCGGTTTCCGGGGAAGTACAAGACAAAATTAAGCTGTTTTACCGATGCAAGGATGAAATGTCCATCCATTCGGATTGTCTCCTATGGGGGAATCACGTAGGTTTGCCAAAAAAAGGCACGGAAACGTTTATACGCGTACACAGTACCTACCCAGGTATAGTCATGATGAAAGTTATCGCCAGGTCGCACGTTTGGTGGCCCGGCATCGACTCGGAATTGAAGTCATGCATACACCTATGTAGCACTTGCTCACAGTTGAGCAATGCATCAAGGGAGGCCCCACTGAGTCTGTGGTCATGGTGCTCCAAACCGTGTCCAGGGTCCACGTAGAATTCGTTGGCCCCTTTCTAGGAAAGATGTTCCTAGTAGCAGTGGACGCTTACTCTAAATGGATTGAATGTATAATAATATCATCATGTACGTCCACTGCCACCATTGAAAGCCTCCGGGCCATGTTCGCCACCCATCGTTTGCCTGACGTCCTTGTTAGTGACAATGGACCATGTTTCACCAGCTCGGAATTCAATGAGTTCATGACCCGCAATGGCATCAAGCATGTCAGGTCTGCCCCGTTTAAGCCCACATCCAATAGTCAAGCAGAATGGGCAGTCCAAACTATCAAGCAGGGCTTGAAACGCGTGACGGACAGTTCCCTGCAGATCCAGTTATCTCGGATTCTGCTCAGCTACTGAACGCGACCCCACTCACTAACTGGTGTTCTCCCTGCAGAATTGTTAATGAAGAGATCACTCAAAACCAGGCTCTCCTTAGTCCACCCGGATCTCAATGATCATGTAGGAACCCGGTGTCACCGGCATAACGATTGCGCGGCTGCATCGCGTGACATTGAGGTTAATAACCCTGTGTTTGTTCTTAATTATGGTCATGGTCCCAAATGGGTTGCTGTCACTGTGTTAGCCAAGGAGGGGAATATAATGTTTGTTGTCAAACTTTTAAATGGACAAACGTGCAGAAAGCACTTGGATCAGACCAAACTGTGATTCACTGACAACCAAGAACAGTTTGAAGAGGACATTACCATCATTGATCCACCTACACACACTCAAACCAGCAATCGACCTCGCGGTCAACCAAGAAAGACTGGATCAACTGGGCTTGTATTCACTGGAGTTCAGAAGAATGAGAGGGGACCTCATAGAAACGTTTAAAATTCTGACGGGGTTAGACAGGTTAGATGCAGGAAGAATGTTCCCAATGCTGGGGAAGTCCAGAACCAGGGGACACAGTCTAAGGATAAGGGGGAAGCCATTTAGGACCGAGATGAGGAGGAATTTCTTCACCCAGAGAGTGGTGAACCTGTGGAATTCTCTACCACAGAAAGTTGTTGAGGCCAATTCACTAAATATATTCAAAAAGGAGTTAGATGAAGTCCTTACTACTAGGGGAATCAAGGGGTATGGTGAGAAAGCAGGAATGGGGTACTGAAGTTGCATGTTCAGCCATGAACTAATTGAATGGCGGTGCAGGCTAGAAGGGCCGAATGGCCTACTCCTGCACATATTTTCTATGTTTCTATGTTTCTAAGAGGATGAACCCACCATGCCCGACAGTTCGATCAGACCAGCCACACTGCAGTGCAGCAATGATCCGACCAACTCACTCATGCCAGGACTTCAACTCAGGCGATCAACCCGGGAAGGTAGAGCCCCGGTCACCTCAACTTGTAAATAAGTTGTATCTAAGAATTTTGGGGGGGGGGGGGTTGTGGGGGGAGTGATATTATGTATGTAAACCTTACTAGTGTGTAAACTTGCCACCAGGGGGTGCACCTGTGGGAGACCCAAGAGTCACCTGCACACCTCGGGCAAGCAGGTATAAAAGGCAGTCTACCATGCTGCTTCCTCACTCTGGTGTTACATTAAAGAGACCAAGGTCACAACAGTTTGAGCTTACAGCATATAGTCTTGTGGAGTTATTCTGAACATAACAACCATAAACATCATTTTGCTTTTTTTTTTTAAAGAGTTTTCTCATTTTATTTTATAACTGCAATAATTGGGGCACAGTACGAGGACATTCCAATGTCCAAGATTCAAGCACAGGATCTGAAGGACCAAATGACCATGGCAAAATGGATCTCATCCTTATCATTCAAGATTACTGTGAGGGTATGTGATGTGGGGGAGTGTTAGTGGTTAATGAGCCAATGCACTGTTCCACAGAACGAGCAGTAGTGCGTTGATTCTGATGATCACTCTGGGAGTTAAAGCATTGTCATAACAAAAATAATCTCCAGTGTCAGAATTATAACATCAATGTCCCAACACAGTAATCCCCAATGTGGCAGTTGGTATATTCATGTCGCAACACAATGAACAACAGTGTTGTAGTTACTGAAATAAAGTTCAACACAATGATCCCCAGTGTGGGATTAAAACATGAATGTCTGTACACAACAATCCCAGGTATGGGAATGAATGCATTCGCAATCCAACACAATGATCACCAGTGCGGGACTTAATGCATTAATGTCCTAACACAACGATCCCCAGTGTTGGAGTTAATGAATTACTATTAGGAAACATGCACAGTCTGGGTGTCCTTTCTCTAGAAAAGACAAAGCTGAGGGAGGACCTGATAAAGGTCTTTAAGATACTGAAAGTGTTTGATAGGATAGAGGTGCAAAATGTTTCTATTTGAATACTAATTAATCCAAAAGGGATTTCAGGAGAAAGTTTGTTAGCCAAAGAGTGATAAAACTGTAGAATACCCTACCACAAGGAACAGTTGAGGAAAATAACCAGAGGCAACATGTAAGGTGAAGCTAGATAAGAAGATGTAGGGGATGGGGGGATGAGGGACGGAAGGAATAGAAAGCTATGCTGATAATGTTAGATGAAGAGGGGTGGGAGGAGGCTCGTGTGGAACATGAACGTCAGCATAGACCAGTTGGGCCGAATGGGCTGTTTCAGTGATGTAGACTCGTTGTAACTCTGTGTAATGGAAGCAAGGTCATTCACTGGAGGAACTGAAGCCAGTGTTTTCAGAAGTGTTCTTGCTCATCTGGTTGACGGTCGGCTGCCTGAACAGGACCCCTGGGCATGGTGCCCGTTAATTGTCATGGGGACTAAATAGGTAGAAAAATAATAATAAAGAGGCGTGACTACAGAGAATAGAACGCGAAGAATGTTTGTTTACGTTCGTTGGGTTTACATTATTAGCCCTGTTATGCTCAGGATTCTAAATATACCAATAGCCTCAACGTATGACCCATCCCTTTATATGTCATCATCATCGATGTGCCTGAGCACTTTACGTGAGTAATGATGTAGGAGCCACACCTGGATTTTAGTATAAAAGAGAAGCTGTAGGCGTGAAGCTGCTTACAAGTTTCAGTGTCCTGGTCACTCATTCGCTACACAGTACTCAGCAACTTTCACACAAGACAGGAGGTAAGTTTTCAAGGATTGATAGCCTTTATCTATTTAAGATCAACAATTTTTAAACTAAAATAATAGTTTACTTTGGGAAAAAGTTTTGAGATTGATAGGGCAGTTTTCAGGTCACATATTATTTCAGTTTCAGGCTGGCTTTAATAACACTTATGAAACTAAACTTTGAAATTTCAGGTGGTCCACATGTCTTCAGTGCGGCAGCAAATATCTCTGCCTTGTCTGACTGGAGTGTGGAGCAAATCTGCACTTGTCCGCTTGCACCTCTGCAGAAATAGTACTCGGAGCAAACTAATATTTGCAATATAACTGCAGAATGAATATTGTTTTTCATATACTGACTAAAACATGTTTAGCAGAACTAGTGGAACATATCAATGTATATTAGTTTGAGATGTTGCTGTGGGAGTTGAACAGTTGAGATGAGGGCTGCAATGGTCTTGTAGAGCTCTATACATGTGGGACAGGGCAGGTATTGATATGCATGATATAAGGGACATGTGCTCGTCTTTACAGCCCGAGCCTTAAGCCTCTCATTGGCGTAGCGCAGAGACGAAAATCTGGCGGCGAGGTTTGCATGCCTCTGACAGAACTCGTCAAAATTCACCTCCTTAAATTTCAATGGAAGGAACATCAGTCGGATTCTGGTAGCTGATTGCGTAACTCCAGCGCCAGATTTTGCTTCCTGCGCTGAGCGCAGGCGATGCTCAATGTGCGGGCGGTAAAGGCATGAATTTACCCCATGGAGCTTAAGCATGGCTCCAAGGAGTTTATCCGCCTTTCACTGTTCAGAGTTCGATCAGAAAGTTTATTTTAAGACCCTCTGCTCATAGATATTGACTGTCCTACTGTGCGTTTCCAGGCGTTGTTCTGTTTTGATCTCCGATTTAGAGGTTTCTCTGGAGTCGAACTGTAAGGGTTCTGGAATCCCTCCTGAGGAGAGGGCCCCTGGCATAGAGTGAAAGACAAATTGGTTCCGTCACATCAAATTAGCCTGACCCAGTGAGCGCTGAACCCTCGGGGGGGGGGGGGGGGAGTTAGAACCGATTAGTCGCATTGTGATTGTAGGCTTAGAAACGGATCTTTGTGTAAGAAGATTAGTCAGTCAAGGGAGCAGGGAATTCCTGGTGATTATTTTCCTGCTGGTTTTATAAAGTTAAACGAGAGGCTGGACCAACAGAGCTGGAGGTGGTGTGAGGGCTCAGGATTGTCATGTTCTGCTGTAGCCGAGGACATTGCATTTCACTCGTCCCTTTCACAATCATGACCCTTGTTTCCTCTTTACAGGAAAGACTAAGTTGTTTCTGGGTTTGGAAAGTGCCACATTTGACCAGCAACGATGCAGAAGACAGCGTTGCCCAATTGCACCTTTTCAATGCAGCTCCTCACATTTATCGCCACCGGTAAGTCAGCTCTCTCAGTGGCTGTTGTTCACCGCCAGAAACGATCAGTCGCCGAATGCAGGTCACAGCACTGAAGGGCCAGTTACATAAAATATAGAAAATAGAAAATAGGTGCAGGAGTAGGCCATTCAGCCCTTCGAGCCTGCACCGCCATTCAATAAGATCATGGCTGATCATCACCTCAGTACCCCTTTCCTGCTTTCTCTCCATACCCCTTGATCCCTTTAGCTGTAAGGGCCATATCTAGCTCCCTTTTGAATATATCCAATGAACTGGCATCAACAACTCTCTCGGTAGAAATTTCCGCAGGTTAACAACTCTCTGAGTGAAGAGGTTTCTCCTCATCTCAGTCCTAAATGGCTTACCCCTTATCTTTAGACTATGGTTCCGGACTACCCCAACATTGGGAACATTCTTCCTGCATCTAACTTGTCCAATCCCGTCAGAATTTTGTATGTTTCTGTGAGATCCCCTCTTATCCTTCTAAACTAAGCAACACCTTTTTAGATTGCGCTTGTATTTCCGGGCTCCCTGAGCAGAGATCCTTGTGCAGCCGGCTACAAGCCAAATATACACCTTCCTGACCACCCGATAGCCCGTTAAACACCTGGTAAACATGGGTCTTCTCACAAGCCGGGCTCAGTGATTCCCGGCAGTTTTTATATCTGGTTTTCAGCTGGCTGTGCAAATCCTGCACTCGGGAATCCACACCGCTTCACACGTGAAAGCTTCCAAACTATCATCAGAGCAAATGAATTTGTGCAGTTAGAGTCCCCCGAGATGTTGAATATATTAAAGAGTTCACTGGGCTAAGATCCAGTCATGTGTGTCTTTCACAAAAAATATCAGCTGAAAATTTCGGAGGAAGAATGTACTAAATATAAGGTGGTGTTATGTCTCCCAATTTCTTGCGCTAGAGGTTTCTGAAGCATTTACATGACTTTGTAGTGGCTTCGAGAGATTCACTGAGTATTGCAATAGTCCAACATCTGGTAAAGCCAGCTATTTATATCCCTAAGAAACTCTCCTTCAGTAGGGAGGATGGTTCAGGCAGTGACCTTCTCCCCCATCGGAACTGCTCAATGGTCAAGTGCCAATGTGCCGGGTTAGAGGATCGGAATCTGTCTCCTTTCCTCATCATTGAGTTGTTACACTCTGGTATCTGTAAGGTGTGTCACCTCAGGGTGGGAAACATAGAAACATAGAAAATAGGTGCCGGAGTAGGCCATTCAGCCCTTCGAGCCTGCACCACCATTCAATATGATCATGGCTGATCATGCAACTTCAGTACCCCATTCCTGCTTTCTCTCACAGTACTGCTTATAACTGTGACTTGATAAATTCTGAGCTGTTTGATGCATGCTCAAATACTGAGATACGAAGTGTGTCTGTTATGATTGACAAATGATCTGTGGGACTTGCCTTTAACTTATCATTCTGATATTTTCTCTTAGGTTTCTTTCTGACCATTTTGAATGCTCAGCCGGTAAGAGAAATTTTATATCTTCCCTTGCACATCTTGGTTCAATTATTGTAAATATAAATCATTGATAAAACTGAAAGTTCACAGTAATCCCCATATCAGACTGATTTAAAATGTACAATATCCAATGGAAAATATGATGAGTGCAAGGAGAGGAGGTGAGCCATTGCCCTCCGTGTCCTGACACATGAAGAATGATATAATAGTGTTTCTAAAAACAGCAGAGCCCATCTAATATCATCAAAGGTGTTTTCTGTCACATGGTCACTGGCGGCTGTGTACAACTTAATTCATCAATGTTAACGATTAGCGTCCTCTCTATTGCGTTAATTATTTGTTTCAAGTGTATCACATGAACACATTTAACCAATTATTATTTTCCCCTCGACAGGCTCTTGGTGAGAGAGGGTCAGAAAGACACAGCCAGGTGATGTTGAGAAGACGAGTTAAACGCGAAATTGGTAAGTAACCAGCAATGAGATAAAGTGTTTATTGGTGTAGACCTGACTGGACGTGCAAGTGAGGGCCCTCTACTGGACGACCATCATGAACATGTCTTGAGCGGTTGATGCGATTTTAACTCTTTGCTCCAAGGTCGCTGCTCCACATTGTCTGTCTCTCCCACAGATGTAGTGGAGCTAGGCAGCCCTGCCCATCGGGCCGTGTTACACTGTGCCCAGAGGCTGTGCTCATTCACTGATGTCAGAGAACAGCCTGCATCCCGCCGCCCCCGTGCTGTTTAGGACATCCAGTAACAGAGACCAGCAAAGTTAGAAGAGTTGTGTAGCCTTTGATGGTAGAAGAGTTACAATGATGTGAAACAATCCCATTGTGCCTATTTTTGTGATAGTCAATATCAATATAAAAATACAACAGCATTAAATGATGTGGGCAAATCCAGTTCCTTTTTGAGGTTTGGCAAATAACATTCATTCCCATTCTTCCTGTAAATAATCTCTGTCTGGGTTATCCTATCTATTCCGTGTTATTTATTTAAATCAAAGACAATTGCCCGATTATCATTTCCATTGATTTCACCTGAAAGAACTCCAATGGCAATTCCAGGCGAAGGCACCGGAGGGACTGGAGTGCATCATCACGCCCGGCAACCAAATTTTAATTTGATTTTACGTTTTAAAGTTTAATTTGTTTTAATTGCCGGTGCTTTTAGTGTCCCCCTCTCCTTTTATAGGGGGCACTGGAAAAAGGAAAAATTTGATTTTAGTGCCCCAAAAAAAAACCCACAAAAAAAATAAATAAAAAAGGGGCCTTGTAAATGTCTTGTGTGTGTCATCCAGGTCGGGTGGCACGGATACATGTTTTATGTTTTTGCAGTTTAACTCAAAAGAGTTTCCAGGCGAAGGCACCGGAGGGACTGGAGTGCATCATCACGCCCGGCAACCAAATTTTAATTTGATTTTACGTTTTAAAGTTTAATTTGTTTTAATTGCCGGTGCTTTTAGTGTCCCCCTCTCCTTTTATAGGGGGCACTGGAAAAAGGAAAAATTTGATTTTAGTGCCCCAAAAAAAAAACACAAAAAAAATAAATAAAAAAGGGGCCTTGTAAATGTCTTGTGTGTGTCATCCAGGTCGGGTGGCACGGATACATGTTTTATGTTTTTGCAGGTGAACTCCAAAAAGAGTTTCCAGGCGAAGGCACCGGAGGGACTGGAGTGCATCATCACGCCCGGCAACCAAATTTTAATTTGATTTTACGTTTTTTAAGTTTAATTTGTTTTAATTGCCGGTGCTTTTAGTGTCCCCCTCTCCTTTTATAGGGGGCACTGGAAAAAAGGAAAAATTTGATTTTAGTGCCAAAAAAAAAAAGGCCTTGTAAATGTCTTGTGTGTGTCATCCAGGTCGGGTGGCACGGATACATGTTTTATGTTTTCGCAGGTAAACTCAAAAGAGTTTCCAGGCGAATGTCCCGCAAACACGGTTTAGAGAGGGAGATATTGCTGTAGCATTGAGCATTTAATTTTCCTTCCTATCGGTGCCTTAAGGGAAGTTCATATTCCCTTGCTTCCATTCACGCCAAGTAAGTGAATGCTGATGCAATGAGTAAGAAATCACCGAGGCCTAAATTTAAAGACAAATTCTCATCTACAAAAAATCTCTGGTTCACTAAAGTCCATCAGGGAAGGAAATCTACCGCCCTTACCCGGTCTGGCCTATATGTGACTCCAGACCTACAGCAATGAGGTTTACTTTGAACTGCCCTCTGAAATGGCCGAGCAAGCCACTCCGTTGTATTCAAGCAGGTTGCTCACCACCACCTTCTGGAGGGCTATTAGGGATGGGCAATAAATGCTGGCTGTGCTGGGACACCCACATCTCATGAATGAAAAACTAAAAATAATCATACATGATTTCTGGATGGGGTGAGCATGGTGGGTCGACTGGCCTTTTCTGCTCTGAATTCTCCTATGCTCATTATGTTCTGAACAAAGTGCTGATGAGCAGGTGAACACTGCAGCATTGTTTTATTCCATGTAAAAATAACACAGGATCAGAGTGTTCCATTCCCTGCACTGCGCTCCAAGTACAGATGGGCTTTGTATGTGAAATCCGTTTCATTCTGCATTTTTTTTGAAAACTGAGCATCTGGGCGCTTCGTATACAATGAATGTGTTTTGTGTTCACAGCTTGTAGCACCACCTTCATAACAGGAGAAAGGACCAGCGAGTTATTGCTGCCTGCTCTTTATAACGCTCCACAGTTAGACGCCTGTTTGAACAATAGTGTGCTGCTGGCCAACCTCACTGAACTGGGACAAGTAGCTTTTAACAGAGATCAGCTTCTTGTACTAAAAAGGAAACTGGGCGAGGTAAGCCTGCATGATTTGAATATAAGCATTGCCCGTTGAATACTTCCAGTACCTTGAGCAACCCACCAAGCGGAGCCAGCCATGGATTACTAGCAGCTCACTTACTAAAGGCAAATGGTCAATGGGTTTTATCTAAAAGTCATCAGGGAAATTCCTGGAATAAAACCAGAAAATGCTGGAAATACTCAGCAGGTCAGGTAGCTCATGTGGGGAGAGAAACAGAGTTAACGTTTCAGGCCGGTGACCCTTCGTCAGAACTGGAAACAGGCAGAGATGTAATGGGCTTTTAAGCAAGTGCAGGGCAGGGAGAGGTGGGAGGGGAGGAAAGATCAAAAGGGAAGGTCTGTGATAGGGTGGAAGGTAGGAGAGATTAGAAGACAAAAGGAATGATGGTGCAAGGCAATAGGAGATGGTAATGGGACAAGTTAAGAAGCTGAAGATGAGTCTGGATAGGGTGTAAATGGGAATGGCAGAATCATCCACAGCTGTCACCTGATAAATTAGAGGCAGAGCTTACGGTCTGAAATTGTTGAACTCGATGTTGAGTCCAGAAGGCTGTAAAGTGCCTAACTGAAAGATGAGGTGGTGTTCCCCGAGCTTATGCTGAGCTTTGTGGAGTAGTGTAAGAGGCCGAGGACGGAGAGATCAGAGTGGGATTGGAGTGGAGAATTAAAGTGACAGGTGACCAGAAGCTCTGGATCACACTCACGGACTGAATGGAGGTATTCAGTAAAGTGTTCACCCAATCATGTGTTTGGTCTCCCCAATGTAGAGAACACCACATCATGGGCAGTGAATACAGTATATTATATTACAAGAAGTACAAGTAAATCGGTAAATCGCTGTTTCACCTGGAAGGAGTGTTTTGGGCCCTGGCCAGTAGGAAGGGAGGAGGTAACAGGACAGGACTTGCATCTCCTGCGCTTGCACGGGAAGGTGGGAATCAGTGGACTTATAGTGATTGTTTGTCAATATTCTTGGTGCAACTTAAATAAGGTGAGATTGCAGCTTTAATGCTGTGCTAATTGCTCCACTCTGTCACACACCTAAGATGCCATGTTTCCCCGTTCGGTGGTAAGATGAGCGGCTGGTTTCTGAGTGATTTTTAAATGTCAGATTCCACCATTATGTTCTCTGGCAGGTTTGGCAATAGAATGAGAATTCCCATCACACAGCCATATAAGAGAGCCAAGGGTGTTCAAGGAAATGTTGAAAAAGTATGTTTTGGGGTTTATGCACATTAATCTGACTGAATGAATTTAATTTTTTGGAACAGCTATACCCAAATGGACTCCCACAAGAACGCATACAACAGTTGGGATTCATTATAACCGTGTATGGCCCTGAGGAGATCCAAACATGGAACATCACAAATGCGGACACCCTTGCACTGGTGCTGCTGAATAGCCCCAATACTAACACGGTACGGATTAGCACAGGCTTTTGACTGGGTGACTCTTCTGAAGAGTATGCTCTCTTTAAATGTTGATTGTGCTGTAAAGGATGTCACGAGCTAGGAATAGAATCGAATATTTTTGTTTCCAATGACTTGGTAAAATATTTTACGTCCGATAATTTTAATAACTTCTTTGAGGGGAAAAGAACCTACTGTCTGCGATTGATACTTACCGATCATCATTGATGGGGCAGTCACAGCCAGATTGCTAAATAAGGTGCATTGGAGCTAAGCTCTGGGAAGATCTTTACTTCGAATCAAGTCCATTTAAAAACCTGATTCTGACAGAGCCTGTTTTGAAAGTATTGACAATAGAGAGTGCTGGAAATACATAGCATCTGAATCAATAGCCAAAGAAACTTATGTTCAGTTCTGACCCTTTTATTACTTTGTATTTTGATTCCAGATTTCCAGTAAGCACACTATGTCATATTACAATTCCTCCTATTTCAATTGTTAGTCCTTCACATAATTTACAAAGCAGGTGAAAGTGTGAATGGAGTGAATGAGTAAATGGAAACAGTTATGTTGATGCTGAGCATGGAGAAAAAGCTAATAAACTGATCTTTCACTGTTTTCTTTCATTTCAGACAAATGCAGTTATTGCAAATTACCTGCAGAGATCTGGGCCGCTAAATGCAGTTGCATTGGATGCGATTGGTGGTCCAACATTGTGTACTCTGAGTGAAGAGCATCTTCGAACCATCCTTCCCAGTGAGCTAAAGTAAGTGTCAAATTCTCTGCAGCTATTCTGCCAATCTATTCTCTCTGTTAAATGTCTATAAAAATCATGTTAGCTCATGGAACAGAGTGAAACCCAAATGTAGGCACTTGACGAACCTGAGGCCTAAATATAACACCACAACCATTCTGTTGCAGGAAAGCCAAGCCACTTGATATTTCCACATGTACTCAGGCAAAGAAAGACATCATTTTTGGGATCGCAAAAGTTGCATTCCAGGATCAAGCTGGTGATCCCAAAGCCTATTATAACCTCATCAAGCCATATGTTAGTAAGTAAAATGACAATCTGGTTTGACGTCTATTCGAAGAATTATTTTTTAAAACTCTTAATTTTTAAAGCATTGCAATCTTTACCTATAGAAGTTAGCTATTAATACCAAGGAAATTAATCTACATTTATATGGGGTTATGTATGTAAATAACTGTTCTTTCTCTTCTCCAAAAGGTGGTGCACCAGTTCTTGATCTTCAGAGTTTAGCTGCAGGGAACATTACCATGGACTTCCAGACATTCAGCGGACTCAATCCAGTGGAAGTAGAAGTAAGTATCAGTGGAGGATCGCAGTAGGATTCAGTGTTTTGTCACATTGTGCATGAACCAGGTTTTAGAAGCAATGCTTGCGAACAATAATTATTTCAGTCCCGCCTGCAATTATCACCACAGACCACTTCATGCTCCGCAACTGCAGTATGTATATTACTGGTCTATTGGTGCCTTCAGCTTCATGACATCAGATTAAAGAACATCATGGAACCAAGAATGAGAAACATGCTTTTGTTACATCACTGCCATTTTATCTCTTTCAGAAACTCACTCCTCAGAACTTGCGTGATCTACTTGGAACAAACCTTAATTCCCTTAAAGAAAATGAAAATCATCCAATAGTGCAGCGTTGGGTTAACTCGCACACAGTAGCCGAGGTGAGCAGTCTGGGAATTGGGCTACAAGGAGGAATATCAGCAGCTGGACTTGGGAACATTGCTATTCAGGAGCGTAAGTGTCATTTTACATCAGTTTTCTGCACTCTGATAAGCACATTGGGTAGTGTCTAGGATTGATTGATACCATCATGGGCACATAGTGGACTGTATTTTATTTCAAAGCAGTGCCATCCTTGTGGTTTACATGTACATGTGCACTCAGAACTCCTTCATGGCAACTGAGCCAAAGGTGGGCAGAGGAAATGCTACAAGGACACCCTCAAAGCCTCCCTGATAAAGTGCAACATCCCCACTGACACCTGGGAGTCCCTGGCCAAAAACCGCCCTCAGTGGAGGAAGTGCATCTGGGAGGGCACTGAGCGCCTCGAGTCTCGTCGCCAAGAGCATGCAGAAATCAAACGCAGGCAGTGGAAAGAGCGTGCGGCAAACCAGTCCCACCCACCCCTTCCCTTAACGACTATCTGTCCCACCTGTGACATGGACTGTGGTTCTCGTATTGGACTGTTCAGCCACCTGAAGAACTCATTTTTAGAGTGGAAGCAATTCTTCCTCGATTCCGAGGGACTGCCTTTGGCGATGCACATGCAGAATGAAAACTCAGGTAATCTCCGCAGATTCACACTCCCTTCCATTCACACAATTTTGTACAGAACCAGCTAATATAATATGCTCTGATACACGACTAGAAGAATTTCATAAAATAAAGTGTAAAAAAATGACCGCTTGAAAAGCAAATGTTCTGCTCTTCAATGTGAAGTGAATTTTGTGAAAGGTGCTGTTTTACATAAGTTCTGCTCAAATAAGTTTAAAGGATAATTGTTAACACTTTTTTTTAATTTCCTGTTATTTTCCAGTGCCTGGTTCTGCTTCAGTCAACAGCTACAGTCTCCTGCTTTCCATCTGCATCGCTGTGGGGAGCGTCTCATTGCAATGGCTTTTATAAGCTGGGATTCAGCCCGTCTGTGCTTTCTGTCTTGTTAAATAGAAATAATCCGTACTCCCGGCATCAAGGATCAAGTGATGGATATTAATGAAGGTTTAACAAGCTCAGCACATAAACTGAAATCTGCTTAAAACAATGCACTATGGGCTGACTTTAAGGCAACTTTCTAGACATAGTTCTGATCAAGTGCAAATATTGTCATTCGAATGAGAAGCTAATAGCAGTTATTAAAGTATTTTGCTTTTATTGTTTAAGTTTCATTTCACTGACTCCTTCTGGAATGAAGATGTGAATAAGACTTGCCTTTATAGACAGTTAGTAACTTGAGCTATTTTTATAATATGGGCTGGGTATCAGGAGAGCAAGCGATCTGCCAGATTTATCTTTGTAATGCACAGTTGTCATGTAAGCTGGTTGTGTTGTGAGGTTCCATTAGGGCAGATGTGCAGACTAGTGTCACTGTGATGTCATGGCATCACCACCAACACCGGCATCTACTGCTTGACCAGCAGGCTTAGAGTCCCAAGGAAGGCTGTTGGTCATTAAACAATCCAGTAGGTTGATTTTAATGCAGCCACTGGCTGAGCAACATCAATGTGAGCTAAAAGCCAAAGAGAGGTTGGGAGCAGAGAAATGAAGAGGGGGGGCGGGGGGGGCGGGGCGCGATTTCTTTCCACGTTTTTGGGCACGAATGTGACAGTAGTGTTCCAATATCATGGAGGTGAACTTGCCATACACATCGGGATCATTCTCCAGTTATAGGTCCCCAATCCAATCATAAGGTATCTATGGGTGGAGGTGGAGTGTGCAGTGTCCGCCCAATGTCTGGTCAGGTGAAAATTGGCTCAATACAATTTTGTGCAATTATGAATGAAACTTGCATCATTTTGCACCATGTAAATAGAAGAGTTAAATGTTTGTATAAAGTTGGACCTTAGTCAGTGAGTTGCAAAGTTATGATTTAAGAACAAGTATTTACAAGGCTAAAGATTTTTTATATATAATAGATATATATCACAAAATTGCTTGAATGTTGTTCTTTCCCTGATAGCCTTAATAGGTAAAACATTTAGCTCTTGAAGCCGTCAGCAGTACAGACCTGAAAGTCTGTGTTAACTTCGCTGATCTCAGTGCAACAGCAGTTCTGGCACGAGAGGTTGTCTCAGGTGATTTGTAATAGAATGGGGAAAAAACACAGTTAGGGTTCCTGCCCGTTAAAGTTACCTAGTTACCTGGTTGGAAAGTGCCCATTGTGAACTTCAGCCTTGGGCTGGGCTATGATGCTCTTCACAATCCAATAGTGTTATCATCTGGCTCTCACAAACCGAAAACATCCTCCCCCCTCAATCATGGAATAGATATCATTCATGAAGAATGGCCAGTAGGGAAATGCACTGATGGGCATTGCAGCCTGCACCACATTCCAGTCAGAGTCAGCACCTCCCAGAATGAAGGAGAGAAAATTGGGGCAAAAATATACTTAGATTTTATGCAGTCACATTACTATACATTCTCTGTTAAACAATACTCAGTGTCATTATTATTGAATGTTTATATAATTTGCTTTCCCATCTTGAAGCTTTCCAATGTATTTATTTTTGTATGATGCATCTATTGATCTGTTTGTCTTACTGTAAAAAAAAAGGTTTATATTTTCAATAAAAAAGCAAATGAATTATACATTAGCTTGGTTAATCCTGTCACTTACACAAATATGATCGTAAAATAGTTAGTGTGAGATGAGGAACACCAGGTCTGTTCTTCAACATGCGATTAGAAAATCAGGAATAATTCATAATTTACACAAACCAATTTCTCTCGATGTGCTGGCAAGACAACATTTATTATTTACGTGGTGGTGGGCTGTCAAATATCAATTGTTCGTACAACTGGCCACTTCAGAGTGCTCGGGATTCCTGGTGACTGCAACAAGGTGGCCTCAGCCTCGGGGAGCAATAATTGTGGGCCGGGAAGAGCAAATGTGCTTCCTGCTGGCTCCCCTGAGCTCCCCCCACCATCAGCCTGGCCCTCTCCTCTTACGCAGGGGGGTCATCAGCCAGGTGGCGAGGCCATATCCTTTGTCACCAAGCATCCAACATTGACCTAGTGGCTGACTGGTAAACATGTCAGATACAGTGCTCTCACACAAGACAGAAGACTGGGAAGCTTTTAAAAGCCAGCAAAGAATGACTTTAAAAAAAAAATGATTAAGAAACGGAAGATATACTGTGAAAGTAAAACTAGCACAAAATATAACAGATAGCAAGAGTTTCTCTATAGGTATATAAAAAGGAAAAGAGTGGCTAAAGTAAATGTTGGTCCCTTAGAGGACAAGACCGGGTAATTAGTAACGGGAAACATGGGGATGGCAGAAACTCTGAACAAATGTTTTGTATTAGTCTTTACGGTAGAGGACACTAACAATAGGCTCAATTTTGGCCATGACCTGCTCCAATTTTTTTTGGAGTAAGTTTTTTCTGGCCTAAGTTAAACGCCATTTTTCCCAATCAACTTGCTCCAGAGTAACTCAGGTACGATTTTTTTTTTTAGTTCAGGTTTTTTTCCAAAAGGGGGTTTTCCCAGCCACTTACACCAGTTTTGGCCATTTAGGCAATTCTGGGCAGCTTAAAAGTTACTCCAAATCCACTTAGGTCAGCATATGTGGCCAGCTCTGAAAAACCTTGCGGGCAGTTAAGAAATCGGCGCAGGTTCGTAAGGACCTGCACCCAGGCACCAAGCATTGCAAATAAAAGTTGAAATAACAATAAAAATAAAGAACTCAGGTAAGCAATTGAATAACAAATAAATAATGGTTAGTAAATCCTACCTTGAATTGAACTCGGCCGGGGAAGGCAGCGGGCCGGCCTGTACGGGAGGCCATTTGGCCTGGGAAAGGGATTTTTTTTTTAATTCGTAGCCAATCGTTCCAATTCTTTGTCAAATCACAAACGCCAGAGGTCACCTTGCACATGCCAAGGATCACTCTGCGCCAATGCTCTTAGCCAAAAGGCCTAGAGCCACTGCACCGTTCCTGGAAGTACTGCAATACCAGGTTCGTGCCATGGAGGTGGATGGGTCAGGTCCCCCACACACCTCCGTGGAGCTGGATGGGTCAAACCTCCCCACCCACCTCCTGTTTCCAAAAATGCAAGCATATACCTTCCTGACCAGGGAGAAACCACCCGGAGGTCATGGTGGCTGGTCAGAAACGGTACTACACTTGATCTTAGCCAAAAGGCCGAGAAGCGGCCTGGGAAAGGGATGGCCAGCATAGACGCATCAGGAGGCTGAAGGGAAGGGGAGGAGAGGCTGGGCTGAGCTGGCTGGGCTCGGCAGAAACACGGCAAAGTATCGGGAGCCTGAAGAGGGGATGACTCAATTCTCTAATCCAAAACAGAAGATCTGCTGGATCTGATAAACAATAAGCTGCAATGTTGCTTTTTGATTCTATCTGGGGTGGGTGGGCAGCGATTGTTGTTGTGTTTATTGATTTTCCTAACTTCTCCACTAACGGCAGCCCGATGCTACTGCGCATGCATGGTCAGTTGAAACTGCAGCTCTCACTCACCCACTGACCCCGATTCTACTGCGCTCGCGCGATCACGGCAATCCCAATCCTACTGCGCATGTCCAGCGTCCCGGCACTGTTTCCAGCACAGGATGCTGGCTCCGCCCACAGACCCAGTTGCCACGCCAACAGCTAGAAGACCCGGGACAGCGGCCAAAATCGGCCCTAAGATTTTTGACGCATTTCCATGCGTGGCGCACCTCTGGTAAGTACTCCAGAAATCTCTAGTGGCCAAAATTGAGCCCAATATTCCAACAGTGGATAGTCAAGGGGCAATAGCGGGGAGAAACTTAACACAATCAATCACAATCACTAAGGAGGTGGTACTCAATAAGGTAATGGAACTATACACCTGGAGTATTGTGTACAGTTTTGGTCTCCTAACTTGAGGAAGGACATTCTTGCTATTGAGGGAGTGCAGCGAAGATTCACCAGACTGATTCCCGGGATGGTGGGACTGACCTATCAAGAAAGACTGGATCAACTGGGCTTGTATTCACTGGAGTTCAGAAGAGTGAGAGGGGACCTCATAGAAACGTTTAAAATTCTGACGGGTTTAGACAGGTTAGATGCAGAAAGAATGTTCCCAATGTTGGGGAAGTCCAGAACCAGGGGTCACAGTCTGAGGATAAGGGGTAAGCCATTTAGGACCGAGATGAGGAGAAACTTCTTCACCCAGAGAGTGGTGAACCTGTGGAATTCTCTACCACAGAAAGTAGTTGAGGCCAATTCACTAAATATATTCAAAAGGGAGTTAGATGAAGTCCTTACTACTCGGGGGATCAAGGGTTATGGCGAGAAAGCAGGAAGGGGGTACTGAAGTTTCATGTTCAGCCATGAACTCATTGAATGACGGTGCAGGCTAGAAGGGCTGAATGGCCTGCTCCTGCACCTATTTTCTATGTTTCTATGTTTCTATAAAGGCAGATAAAGCCTCTGGACCTGATGGTTTGCAACCTAGGGTCTTAAGAGAAGTAGCGGCAGGAATAGTGGATGCATTGGTAGTAAATTATCAAAATTCCCTGGATTCTGGGCAGGTCCCAGCAGATTGGTAAACTGCAAATGTAACGCCCCTATTTAAAAAGGAGGCAGACAAAAAGCAGGAAACTATAGACCAGTTAGCCCAACATCTGTGGTTGGGAAAATGTTGGAGTCCATTATTAAAGAAGCAATAGCAGGACATTTGGAAAAACATAATTCGGTCAGGCAGAGTCAGCATGGATTTATGAAGCGATAGTCATGTTTGACAAATTTGCTGGAGTTCTTTGAGGATGTAACAAACAGCGTGGATAAAGGGGAACCAGTGACTGGTGTATTTGGACTTCCAGAAGGCATTTGACAAGGTGCCACATAAAAGATAAAAGTTCACGGGGTTGGGGGTAATATATTAGCATTGATAGAGGATTGGCTAACTAACAGAAAACAGAGAGTCGGAATAAATTGTTCATTCTTGTTTGGCAACCAATAACTAGTGAGGTGCTGCAGGGATCAGTGCTGGGACCCCAACTATTTACAATCTATATTAACCACTTGGAAGAAGGGACCGAGTGTAACGTAAACAAGTTTGCTGACGATATAAAGAAGGGAGGAAAAGCAATGTGCGAGGAGGACACAAAAAATCTGCAAAAGGACATAGACAGGCTAAGTGATTGTGCAAAAATTTGGCAAATGGAATATAATGTTGGAAAGTGTGAGGTCATGCACTTTGGCAGAAAAAA
The DNA here is from genome assembly GCF_044704955.1 of Pristiophorus japonicus. Classification (NCBI taxonomy): domain Eukaryota; kingdom Metazoa; phylum Chordata; class Chondrichthyes; family Pristiophoridae; genus Pristiophorus; species Pristiophorus japonicus. Next base: position 167,260,191 of record NC_091991.1, on the reverse strand, counting down.
AATCAAAGAGCAAGTTATTATTTACATGGCGAAAGATTGCAAAGTGCTGCAGTACAGCGGGACCTGGGGGTACTTGTGCATGAAACACAAAAAAGATAGTATGCACGTACAGCAAGTGATCAGGAAGGCCAATGGAATCTTGGCCTTTATTGCAAAGGGGATGGAGTATAAAAGCAGGGAAGTCTTGCTACAGCTGTACAGGGTATTGGTGAGGCCACACCTGGAATACTATATCCAGTTTTGGTTTCCATATTTAATAAAGGATATACTTGCTTTGGAGGCAGTTCAGAGAAGGTTCACTAGGTTGATTCCAGAGATGAGGGGGTTGACTTATGAGGAAGGGTTGAGTAGGTTAGGCCTCTACTCATTGGAATTCAGAAGAATGAGAGGTGATCTTATCAAAACATGTAAGATTATGAGGGGGCTTGACAAGGTGGATGCAGAGAGGATGTTTCCACTGATGGGGGAAGACTAGAACTAGGGGACATGATCTTAGAATAAGGGGCCGCCCATTTAAAACTGAGATGAGGAGAAATTTCTTCTCCCAGTGGGTTGTAAATCTGTGGCATTCTCTGCCTCAGAGAACTATGGAAGCTGGGGCATGGAATAAATTTAAGACAGAAATAGACAGTTTCCTAAACGATAAGGGGATAAGGGGTTATGGGGAGCGGGCAGGGAAGTGGAGCTGAGTCCATGATCAGATCAGCCATGATCTTATTGAATGGCGGAGCAGGTTCGAGAGGTCGTATGGCCTACTCCTGTTCCTATTTCTTCTGTTCTTATGTTCTTACGCAAGATGTGCACATCATGGATACTGCCTAGAAATTTTGAATTTATTGCCATGATTATTTGCTTGTGGTCGACAACAAGTTACACATTCAGGGAGTGGAAGAATCCCTTTCGGTTCCGAAAAACCTCTGCATCCTGAAAAGGTGCTCGCATGGCAATGTGCGTACAGCCTGTTACTCCCTGCACCTTGGGGAAGTTTTCTATTCTCGAGAATCCTAGAGCCCTCTCAGTCTGTGCCTCCCTGGTCATAGGAAAGCTTATAAAGTTCATCCTGCGTGCGTAAAGTGCTTCACTCACCTGTCAAATGCAGCAATGTGTGGCATGCTGAGAGATAGCGCAAATGTCGCCAGCTGAGGCCTGAAAGGAGCCTAATGCATAGAAGGAAAGTGCCGCAGTTACCTTGACCTCAACAGACAGTGCGGTCCTGATGGTGCTGTCAGGCTGCAGATCTCCCCTAATGAGCTGGCGTATCTCGCTGATGACCTCCTTCTAGAAGCGCAGCCTCCTAAGGCACGTATTCTCGGACAAGTCCAGGTAAGACCGCTTCTTCCTGTAAGTTCGCGTCCTGCTCAGCAGTCTGCTACCTCTTTGATTGGGCAAATAATGTTTTTCAATATAGCTTCTCCCATCTCTAGTCTGCAGCATGTGAGTAGTCATCAATATAGGCTGAGATATTACAGGGCCCATTACAATAAAAATCACTATTATACCTATTCTTCACAAACAATAAATTTTCCTCCTAAAACTCATAAAATAAATGCAATTTGTCCACAATATGATAAGATGTTTGTTCAAGTTTTCAAATCAACTTAAAAGAACTCACAGATTAAATTAGAACTCCTCAGAACTTGAAGCAGCCTTTTATATAAAAAGTCCTCCAATTTACAAAATGGTATCCATACCACTGGGTTAAGGTCAGGTGAGTGCAGCTTTTTTTCAGCGTTTTGTTGGCAAGCGATATATGGGCGATATGCTGAAAGTAACACTCGATGATACTATGGGCGGTTTCTGAGCATTAGTTTCGTTTATAAACTGTACTCGGAGACTTTACGGCAAAAAAATATGGGCGAGCGGTTTAATTATTTCTCGGCGTTATCTAGATGCCAAAAGTAATGCTGGGCAATAAATGGGCGTTAGTTTCCATTTTCTTGTGAAAAGGGCGATAAATGTGCGTTATACTTCATCTCAGCATTAAAATGGACAGTAAGTGGGCAGTAGCGAAGCAATACTGATGGAAAGTCTAGCCCATTATCTTTTTTATACGATTCAAACCTAATACTATGGAATTCCTCTCTATTATTATAACATCCTTCCATGGCATCCTCAAATTTGACCATCTGTACACCTATCCCACTTCCGTCAGGTCTGAGGTAGGTATATTCTCCCCAAGCCTTAAAGGTACACTTGACAGGTTCATTTTCCTGGTGGGTAGGTTTAATATGTGTCCCAATGCATGAATACTGCCCTTCATGTTTTTTCCACCATCTAGGCCAACACAATTGGATGTTTGCTTTACTTTCTGATGCTATCGGGCCTTGTTTTTTAAAAATTTCTCCCCACAATCCCCCACTCTTTTTCAGAAATCTCCATGACTTTGGGCCTGTCCACCAAGAACCAGTGGTTCTGTTCCAAAAAAGAGGAGTTGAGTACATTTATCATCTGAGACCGCTCTGCAGTCCTACTCTTCATTCATTGTCTTTCCCACACTTCATATTGATCCATATCATTCACCTGCAAGAAAACCAAACATAATATCTTTTAATTCTTAACAGTTTTCCTCTGATTGATATGGAACCATTTCAGTTTTGGTTCTCCCTTTGGGCCATGCGGAAAATTCAATAGGTACACAGCTGGGTGTAATTTATCAATTATTTGATGTGAACCCGTCCATTTTGCATCAAAAGAATGCTTCTTTGGGGCAAAATTCTGTAACATCATTTTGTCCCCGACATCATATTCGAATTGACTTACCCTTTTGTCAAAGTTGTGTTTAATTTGGTTTCGTGACTTTCCAATGTTTACTGTTTACCAGTCTGTTTACTGTGTCCATGTGGTCTATCAGTGTCTGCAACCATTTCTCCGCTACAAGGCTGTAATTTGAGTGGTGTGTTATTCCCCAGGGTTATGTGTCCTGGTATCCGCATTTGTCTCCCAGTCATAGCCTCATATGGACTTACCCTCGTCGTCGCATGAGAGGTAGATCGTATTGCCATTAAATATAAAGGCATTGGGCCCAAGTTTCCACATGATTTGCGCCTGATTTTTAGGAGCAACTGGTGGAGAACGGACTATCTTAGAAATCGCAATTCTCCACATTTTTTTTTCTGCAGTTCTAGTCAGGTAGAACAGTTCTACTTTGGAACAGAATTTTTTCTTCAAAAGGCGGCGTGTCCAGCCACTGACGCCTGATTCCACAGTGAAAACGTACTCCAAACTAACTTAGAATGGAGCAAGTGAAGATTTTTGTAGAACTGAAAAAACCTGTTCTACACATTAAAAAATCAGGCGCAGGTTACAAATTAGGCGTCCAGAACGAGGTGGGGGGGGGGGGGAAGGGAAGTCATTAAATTCTACAATCAATCCTTATTTATACTTCTACAAATATTATACAAATAAATCCAACCTAAATAAACATTTCTAAGCAAAGAAAAGATTAAATAAACCATCTTCCTACCTGTGTGAAAGTGCTTCAGGCAGGGAGAATGCTGCAGTCAGCCTGAGGCATCCGTTCTTCCCGCGGGGGGGGGGAGGAGGCCCGTTCTTCCCGTGGGGGGGGGGAGGAGGCCCGTTCTTCCCGCGGGGGGTGGCGGGGGAGGCGCCCGTTCTTCCCGCGGGGGGGGGGAGGAGGCGCCCGTTCTTCCCGTGGGGGGGGGGAGGAGGCCCGTTCTTCCCGCGGGGGGTGGCGGGGGAGGCGCCCGTTCTTCCCGCGGGGGGGGGGAGGAGGCGCCCGTTCTTCCCGTGGGGGGGGGGAGGAGGCCCGTTCTTCCCGCGGGGGGTGGCGGGGGAGGCGCCCGTTCTTCCCACGGGGGGTGGGGGGGGAGGCGCCCGTTCTTCCCACGGGGGGGGCGGGGAGGAGGCGCCCGTTCTTCCCATGGGGGGGGGGGGGGGGAGGAGGCGCCCGTTCTTCCCATGGGGGGGGGAGGAGGCGCTCGTTCTTCCCATGGGGGGGGGGGAGGAGGCGCTCGTTCTTCCCATGGGGGGGGGGGGGAGGAGGCGCCCGTTCTTCCCATGGGGGGGGGGAAAGGAGGCGCCCGTTCTTCCCGCGGGGGGGGGGAGGCGCCCGTTCTTCCCATGGGGGGGGGAGGAGGCGCCCGTTCGTCCCGCAGTGGGGGGGGGGGGGGGGGGGGAAGAGACAGTGAGAAGGCTGCAAGTGCTGATGTGCTGATGGCAATGTGCTTTTATTAAAAAATGTTCAAAAATTAAACAGCTACAAAGAACTACAAAAATGGCCGAGTGCCAATGTTTTCTTCACACTGAGCATGCGCGAATGCTGCAACGCACACGTGCAGCGTTGCCAGCAGGAAAAAAACTAATTTAAATAGTACCCGCCCCCTCCCATTTACAAAATCGGCGCGAGTGTAGGCTCCGCCCCCCTGGGCGCTGCGCCAGGCAGACAAGGAGCTGCAGGGCGCTCCAGAATCGCGAGTTTTAGGCGTGAAAAACGGGCGCCCAGCTCGGAAGGGCGCCCGTTTTTTATCGTGTGGAAACTTGGGCCCATTATGTTAGCCCATTGAGCGGGGTGTTCTGTACATCATTTACGTAACATTGTTTTCAATGTCCGATTACCCCTTTCTACAATTCCTGATGATTGTGGAAGATGTGCAATACGCAACTTGTGCCTTATTTGGAGCATGTCCTGCAGAATAGTAAAAACTGCTCCGGTAAAATGTGGACCCTGATTGCTAGCTACCTGTATTGGTATTCCCCACCTACAGAACATCTCACTCAAAAGGATTCGTGCGGCTGTATTATCCTTAGTTGGAAAGGCTTTGATCCATTTTGTGAACTGATCAATTACTACCAGAGTGTGTTCATAATTACCCTGGGATTTGTTAAAAGGTCCAATAAAATCAATTTGTAGGTGTGTCCATGGACCTTCAGGAGTGGGTTGGGATCGGAGTCGAGGTCGATTAGAGCAGGCAGAAGGGTTTGTCTGTAAACACATTTTTCAGCTGTTTTTTAAAATATGTGAAGGCCTAACTATTGAATTAGGTGGAATTGCAACATGATAAAGGTGTGCTTACTGGAAATTTGTAATTGAAACAGATAATAATAAAAGGGTCAGAACTAAATACAAATTCCTTCAGATATTGATTGAGGTGCTTTGTGTTTCCAGCACGCTCTGTTGTCACTACATTCAAAACAGGTTCTGTCAAAATCAGGTTTTTGATGGAGTTGATTCCAAGCAAAGATCTTCCCAGAGATTAGTCCTAGTGCACCTTATTTAGCCATCTAGCTGCGACTGCCCCATCAATGATAATCACGAAGTATCAATCTGAGACAGTAGGTTATTTTCCTCTAAGAAAATAATTAAAATATCTGACGTATCTTACTTTACCAAGTCATTGAAAGCAAAAAAGTTCCATTCTGTTCCTAGCTCATGACATCCTTTACAGCACAAACAACATTTAAAGAGAGCCTACTCTTCAGAAGAGTCACCCAGTCAAAAGCCTGTGCTAATCCGTACCGTGTTAGTATTGGGGCTATTCAGCAGCACCAGTGCAAGAGTGTCCGCATTTGTGATGTTCCATGTTTGGATCTCCTCAGGGCTGTACACAGTTATAATGAATCCCAACTGTTGGATGCGTTCTTGTGGGAGTCCATTCGTGTATATCTGTTCCAAAAAATTATATTCAGTCAGATTAATGTTCACAAATTCCAAAATATACGTTTTCAACATTTCCCTGAACACCCTTGGCTCTCTTATATGGCTGTGTGATGGGAATTCTCATTCTTTTGTCAAATCTATCAGAGAACAAAATCGTGAAATCTGACATTTAAAATCACTCAGAAACCAGCCCCTCACCTTACCACCGAGTGGGGAAACATGGCATCTTAGGTGTGTAATAGAATGGAACAATTATCACAGCATTAAAGCTGCAATCTAACATTATTTAAGCTGCAACAGGAATATTGACAATCACTATAAGGCTACTGACTCCCACAGCTACCTCCTGTGCAAGTGCAGGAGATGCAAGTCCTTCCCTATAACTTCCACCCTTCCCATTGTCCAGGGCCCAAAACACTCCTTCCAGGTGAACAGCGATTTACTTGTACTTCTTGCCATTTAATATACTGCATTCGCTGCCCACGATGTGATCTCCATTACATTGGGGAGACCAAACTCATGATTGGGTGAACACTTTACTGAACACGTCTGTTCAGTCTGGTGCTTCCGGTTGCCTGTCACTTTAATTCTCCGCTCCAATCCCACTCTGATCTCTCCGTCCTCGGCCTCTTACACTGCTCCACAAAGCTCAGCGGAAGCTCGGGGAACACCACCTCATCTTTCAATTAGGCACTTTACAGCCTTCTGGACTCAACATCGAGTTCAACAATTTCAGACCATAAGCTCTGCCTCTAATTTATCAGGTGACAGCTGTGGATGATTTGCCATTCCCATTTACACCCTATCCAGACTCATCTTCTGCTTCTTAACTTGTCCCATTACCATCTCCTTTTGCCTTGCACCATCATCCCTTTTGTCCCTTGATCTCTCCTACCTTCCATGCTATCACAGACCTTCCCTTTTGTTCTTTCCTCTCCTTCCCTGCCCCTGTATTTGCTTAAAAACCTGCTCCGTCTCTGACTGTTTCCAGTTCTGACGAAGGGTCACCGACCTGAAACGTTAACTCTGTTTCTCTCCCCACATGTGCTGCCTGACCTGCTGAATATTTTCAGCATTTTCTGTTTTTATTCCAGCAATTACTGGAAGTATTCAATGGGAAATGCTTATATTCAAATCATGCAGGCTTACCTCGCCCAGTTTCCTTTTTAGTGCAAGAAGCTGATCTCTGCTGAAAGCTACTTATCCCAGTTCAGTGCAGTTGGCCATCAGCACACTCTTGTTCAAACACCATCTAACTCTGGGACAATATATAATATGTCAAACAATAACTCGCTGGTCCTTCCTCCTGTTATGAAGATGGTGTTACAAGCTGTGAACACAAAACACATTCATTGTGTGAATTCAGTTGCTGATTTGAAAAAAAAATGCAGAATGAAACGGATGTCACATACAAAGCCCATCTGTACTTGGAGCGCAGTGCAGGGAATGGAACACTCTGATCCTGTGTTATTTTTACATGGAATAAAACAATGCTGCAGTGTTCACCTGCTCATCAGCACTTTGTTCAGAACATAACAGCATAGGAGAATCCAGAGCAGAAAAGGCCAGTCGACCCACCATGCTCACCCCATCCAGAGATCATGTATGATTATTTTTAGTTTTTCATTCATGAGATGTGGGTGTCCCAGCACAGCCAGCATTTATTGCCCATCCCTAATAGCCCTCCAGAAGGTGGTGGTGAGCAACCTGCTTGAATACAACGGAGTGGCTTGCTCAGCCATTTCAGAGGGCAGTTCAAAGTGAACCTCATTGCTGTGGATCTGGAGTCACATATAGGCCAGACCAGGTAAGGGCGGCAGATTTCCTTCCCTGACGGGCTTTAGTGAACCAGGGATTTTTTGTACATGAGAATTTGTCTTTAAAGTTAGACCTCGGTGATTTTTTACTCATTGCATCAGCATTCACTTACTTGGCGTGAATGGAAGCAAGGGAATATGAACTTCCCTTAAGGCACCGATAGGAAGGAAAATTAAATGCTCAGCGCTACAGCAATATCTCCCTCTCTAAACCGTGTTCGCGGGACATTCGCCTGGAATTGCCATTGGGGTTCTCCCGTTCTTTCAGGTGAAATCAATGGAAATGATAATCGGGCAATTGTCTTTGATTTAAATGAGTCACACGCAATAGATAGGATAACCCAGACAGAGATTATTTACAGGAAGAATGGGAATGAATTTTATTCAGCTGTTGCCAAACCTCAAAAAGGAACTGAATTTGCCCACATCATTTTATGCTGTTGTATTTTTATATTGATATTGACTATCACAAAAATAGGCACAATGGGATTGTTTCACATCATTGTAACTCTTCTACCATCAAAGGCTACACAACTCTTCTAACTTTGCTGTTCTCTGTTACTGGATGTCCTAAACAGCACGGGGGCGGCGGGATGCAGGCTGTTCTCTGACATCAGTGAATGAGCACAGCCTCTGGGCACAGTGTAACACGGCCCGATGGGCAGGGCTGCCTAGCTCCTGGTCAACACTACATCTGTGGGAGAGACAGACAATGTGGAGCAGCGACCTTGGAGCGAAGAGTTAAAGACGCGTCAACAGATCAAGACATGTTCATGATGGTCGTCCAGTTGGAGGGCCCTCACTTGCACATCCAGTCAGGTCTACACCAATAAACACTTTCTCATTGCTGGTTACTTACCCATTTCGCGTCCAACTCGTCTTCTCAACATCATCTGACTCTTTCTCACCATAATGATCGGTTAACTGTGTTCATGTGATACACTTGAAAAGAATAATTAACGCAATAGAGATGACGCTAATCATTAACATTGATGAATTAAGTTGTACGCAGCCAGTGACCATGTGACGGAAAACACCGTTGGATGATATTAGATGGGCTCTGCTGTTTTTAGAAACACTATTATATCATTCTTCATGTGTCAGGACACGGAGGGCAATGGCTCACCTCTCCTTGCACTCATCATATTTCCCATTGGATATTGTACAATCATTTTAATCAGATTGATATGGAGATTACTGTGAACTTTCTGATTAATCACTAAATCATATTCACAATAATTGAACCAAGACATGCAAGGGTTAATATAAAATTTCTCTTACCGGATCAGCATTCAAAATGGTCAGAAAGATACCTAAAAGAAAATATCAGAATGATAAGTTAAAGGCAAGAACATAAGAACATAAGAAATAGGAACAGGAATAGGCCATACGGCTCCTCCAGCCTGCTCCGCCAGTTAATATGATCACGGCTGATCCGATCATGGACTCAGGTCCACTTCCCCGCCCGCTCACCATAACTCCTTATTTACTTATCGGTTAAGAAACTATCTCTGTCTTAAATTTATTTAATGTCCCGGCTTCCACAGCTCTCTGAGGCAGCGAATTCCACACATTTACAACCCTCTGAGAGAAGAAATTTCTCCTCATATCAGTTTTAAATGGGCGGCCCCTTTTTCTGAGATCATGCCTTCTAGTTCTAGTCTCCCCTATCAGTGGAAACATCCTCTCTGCATCCACCTTGTCAAGCACCCTCATAATCCTGTACATTTTGATAAGATCACCTCTCATTCAATGAGTAGAGGCCCAACCTACTTAACCTTTCCTCGTAAGTCAACCCCCTAATCCTCGGAATGAACCTAGTGAACCTTCTCTGAACTGCCTCCAAAGCAAGTATATCCTTTCGTAAATATGGAAAACAAAACTGCACGCAGTATTCCAGGTGTGGCCTCACCAATACCCAGTATAACTGTAGCAAGACTTCCTTACTTTTATACTCCATCCCCTTTGCAATAAAGGTCAAGATACCATTGGCCTTCTTGATCACTTGCTGTACCTGCATACTATCCTTGTGAGTTTCATGCACAAGTACCCCCAGGTCCCGCTATACTTTGCAATTTTTCTCCATTTAAATAATTTGCTCTTTGATTTTTTTCTGCCAAAATGCATAATCTCACACTTTCCAACATTATACTCCATCTGCCAAATTTTTGCTCACTCACTTAGCCTATCTATGTCCTTTTGCAGATTTTTTGTGCCTTCCTCACACATTGCTTTTCCTCCCATCTTTGTACCGTCAGCAAACTTGGCTGTTACACTCGGTCCCTTCTTCAACAAGTTGGGATAACTTTAAAAACTTACATTTTAGACTTTTAATCAAAATTCTTTTAAACATCTATTATTGATCTACATCCTTGACTTTTTAACAAACTTTAGAAACTTTTTAAATGGGGAAACTTTTATAACCTATTATTGATTTACATCTTAGACTTTTTAACAACTCTTAGAAACTTTTGAAATAAATTGGAAATTTTTATCAACTTTTAACTTTTTAATGCCTGCCCCCCAGCCAAGCCTTGGGCCATCTACCATCAATGGCGCTACTCGGCGCTGAGCTTGCGGCCAACACTTCGCCGTAGGCAACTAGGCTTATAGAGCTGTGCCTGGTCTCCAGTTGTCTTGGACCCCCTTGCCACTGGACCAAGACCGTGCTCAGCTAAGCCCGTGTGGTTGCGGTGTGCAGCGGCCACCCCACGTTAAAAGAACTCACGCACAGGCATCTTTCACTTCGTCAGTATGAAGTTCGGGACCTGGAATGTCCGGACCCTCATGGACAATCCCAGCAGCAACAGGCCGGAATGCCGCACCGCCATAGTTGCCCGGGAACTCAGATGTTTTGACATTGACATCGCCACCCTAAGCGAGACCCGGCAGGCAGGGGAAGGCCAGCTGAAGGAACATGGGCGAGGGAAACCAGAGGCAGAACGCCGCCTTCATGGAGTCGGCTTTGCCGTCAAGAAAGAGCTGATCAATCACCTCAAAGACTCCCCCTGTGGGGTTAACAAATGCCTCATGACTCTTCGTATTACCTTATCTCGGAACCAATGTGTCACAGTCATCAATGCGTACGCCCCTACACTCGATGCAATGGATGAGGCTAAAGAGGGTTTTTATTTCAACCTCAAGACATCCTTGTTCCGCGTCTCCATGGGTGACAAATTGATCCTCCTGGGTGATTTTAATGCCAGGGTCGGCAAAGACACAGCCCTCTGGGAGGGCGTGATTGGCAGAGAGGGGGTAGGGAAAACCAACTCCAGCGGTACCCTACTCCTGACAAAATGTCTAGGACATGAACTCCTCATCACCAACACCCTGTTCCGCCAGAGGGACAAATACAAGACATCGTGGCAACACCCTCGCTCCAAACACTGGCACCTGCTTGACTATGTCATCGTCTGAGCCAAGGATCGCAAGGATGTGCGCATCACCCACGCCATGACAGGAGCTGACGACTGCTGGATGGACCACCGCCTAATCCGATCCATCATCAACATTAACATAGCCCCAAAGCAGAGGGGACAGCAGAAGCAGTTCCACAAAAAAGTTAATGCCAGGGCACTTAGAGACCCAGCTAAGAGAGCCCTATACAGCCAGCAGCTCACAGCCAATCTAGCGTCCCTTGATGACCCTGAGATGCTGAATGCCCACAGCGCTTGGTCTGCTCTCCAAGCCTCTTTAACCAGTGCCTGTGAAGGGACACTTGGCCACTCAACCAGAAAACATCTGGTTTGATGAAAATAATCAGGAGGTCGAAGAACTAATAGATCGCAAGCGCAGAGCATTTCTGAGACCAAGCAACAACCCAACTTGGGAGCTGCAAAACAACATTACAGATGGCTCAAGGCTCAGGACCAACAAAAAACCCGGGACCTAAAGAACAGGTGGTGGATGGAGAAAGCACAGGAGATACAACAACTGTCCGACAGCCACGATATGCGAGGATTCTTCGCTGCAGTCAAGGCCACCTACAGTCCAAACTCCCAAGGCCCCCCCCCACTCCTGGCAAAGAACGGGGAAACACTCATCAAGGACACCGAGGCTATCAGGGCCCGATGGAAGGAGCACTTTGAAGATCTCCTCAATCGAGACTCTGCCTTTGACTCGAGTGTTCTCGACTCCATCCCGCAGCATGCGACCCGCCACCAACTCAGTGAAACTCCAACGTTGCACGAGGTAGGCAAAGCCATAAAACAGCTCAAGAATAACAAGGCTACGGGTGCGGATGGAATCCCAGCTGAGGCGCTAAAGTATGACGGAGAGGCGCTGTTGGCGCGGACACATGACCTCATCTCTCTCATCTGGAGGGAGGAGAGCATGCCGGGAGATGTCAGAGATGCAATGATTGTGACTATTTTTTTTAAAAGGGAACAAGTCCGACTGCGGCAACTACAGGGGAATCTCCCTGCTATCAACCACTGGGAAAGTTGTCACTCGAGTTCTCCTCAATCGTCTTCTCCCTGTGGCCGACGAGCTTCTCCCGGAATCACAATGCGGATTTCGTCCCCTATAGGGCACAACAGACATGACCTTTGCAGCGCGATAGATGCAGGAAAAATGCAGGGAGCAGCGCCAGCCCTTATACATGGCCTTTTTCGATCTTACAAAGGCCTTTGACACTGTCGACCGTGAGGGTCTATGGAGCATCCTCCTCCGTTTCGGATGCCCCCAAACGTTTTTCAACATCCTTCGCCAGCTCCACGATGACATGCAGGCCGTGAGCCTTACCAACGGATCCATCACGGACCCAATCCACGTCTGGACCGGGGTCAAACAAGGCTGCGTTATCGCTCCAACCCTCTTCTCAATCTTCCTCGTCGCCATACTCCACCTCACAATCCACAAGCTCCCTGCTGGAGTGGAACTAAACTATAGAACCAGTGGGAAGCTGCTTAACCTACGCCGCCTCCAGGCCAGGTCCAAGATCACCCCAACCTCTGTTGTTGAGCTGCAGTATGTGGACGATGCCTGCGTCTGTGTACATTCAGAGGCTGAACTCCAGGATATAGTAAATGTATTCACTGAGGCAAATGAAAGCATGGGCCTTACGCTTAACATCCGTAAGACAAAGGTCCTCCACCAGCCTGTCACTGCCGCACAGCACTGCCCTCCAGTCATCAAGATCCACGGCGCGACCCTGGACAACATGGACCATTCCCCATATGTCGGGAGCCTTATCAACAAAGGCAGATATTGATGCGGAGATTCAGCATCGCCTCCAGTGCGCCAGCGCAGCCTTCGGCCGTCTGAGGAAAAGAGTGTTTGAAGACCAGGCCCGCAAGTCTACCACCAAACTCATGGTCTACAGGGCTATAGTAATACCCATCCTCCTGTATGGATCTGAGGCATGGATGATGTATAGAAGGCACCTCAAGTTGCTGGAGATATATCACCAACGATGTCTCCGCAAGATCCTGCAAATATCCTGGGAGGACAGGCGCACCAACATCAGTGTCCTCGACCAGGCTAACATCCCCAGTATTGAAGCACTGATCACACTCGATCAGCTTCGCTGGGCAGGCCACATAGTTTGCATGCCAGATACGAGACTCCCTAAGCAAATGCTTTATGCGGAGCTCCTTCATGGTAAATGAGCCAAAGGAGGACAGTGAAAATATTATAAGGACACCCTCAAAGCTGCCCTGGTGAAGTGCGACATCACCATTGACACCTAGGAGACCCTGGCCGAAGACCACCCGAGGTGGAGAAAGTCCATCCGGGAGGGTGTTGAGCTCTTCGAGTCTCAACGCAAACAGCATGAAGAGGCCAGGCGCAGGCAGCGGAAGGAGCGCACGGCAAATCAGCCCCACCGACCCCTTCCCTCGACAAATGTCTGTCCCCCCTGTAACAGGGTCTGTGGCTCTCGTATCGGACTGTTCAGCCATCAAAGAACTCAGTTTTGGAGTGGAAGCAAGTCCTCCTCGATTCCGAGGGACTGCCTATGATGATACACTCGGTCCCTTCTTCCAAGTCATTAATATAGATTGTAAATAGTTAGTGTCCCAGCACTGATCCCTGAAGCACCTCACTAGTTAATGATTGCCAATCCAAGAATGAACTGTTCATCCCGACTCTCTGTTTTCTGTTCGTTAGCTAATCCTCTATCCATGCTAATATATTACTCAAACCCCGTGAACTTTTATCTTGTGCAACTCCTACAGATCATTTGTTAATCAAAACAGACGCACTTCGTATCTCAGTGCGTGAGCATGCATCAAACAGCTCAGAATTTGTCAAGTCACAGTTATAGGCAGTACTGTGAGTTCCCACCCTGAGGTGACACACCTTACAGATACCAGAGTGTAACAACTCAATGATGAGGAAAGGAGACAGATTCCGATCCTCTAACCCGGCACATTGGCACTTGACCATTGAGCAGTTCCGATGGGGGAGAAGGTCACTGCCTGGACCATCCTCCCTACTGAAGGAGAGTTTCTTAGGGATATAAATAGCTGGCTTTACCAGATGTTGGACTATTGCAATACTCAGTGAATCTCTCGAAGCCACTACAAAGCCGTGTAAATGCTTCAGAAACCTCAAGTGTAAGAAATTGGGAGACATAACACCACCTTACATTTAGTACATTCTTACTCCGAAATTTTCAGCTGATATTTTTTGTAAAAGATACAAGTGACTGGATCTTAGCCCAGTGAACTCTTTAATATATTCAACATCTCGGACTGCACAAATTCATTTGCTCTGATGATAGTTTGGAAGCGGTGCAGATCCCCGAGTGCAGGACTTGCACAGCCAGCTGAAAACCAGATATAAAAACTGCCGGAACTCACTGAGCCCGGCTTGTGAGAAGACCCATGTTTACCAGGTGTTTAACAGGCTATTGGGCGGTCGGGCAGGTGTATATTTGGCTGGCAGCCGGCTGCACAAGGATCTCTGCTCAGGGAGCCCGGAAATACAAGCGCTATCTAAAAAGGCGTTGCTTTTATGTAACTGGCCTATTCACAGAGCACAAGCACACACAGCTTCCTACATGGCAGGCAGCTCTCTCTCGGAAGCCTTCGGGAATCTGCCTGGTTCTGTTTAATGATTAACTCTGCAATTGCAGTACACAATACGTCCACATCCACAGTGTGGAGCTACAACATTACAAGCTTACAGACATTACACTTCTCCCTCCTTAATGAAGAAGTTATAACAAACATCATACATAACTTTCATGTTTATACATAACACAGGATATAAACTTTTTTTTTCCATATTTACAAATTTAACTTTACCATTTGTTTTCTGTTTCGAAGAGGATACCTTCGCTCTCGAACAGAACCTTCCAAACATGGTGTCGATTTCACACTGATTCAAGGCTCATCCTGAGGATCGTTTTCCTCCACGGAATTTCCTTGATTTTCATTTGAACTCACTAACTTCAGGCTCTTTGTTTTCCTGACTCGGACTCAGACTTTCATTCTGATTCTCTCCTGGATTTGTTTCCAGTACATTGGATTTAGGATTTTCTACTGGTGTATCAAAACTATCTGATGAGTCAGAAATAATTGAATCATTCCCACCTTCAACTCCTTCCATGTCTGTAGGTAAAATATGATCAATATGAACAAACCTAACCTGTCCATTATCAAACATCTTTACCAAATATACGCGAGGACCACATATCTTCACCACTCTTCCTGGTAACCACGTTACCCATTTATGGTGATGGTTCTTCACTCTCACCTTCTGGTTTAATTTCACACTTCTCTCTTTTACTCTATCTCTATCATGATTCTCTTTCTGTCTTAATTGTGTCTCTTCTACGGACGGTGCCAAATTTGGCTTTAACAACGAGAATCTGGTTTGTGGCTGTCATTTGAGAAACAACTCTGCTGGTGTTCTACCTGTAATTGTATGAGGAGTATTTCAATATGTAATCAAAAAATTAGCCAATTTGTGATCCAATGACACCTGTCGTTTCCTTGGATTTGGATCTAACATTTGTTTTATGAGGGCATGTTTTACAATTTGTACAGTGCGCTCTGCTGCACCATTCGAAGCAGGATGGTATGGTGGAACCTTGGTATGTTTCACACTATTTTTGCTCGTGAATTGTGCAAATTCTTCTGAACGAAATTGTGGTCCATTATCCGAAACAATCTCTTCAGGGAAGCTAAATGAAGAAAATAATTTCGCAAAATGTCTAATGTTTTACTTGTTGTTATTTTCCACATTGGAAACACCTCAACCCACTTTGAATGTCTATCAATCACAATGAATAATTGGTGTCCTTCTAACTCAGCAAAATCAATATGTAGCCTTTGCCACACCCTGGGAGGCTATTTCCATGGCTTTAATGGTACTGATGGTGGTTGCTTGCTTACTGATTGACATGTCGTACACTGACTCACGATGTACTCTATATCTTTATCAAGACCTGGCCACCATAAATAACTGCATGCAAAACTCTTAGTCAAGCACATTCCCAGGTGCTGGTCATGGAGGTCTCCGAATAATTTGGACCTGAATTTATTTGGTATAACCACTCTTGCACCTCACATGATACAATCTTTATCGACTGATAATTAATTCCTATGAATGAAGAATGGATGTGTATCTTTGTCTGTTACCTGGTTTGGCTATCCATTTGCAATATACTCATACACCTTTGACATCACTGGGTCACGTTTGGTTGCTCTACCAATCTCTTCAGCTGTGACTGGCAGTTCATCAATGTATGAAAAATAAAACACTTCTTCCCTATTGAGTGTAACTTGTGATGGGGAAGGCAATCTAGACATTGCATCAGCATTACTGTGATCAGCTGATCGTCTGTATTCAATATCATATGTCTATGCTGACAAAATCAAAGCCCATCTCTGCATTCGAGCTGCAGCTAATGTTGGGACTGGGGACTTTGGATGGAGGATTGCTGTTAGGGGCTTATGGTCCAAAACGATGGTAAACTTATGACCATACAAGTATTTGTGAAACTTCTTGACCCCAAAAATTAATGCCAAAGCTTCCCTTTCAATTTGCGCATAATTACTCTCACTGGCACTGAGAGTGCGTGAAGCAAAAGCATTTGGTCTCTCCTCCCCACGACTTAATACATGAGAGATTACTGCCCCAACTCCATACGGAGAGGCATCACATGCTAGCTTAATCTCCTTAGATATGTCATAGTAAACTAACATGGTGCTCTCTACCAATTTGCTTTTACACTCCTTGAATGCTGTATCGCATTCTTTTGACCAGTTCCAATGGACCTGTTTTTTCAAAAGTTCATTCAGTGGATGCAATACTGTAGCCAAATTTGGTAGGAACTTCCCATAATAGTTCAAAAGACCCAAGAATGAACAAAGTTCAGTGACTCCTGGGAGTGGGTGCATTTCTAATTGCATCCAATTGTTCCATGGTTGGGTGTAAACCATCTTTGTCTACTCTGCACCCTAAGTACTTCACTGAGTTTTTAAATAACTCACACTTACGAGCAGACACTTGTAATCTGTGCTTCTCTAGACGTTTGAGGACTTCATTCAATATGTTATTATGAATTTGCCTATTTGGTGCTGAAATTAGTATGTCATCCAAATAATATACTACCCCTTCAATACCTTGTAAAATCTGGTTCACCACCCCTTGGAATATGGCAGGGGCGGAAGACACTCCAAATGGTAGCCTATTAAATTGATATAGGCCTAGATGAGTATTTATAGTCAAACATGACTTGGACTCCTCATCTAGTTCAAGCTGTAAGTAAGCACTTGTAAGATCCAGTTTTGAGAAGATCTGACCACCTGTCAGTGTTGTGAACAAATCTTCTATATTCGGCAATGTATTAGGGACATTACCCTCTACAACCTGGTTTACGGTTTCTTTATAATCACCACACAATCTTACCTTATCATCAGACTTGGGTACAACAACAATGGGTGTAGCCCAATTTGCCGTGAAGGAATTCTGAGTAGAGTGCTTGCTTTGGGAGTCTTATGTCTGGCATGCAAACTATGTGGCCTGCCAAACAGAGCTGATCTATTGTAGTCAGTGCTTCAGTGCTGCGGATGTTGGCCTGGTCGAGGACACTAACGTTGGTGCGTCTGTCCTCCCAGGAGACTGACTAATTGTCTTACACAAAGATCCGTTTCTAAGCCGACAATCACAATGTGACCAGCAGGTTCTAACTCCCTCCCCTGAGGTTTTAGCGCTCACTGGGTCAGGCTATTTTGATATGACTGAACCAGTTATTCTTTCACTGTAAACCAGGGGCCCTTTCATCAGGAGGGATTCCACAACTTTTACAGTATGACTCAAGAGAAACCTGTAAATCTGAGATCAATACAGAAAATCTGCTGGAAACGCACAGCAGGCCAGTTAATATCTGTGAGCAGAGGTTCTTAAACTAAACTTTTTGATTGAACTCTGAACGGTGAAAGGCAGATAAACTCCTTGGAGCCATGCTTAAGCTCCATGGGGTAGATTCATGCTTTTACCACCCGCACATTGAGCATCGCCTGGGCCCAGCGCAGGAAGGAAAATCTGCCGCTGGAGTTACGCAGTCAGCTACCAGAATCCGACTGATGTGCATGTCCACAGATCCTTAAAGGTAACAGGTCAGGTCGATAAAGTAGATAAAAAAGCAAATGGAATGCTAATTTTGTTGTTTAGCTGAGGCATAGAATACAAGAGCAGGGAAGTTATGCTTGAATTGTATAAAACACTAGTTATGCCACAGCTAGCGTACTGCGTGCGGTTCTGGTCATCATATTGCAGGAGGGATGTGATTGCACTAGAGAGGGTACAGAGCAAATTTAGCAGGATGTTGCCAGGACTGGAGAACTTTATCGATGAGGAAAGATTGGATAGGCTCCGGTTGTTTTCTTTGGAACAGACATAGTTGAGAGGAGACCCGATTGAGGTGCATAAAATTATGAGGAACCTCGATAGGGTGGATAGAAAGGTCCTATTTCCCTTAGCAGATAGGTCAACAACCAGGGGGCATAGATTTAAAGTAATTGGTAGGAGGTTTAGAAGGGATTTGAGGGGAAACGTTTTCACCCAGAGGGTGGTGAGGGTCTGGAACTCACTACCTGAAAGGGTGGTTGAGGCAGAAACCCTCACCACATTTAAGAAGTACCTGGCTATGCACTTGAAATGCCGTAATCTACAAGGCTACAGACCTAGAGCTGGAAAGTGGTATTAGGCTGGATAACTCTTTGTCGACCAGCGCGGACACAATGGGCCGAAATGGCCTCCTTCCGTGCTGTAAATTTTTATGATTCTATGAGTACTATTTCTGCAGAGGTGCAAGCGGACAAGTGCAGATTAAAGACAACTTGTTGCACATTCCAGTCAGACAAGGCAGAGATATTTGTTGCCGCACTGAGGCCCATGTGGACCACCTGAAATTTCAAAGTTTTGTTTTATAAGTGTTACTAAAGCCAGCCTGAAGCTGAAATAATGTAGCACAACTGGCATTAATGTGACCTGAAAACTTGCCTGTCAATCTCAAAACTTTTTCCCAAAGTAAACTATCATTTAAATTTAAAATTTGTTAATCTTAAATAGATAAAGACTAAATCAAACCATGAAAACTTACCTCCTGTCTTGTGGGAAAGTTGCTGAGCACCGTGTAGCGAATGAGTGACCAGGTCACTGATAACTTGTAACCAGCTTCCCGCCTACGGCTTCTCATTATACAAAAATCCAGGTGTGACTCATGTATCTTTACTAATGTAAAGTGCTCTAAATTGCTCAGAAATATTGGTGATGATGACATCTAGAGGGATGGGACATGCTCTGAGGTTATTTGGTATATTTAGAATCCTGTGTATTACATAATTTCAACACAACTAACATAAAGCAATATTCTCCACATTCTATTCATTCTGAAAGTCACACCTTTTAAAATTATTTTTCTCCTATTTAGTCCCCATGACAAGTAATAGACACCATGCCCAGCTGTCCTGTTCAGGCAGCTGACCTTCTGACAGGTGAGCAAGAACACTGCTGAACATACCGGCTTCAGTTCTCCAGTGATTGACCTTGTTTGCATTACACCGAGTTACAACGAGTCTACAGCACTGAAACAGCCCATTCAGCCCAACTGGTCTATGCTGATGTTTATGTTCCACACGAGCCTCCACCCACCCCTCTTCATCTAACATTATCAGCATAGCTTTCAATTCCTTCTGTCCCCCACCCACCAATCTCCATCTTCTTATCTAGCTTCCCCTTAAATGTTGCCTCTGGTTATTTTCATCAACTGCTCCTTGTGGTAGGGTATTCTACAGTTTTATCACTCTTTGGACAAATAACTTTCTCCTGAAATCCTTTTTGGATTTATTAGTGACCAAATGGAAACATTTTGCACCTCTACTCTATCAAACACTTTCAGTATCTTAAAGACCACTGTCTGATCCCCCCTCAGCTTTCTCTTTTCTAGAGAAAAGAGACCCAGACTGGTTAGTCTTTCCTGATAGTAATTCATTAACTCCAACACTGGGGATCATTGTGTTGGGACATTGATGCTGTAACTCCCACACTGGGGATCCTTGTGTTAGGACATTGATGCTGTAACTCCAACACTGGGGATCATTGTGTTAGGACATTGATGCTGTAACTCCAACACTGGGGATCATTGTGTTAGGACATTAATGCATGAACTCCCATATATGGGATCATTGTGTTAGGACATTAATGCTGTAACTCCAACACTGGGGATCATTGTGTTAGGACATTGATGCTGTAACTCCAACACTGGGGATTATTGTGTTGGGACATTAATGCTGTAACTCCAACACTGGGGATCATTGTGTTGGGACATTGATGCTGTAACTCCAACACTGGGGATCATTGTGTTAGGACATTGATGCTGTAACTCCAACACTGGGGATCATTGTGTTGGGACATTGATGCTGTAACTCCAACACTGAGGATCATTGTGTTAGGATATTAATGCATGAACTCCCATATATGGGATCATTGTGTTAGGACATTAATGCTGTAACTCCAACACTGGGGATCATTGTGTTAGGACATTGATGCTGTAACTCCAACACTGGGGATCATTGTGTTAGGACATTGATGCTGTAACTCCAACACTGGGGATCATTGTGTTGGGACATTGATGCTGTAACTCCAACACTGGGGATCATTGTGTTAGGACATTAATGTGGTAACTCCAACACTGGGGATCATTGTGTTAGGACATTAATGCTGTAACTCCAACACTGGGGATCATTGTGTTAGGACATTAATGCTGTAACTCCAACACTGGGGATCATTGTGTTAGGACGTTGATGCTGTAACTCCAACACTGGGGATCATTGTGTTAGGACATTAATGCATGAACTCCCATATATGGGATCATTGTGTTCAGAAATTCATGTTCTATTCCAACACTAGGGATCATTGTGTTGGGACATTGATGCTGTAACTCTCACACTGGGGATCCTTGTGTTGGGTCATTAATTCTTTAACTCAAACTCTGGAGATCATTGTGTTGTGACATTAATTCAGTAACTGCAACACTGGGGATCGGAGAGGTCAGAGTTCAACAATTTCGGACCTTAACCTCTGCCCATATTTTGCTCTGATGTTTTTTTATTCTCTCTCTCTGTATCCCATGGCAGTCGGTAATTATCCTGCCATTCACACACTATCTAAACTAATCTTTTTCTAACTTCTGCTATTACCATCTCAAGTCGGCCCACAATCCCTTTTGTCTCTCTAATCTCGCCTGTCTTCCACCCTATTACAGACCTTCCCTGTTGTTCTTTCCTTCCCTCCCCCTTTCAGTGCTCCTTAAGAATCTGTTCATTTTGAACATTCGCCAGTTCTGACGAAGGGACATCGACCCGAAACGTTAATTCTGTTGTGCTCCACACCTGCTGCTCAGATTTCCAGCATTTTCTGTTTTTATTTTGAATTCCAGCATCCGCAGTATTTTGCTTTTGTACCTGGGTGATATAAGTTTGAGCAATTGTCAACCCCGGTCCCCATGGTTGTCAGCTCACAGCATGAAACTAAATTACCATAAACATGAATTAGCTTTTTTTTAAATTTTCACATTTTATTTTATAACTATATACCTTGAGACATAGTACACAAACAGCCCAATGTCCAAGTTTCAGGGTCTGAAGGACCTCTATATAAATGTTGGTCCCAGTAGAAAATGTAGGGCGAAAAATTTGGTCATGTAGCACCCATTGCTTAGTGGCTATGGATGCCCGTTCTGGTTCGAAAATGGTGTCCAAGTAGCTGATGCGGTTTGTGCCAGACGCCATTTTGGTGAGTGTGTTAGAGTCGGCACTAGGAGCATGCATCGGAGGTATGCAGACCATGACACCATTAGGTGTGTAAGGCTGATTTGACACCAGCGCTGCCTTTTATGACCTCCACACTGGAGCTAATGCCCTGTGTTAACCTCGCACAGCTGAACACGCACTCAGCAGCAGGAAGGACCGCCCTCCTCCCCTCCAGCGCTATTTAAAGAGATCATCACCTACTTACAAATTAGTTGCCGTTTGATTTCTACCAGCTGTTGCTGAGTTAGTAGAAGTGTTTGGTGCTTTCTAGATTTCTTTAAAGTTGCCTAAAGTCTATAAGGAATGGTGTGGCACATGCTCAATGATTTGGTATTGACTTGCAAGTGGTCTGTTCAGACCAGTCGCTCCCAGACATGGGTTCAGCAGTTTGTATCCTCCTGGACCTGCAGTATGACTGGGAGAGTGAGCAGAGGTGACACAGAGCAGGATAAGTTGCTAGAAGAGGAGGGGGAAGGAGGGCTCACAGAAGGTGACCATATCCACCCAGGATCTTCGGGGAGCAAATCTCCTACCTCAACCTCAGTGAGGAACAGGGCGCTAATGTCCCAAGACAATAATCCCCAGTGTGGGAGTTAGTGAATTATGATCAGGAAAGTTTGAACAGTCTGGGGCTCTTTTTCCTAGAAAAGAGAAGAGAAGGCTGAGGAGTGACCTGTTAGAGGTCTTTAAATAATGATTGGGTTTGATATGGTAGGCAATGAGAAAATGTTTCCACTTGTGGGCGAGACCAAAACTGGAGGCCATAAATATAAGATAGTCATGAAAAATCCAATATTGAATGAAGGAGAAAAGCCTTTACCCTGAGATTGGTAAGTATGTAAAACCTACTGTAACAAAGAGTAGTTGAGGAAAATACCACAAATGCTTTTAAGGGGGAGCTAGATAAGCACATGAGAGAGAAAGGAATAGAAGGCTATGCTGATGATGTTAGATGAAGAGGGTGGGAGGAGGCTCATGTGGAGCATAAAAGTCAGCATGAACCAGTTGGGCCGAATGGGCTGTTTCAGTGCTGTAGAGTCATTGTAACTCGGTGTAATGGAAGCAAGGTCAATCACTGGAGGAACTGAAGCCAGTGTTTTCAGCCGTGTTCTTGCTCAGCTGTCAGAAAGTCAGCTAGCTGAACACGAGACCTGAGCATGGTTAGTTAACATAGGGACTAAAGAGAAAAATAATAAGAGTGACTACAGAGAATAGAATTTGAAGTTTACGTTCATTGAGGTTAAATTATTAATCACTGTTATACTCTGGATGATGAATATGCCAAATAGCCTCACGGAAGACCTAGCCCTTTAGATGTCACCTTCCCTGATGTGTCTGAGTACTTCAGAGTACTTACATGAGTAAAAACGTAGGAGCCACACCTGGATTTTAATATAAAGAGGAGCTGCAGGAGGGAAGCTGGTCACTCATTCACCACACAGTGCTCATCAACTTTCACACAAAACAGGAGGTACATTTTCAAGTTTTGATTTATTCTCTACCGAGTTAAATTCAAACAATTTTCAATTAAGATGATAAGTGCAGAATTTACTTGGGGCAAATCAAACGGCAACTAATCTGTAAGTAAGTGATGATCTCTTTAAATAGCGCTGGAGGGGAGGAGGGCGATTAATACGTCAATTTTCAGATCCCATTGATGCCAGCTGTGCAGTATCATTTCAGTCGAACCTGGTATTGCAGTACTTCCAGGAACGGTGCAGTGGCTCTAGGCCTTTTGGCTAAGAGCATTGGCGCAGAGTGATCCTTGATGTGTGCAAGGTGACCTCTGGCGTTTGTGATTTGACAAAGAATTGGAACGATTGGCTACGAATTTCAGGTTGGCTTCCATATGACTTGTGTGGACAAACTTTGAGGCTTAGAAATTCGTCTTGGGCGGTGGAGCAAAACAGGCGGTATTGGATTGGCCGCCCGTTACACGCAGCGCCTGATATTCAGTCCTATTGCAGTAAATGTGTCAGCCGTGGCTCAGTGGGTAGCACACTCACCTCTGAGTCAGAAGGTTGTGAGCACAAAAATCTAAGCTGACACTCCGGTGTAGTGCTGAGGGAGCGCTGCATTGTCAGAGGTGCCGTCTTTCGAATGCTCTCTCGGGTGGGTGTAAAAGATCCCATTACTTTATTTTGAAGAAGAGCAGGGGAGTTATCACTGTTGTGCTGGTCAATATTTATCCCTCAATCAACAAAACAAAAACAGATTATCTGGTCATTATCACATTTACTGTGTGCAAATTGGTTGCCACGTTTCCCACATTACAACAGTGACTACACTCCAAAAATACTTCATTGGCTGTAAAGCGCTTTGAGACGTCCGGTGATCATGAATGTCAGTCTTTCTTTCTTTAAATTCCGACCGCCAAAATTTCCTTCCTGCGTCCGTCCACCGGATGCTCAATGTGTCGGCACTGAAAACGCAATTCTAATTCATGGAGACCTAACGTGGATCCAAGGTGTTTATCCATCTTTCACTTTTCGATCAGAAAGATTCTTTTAAGAAGATTGGGAGTGAGTGATGATTTTAAGATGATGAATTTATCATTTGCAAATATTTGCTCCATATTAAGCTCAGAAAAAGAACAAGTTACCATTTTGTATGTAAAGTCTTTGAGTTCTGGTGACAGGTGCACGCCCGAAATGTCAGTCTGTCCTTTCTCCTCAGAGATGTTCACTGCCCTGAAGTGCATTTCCATCAGTTTTTTTAAAAATAGCTCTGATTTATGAGGAAAGGTTGAGTAGATTGGGCCTCTACTCATTGGAATTCAGAAGACTGAGAGGTGATCTTATCGAAACGTATAAGATTATGAGGGGGCTTGACAAGGTGGATGCAGAGAGGATGTTTCCACTGATAGGGGAGACTAGATCTCGGGGGCATGATCTTAGAATAAGGGGCCGCCCATTTAAAATTGAGATGAGGAGAAATTTCTTGTCTCAGAGGGTTGTAAATCTGTGGAATTCGCTGCCTCGGAGAGCTGTGGAAGCTGGGACATTGAATAAATTTAAGACAGAAATAGACAGTTTCTTAAATGATAAGGGGTTATGGGGAGCGGGCGGGGAAGTGTCCTGAGTCCATGATCAGATCAGCCATGATCTTATTGAATGGCGGAGCAGGCTCGAGGGGCCATATGGACTTCTCCTGTTCCTATTTCTTATGCTCTTATTTGCTTTATTTTCTTTTTAAACGGGCAATAAACTAACTGACATTAAACTATCTGGGTCATGTTGGTCATTCGTCAGTTCCAGTCAATCTTTTGAGTCCAACAGTAAAGGTTCTGAAATCCCTCCTTATGAGAGGGCCCCTGGTCGACACTGAAAGAATAACTGGTTCAGTCATATCTCATCAGCCTGACCCAGTGAGCGCTAAAACCTCAGAGGTGGGAGTTAGAATTAATTGCTCGCATTGTGATTGTTGGCTTAGAAACGGATTTATGTGTAAGATTAGTCAGTCAAGGGGGCAGGAAATTCCAGGTGAATTTTTTAATTTATTGCTGATTTTAGAAAGTTAAACGAGACCGGACCGACAGAGCTGGCGGTGGTGTGAGAGCTCAGGATTAGCAGTACCCTTTCTCAATATAATGCAGCTTTCGGGCAGTCGCGATAAGAGGTTGCTGACAACAGATGTTGGACATACAAAGCTGGGGGCCAATAGCTGGTCTGTTAAAGCCGAGACATTGGTTTTCACACATCCCTATCACAATCATGACTCTTGATTCCTCTTTACAGGAAAATCTAAGTTGATTCTGGGGTTGGAAAGTGCCACATTTGACCAGCAACGATGCAGAAGGCAGCGTTGCCCAATTGCACCTTTTCAATGGAGCTCCTCACCGTTATCGCCACCGGTAAGTCAGCCCTCTCAGTGGCCGTTGTACGCCATCAGTCACCGAATGCAGGTCAAGCAGTGAGCGGCCAGTTAAATAAAAGTAATTTGCAGTCAGCGGCAAAGCAAAGGCGTTTGCCACCAACCCCGAAGAAAGCTGCCCGCAAAGATCTTGCGATCTCTGTGGCGAGAGGTTTGCTACTTTTCGACATTGAATTGAGATCAGCGCAGTTTGTGTCGGAGCAGTTCATGACTGACCGCAAACTTCAGGATTTCCACGTTAGGATGCACATTGGCTACATCCTGAAGTTGCGGTCAATTTCAAAGGGGTAATAACAGTGAACACAGTTTGTTCACTGCTATTACTCAATGTAAATTCTGGGCCATTGCATTTTATACACTGCGCTGGTGGTACCAGGCTCCCTGAGCAGAGATCCTTGTGCAGCCGGCTACAATCCAAATATACACCTGCCCGACCGCCCAATAGCCTCCGTTAAACACCTGGTAAACATGGGTGTTCTCACAAGCCGGGCTCAGTGAGTCCTGGCAGTTTTTATATCTGGCTGTGCAAATCCTGCACTCGGGGATCCGCATCGCTTCATACGTGAAAGTTTCATAAGTCAGCCTATCATCAGAGCAAATTAACTTGTGGAGTTACATTCCCCCTGAGATCTTGTTTATAATGAAGAGTTCACTGGTCTAAGATCCAGTCACTTGTGTCTTTCACAAAAAATATGAAGTTTCTGAAGCATTTAGATGGTTTTGGAGCAGCGTGAAGAGATTCACTGAGTATTGCAACAGTACAACATCTGGTAAACCCAGCTATTTACATTCCTATGAAACTCTCCTTCAATAGGGAGGATGGTCCAGAGTAGTTGAGGCAAATGCTTTTAAGGGGGAGCTAGATAAGCACACGAGGGAGAAAGGAATAGAAAGCTATGCTAATAATGTTGGATGAAGAGGGGTGAGAGGAGGCTCGTGTGGAGCATAAAAGTCAGCATAGGCCAGTTGGGCCGAATGGGCTGTTTCAGTGCTGTAGAGTCATTGTAACTCGGTGTAATGGAAGCAAGGTCAATCACTGGAGGAACTGAAGCCAGTGTTTTCAGCCGTGTTCTTGCTCACCTGTCAGAAAGTCAGCTGACTGAACACGAGACCTGGGCATGGTTAGTTGACATAGGAACTAAAGAGAAAAATAATAAGAGAGTGACTACACAGAATAGAATTTAAGTTTAAATTATTAGTCACTGTTATACTCTGGATGATGAATATACCAAATAGCCTCAGAGGAAGACCTAGCCCTTTAGATGTCACCTTCCCTGTTGTGTCTGAGTACTTTAGAGTGCAGGTTACGTGAGTAAAAACGTAGGAGCCACACCTGGATTTTAATATAAAGAGGAGCTGTAGGAGGGAAGCTGGTTGCAAATTATCAGTGTCCTGGTCACTCATTCGCTACAAAGTGCTCAGCAACTTTCACACAAGACAGGAGGTACGTTTTCAAGGTTTGATTTATTCTCTATTTAAATTCAAATAATTTTCAATTAAGATGATAAGTGCAGAATTTACTTGGGGCAACTCTGCTGCGATTAATTTTAGGTCAATTTTCAGATCCCATTGATGCCAGCTGTGCAGTATCATTTCAGTTTCAGGTTGGCTTCGATATGTCTTGCGGGGACAAACTTTGAGGCTTAGAAATTCGTCTTGGGCGGTGGAGCAAAACAGGCGGTATTGGATCGGCCGCCCGTTACACGCAGCGCCTGATATTCAGTCCCATTGCAGTAAATGTGTCAGCCGTGGCTCAGTGGGTAGCACACTCACCTCTGAGTCGGAAGGTTGTGGGTTCAAGTCCCACTCCAGGGACTTGAGCACACAAATCTAAACTGACACTGAGCACTGCACTGTCTGAGGTGCCATCTTTCAGATGAGACTAAACAAGACCACGTCTGCTCTCGGGTGGGTGGGAGTTATCCCTGTTGTGCTGGTCAATATTTATCCCTCAATCAACACAACAAAAACAGATTATCTGATCATTATCACATTTACTGTTTGCAAATTGGCTGCCATGTTCCCCACATTACAACAGTGACTGCACTCCAAAAGTACTTCATTGGCTGTAAAGCGCTTTGAGACATCCGGTGATCATGAATGTCAGTCTTTCTTTCTTTAAATTCCGACCGCCAGAATTTCCTTCCTGCGTCCGTCCACCGGATGCTCAATGTGTCGGCACTGAAGACGCAATTCTAATTCATGGAGACCTAACGTGGATTCAAGGTGTTTATCCGTCTTTCACTTTTCGATCAGATAGATTCTTTTAAGAAGATTGGGAGTGATTGATGATTTTAAGATGATGAATTTATCATTTGCAAATCTTTGCTCCATATTAAGCCCAGAAAAAGAACAAGTTACCATTTCGCATGTAAAGGCTTTGAGTTCTGGTGACAGGTGCACGCCCGAATTGTCAGTCTGCCCTTTCTCCTCACAGACGTTCACTGCCCTGATGTGTATTTCCATCAGTTTTGTTTAAAGCTCAGATTTGCAAGTTTTATTTTCTTTTTAAACAGACAATAAACCCACTGACATTAAACTATCTGGGTCATGTCGCTCATTCGTCAGTTCCAGTCATTTTTTTGAGTCCAACAGTAAAGGTTCTGGAATCCCTCCTTATGAGAGGGCCCCTGGTAGACACTGAAAGAATAACTGGTTCAGTCGTTTCACATCAGCCTGACCCAGTGAGCGCTACAACCGCAGAGGTGGGAGTTAGAATTAATTGCTCGCATTGTGATTGTCGGCTTAGAAACGGATTTATGTGTAAGATTAGTCAGTCAAGGAGTAGGTAATTCCAGGTCATTTAAAAAAATTTATTGCTGTTGAGACAGTTAAATGAGAGATCGGACCGACAGAGCTGGCGGTGGTGTGAGAGCTCAGGATTAGCAGTACCCTTTCTCAATATACCGCAGCTTTGGGGCAGTCGCGATAAGAGGCTCCAGAAAACAGATGTTGGGGGCCAATAGCTGTCTGTTAAAGCCGAGACATTGGATTTCACACGTCCCTATCACAATCATGACCCTTGATTTCTCTTTACAGGACAGTCTAAGTTGTTTCTGGGTTTGGAAAGTGCCACATTTGACCAGCAACGATGCAGAAGGCAGCGTTGCCCAATTGCACCTTTTCAATGGAGCTCCTCACCGTTATCGCCACCGGTAAGTCAGCCCTCTCAGTGGCTGTTGTTCGCCGCCAGTCGCCGACTGCAGGTCAAGCAGTGAGCGGCCAGTTAAATAAAAGTAATTTGCAGTCAGCGGCAAAGCAAAGACGTTCGCCACCGACCCAAAGAAAGCTGCCCGCAAAGATCTTGCGATCTCTGTGGCGAGAGGTTTGCCACTTTTCGACGTGCAATTGAGATCAGCGCAGTTTGGACGGAGTTCCACAGCGCAAGCTGCCGTGACCTCAACAAGCTGTCTGGGCAGCCAATCGCAATGCAGAATTCTCAGAGACCGGGAACCAGGAAGTGAACAAGTTGCTTTTATTCTGACTTTAACATCTTTTTTATGGAGAGCAAAACAAAGACTGGGGCTCTCACATGGGGCAAAGGTCAACCTGAAATAAATAGGAACAAACTGTTAAGAAATCTATTTAAAAAAAAAAATTCTTAAAAATTGTAATTATTATAATGGAGAAATTGGAAACTCCATAAAATTTAAATTAACTTTTTTTTTACAGCCATAACTTTTGGACAGCAGTCAATACGTCGTTAAAAGCCCAGTTCCCTAATTTAACAAGGTGTAGCTTTCAATGGGGTATTTAACATCGATATTAGCGCAGAAAAAAACAGTAAAAGGGAATATTATTTGAATGGGGAGAAATTACAACATGCTGTGGTGCAGAGGGACCTGGGGGTCCTTGTGCATGAATCCCAAAAAGTTAGTTTGCAGGTGCAGCAGGTAATCAGGAAGGCGAATGGAATGTTGGCCTTCATTGCGAGAGGGATGGAGTACAAAAGCAGGGAGGTCCTTCTGCAACTGTATAGGGTATTGGTGAGGCCACACCTGGAGTACTGCGTGCAGTTTTGGTCACCTTACTTAAGGAAGGATATACTAGCTTTGGAAGGGATACAGAGACGATTCACTAGGCTGATTCCGGAGATGAGGGGGTTACCTTATGATGATAGATTGAGTAGACTGGGCCTTTACTCGTTGGAGTTCAGAAGGATGAGGGGTGATCTTATAGAAACATTTAAAATAATGACGGGGATAGACAGGATAGAGGCAGAGAGGTTGTTTCCACTGGTCGGGGAGACTAGAACTAGGGGGCACAGCCTCAAAATACGGGGGAGCCAATTTAAAACCGAGTTGAGAAGGAATTTCTTCTCCCAGAGGGTTGTGAATCTGTGGAATTCTCTGCTCAAGGAAGCAGTTGAGGCTAGCTCATTGAATATATTCAAATCACAGATAGATAGATTTTTAACCAATAAGGGAATTAAGGGTTATGGGGAGCGGGCGGGTAAGTGGAGCTGAGTCCACGGCCAGATCAGCCGTGAACTTGTTGGGTGGCGGAGCAGACTCGAGGGGCTAGATGGTCTACTCCTATTCCTAATTCTTATGTTCTTATGTTCTTATTAATGTTGGGGAAGTCCAGAACCAGGGGTCACAGTCTAAGGATAAGGGGTAAGCCATTTAGGACCGAGATGAGGAGAAACTTCTTCACCCAGAGAGTGGTGAACCTGTGGAATTTTCTACCACAGAAAATTGTTGAGGCCAATTCACTAAATATATTCAAAAAGGAGTTAGATGTAGTCCTTACTACTAGGGGGATCAAGGGGTATGGCGAGAAAGCAGGAATGGGGTACTGAAGTTGCATGTTCAGCCATGAACTCGTTGAATGGCGGTGCAGGCTCGAAGGGCCGAATGTCCTACTCCTGCACCTATTTTCTATGTTTCTATGTTTCTAAAGCCTCCCTGATAAAGTGCGACATCCCCACTGACACCTGGGAGTCCCTGGCCCAAGACCGCCCTAGGTGGAGAAAGTGCATCTGAGAGGGCGCTGAGCACCTCAAGTCTCATCGCCGAGAGCATGCAGAAAGCAAGTGCAGGCAGCGGAAAGAGCGTGCGGCAAACCAGTCCCACCCACCCCTTCCCTCAACGACTATCTGTCCCAGCTGCGATAGAGTCTGTGGCTCTCGTGTTGGACTGTTCAGCCACCAAAGAACTCACTTCAGGAGTGGAAGCAAGTCTTCCTCGATTCCGAGGGACTGCCCATGATGATGATGAATGATAAGTACAACATCTGGTAAACCCAGGTATTGACATTCCTGACAGACTCTCCTTCAGTAGGGAGGATGGTCCAGGCAGTGACCTTCCCCCCCCATCGGAACTGCTCAATGGTCAAGTGCCAATGTGCCGGGTTAGAGGATCAGAATCCGTCTCCTTTCCTCATCATTGAGTTGTTACACTCTGGTATCTGTAAGGTGTGTCACCTCAGGGTGAGAGCCCACAGTACAGCTTAACAAATTCTGAGCTGTTTGACGCATGCTCAAGCACTGAGATACGAAGTGTGTCTGTTTTTATTGACAAATGATCTGTGGGACTTGCCTTTAACTTATCATTCTGATATTTTCTTTTAGGTTTCTTTTTGACCATTTTGAATGCTCAGCCGGTAAGAGAAATTTTACAGCTTCCCTTGCATGTCTTGGTTCAATTATTGTAAATATAAATCAGTGATAAATCAGGAAGTTCACAGTAATCCCTAAATCAGTCTGATTAAAATTATCGTGCAATATTTAATGGGAAATATAAGCGCAGCACAGTGCAGTGAGAGAACATGAGATATTGGCCAAATTATCCTGACAGATGAATAATAATGATATAGTGTTTCTAATAATAGCAGAACCCATCTAATAAGATCAAAGGTGTTTTCTGTCATATGGTCACTGGCTGTGTATTTTTTTTATTCATTCAAGGGATGTGGGCATCGCTGGTAAGGCCAGCATTTCTTGCCCATTCTTAATTGCCCTTGAGAAGGTGTTTGTGATCTGCCTTATTAAACTGCTGTATTCCTTATGGTGAAGGTACTCCCACAGTGCTGTTAGGGAAGGAGTTCCAGGATTTTGACCCAGCGATGATGAAGGAATGGTGATATATTTTCAAGTCAGGATGGTGTGTGACTTGAAGGAGAACACGTAGGTAGTGCTGTTCCATACTGTCTTTGTCCGTCTAGGTGGTAGAGTTTGTGGGTTTGGAAGGCGCTGTCGAAGAAGTCTTGGCGAGTTGCTGCAGTGTATCTTGTAGATGATACACACTGCAGCCACGGTGCGCCGGTGGTGGAGGGAGTGAATGTTTAAGGTGGTGGATGGGGTGCCGATCAAGCAGGCTGCTTTGTTCTGGACAGTGTTGAGCTTCTTGTGTTAGAACATAAGAATTAGGAACAGGAGTAGGCCATCTAGCCTCTCGAGCCTGCTCCGCCATTCAACAAGATCATGGCTGATCTGGCCGTGGACTCAGCTCCACTTACCCGCCCGCTCCCCGTAACCCTCAATTCCCTTATTGGTTAAAAATCTATCTATCTGTGACTTGAATACATTGAATGAGCTAGCCTCAACTGCTTCCTTGGACAGAGAATTCCACAGATTCACAACCCTCTGGGAGAAGAAATTCCTTCTCAACTCAGTTTTAAATTGGCTCCCCCGTATTTTGAGGCTGTGCCCCCTAGTTCTAGTCTCCCCGACCAGTGGAAACAACCTCTCTGCCTCTATCTTGTCTATCCCTTTCATTATTTTAAATGTTTCTATAAGATCACCCCTCATCCCTCTGAACTCCAACGAGTAAATACCCAGTCTACTCAATCTATCATCATAAGGTAACCCCCTCATCTCCGGAATCAGCCTAGTGAATCGTCTCTGTACCCCCTCCAAAGCTAGTATATCCTTCCTTAAGTAAGGTGACCAAAACTGCACGCAGTACTCCAGGTGCGACCTCACCCATACCTTATACAGTTGCAGCAGGACCTCCCTGCTTTTGTACTCCATCCCTCTCGCAATGAAGGCCAACATTCCATTCGCCTTCCTGATTACCTGCTGCACCTGCAAACTAACTTTTTGGGATTCATGCACAAGGACCCCCAGGTCCCTCTGCACCACAGCATGTTGTAATTTCTCCCCATTCAAATAATATTCCCTTTTATTGTTTTTTTCCCCAAGGTGGATGACCTCACACTTTCCGACATTGTATTCGATCTGCCAAACCTTAGCCCATTCGCTTAACCTATCTAAATCTCTTTGCAGCCTCTCTGTGTCCTCTACACAACCCGCTTTCCCACTAATCTTTGTGTCATCTGCAAATTTTGTTACACTACACTCTGTCCCCTCTTCCAGGTCATCTATGTATATTGTAAACAGTTGTGGTCCCAGCACCGATCCCTGTGGCACACCACTAACCACCGATTTCCAACCGGAAAAGGACCCATTTATCCCGACTCTCTGCTTTCTGTTAGCAAGCCAATTCTCTATCCATGCTAATACATTTCCTCTGACTCCGCGTACCTTTATCTTCTGCAGTAACCTTTTGTGTGGCACCTTATCGAATGCCTTTTGGAAATCTAAATACACCACATCCATCGGTACACCTCTATCCACCATGCTCGTTATATCCTCAAAGAATTCCAGTAAATTAGTTAAACATGATTTCCCCTTCATGAATCCATGCTGCATCTGCTTGATTGCACTATTCCTATCTCGATGTCCCGCTATTTCTTCCTTAATAGTTTCAAGCATTTTCCCCACTACAGATGTTAAACTAACCGGCCTATAGTTACCTGCCTGTTGTCTGCCCCCTTTTTTAAACAGAGGCGTTACATTAGCTGCTTTCCAATCCGCTGGTACCTCCCCAGAGTCCAGAGAATTTTGGTAGATTATAACGAATGCATCTTCTATAACTTCCGCCATTATTGGAGCAGCACTCATCCAGGCAAGTGGAGAGTATTCCATCACACTCTTGACTTGTGCCTTGCATGTGGTGGGAAAGCTTTGGGGAGTCAGGAGAGGAGCCATTTGCCACAGAATCCCCAGCCTCTGATCTGTGCCTGTAGCCACAGCATTTATGTGGCTGGTCCGGTTAAGATTCTGGTCAATGGTGACCACAGGATTTTGATGGTGGGGAATTCAGCGATGGTAATGCGTTGAATGTCAAGGTGAAGTGGTTAGACTCTTGTTGGAGATGTTCATTCCTTGACACTTGTGTAGCACAAATGTTACTTGCCACTTATCAGCCCAAGCCTGAATGTTGTCCAGGTCTTGCTGCATGCAGGCATGGACTGTTTACTTAATTGAAAAGTGTTTACGATTAGCTTCATCTCTATTGAGTTAATTATTCATGTAAACTGTTTCACATAAACAAATGTAACTGATAAAATATTATTTTCCACTCCACAGGCTCTTGGTGAGAGAGAGTCAGAAAGACGCAGCCAGATGTTATTTAAAAGAGTGAGACGTGAAACGTGTAAGTAACCAGCAATGAGGAAAAGTGTTTATTGGTGTAGACCTGACTGGATGTGCAAATGAGGGCCCTCCAACTGGACGACTATCATGAACATCGCTTGGGCTGTTGACGCGACTTTAACTCTTCGCTCCAAGATCGCTGCTCCACATTGTCTGTCTCTCCCACAGATGAAGTGCTGACCAGCAACTAGGCAGCCCCGCCCATCGGGCCGTGTTACACTGTGCCCAGAGGCTGTGCTCATTCACTGATTTTGGAGAACAGTCTTAACATAAAAACAAAGGAAAAAGGAGCAGGAGTAGGCCATTCGGCCCCTTGAGCCTGCTCTGCCATTTAATAAGATCATGGCTGATCTGATCATGGATTCAGCTCCACTTCCCTGCCCGCTCCCCAAAACCCTTTATTCCCTTATCGCTCAAAAATCTGTCTATCCCCGCCTTAAATATATTCAATGACCCAGCCTCCACAGCTCTCTGGGGTCTTCATCCCACCTCCCCTGCGCTGTTTAGGACATCAAGTAACAGAGCCCTATCTTCATGAAAAAAACACTTACCATTTTGTTTTCTCAGGGAGCATAGAAAGGATTTGTTTGCGATAACGGTTTCATTCTACAATGTTAGAAAATCAGGGCCTGCGCGCTTCTCACACAATGACTGTGTTTTGTGTTCACAGCTTGTACCTCGGGCTTCATAACAGGAGGAATGACCAACAATTTATTGCTTGGCGCATTGTATTCTGCTTCACAGTTAGACGCCTGTTTGAACAATAGTGTGCTGATGGCCAACCTCACTGAACTGGGACATATTGCTTTCAGCAGAGATCAGCATCTTATATTAAAACACAAACTGGGCGAGGTAAGCCTGCATGATTTGAAAACCAGCTTTTCCCGTTGAATACTTCCAGTACCCTGAGCAACCCACCACGCAGAGCCAGCCATGGATTACTAGCAGCTCAGTTAGTAAAGGCAAATGGCCAATGGGTTTTATATAAAAGTTGTCTGGAAATTCCTGGTGCAGCTTAAATAAGGTTAAGTTGCAGCTTTGATGCTGTGTTATTTGCTCCATTCAGTTACACACCTAAGAAGCCACATTTCCACTCTGGGTGGTAAGGTGAGTGGCTGGTTTCTGAGTGATTTTAACCTGTCACCAATTTAAAATTGTCACTGAGAGAGTGACCCACCGTTTGCAAGGCCCCATTTGGTGGTGTGCAGTCTTGGAGCGTTCCATCATTATGTTCTCTGGTAGATTTGACAAAAGAAAGAGAATTCCCATCACACAGCCATATAAAGTTGGAGTCAGGGGATAAGTGAGGGTATGGATAGCAAGCTGGCTACAGACCAGAGAACACAGAGGAGGTGTTAAAGGCATTTGGCAAATGATGGGAAGTGCTGTCCCACAAGGATTGGTGCTGGGACCAGAGTTGCTCACAATTTGCATCAACGATTTGGACCCAGGAATCAAAAGCACAATTTCTAAATTTGTGAATGACACCAAATTGGGGACTTTAGTTAATATGGAGGATTGCGACAAAATACAGGAAGATATTAATAAACTTGCAGAATGGGTGTGTCATTGTTAAATGAACTTCATAGATAAGTGTGAGGTAATACATTTTGGTAGGAAGAATAAAGAGGGCACATACTCCTTGAAAAATCAATGTCTAAATGGGGTGGAGGAACAGAGGGAACTGGGGGTATAGATATACAGATCACTAAAAGTAACGACGGAGGTTAATACAGCAATAAAAAAGCAAGCAAAGCGCAGGAGTTTATTTCTAGAGGTATAGATTTGAAAAGCAGAGAAGTTATGTTAAACTTATATAGAACCTTGGTTAGAGCGCACTTGGAGTACTGTGAACAGTTTACGTCTCCATGTTATAAAATGGATATCGAGGCATTGGAGAAAGTATAAAAACAATTTACTAGAATGATACCAGAACTGAGTGGTTATACAGATTATATCAGGAAAGATTGATCAGGTTTGAGTTTTTTATCTGCAGAAAAGAGAAGACTGAGTGGTGTCCTGATGGTGGTCTTCAAGATTATGAAAGGGTTTCGTGTAGATGTAGAGAAGATGTTTCTATTTTCAGGCGAGAAAAGGACTAGGGGCCATAACTATAAGATAGTCACTAATAAATCCAGTAGGGAATTCAGGAGAAACTTCTTTCTGCAGACAGTGGTTAGAATGTGGAACTCACTACCACAGGGTGTGGTTAAGGTGAATCGCACAGATGCCTTTAAGGGCAAGCTAGATAAATACACGAGAGAGAAAGCAATAGAAGGATATGTTGATGGGGTTAGATGAACAGGGGTGGGAGGACTCTTGTGTGGAGCATAAAC
Source organism: Pristiophorus japonicus (assembly GCF_044704955.1). Classification (NCBI taxonomy): domain Eukaryota; kingdom Metazoa; phylum Chordata; class Chondrichthyes; family Pristiophoridae; genus Pristiophorus; species Pristiophorus japonicus. The sequence continues at coordinate 167,223,841 of NC_091991.1, read as the reverse complement.
ACCGGCATGGACCCGTTGGGCTGAATGACCTGTGCCTTTGCTGTAAATACTATGTAATACTTGGTGTGAAGGGAAATGTTGAAAATGTATTTTTTGGAATTTGTGCACTTTAATCTGACTGAATATAAATTTTGGGCAATTTTGGAACAGATATACACGAATGGACTCCCACAAGAACAGATACAACAGTTGGGCTTCATTATAACCGTGTACGGCCCTGAGGAGATCAGAACATGGAACATCACAGATGCGGACACCCTTGCACTTGTGTTGCGGAATAGCCCAAGTACTAACACGGTACGGATTAACAACCCCACCTTTCTTTCCCTCTCTACTGTATACTTCCTGGGTTTAGACTCTGCATGCCACAGCGAGGATTATTCAATCTGATTGGTTGAAGAGCCACACTGGTGCTTGTTCTGCAGACCTATGCCACAGAACCCCTGTAGGGGGCGTCACGCTGGATCAGCTGCCCAATGACAGCAAGTTGCCACGCAACGGCGGAAAAATGCTCTGGGCAGATGCAAGTGTAGTGAACGGCAAACGCTCTTCCTTCGCCGCTGATCGCAAAATACGGGCCATTGTCTCCGATTGACGCTCCCTATTCCAAAAAATATCATGCTTGGGGGGGGTTCTCACAGAAATATTACTAAAAATGGGCACTAGAGCTAACCTCAGTGAAGATCTTTACTGAAAATCAAATCCATCACAAACCTGATTCTGACACAATTTATTTTGATGGTAGTAACAAGGGAGAATGCTGGAAATACACAGCAGCTCATTCAATAGCCAAAGGAACTTGCATTCAGTTCTGACCCTTTATTACTTTCTGTTTCGATTCCAGATTTCCAGTAAGCACACCTTGTCATATTGCAATTCCTCTTATTTCAATAGCTGAAAAATGTGAATGTAGTGAATGAGTAAATGGAAAAAATTCTGAGTTGATGCTGAGTATGGAGAAAAAGTTAGTGACCTTTCACTGTTTTCTTTCTTTTCAGACAAATGCAGTTATTGCAAATTACCTGCAGAGATCTGGGCCGCTAAATGCAGTTGCATTGGATGCGATTGGTGGTCCAACATTGTGTACTCTGAGTGAAGAACATCTTCGAACCATCCTTCCCAGTGAGCTAAAGTAAGTGTCAAATTCTCTGCAGCTATTCTGCCAATCTATTCTCTAAGTTAAATGTGTGAAATCCCACCCACTCATGTCTATAAAAATCATGTTGGCCCATGGGACAGAGAGACAAAAATATCAGAGTGAATTTCAAATGTAGGCACTTGAACAACAACAACAACGACTTGTATTTATATAGCACCTTTAATGTAGTGAAACGTCCCAAGGCGCTTCACAGGAGTATTATGAGATTTTTTTTAAAAATGACACCGAGCCACATAAGTAGAAATTAGCGCAGGTGAACAAAAACGTGGTCAAAGAGATATGTTTAGTAAGCAGCGTCTTGAAGGAGCAAAGAGCAGTAGAGAGGCAGAGAGGTTTAGGCAGAGAGTTCCAGAGCTTGGGGCCTCGGCAACAGAAGGCAACAGCCACCAATGGTTGAGTGATTACAATCAGGGATGTTCAAGAGGGCTGAATTAGAGGAGCGCAGACATCTCAGGGGAGGTTGTGGGGCTGGACGAGATTGCAGAGATAGGGAGGTACGAGGCCGTAGAGGGATTTGAAATCCAGGATGAGAATTTTGAAATCGAGGCGTGGCTTAACTGGAAGCCAATGTAGGTGAACGAGCACAGGGGTGATGGGTGACCATTGAAGACGTTGAGGCTATCAACTGCTGGGCAGAGCAGCAGAGCTCAGCATTCCAATCAGTGTGTGCTCGAGCTCCAAGTCCACAGAAGCTGTATTTGAAGGGGAAAACATAATGAAGATTACAACATGATTTCACCAACTGCAGTGGAGCCAGGAGAACATCCAAACTCCCCGTTGAGCTGTCACAGCAGTGACCTCTAAAAGTCCCCAGGACCACTTTGTGAACATGGGATTTTCTGCTTAGAAACATAGAAAATAGGTGCAGGAGTAGGCCATTCGGCCCTTCTAGCCTGCACCGCCATTCAATGAGTTCATGGCTGAACATGCAACTTCAGTACCCCATTCCTGCTTTCTCACCATACCCCTTGATTCCCCTAGTAGTAAGGACTACATCTAACTCCTTTTTGAATATATTCAGTGAACTGGCCTCAACAACTTTCTGTGGTAGAGAATTCCACAGGTTCACCACTCTCTGGGTGAAGAAATTCCTCCTCATCTCGGTCCTAAATGGCTTACCCCTTATCCTTAGACTGTGTCCCCTGGTTCTGGACTTCCCTAACATTGGGAACATTCTTCCTGCATCTAACCTGTCTAACCCCATCAGAATTTTAAACGTTTCTATGAGGTCCCCTCTCATTCTTCTGAACTCCAGTGAATACAAGCCCAGTTGATCCAGTCTTTCTTGATAGGTCAGTCCCGCCATCCCGGGAATCAGTCTGGTGAACCTTCGCTGCACTCCCTCAATAGCAAGAATGTCCTTCCTCAGGTTAGGAGACCAAAACTGTACACAATACTCCAGGTGTGGCCTCACCAAGGCCCTGTACAACTGTAGCAACACCTCCCTGCCCCTGTACTCAAATCCCCTTGCTATGAAGGCCAACATGCCATTTGCTTTCTTAACCGCCTGCTGTACCTGCATGCCAACCTTCAATGACTGATGTACCATGACACCCAGGTCTCTTTGCACCTCCCTTTTTCCTAATCTGTCACCATTCAGATAATAGTCTGTTTCTCTGTTTTTACCACCAAAGTGGATAACCTCACATTTATCCACATTATACTTCATCTGCCATGCATTTGCCCACTCACCTAACCTATCCAAGTCACTCTGCAGCCTCATAGCATCCTCCTCGCAGCTCACACTGCCACCCAACTTAGTGTCATCCGCAAATTTGGAGATACTACATTTAATCCCCTCGTCTAAATCATTAATGTACAGTGTAAACAGCTGGGGCCCCAGCACAGAACCTTGCGGTACCCCACTAGTCACTGCCTGCCATTCTGAAAAGTCCTCATTTACTCCTACTCTTTGCTTCCTGTCTGACAACCAGTTCTCAATCCATGTCAGCACACTACCTCCAATCCCATGTGCTTTAATTTTGCACATTAATCTCTTGTGTGGGACCTTGTCGAAAGCCTTCTGAAAGTCCAAATATACCACACCAACTGGTTCTCCCTTGTCCACTCTACTGGAAACATCCTCAAAAAATTCCAGAAGATTTGTCAAGCATGATTTCCCTTTCACAAATCCATGCTGACTTGGACCTATCATGTCACCTCTTTCCAAATGCACTGCTATGACATCCTTAATAATTGATTCCATCATTTTACCCACTACTGATGTCAGGCTGACCGGTCTATAATTCCCTGTTATCTCTCTCCCTCCTTTTTTAAAAAGTGAGGTTACATTGGCTATCCTCCACTCCATAGGAACTGATCCAGAGTCAATGGAATGTTGGAAAATGACTGTCAATGCATCCAATATTTCCAAGGCCACTTCCTTAAGTACTCTGGGATGCAGTCCATCAGGCCCTGGGGATTTATCGGCCTTCAATCCCATCAGTTTCCCCAACACAATTTCCCGACTAATAAAGATTTCCCTCAGTTCCTCCTCCTTACTAGACCCTCCGACCCCTTTTATATCCGGAAGGTTGTTTGTGTCCTCCTCAGTGAATACCGAACCAAAGTACTTGTTCAATTGGTCCGCAATTTCTTTGTTCCCCGTTATGACTTCCCCTGATTCTGACTGCAGGGGACCTACGTTTGTCTTTACTAACCTTTTTCTCTTTACATATCTATAGAAACTTTTGCAATCCGTCTTAATGTTCCCTGCAAGCTTCTTCTCATACTCCATTTTCCCTGCCCTAATCAAACCCTTTGTCCTCCTCTGCTGAGTTCTAAATTTCTCCCAGTCCCCGGGTTCGCTGCTATTTCTGGCCAATTTGTATGCCACTTCCTTGGCTTTAATACTATCCCTGATTTCCCTTGATAGCCACGGTTGAGCCACCTTCCCTTTTTTATTTTTACGCCAGACAGGAATGTACAATTGTTGTAGTTCATCCATGCGGTCTCTAAATGTCTGCCATTGCCCATGTGGGCAGAGTGAAGTGACGACCTTGTTAGTGAACACCGACCACTATAGTCCTTTTAAAGGGTTAATGTTAACCCAGATATAACATCACAACCATTCTGTTGCAGGAAAGCCACGCCACTTGATATTTCCACATGTACTCAGGCAAAGAAAGACATCATTTACGGGATCGCAAAAGTTGCATTCCAGGATCAAGCTGGTGATCCCAAAGCCTATTATAACCTCATCAAGCCATATGTCGGTAAGTAAAATGACAATCTGGTTTGTTGATTATTTGAAGAATTGTTTTAAAAAAAAAACGTAATTTTCAAACCATTGCAATCTTCACCTATAGAAGCTTGCTATTAATACCAAGGAAATTTAATCTTCATTTTAAATCTGCATTTATATGGGATTATGTATGTAAATAACTGTTCTTTCTCTTCTCCCAAAGGTGGTGCACCAGCTCTTGATCTGCAGAGTTTAGCTGCAGGGAACATTACCATGGACTTCCAGACATTCAGCGGACTCAATCCAGTGGAAGTAGAAGTAAGTATCAGTGGAGGATCGCAGTAGGATTCAGTGTTTTGTCACATTGTGCATGAACCAGATTAGAAACATAGAAAATAGGTGCAGGAGTAGGCCATTCGGCCCTTCTAGCCTGCACCGCCATTCAATGAGTTCATTGCTGAACATTCTAGAAGCAGCACCTGCGAACAGTAATTAATTCAGTCCCGCCTGCAATTATCACCACAGACCATATCATGCTGCACAACCTCTATGTCTGGCATCTTCGCTAGACTAGAAACTGCAGCGGGAACATCATTTTCTCAGCTGTGAAGAAAAAAAGAGTAGCAAAACTCTCCTCGTCTTTCAAAGAGATTTAAAGTCAGACTATATGAACTCAGACTGTTTGCATGTTTATTTAGCAAAAATTGGGCGTGATTTTAAACTGGCAGCCGATTCGCTGAGCTGTCCAAGACCAATTTCAGGCCTGATATTTTCTTTTAAAGAAACACTTTATAGAATCACTGACCATGCTGAATCATGCTTCACAGTTCTGGTTGTAAGAAATCGTGGATTGGAAGAAATAACGAGACAAAAAAGTCTCCTCAGACTGATGTTAAATTAATTGGACTGACACTTAGAATTTGCTTATGGTTTTTATTTCCTGCGGATGTTATAACATTTAATGATGCATTCCATGGTGCAATAGCTAAAACAACTTGAACAGCGTGAACATAAATAACTGATAACGGGCATCTGAAGGCCAAGAATGGCCAGTCTGACTCCAACCTCGGGAGGATAAGGACAGGGGAGATGGGGCTTCAGAAAGTATAAACAGGAAAGGCATGTGTAGAGGAGGGTTTCATCTAAGAGTTGAGACAAAGAACTCGACATATCATAGGTTTAATGGTCCTGTCCATTATTTTATGCCAGGCTCCATCCCTAAAAAGAGAATAAAAGAGATATCTAAAGAGCTTTTCAGGGCAGACGGTGCAGAGAAGAGTGGTTCATGCCACCAGCATCCTATCCGATCGGGACTAGTATCAGCTACTTGTCACGGTCGTATGTCTACTACATCTATCCTGATTGTATGTTGTGTTTAACTACATTTGAACCACTGCTCCTTAATAAAATGCTTTATGACTGCTAAGACCCTTTTGGGTAACGATGTATGACTCCTAAGACCCGTTGGGTAATCTGCGAGTGACCTGTGATCCAAATCTTACATGGTTGATTGGAGAGAGTCGCACCAGGAATGGAATTAATCCCATCTGAGTATAGGGTAGCATTATTGGCTGATACAAGAGATTTAGAAGAGAGAGCAAACAAACCCTCTCTACAAAGACAGTTTTGAGGCAGTGGAATTTACTTCCAGGGTTAGAGGTTGAGGCAGAACTACATTAACACTCAAGATTAGATTGGATAGGTGGATGAAGAAGATGGGGTTGAAGGGATCTGGCAACAGGACGGGTAAATGTTATTAGAAGTATTTGCTCATGTGGATGATTAACTTTGACACAAACAGGTTGGGTCGAATAGCCTGCTTCCTTGTTTATGTATGTATTTCTATGTATATTACCGGTTTGATGGCACCTTCCTCTTTATGACATTGGATTAAAGAACAACATGGAACCAAGAATGAGAAAATGCATTTGTTACATTACTGCCATTTTATCTCTTTCAGAAACTCACTCCTCAGAACTTACGTGATCTACTTGGAATAAACCTTAACTCACTTAAACAAAATGAAAATCATCCAATAGTACAGCGTTGGGTTAACTCGCACACAGTAGCCGAGGTGAACAGTCTGGGAATTGGGCTACAAGGAGGAATATCAGCAGCTGGACTTGGGAACATGGCCATTCAGGAGCGTAAGTGTCATTTTACATCAGTTTTCTGCACTCTGATAAGCACATTGGATAGTGTCTAGGATTGGTTGATACCATCATGGGCACATCATGGAAAATATTTTATTTCAAAGCAGTGCCATCCTTGCGGTTTACATGTGTATGCGCCCATATAGGCCGCGCTTTCGCCATCTGTGGTGAGTCGGGTGCGGCCGGCATCGGTGGACTGTGGGGAACCTGCTGCTCTCTGCAGCCTGCCCTCTCAAAACAATCTTCCGTTGATGGGGCTTCTAAGCCTGCCCTGTGAGGCTCCCGGCCAATTAACAGGAAGCGGGGTCTGTTGATGTCATTTGATAATGTCATCAGCTGGTTTCCTTAAAGGGACCATGCGCACATTCATTTTGACAGTTGTTCTGTCCGTGTTCTACAGCATTGAGGTGCTGCAAACTCTGACAAGCACTGTACAAAGGTGCAGGGCTGCACTCAGGCTCTCCCATTACTCCCTCCAGATGCTTATGGAGAAGGTCACAGCACGTAGGGAGGTCCTCTTCCCTTCCAATGGGCAGAAGGGACCATCCCCAGAGAGCAACGCAGCCTGGTTGCACATTGCGCAGGAGGGCACAAGCAGGGATATCATCAGGAGGAGCTGGCTGCAGTGGCGCAAACCTTTCAATGAGCTCAGTGGATCATGAAACGTTTCATCAAAGCCACGCTCAATCTCATCCTGCTGTGCCACTCATCACATCCCCATCACTATGCCTTCCCTACCCTATCCCTGCACATCCTTACTCACACTAACTCACCTTGCATTTCCACCCATCCCTCTCTCTCTATCTATATTATCATATCCCTATCTCACTAGCCACCCCTCACACTCACCCTCATCCTTGTCCAATCATACCAACTAACAACGCACATGGGTAGGCACTTTAGTCCTTTAGCTAATGTTCATGTAAAGTTTATGTTGATGTGTTGTCAAACATTGAAATCTTCATTTGGAACACTTTGCATTCACGGACAGATTTGTGAGCACCTTTGGAAGTGGTTTAGTGAGTTGTAGTGAATGGTGGGACATAAGGGTACCCCCCACAATGGTGATGCGGGTGAACGGATTGGCTTGGGCATTGCAGGAATGCTTTATGGAGCTGGTGTGGGGTGGTGCCAACCTGGGGCATCATGTGGCAGCCAGGGTGTACAGCGTCGAGTGAAGTAAATGTGGCCATGGTGAGGCCATTCCTGGCATCCCGGGTACCAATGTGGTCAGGTGCTGATGCCCTGTGTCCTGTGCATCATCAGGTGATTGCGGAAAAGGTTGGTGTTGTTGGTGGTGATGCTGATGTGTTTAGTGATGTTGGTGTTGGGGCTGATCATGGTGGGATTATGAGGAACAAGGTGAGATTTTTTCAAGGGCACCGATGCTCCTGGAATAGCTGGCAGGTGAGGTTGAGATGACAGAAGCGATCTGTCAATGGTAAGAGAGGTTGCTCCAAGGAGGTGACGATGACTAGAGAGGTCACTGCAAACACTTCCAAACTGATATAGCTCAAAAGTCTTCCAAATCCTGAAGGCTTCAGCTTATGACATTGGAAAGGGAGCAACTGTCAAATGGGAGCTTTTGTACCACTTCTGCAGCTGTCAACTAGTCAAAGCAATGGAGAGTCATTGCGAACCCGACACACTTACCTGGTGTGTTCCCCGAGGGACGGTAATCTCGTCAAAAACTTGGTAAAATAGCAAGTGCCTGGTTAAAATTCTTGTAAATATTATCAAAGTACCTGTCAATCATCTTAATTGACTGGTCTGCCGCTTGCTGTTGGGTCTGCGATGCGCAGATGGGTTAAGAGCAGACTTCCAACCTGCTGTCTATCAGGGCCATTTTGACAGTGGGCCCGCCTCCAAACCCGCACTCACGAGGCTGGGAAGATTCTGGCCATAGACTCAAATCTAACAGAGGTTAATCTACGCAGATTCACAGTCACTTCCATTCACACATAATCGTGTACAAGTGTGTACAGAACCAACTAACAAAATATGCTGTGGTTCATAACTAGAAGAATTTAATCAAATAAGTTTGAAAAAAAAATGGCAGTTGATAAAGTGTCACATAATAGGCTTGCCGGCAACGTTGAAGCCCATGGAATAAAAGGAACAGTGGCAGAATGGATACGAAATTGGCATAATTGAAAGGAAACAGAGAGTAGTGGTCAATGGTTGTTGCTTGGACTGGAGGAAGGTATACAGTGGTGTTCCCCAGGGGTAGGTACTAGGACCACTGCTTTTTGCGATATATATTAATGACTTGGATGTGGGTGTACAGGGCACAATTTCAACATTTGCAGATGACAGAAAACTTGGAAGTATAGTGAACAGCGAGGAGCATAGTGGTAGACTTCAAGAGGACATAGACAGGCTGGTGAAATGGGCGGAAACGTGGCAGATGAGATTTAACGCAGAAAAGTGCGAAGGGATACATTTTGGTGGGAAGAACGAGGAGAGGCAGTATAAACTAAAGGGTACAATCCTAAAGGGGGTGCTTGAACAGAGACCTGGGGTATATGTGCACAAATCCTTGAAGGTGGCAGGGCAGGTTGAGAAAGCGGTTAAAAAATCATACGGGGTCCTGGGTTTCATAAATAGAGGCATAGAATACAAAAGCAAGGAAGTTATGATGAAACGTTATAAAACACTAGTTGAGCCTCAACTGGAGTACTGTGTCCAATTCTGGGCACCACACTTTAGGAAGGATGTGAAGGATTAAGAGAGGGTGCAGTAAAGATTTACGAGAATTATTCCAGGGATGAGAGACTTCAGTTACGTGGATAGACTGGAGAAGCTGGGGTTGTTCTCCTTTAAAGCAGTGAAGGTTGAGAGAAGATTTGATAGAGGTGTTCAAAATCATGAGGGGTCTGGACAGAGTAGATGGAGAGAAACTGATCCCATTGGCGGAAGGGACGAGAACCAGAGGGCACAGATTTAAGGTGATTGGCAGAAGAACCAAAGGCGTCATGAGGAAAAACCTTTTTACGCAGCGAGTGGTTAGGATCTGGAATGCACTGCCTGAAGGTGGAGGCAGATTCAATCGTGGCTTCAAAAGGGAATTGGATAAGTAGCTGAAAGAAAATAATTTTCAGGGCTACGGGGAAAGGGAGGGGGAGTGGGACTAGCTGAAGTGCTGTTGCAGAGAGCCGGCACAGGTTGGATGAGCCGAATGGCCTCCTTCTGTGCTGTGATTCTATGATTCTATGAAATGTAATCGTTCTGCTCTTCAATGTGAAGTGAATTTTGTGAAAAGTGCTGTTTTACACTAAAAATTATTCCTGCTCGAATAAGTTTAAAGGATGCTGTAGAGGATAATTGCTAACTATGTTTTTTATTTCATGTTATTTTCCAGTGCCTGGTTCTGCTTCAGTCAACAGCTACAGTCTCCTGCTTTCCATCTGCATCGCTGTGATGAGCGTCTCATTGCAATGGCTTCTATAAGCTGGGATTCAGCCCGTCTGTGCTTTCTGCCTTGTTAAATAGAAAGAATCCGCGCTCCCGGCATCAAGGATCAAGTGATGGCTATTAATGAAGGTTTAACAAGCTCAGCACATAAACTGAAATCTGCTTATAACAATGCACTGTGTGGGGTGACTTTAAGCCAGCTTTGTAGACATAGTTCTGATCAAGTGCAAAGCATAATATTTTAGGGACAACATTAGATTGCCATCAGAATGATAATCTAATAGCAGTCAGTAAAGTATTTTCTTTTGCTGTTTACCTAATCATGCATTTCAATCTTTATTAATTTTCATTTCACAGGATCCTTGTAGAATGAATATGAGTGTAACTTGATTGTGTGGACACTGTTAGTAACTTGAGCTGTTTTATAACATGGGCCGGGTATCAGGAGAGCAAGCGATCTCCCACATTTATCTTTGTAATGTACAGTTGTCATGTAAGCTGGTTGTGTTGTGAGGTTCCATCAGGGCAGATGTGCAGACTAGTGTCACTGTGATGTCATGGCATCGCCACCAACACCGGCATCTACTGCTTGACCAGCAGGCTTAGAGTCCCAAGGAAGGCTGTTGGTCATAGGTTTATTTTTAAGGTGTAAGATGTATATATTCTCTCTCTCTCTCTCTATCCAGACCTGAGTGTCTGTGTTAACTTCGCCCATCTCAGTGCAGCAGCAGTTACGTTGCGACAGTTTTTTTCAGTGATTTGTGATAGAATGGGGAAAAAACACAGTCAGGGTTCCTGCCCGTTATCGTTACCTAGTTACCCGGTTGGAAAGTACCCATTGTGAACTTCAGCCTTGGGCTGGGCTGTGCTGCTCTTCACAATCGAATAATGTTATTTTCTGGCTCTAACAAACCGAAAACATCCTCCCCCCTCAATCATAGAACAGATATCATTCATGAAGAAGAATGGCCAGTAGGGAAATGCACCACATTCCAGCCAGAGTCAGCACCTCCCAGAGTGAAGGGGAAAAAAACATATATTAATTTAATGCAGTCATATTATTTGTACATTCTCTGTTAAACAATACTCAATGCCTTTATAATTGGATGTTTACATAATTTGCTGTCCTTTCTTGCAGCTTTCCAAAGTATCTACTTTATTTATTGCATGACTCACCTATTGATTTCTGTTGCCTTGTGCAAAACATTTATATTTTTAATAACTATGTAAATGAGCTACATACATGAGCTTGGTTAATTCTGTCACCACCTATATATGATCTGGAAATAGTCAATGTTGTTGAGGTGGGGAAGGTGAAGCAAAAGACAAAGCAAAGCATTTGCACCCATTTTCAGCCAGAAGTGCCGAGTGAATGATCCATGGCAGCCTCCTCCTGAGGCCCCCACCATCACAGAAGGCAGTCTTCAGCCAATTTGTTTCAATCCACGTGATATCAAGAAACGGCTGAGCACACTGGATACCGCGAAGGCTATGGGCCCCAACAACATCCTGGCTGTACTGCTGAAGACTTGTGCTCCAGAACTAGCCACACCTCTAACCAAGCTGTTCCAGTACAGCTACAACACTGGCATCTATCCGACAATGTGGAAAACTGCACAGGTATATGCTGTCCACAAAAAGCAGGACATAAAAACATAGAAAATAGGTGCAGGAGTAGGCCATTCGGTCCTTCGAGCCTGCACCACCATTCAATATGATCATGGCTGATCATGCACTTCAGTACCCCATTCCTGCTTTCTCTCATGATCCCTTTAGCTGTAAGGGCCACATCTAACTCCCTTTTGAATATATCTAATGAACTGGCCTCAACAACTTTCTGTGGTAGAGAATTCCACATGCTCGCAACTCTCTGAGTGAAGAAGTTTCTCCTCATCTCGGTCCTAAATGGCTTACCCTTTATCCTTAGACTGTGACCCCTGGTTCTGGACTTCCCCCAACATCGGGAACATTCTTCCTGCATCTAACCTGTACAATTCTGTCAGAATTTTATATGTTTCTATGATATCCCCTCTCATTCTTCTAAATTCCATTGCATATAGGCCTAGTCAATCCAGTCTGCCTTCATATGTCAGTCCTGTCATCCCAAGAATCAGTCTGGTGAACCTTCGCTGCACTCCCTCAATAGCAAGAATGTCCTTCCTCAGATTAGGAGACCAAAACTGTACACAATATTCAAGGCCCTGCACAACTGTAGTAAGACCTCCCTATACTCAAATCCTCTCGTTATGAAGGCCAACATGCTATTTGCCTTCTTCACCGCCTGCCGTACCTGTGTGCCAACTTTCAACAACTGATACCCAGGTCTCGTTGCACCTCCCCTTTTACTAATCTGTCACCATTCAGATAATAATCTGCCTTCCTGTTTTTACCACCAAAGTGGATAACCTCACATTTATCCACATTATACTGCATCTGCCATGTATTTGCCCACGCACCTAACCTGTCCAAGTCACCCTGCAACCTCTTAGCATCCTCCTCACAGCTCACACCACCACCCAGCTTCGTGTCATCTGCAAACTTGGAAAGGGAAGGGAAGGAAGAATGGGGGGGGGGGGTAGCTCTAATAATTAAAGATAACATAATAACAGTAAGATAGACTTTGTGAGCTAGCACCAGAAAAAAATGACCATGAGTGGAAAAACCCATCTGCCGCCCCTAACTGGTCTGGCCTATATGTGCCTCCAGATCCGCAGCAATATGGTTGACGCCTAACTGCCCTCTAAAATGGGAAGCCACTCAGTTAAGAGCAATTAGAGATGGGCAATGAATGCTGGTCTTGTCAGCGATGCACACATACCGTGAATGAATAAAGAAACAAACTGTGAAGTATTAAAAATAAGGGAAGTCTGGTAAAAACATATTTGAATTTTTCAGTTTATTGCCTTACAGCCTGTCCAGCAATAAACCAAGAATTGTTGAAGTAGGAACTAGATCGTAGGTAGCTCGAGTGTTGCTATGATTATGGCTGATCAGATGGTTTCAGTAACTTCCTCCTCTGCTCACCACTGCATGTCCCGCCCCTCTTCACCGACCAGTTGTTCCGCACCTGTTTTCTGCCAACGGTTGAGAATTTATCAAAGCCATCAGCTTTTATGCAAAGTGCAAGGAGCCTGAGAGAAGGGCTGATGCTGACTTCAATGACTACAGTCCAGCAGGAGAGGTTGTTGGCACTTGACGGGCCACCGAATAATTTAGAGTAAATGCTATTTTCTATGACAAATACGGGCAGGAGAGCAAATTAAACATTGAGAGGATTGGAAGTTCTTCCCTTTGGCATTTCACAGGGAGCCTGAGCGATAGCAGGCCCCAACATTTTGGTATCACAGCGAGAGAGTGGGCCCGAAAATAAGAGGCGGGGTTGAAAAAAAAGCACAAGAATACCTATAAAAAAAATGTAAACAAAATGAAGGCAGCATTTAAAGGCCACAAGCAATGTAGATTTCCCCTCTTAGACCTCAGCGTTTCCTACCAGGCACAACAGAAAATATGGGGGACTAAATTGGGTGAGTGATTAACCCATGCCCGTTGCTTTTGATGCCAGCAGCACTCAAACTTGGCCCTGCCTGCTAATTTAAATGATTGCTGCGAGCAGTCAGCGCTAAACCTGTTGAGTGGCTGCATGCAGGAGTCCAAGTTTGTGCGAGGCAAGCACCACTTGAAGCTAGCCTGCACCTCTTAAAGGAGAGGTGCATTCCAGCTGGAGCAGGTGCTGCAACTGTTTGTGGAAGAGAGTCCAAGCAGGAATAAGACTGAATTATGGTGCAGCAGGGGAGAGCGCAGGCTCCAATGTTCTCTGATGCTGCACTGGAGGTGTTGGTGGAGGAGGTGGACAGCAGGAGCGAGGTCCTCTATCCACAGGAAGCCAGCATGCCCATCAGACAAACACTGCAAAGATAGCGGGAGCATATAGCTGCAGCGGTCAATGCCAGGAGTCAAGAGCACCTGGATGCAGTGCCGCAAGAAATTCAATTACCTCACATGAGTGATCAAGGTCAGTGAATTCATCTTCAAGTGCCATATCCCACCAACTGCACTAGCCTCACACAATGCTCAATGCCCATTACCCCTGGTCACTGTACCACACCCCCAGCTCTCATTAACCAACAATCTCTATCAATCACAACTAACAAACATAGAAATTTACAGCGCAGAAGGAGGCCATTTCAGCCCTTCATGTCCGCACCGGCCGACAAAGAGCCACACGGCCCTTGGTCAGCAGCCTTAAAGGTTACATATAAACCTATGAACAATGACGGAACGGTAAAGAGGACCCAGCCCAACCAGTCTGCCTCACCGCAACTATGACACCCCTTATACTAAAACATTCTACACTCCACCACAACCGGAGCCATGTGATCTCCTGACAGAGGCAAAAAACAGATTAAAAACCTAGGCCAATTTAGGGAGAAAAAATCTGGGAAAATTCCTCTCCGATCCATTCAGGCGATCGAAACTAGTCCAGGAGATCACCCTGGCCGTATTCTATTCCCTGCAGTACTTACCATTATATCTGCTCCATCCAACAAAAGGTCATCCAGTCTAATCCCAATTACCAGCTCTAGGACCTTAACCCTGCAGGTTACTGCACATTAAATGCTCATACAACCATCTCTTAAAAATGGTGAGGGTTTCTGCATCCACCACTCTTTGAGGCAGTAAGTTCCAGATCCCCACAACCCTCTGCGTAAATAAGCTCCCCCCTCAAATCCCCTCTAAACCTTCCACGAACCACCTTAAAACTATTTCCCCTCGTAATAGACCCCTCCACCAATGGAAATAAACCCTTACCATCCACTATGTCCAGGCCCCTCAATATTTTGTACACCTCAATGAAATCTCTCAATTTCCTCTCACTGATACACTCACTGACACACTTCCCTCTCTTTTGCAGGACACGTTGGCGCTTAACTGGATGCAGCAGGAGCTAACTGAGGAGGGACACACACGGTTGCTTGTCCTTACCCCATTGGAGGAGATGGTAGTCGCTATCATTGGAGCAGCCATCGCTGAGGCCGTGGCCAGCGGCGGGGCTGAAACTGTCAAAGATGACGGTATCCTCATACCTAATCCTTCTCGCACCCACTTACCCTCATCCCAGCCTCTTTTCTGATTTACAAGCTGCAGATGGTGTAAGCATGCACCTCTTATTTTCACCCCCTCCCCTCACCACAACCTTATCCTTGAGTCTTTCTCCTTTCAGATATCCAAGCCAGAGTAGGCAGTGGTGGAAGAGCAACAGGTGGAAGAACAACAAGGCACTGATGATGAAGAGACACTGTCACTCGATTCCACATTCACATCCACCAGCTCAGATACTGACACTGCGCGTAATATAGAGGATAGCATAGAAGTGGGATCTGCATGTGGTGAGACACCAGGCACAAATGGCCTGCACCCAGGGCAGGGGACAAGGATAGCGCAGGAGTTAGCTCACCTGAGGGTGAAGGCACAGATGAGTTCTGATGCCGAGGACTCAGGTGAGCACTTTGATGGAGCGGGCTACAGAAGGAGGCGCTGATGGATGTGCACAATGAAATGCTTGGTGCCTGCCAGAAAGCCTGAGTGCAATGTCGAGGCGCATAGAAACATAGAAAATAGGTGCAGGAATTGGCCATTCGGCCCTTCGAACCTGCACCACCATTCAATAAGATCATGGCTGATCATTCCCTCAGTACCCCTTTCCTGCTTTCTCTCCATACCCCTTGATCCCCTTAGCCGTAAAGGCCATATCTAACTCCCTCTTGAATATATCCAATGAATTGGCATCAACAACTCTCTGCAGCAGGGAATTCCACAGGTTAACAACTCTCTGAGTGAAGAAGTTTCTCCTCATCTCAGTCCTAAATGGCCTACCCCTTATCCTAAGACTATGTCGCCTGGTTCTGGACTTCCCCAACATCGGGAACATTCTTCTCGCATCTAATCTGTCCAGTCCCGTCAGAATCTTATACGTTTCTTTGCGATCCTCTCTCATCCTTCTAAACTCCAGTGAATAAAGGCCCAGTTGATCCAGTCTCTCCTCATATGACAGTCCAGCCATCCCTGGAATTAGTCTGGTGAACCTTCGCTGCACTCCCTCAATAGCAAGAACATCCTTCCTCAGATTAGGAGACCAAAACTGAACACAATATTCCAAGTGAGGCCTCACCAAGGCCCTGTACAATTGCAGTAAGACCTCCCTGCTCCTATACTCAAATCCCCTAGCTATGAAGGCCAACATACCATTTGCCTTCTTCACCGCCTGTTGTACCTGCATGGAGGAGTCCAACTCCAGCCTTGCACCAGGTTTTGCACAGAGCTTGGAGCCCACTCTTTCCAGGAAATAATATTTGACTCCACTAGCACACTTGTGGACCCAACCATGATGCAGCATCTGATGGCCGATGGCTCAGCTTCCATTGCAGCACAAGCAGAAGCCACCCAACATCTGAGTGCTGCATTGGACGCTCAAGCTTGTGTCCTGCAAGGCTAGCTTGCTGGGTGTCACAGCAGTCCAGCAATCTGCCTCTCAACAGGTCACTAGGATTGCTGAGGTGCCACCCCGGGGGAGTGGCTCCGTGGAGCAGAAACCTGCTGTCCTCTCTCACAATGACAGCATTCAGCCTCACACCCCTGCCACTCTGCCTGTGCCCTTGCTGTTGCCTGCCAGACAGCCAGGCTGGACTGCTGCCACCTATGCCGAGATGGCCCAGTCTGCAGCCGGTCCTTCGAGGCCCAGAGTTGTTCGAGGTCAGCCTCCAAGGCTATCTGCAGTCTCCCCCGCTGAAAATCAGCAGCCTTTAATCAGCCATGCTGCAGTCACTGGGGTAGCACTGCGTAGAAGCACTAGGACAGACAAAGGCTCACAGAAGATAGGCGCTAAAGGAATGCACAAGGCTGATTAGTTGATGTTTGTATGCAATATGCATGTTTTGATTTATAAATTTGGTTTGGAATATTTATTTTGTGTATTGTGGCCAAGCATACACTGTGATGGTCAGTAACACAGTGAAGGTAAGGTGTGGGACTGTTGGTGAATGTGGAATTGGGCTTGCATTTACTGATATCGCAGCCGGATGAATCGGACAGAAAGGAGCTGTCTGGATTACTTCTGCCCTCCACTTCCTCCTCCTCCTCTTCCGCCTTCTGCTCCGACTCCTCCTACTAATTCTCCTCCTCCTACTCCTCATCTGGTCGGCGTATAGCTGGTGGCAAGGGTTGGGCCCTCACAAGGGCAGGGTTTTGCAGCATGCAGCAGACCACCACGAACCTTGACACCTGCCCTGCTGAGTACTGCAGGGCTCCTCCAGAGCGGTCCAGACAACGGATGCGTTGCTTCAGCACACGAATGGTGTGCTCGCTGATATTCCGTGTGGCAGCATAGATTTCGTTATATGCGTGCTGCCCATGTGTGCATGGGTTGCGCATCGGAGTCACGAGCTGTGTTGTTAACAGACAGCCCTTGTTGCCAGTAGCCACCCTCCGGCTTGTCGAGGTGGCTCAAATGCAGATGGCACAGCGGACTGCCGCAGAATGAAGGCATTGTGACTGCTGCCAGGATACCGGGCATTCACCTGCGTGATTTGCTGAGCGTGGTTACACAACCAGCTGGACGTTGAGGGAGTGGAATCCCTTTTGGTTGCGGTAGGTGTCAGAGTTTACATGCGGCACCCACAAAGCGAGATACGTGCAGCCAATGGCACCCGGCACCATGGGGAAGCATGCAACCCTCGCAAAGTGCGTGCTCGCTCGGCCTGCTGCTGTGTGACCAGAGAGAATGCAATCTATTCAGCTCTCTTGGCATATAGAGCCTCGGTTACTTCCCTCATGCAACAGCGTACGGCAGACCGGGAGATGGTGCAGATATCTCCAACTCCAGCCTGGAAGGAGCCCGACACATAAAAGTTCATGGCCACCATCGCCCACACAGCGACTGGCAGTACGGTCCTTGCCCTGCTCGGAGGCTGCAGTTGTGGCCCCAGCAGGTGCCAGCTTTCAGTGAGGACATCCTTAGTGAGACGTCTGACACACTGTTCCTCTCTAAGGTTCAGATAGGTGTATTGATCCCTGAATATCCTGGGCAGATATGACCGCCTGCAGAGAACTCCTTCTCCCCTCCTCCTCCTCCCTCTTCCAGCGGCTTATCCTGCTCTGCATCGCCTCTGCTCATTCTCCCTGTTGGGCCGTAGGCCAAGTGGTAGTCCGTGTTCCATATTTATGTTGAGTGTGTGAGGTTGCAAGCCCCTCTCCAAATATCTGAAGGGGCTGCTCCTCAAATTCTGGTTGCACTTCAGTCCCACACTCCTGATCTGTGGGCACCCTGTGCAGAGGGGAGGGGGCAGGTCGGAAGGCCTCCTCGTAGGACTGCTCCTGGGTATGGCCAAGGTGGCCATCAACCGGTCCAGGCAGCGGGAGGTCGAGGGGGTCGTTCAGCCCGACTGCCTGCCTCTCTTCCGCGGTTACATCCGAGCCAGGGTGTCCCTGGAGATGGAGCACGCGGTGTCCACCGGTACGCTCGCGGCCTTCTGCGAGAGGTGGGCGCCGGAGGGACTGGAGTGCATCATCACCCCCGGCGACCAAATTTTAATTTGACCGTTTAATGTCTAAAGTTTAATTTGTTTAAGTTTATTGGTTTTAGTGCCCCCCCTTTAATCAGGGGGCACTTGATTTAATGATTTATTGTCTTACAGATGCAACAAAATAGTTGTAGGCCAAGTGGAATGCCTACGACTGCACCCTTGTCTGGGAGCAAGTGCAGATTCGTTGAAGTCAGGACAACTTCCTTACACCTGTCACACCACACCCTTTAGAAACTTCAAAGAACTCTGAAAACCACAAACCACTTCTACAAATGCAGCAACAGCCAGTAGAAGTCAGTTGGCAGCTAACCTTTAAATAGTGCTGGTGGGGGAGGGGTCCTTCCTGCTGCTGAACATATGTTCAGCTGTGCGAGGTTATACAGAGGTGTTAGCTGGAGCATTGAGCTCCAAAATGGCAGCGCTGGGGGCAACTCTGCACGTGTCCGGCAGACGCCCACTGCACCCGCGCTAACACTGTCGCCAAGATGGCATCAGGCGCAACACGCACCAGAAGTGGGCGCCTGCATGCACCACGGACGCCATTTTGTAAACAAAATGGCACTCGTAGCACTGAAGAAACAGGCTCAAAGCACTTTGTCAATCTCTCACGGTGTCGTGCACAATGAGAGTGGGGTCAGATCTTGACTTTGTGCAATAATGTAAAACTGGCGACAGGGAGTCAGCTGCCTATTTTACATCTCGCTCGATTTTTATTTCCATTGAAGGCAGGGGGGAGGGGAGAACAGGAGAGGAATGGGACGGTGGCGGAAGGGGTGGCGGGGGGGGGTGGTCACAATCTATGCTCAGAAATGATTTAATTACAGATGTATCAACTGTTGAGTGCTTACCAATAATTAGAGGTTCTTGTGCTTTATGTAAGTAGGTGTTACCACAGTTGGAGAGGGAATGATCCTGGTTAAAGCTATTAGCACAGTGGCTGTGACAATCTTTTGTTAGCTTACGCAGAGTGGTAATTGAGGTTATTGATCGGGACCGTGGTGAATGGTATATCGCATGCTAGATGCTGGAGTTCTGTTGATGTTATTTGACCAGTAAATGAAAATGGAATCATTAATGGATGCTGGATGGTATTTTGAGGAATACTTTTGATCAAAGAATTTCAAGTTTTGCTTATTAAGATTTGCTCTTCTCCCATGAAGAATAAAGGGCAGTTCCATCGCCATCTGTACAAGCCTTCTATTGGAAAGAATGGATACACCTTGTTTCTCACATGGCCCATTAAGAACAGTTCATAAATGTCACGATTGTCAGAATCTGGACTAATTAGAGGTGACTGACTAGTCCAACAATATGTCTTCTTGTACTTTAATACACCACATCTGCCTGTTGCGGTTTCACAGGCCGGACTCCCTTCATCGTGTTACAACTTGTTAAGTTGCAACTGGAAGGTGGCAAAACAGCGCGATGGGATAAAGGAACACGCTTCTTAAAGGCACAGAGGTTTCGTGAGGGAAAAAAATTGGTCTTGCAGTAACAAAAGGAACTCCTGCCCCAGTCATGATGCAAATCGGTTCGACCAGACCATTGGTCTTTGGAGGCTGGGATTGCCATCATATCCTTCGGTGCTCCAGTGGTGGTTGTGCATCTGGTGATCAGTGGTTCCTGCCTACCCCTCCGAGCAAGGCCATCGGTGTCGAATGGGGACTGATGTTCCCGATATTGTCAGTTCCTAAATTCCCGGTTTCTCAGCAGCCGGAATGATCACTGATGGCTGTTCTGCCAGGTGAAACCAGGTGCATTGGCATGCCGATAGGAGGAAGTGGGGCCCACCTGGTTGACCCAGGCCTGTTTGGTGGCCTGAATGTCAGTGGGAGTCAGCTGTGGCTCAGTGGGTAGCACCCTCACCTCTGAGTCACTAGGCCCGACCTGTGAAACCTCAACACGCAGGTGTGGTGTATTTTCACTCACAAAATCTACCAATTACTTTAAATCTCTGCATCTCTGCCCCCTGGTTGTTGACTCCTCTGCTACGGGAAATAATTCCTTCCTATCCACTCTATCTCGGCCCCTCATAATTTTGTACATCTCAATTAGGTCTCCCCTCAGCCTCCTTTGTTCCAAAGAAAACAACCCCAATCTTTCCGCATAGCTAAAGTTTTCCAGTCCTGGCAACATCCTCGGAAATCTCCCCTGCACCCTTTAAGCCCTTGTGGGAGACTAGATCATGCCGGCATCCCCGCATATCCCAAGAAGAAATAATAGAAAGTCGGATGAGTTTATCAATGCTAATAGCAAGAAAGCAATATTGGTAGCTTAGTGGCAAACAATTAAATGATGCTGGGAGGATTTTCTTCCTGCGTTGCACCAATTTTCCAGATGGGTTGGGGGGGGAAAGGCGTGGGCAGGGAGTGGGGGTGCGAAAGTTTGAGGAAATGGGGTCAGGTCTCCATCAATGTAACCTCCCAGTGGTTCAGTGGGTAGCACCCTCACCTCTGAGTCAGAAGTTTGTGGGTTCAAGTCCCACTCCAGAACATTGAGCGCATAAATCTAGGCCGACACTCCAGTGCAGTGCTGATGGAGTGCTGCACTGTCGGAGGTGCTGTCTTTCAGAGGTGAAGCTCAACCGAGGCCCCATTTGCTCTCTCAGGTGAACCTAAGAAATCCCATGGCACTATTTGGAAGAAGCACAAGTAGAGTTATCCCCAGTGTCCTGGCCAATATTTATCCCTCAATCAACATAACAAAAAAACAGATTATCTGGTCATTATCACATTGCTCTTTGCGGGAGCTTGCTTGTGCGCAAATTGGCTGCCGCGTTTCACACATTACAACAGTGACTACACTCCAAAAGTACTTCATTGGCTGTAAAGCACTTTGAGACATCTGGTGGTCGAGAAAGGCGCTACATAAATGCAAGTCTTTCTTTTGGTTCCTGAAGTGGAGATACATTTTTTACAGATCTCTTGCCCCACCACTCCTTACAAGAGAGGCCAAGGAAGCAGCCCCCTTTTCCTTCCAGGGGAGATCCGTTAAGTCCCCAGAGCTGCCAACCAGTGTCAGAGTTTGCAGCCTCCTACAATGGCTGGCGCACCACATATGCCCCGAGTGCCGTGGTAATTATCATTTGTCATGCAAAGGATTGGTTGAGGGATAAATATTGGCTGGGACACTGGGGAAAACTCCCCTGCTCTTCTTCGAAACTAGAGCCCTGAAAATGAGGATCATTTACATCCTCCTGACAGGGGAGACGGGCCCTCGGTTTAACGTCACTCCCTCAGTACTGCACTGGGGTGTCAGCCTAGATTTGAGGGTGAGATTGCTGTCACGGTGCCACAGAAAACGACTCTGTTTTTCCAGACCTGTTTTGAGGTGTGCCTTCCATCCAGGCACTCCCTGCTGCACCCAGCTCATAATTCAAAATGATTTGGGCATTAAGCAAAATTCTTATTGAGTTATGGAAACAAAAAAGATAAACAAATCCTAAAGGAGGCAATGCTATGTGGAAAATGTGTATATTTTCTGGTGTTAGCTCACAATGACTTGCAAACATGAGCAGAAGAAACGGTATCACTGGACTACTTGTGACAGAATTAGCAGGCCTCGTGAAATGCCGGTGACTTTGCATGGATTGGAACCCAGTGGGGCGGTGAGCCCCCTGATAGAAGAAACGGTTGATTCTTAGAATCATAGAAAAATTACGATACGGAAGGAAGCCATTCGGCCCATCGTGTATGTGCCGGTCGAAAATGAGTTACCCAGCCTACTCCCATCTTCCAGCACTGGCTCCGTAGCCCTGTAGGTTACGGCTCTTTAAGTGCACATCCAAGTACCTTTTAAATGTGAAGAGGATTTCTGCCTCTACCACCCTTTCAGGCAGTGAGTTCCAGACCCCCACCACCCTCTGGGTGAAGAAACGTTTCCTCATCTCCCCTCTAATCCTTCTACCAACTACTTTAAATCTCTGCCCCCTGGTTGTTGACCCCTCTGCTAAGGGAAATAGTTCCTTCCTATCCACTCTATCTGTGCCCCTCATAATTTTGTACATCTCAATTAGGTCTCCCCTCAGCCTCCTCTGTTCCAAAGAAAACAACCCCAGCCTATCCAATCTTTCCTCAGAGCTAAAGTTTTCCAGTCCTGGCAATATCCTCGTAAATCTCCCCTGCACCCTTAAAGCCCTTGTGGAAGACTAGCCCATTCCGGCATCCCCCCCACATCCCAAGAAGAAATAATAGAAAGTTGGACGAGTTTATCAATGCCAATAGCAAGAAAGCAATATTGGTAGCTTAGCGGCAAATCATTAAATGATGCTGGGGAGGATATTCTTCCTGAGTTGCGCCAGTTTTCCAGATGGGTTGGAGGGGAAGGTCAGGGGCGGGGAGTGGGGGTGGGAAGGTTTGAGGAAATGGGGTCAGGACTCCACCAATGTACCCTCCGAGTGGCTCAGTGGGTAGCACCCTCGCCTCTGAATCAGAAGTTTGTGGGTTCAATTCCCACTTCAGAGACTTGAGCACAAATATCTAGTCTGACACTTCAGTGCAGTGCTGAGGGAGTGCTGCACTGTCGGAGATGCCGTCATTCAGATGAGATGTTAAACCAAGGCCCCGTCTGCTCTCTCAGGCGGATGCAAAAGATCCCATGGCACTATTTCAAAGATGAGCAGGGTAGTTATCCCCGGTGACCGGACCAATATTTATCCCTCAATCAACATCAGTAATGTAGATTATCCAGCCATTATCACATTGCTCTTTGTGGGAGCTTGCTGTGCGCAAAATGGCTGCCGCATTTCCTGCACTGCAACAGTGCCTACACTCCAAAAGTACTTCATTGGCTGTAAAGCACTTTGGGACGTCCGGTGGTTGTGAAAGGCGCTATATAAATGCAAGTCTTGCTTTCTTTTTCTCATTCTCTAAGGTGGAATCCTTATCGAAATGCGGCAGGGAATGCATTCAATCCTGGGCTGATCGGATCCTGGACTGATCGATCCTGGGCTGATCGATCCTGGGCTGATCGGATCCTGGACTGATCGGATCCTGGACTGATCAGATCCTGGACTGATCGGATCCTGTACTGATCAGATCCTGGACTGATCGGATCCTGGGCTGATCGGATCCTGGGCTGATCGGATCCTGGGCTGATCGATCCTGGACTGATCTGATCCTGGGCTGATCGATCCTGGACTGATCCGATCCTGGACTGATCGATCCTGGGCTGATCGGATCCTGGGCTGATCAATCCTGGGCTGATCGGATCCTGGACTGATCGATCCTGGGCTGATCGACCCTGGACTGATCGGATCCTGGACTGATCGATCTTGGGCTGATCGGATCCGGGGCTGATCGGATCCTGGGCTGATTGGATCCTGGACTGATTAGATCCTGGGCTGATCGATCCTGGGCTGATCGATCCTGGGCTGATCGATCCTGGGCTGATTGGATCCTGGGCTGATCGATCATGGGCTGATCGATCCTGGGCTGATCGATCCTGGGCTGATCGGATCCTGGGCTGATCGATCCTGGGCTGATCGGATCCTGGACTGATCGGATCCTGGGCTGATCGATCCTGGACTGATCGGATCCTGGGCTGATTGGATCCTGGGCTGATCGATCCTGGGCTAATCAGATCCTGGACTGATTGGATCCTGGGCTGATCGATCTTGGGCTGATCGATCCTGGGCTGATCGATCCTGGGCTGATCGGATCCTGGGCTGATCGATCCAGGGCTGATCGGATCCTGGACTGATCGATCCTGGGCTGATCGATCCTGGGCTGATCGATTCTGGGCTGATCGATCCTGGACTGATCGGATCCTGGACTGATCGATCCTGGGCTGATCTATCCTGGGCTGATCGGATCCTGGACTGTTCGATCCTGGGCTGTTCAATCCTGGGCTGATCGGATCCTGGACTGATCGATCCTGGGCTGATTGGATCCTGGGCTGATCGATCCTGGGCTGATCGGATCCTGGACTGATCGATCCTGGGCTGATTGGATCCTGGGCTGATTGGATCCTGGGCTGATTGATCCTGGGCTGATCAGATCCTGGACTGATTGGATCCTGGGCTGGTCGATCCTGGGCTGATCGATCCTGGGCTGATCGGATCCTGGGCTGATCGATCCAGGGCTGATCGATCCTGGACTGATCGGATCCTGGGCTGATCAATCCTGGACTGATCGGATCCTGGGCTGATCGATCCTGGACTGATCGATCCTGGGCTGATTGGATCCTGGACTGATTGGATCCTAGGCTGATCGGATTCTGGGCTGATCAATCCTGGGATGATTAGATCATGGGCTGATCGGATCCTGGGCTGATCGGATACTGGGCTGATCGATCCTGGGCTGATTGGATCCTGGACTGATTGGATCCTGGGCTGATCGGATACTGGGCTGATCGATCCGGGGCTGATTGGATCCTGGACTGATTGGATCCTGGACTGATCGGATCCTGGGCTGATCAATCCTGGGCTGATCGGATCCTGGACTGATCGATCCTGGGCTGATCGATCCTGGACTGATCGGATCCTGGACTGATCGATCTTGGGCTGATCGGATCCTGGGCTGATCGGATCCTGGGCTGATTGGATCCTGGACTGATTAGATCCTGGGCTGATCGATCCTGGGCTGATCGATCCTGGGCTGATCGATCCTGGGCTGATTGGATCCTGGGCTGATCGATCCTGGGCTGATCGATCCTGGGCTGATCGATCCTGGGCTGATCGGATCCTGGGCTGATCGATCCTGGGCTGATCAGATCCTGGACTGATCGGATCCTGGGCTGATCGATCCTGGACTGATTGGATCCTGGGCTGATCGGATCCTGGACTGATCGATCCTGGACTGATCGATCCTGGGCTGATCGATCTTGGGATGATGGGATCCTGGGCTGATCGGATCCTGGGCTGATCGGATCCTGGGCTGATCGATCCTGGGCTGATCGGATCCTAGGCTGATCGATCCTGGACTGATCGATCTTGGGATGATCGGATCCTGGGCTGATCGGATCCTAGGCTGATCGGATCCTGGGCTGATCGATCCTGGGCTGATCAGATCCTGGACTGATCGATCCTGGGCTGATTGGATCCTGGGCTGATCAATCCTGGGCTGATCGGATCCTGGACTGATCGATCCTGGGCTGATTGGATCCTGGACTGATTGGATCCTGGGCTGATCGGATCCTGGGCTGATCAATCCTGGGATGATCGGATCCTGGGCTGATCGGATCCTGGGCTGATCGGATCCTGGGCTGATCGATCCTGGGCTGATTGGATCCTGGACTGATTGGATCCTGGGCTGATCAATCCTGGGCTGATCGGATCCTGGACTGATCGATTCTGGGCTGATCAATCCTGGACTGATCGGATCCTGGACTGATCGATCCTGGGCTGATTGGATCCTGGGCTGATCGGATCCTGGGCTGATTGGATCCTGGACTGACTGGATCCTGGGCTGATCGATCCTGGGCTGATCGATCCTGGGCTGATTGGATCCTGGGCTGATCGATCCTGGGCTGATTGGATCCTGGGCTGATCGATCCTGGGCTGATCAATCCTGGGCTGATCGGATCCTGGACTGATCGATCCTGGACTGATTGGATCCTGGGCTGATCGATCCTGGGCTGATCGGATCCTGGACTGATTGGATCCTGGACTGATCGATCCTGGATTGATTGGATCCTGGATTGATCGATCCTGGGCTGATCGGATCCTGGGCTGATCGGATCCTGGGCTGATTGGATCCTGGACTGATCGATCCTGGGCTGATCGGATCCTGGGCTGATCAGATCCTGGGCTGATTGGATCCTGGGCTGATCGATGCTAGGCTGATCGGATCCTGGGCTGATCGATCCTGGGCTGATTGGATCCTGAGCTGATTGGATACTGGACTGATCGATCCTGGGCTGATCGGATCCTGGGCTGATCTATCCTGGGCTGATCGGATCCTGGGCCGATCAATCCTGGGCTGATCGATCCTGGGCTGATCGATCCTGGGCTGATCGGATCCTGGGTTGATTGGATCCTGGGCTGATCGATCCTGGGCTGATCGGATCCTGGGTTGATTGGATCCTGGGCTGATTGGATCCTGGACTGATCGGATCCTGGGCTGATCGATCCTGGGCTGATCGGATCCTGGGTTGATTGGATCCTGGGCTGATTGGATCCTGGACTGATCGATCCTGGGCTGATCGGATCCTGGGCTGATCGGATCAAGGGCTGATTGGATGATCAGATCCTGGACTGATTGGATCCTGGGCTGATCGATCCTGGGCTGATCGGATCCTGGGCTGATCAATCCTGGGCTGATCGATCCTGGACTGATCGGATCCTGGACTGATCGATCCTGGACTGATCGGATCCTGGACTGATCGGATCCTGGACTGATCGATCCTGGGCTGATTGGATCCTGGGCTGATCGATCCTGGGCTGATCAGATCCTGGGCTGATCAATCCTGGGCTGATTGGATCCTGGACTGATCGGATCCTGGACTGATCGATCCTGGGCTGATCGATCCTGGGCTGATCGGATCCTGGACTGATCGATCCTGGGCTGATCGGTTACTTAACTCTAAATCCAACATGGGGGCCAGCGCTGTCTCCTGGCTTGGAGTACTTTGACTGCCAACCCCCACTCACTTACCGAAACCTGCTGAGCGCACCTGCAGCATCAGGAATTATCTGGGAAATGTTTGCGTTCAGGGGGCCCTGGCTGTACTTGTACATGAATCACCAGAAAGTTAACATGCAGGTTCAGCAAGCAATTAAGAAAGCAAATGGTAGGTTAGCTTTTGTTGCAAGGGGATTGAAATCTTACTACAATTGCACAGGGCATTGATGAGGCCACAGCTGGAGTAGTGTGCACAGTTCTGGTCTCTTTACCTCTTTAAGGAAAGAGGTACTTGCCTTAGAACATAAGAACATAAGACATGGGAGCAGTAGGCCATTTGGCCCCTCGAGCCTGCTCTGCCATTCAATAAGATCATGCCTGACCTGATCATGGACTCAGCTCCACTTCCCTGCCCAATCCCCATAACCCTTGACTCCCTTAACGCTCAAAAATCTGTTTATCTCGCCTTAAATATATTCAATGACCCAGCCTCCACAACTCTCTGTGGCAGCGAATTCCGTCGATTTACAACCCTCTGAGAGAAGAAATTCCTCCTCATCTCAGTTTTAAATGGGCGGTCCCTTATTCTAAGACTATGTCCCCTAGTTTTAGTTTCCCCTATGAGTGGAAATATCCTCGCTGCATTCACCTTGTCGAGCCCCCTCATTATCTTGTAAGTTTCAATAAGATCACCTCTCATTCTTCTGAACTCCAATGAGTATAGGCCGATATTCCCTAGAGTTTAGAAGAATGAGGGAATGCTTCGACTGGCTGGGGAGTCTAGAACCAGGGGTCACAGTCTCAGAATAAGGGATCAACTATTTAGGACTGAGATGAAGAGAAATTTCTTTACTCAAAGGTTTGTGAATCTTTGGAATTCGTTACCTCAGAGAGCTGTGGATGCTCAGTGGTTGAGTATATTCATGACAGAGGCTGATAAATCTTTGGGAACTAAGGGAATGAAGGGTTATGGGGATAGGGCGGGAAAGTGGAGTTGAGGTAGAAGATCAGCCATGATCTTGTTGAATGGCGGAGCAGGCTCGAGGGGCCGAATGGCCCGCTCCTGGTCCTATTTCTTATGTTATTATGTTATTATGTAACCGTCCCCTGGTGGGCTCGCTGGCTCAGCTGTAAGTTCAACAAAAAAATAGTCACATTAGGGAGACTCGCCAGGGTCACCAGTGCTATTATCAGGTGGGAGGATTTCCTGCATAGCCAACAAAGAGGGAAATCTCAGTCCTAATATTTAATACAGCAGAGTTGAAGAAGAAAGATAGGAACATCCCATTGGATATGATAATTTGTTTCATCTTTCTGACTAAAATAAAACATAAATTTATTGTTAAAAGGAAAAAGGGGCTGGATTTTCGGTCTTTTGCCACCCCTGTTAGCGCCCCAGAGGGGCAGCGGTAAGCACCTCCGGGCGGTCGGCCAGCTTCCAGCGCCCCGCCGGGACATTCAGTGCCGGGTTTGCGGGGACGCGGAGCAGTACTGCCCGGGAGAGGCGAGCCGGTGTACAACGCCCCTGGTTGCGACACTGGTTCGAAATTTGAATCTCGTCCAATCCGTAGCTCCCCGTAGCGCCCCCTAGTGGGAACACCTGTGAAAGCTGGCGGACGGAGCTGTACCAGCCGCAGTGAGTAAAGTAATGTGGACCTGAAGTAAGTCTGATTGTTTTTTTTTTCTTTTTCTTTTTGCGATTTATGTTGTTGTGGGGCCAGTAATGTATTGGGAATGTTTTTGGTGGGGTTTTTTCAGATTTTTTTTCCCCCACGGAGACCTCTCTTACGGCACTGCGTGGCCGGCTGTTTAGCTGGGGATTTTCAGTTGTTCAGCCGGCCTAGCGCCCTAAAAGAGGTTTGGAACGCCTCCCTCAGTGCTCCGCCCCACACTCAGGGCCCAGCTGCTGAATTTTGTGGCTGGAGATGCAAACCATTTCCCGTCGCAAAATTTACTGCTCCGCCCGGGTTAACACCACATCAGAGGCGTGACCGAATTTCCACCCCATATACTTGCATTTATATAGCGCCTTTTACTGCCTCAGGACATTCCAAAGTGCTTTACAACCAATGGAGTACTTTTTGAAGTGTAGTCACTGTTGTAATGTAGGAAACGTGCCAGCCAATCTGTGCACAGCAAGCTCCCACAAAGAGCAATGTGATAATGACCAGATAACCTGTTTTTTTGTTATGTTGATTGAGGTATAAATGTTGACCAGGACACCAGGGATAACTCCCCTGCTCTTCTTCGAAATAGTGCTGCAGGATTTGTTATGCCCACTTGAGAGAGCAGACGGGACCTTGGTTTAACGTCTCATCCGAAAGACGGCACCTCTGACAGTACAGGCTCCCTCAGCACTGCACCGGGGTGTCAGCCTAGATTATGTGCTCAAGTCCCTGGAGTGGGACTTGAACCCACAACCTTCTGACTCCATGGACACTGGGGAGAATTGCCCTGTTCTTCTTCAAAATAGCGCAATTGTATCTTTTACATCCACCTGAGAGGACAGACGGGGCCTCAGCTGATCCAAAAGACTGCACGACCAACAGTGCAGTGCTCCCTCAGTACTGCACTGGAGTGTCAGCCTGGGTTTTGTACTCAAGTCTCTGGAGTGTGTCTTGAACCCACAACCTTTGTGACCCTGAGGTGAGGGTGCTATCAACTGCCACGGCTGACACTTAAGTTAAACTATAATTTACTGTTTCAGAAAGCCCGAATAATCAGAGGGTTGGGTCAATTCTCTTGCAAATTTTCGAACTCCAGTAAACAAGGCTATTCTGCAACTATTAATGGTCCACACCTGGTTTTTCTGATGAAGCAATGTCATAGTGATAGTGCCCTAGTGACTTGCTGATTTCCAGGGCTCTGATCTCAAGTTTGCTGCACACACACACCATAACACAGAGCACTAGAAGGTAAGCTCTAGCAGACTAGCATTTTATTACCATCATTAAATTGTTTTTATTCTAGTTTTGTGCAGTGAAAATATGAGTGGGAATTACTTCAGATGTGAAATACATATTTACAATGAAGCTTTTATACTGTTGCAGAAAAACGTCAGTTAGTACTAAATAAAATAAAAATTTGTCTAGTGATCTAGTCAAGATTGATCCAATTTGATGTAAATAAATGTTAATCTGTCTTTACCAAGCAAATTGTGGATGTAAAAGACTTGTGGGAAACAAACCCTTTCTATTTATTTCTGTTTGTGTGTGAGACTGATCATTTTGAATTGAACTGGAGTTTGAAAACGATAATTAAACATAGTTGGTATTTATCTTTTTGGAATTTATTCAGCATTTATAACAGAGGCAACAAAAACTAACATAGTTATGCAAACCTTTGAAAAACTCCACTCAGATTATCATGCATCAGGGACAATACAAGAACACTAATTATTAATAGCAATGCTCAAAGTAGACCTACATTTTCCATCCAGTGAATAAGAATGGGCAGTTTCTAACCCACAGTGACAGTTCAGGTCAGGAGTTCTGCTTTAGTAGGTTTATCTGTCTGGCATTGTGTGCAGTACTGAGGGAGTGCTGCATTGTCGGAGGTGCCGCCTTCCGAGTGAGATATTAAACCAAGCCTGGCTCTGACGTGGATATAAACGATCCCATGGCATTATTTTGAAGATCAACGGAGTTCTCCCCAGTGTCGTGGCCAATATTTATCCCTCAGCCAACATCACTAAAACAGATTATCTGATCATTATCACATTGCTGTTTGTGGGACCTTACTGTACACAAATTGGCTGTCACGTTTCCTACATTGCAACAGTAACTACATTTCAAAAATACTTGATTGCCTGTAAAGTGCTTTGGGACATCCTGAGGTCATGAAAGGCGCTATGAAATTTCTTGTTAAAAATTCTATCAACAAGTTTTTTTTCAAGGTTTGGGAGTTCTGAAACCACTCCTAAATCCATGCCCATGTTTTTTGCAACAATATATTTGAATCTTTTCCATTAGCTTTCTGTCCCTGTCACATTAGTGAATCAGCCCTAATTAACGTTACAAGTGTCATCCTCTGTGACTGTTTGCATTTCCCCTCATGATCCTCTTCTGTAGCCAGAGATACGGGCGTCCCTCTTCCTCCAAGGTCTCTTCTCAGTCATCCAACTCAGTGGTGTAATGTATTTACTTCATGGGTTCTTTGCTTATGAAGTCATAGCAACACATTGCTATTAAGAGCTAGTTGGTTTATTAACAAAGCTTTAACAATCACACTACACATTACCAGTTCATCCATCATATCATCATATCATATCATAGACAGTCCCTCGAAATCGAGGAAGATTTGTTTCTACTCCAAAAGTGAGTTCTCAGGTGACTGAACAGTCCAATTCGGGAATTACAGTCTCTGTCACAGGTGGGACAGACAATGGTTGAAGGAAAGGGTGTGTGGGGAGTCTGGTTTGTCGCACGCTCCTTCCGCTGCCTGCGCTTGTTTTCTGCATGCTCTCAGCGATGAGACTCGAGGTGCTCAGCGCTCTCCCGGATGCTCTTCCTCCACTTAGGGCAGTTTTTGGCAGTGGGGATGTTGCACTTTATCAAGGACGTTTTGAGGGTGCCCTTAAAATGTTTCCTCTGCCCACCTGGGGCTCGCTTGCCGTATAGGAGTTCCAAGTAGAGCGCTTGCTTTGGGACTCTCGTGTCGGGCATGCGAACAATGCGGCCTGCCCAACGGAGCTGGTTGAGTGTGGTCAATGCTTTGATGCCTAGGATGTTGGCCTGATCGAGAACACTGATGATGGTGCGTCTGTCCTCCCAGGGGATTTACAGGATCTTGCGGAGGTATCGCTGGTGGTACTTCTTCAGTGATTTGAGGTTCACTAGGCTCACAACTGCATACCTCCTCGTGGATGACTTAGACCCTGCTTTTCTCTCTCCTCTCCTGAAGGTGCTAACCCTTCTGTTATAATCAACAGGTGCCGGCTTCCCTCATGCTAAGCATCCATTCTTCACATGAGGTACAGTAACATAGTGGTTATGTTACTGGACTACTAATCCAGAGGCCTGGACTAATGATCTGGGGACATAAGTTCAAATCCCACCACGGCAGCTGGGGTATTTAAATTCAGTTAATAAAATAAATCTGAAATAAAAAAACTAGCACCAGTAATGGTGACTACGAAACTACCGCATTGTCGTAAAAACCCATCTGGTTCACTAATGTCCTTTAGGGAGGGAAATCTGCCGTCCTTACCCGGTGACTCCAGACCCACTGCAATGTGGCTGAGTCTTAAGTGGCCTAGCAAGCCACTCAGTTGCATAAGGCGGCTCACATTCTCAAAGGAATTAGGGACGGACAATAAATGCTGGCTTTTCCAGCGGCACCAACACACCCTGACTGACTTAACCCTCTTTAGCCCAAGGGCACTCAGATCGATTGGAGCTCACTAGAATGAGAGGTGATCTTATTGAAACTTATAAGATAATGAGGGGGCTCGACAAGGTGAATGCAGAGAGGATATTTCCACTCATAGTGGAAACTAAAACTAGGGGACATAGTCTTAGAATAAGCGGTCGTCCATTTAATACTGAGATGAGGAGGAATTTCTTCTCTCAGAGGGTTGTAAATCTATGGAATTCTCTGCCCCAGAGAGCTGTGGAGGCTGGGTCATTGAATATATTTAAGGTGGAGATAGACAAATTTTTGAGTGATAAGGGAGTAAAGGGTTATGGGCAGCGGGCAGGGAAGTGGAGCTGAATCCATGATCAGATCAGCCATGATCTTATTAAATGGCGGAGCAGACTCGAGGGGCCAAATGGCCTACACCTGTTCCTATTTCTTGTGTTCTTGTGATATAAGGCCTACAACATTGCACTGGCTGCGACGAACTAACTCTGCACAAACTGAAGATCACAGCTTCCTTTTCCAAATACTGCGGATCTGAAATAAAAACAGAAAATACTTGAAACACTCAGCAGATCTGGTGAGATCTGTGGAGAGGATCTGATGAAAGCTCGCTGACCTCTGTTTCACCTTCCTTTTCTATCTAGCTCAGTATCAAATTGGGTGATCCATTTATCTGCGGAACCACCAGAGAACTCTCTTCTTATGAGAGAAGATATAGAGCTATGTTGATATTTTCAGCTAATTTTAATGTAAGAGCACATCAGAAGATTCTTGATTATAAGTTTCTGTTTTAAGGTTATTCATTCTTATGCCTTCCAGTTTATTCACATTGCATTTAAGAGAACATTCGCTATAGCATGCAAAATGCTTATTTTCTCTGTAAGGTGGAGTGTACATGCCTCTTAGTCATGCCTTCTTAATTAAGGAGCATCAGAGCCTCAGGAGGTAAGGTGTGAATAATATGCTGGTTGTTTTTGTTACCATTGTGAACTTGGAGAGCGCTGAGTAATCCAGGGTGAGAACATGTTTTAAACTGTAAAGTGCAGAACTCAATGAATCCACTGTAATCAAACCTCATTTCATTTAGTAACATGTCCTTATTATACAATATAAATGCACACGAGGCCCATACTTGAGAGAAAGTCACTCTGTGACCAGTAACCTTTATTAGCCAGCACTGAAGTGATGAAGGTGGGTGGAGCTTTCCCTTTTATACCTGAAAGTCCAGGTTAGGAGCGTCTCCCACAAGTTCAACACCTAGTGGTCAATGTTCTCACAGTGTACAACTTAGGTCAGTTTATACATGGGTTACAATGACAATTGAATACATGACATCACCTCCCCCCCAAAGTCTTATTGGGATCACAGGTTGAGTCTCTCTGGTGGTTTACGTTCCCTTGTAGAGCGCCTGAGTTGGGGCTCCAGTTGTTGGGCGCTGGTCTGAGTATCTGCTGTTTGCGGTGCCTCAGGCCTGTTTGGACTGCCCACAGTGAATGGGCTCTCCTCCACTTGGTTCCGGTGTTCGGTCACCTGTGGTGGAGCGAACTCTACATCGTGTTCTTCCTCTGCTTCTTCTATGGGGTTGCTGAATCTCCTTTTTGTTTGATCCACGTGTTTGCCGCAGATTTGTCCATTGGTAAGTTTAACTACCAGAATCCTATTCCCCTCTTTGGCAATCACAGTGCCTGCGAGCCATTTGGACCCTGCAGCGTAGGTGAGGACAAAGACAGGGTCATTGACATCAATACATCGCGCCCTCGCATTCCTGTCATGGTAGTCACATTGTGACTGGCGCCTGCTCTCAACAGTTTCTTTCATGGTGGGGTGTGTATAAGTGATAACCTGGTTTTGAGCATCCTTTTCATTAGCAGCTCTGTGGGTGGAACCCCTGTGAGCGAGTGTGGTTGGGATCTGTTGGCCAACAGGAGACGTGATAAACGGCTTTGTAGGGAACCCCCTTGGATTCTGAGCATCCACTGTTTGATTATCTGCACTGCTCATTCTGCCTGGCCGTTTGAGGCCGGCTTGAACGGTGCCGTTCTGATATGGTTGATTCCATTGCCTGCCATGAAATCCTGGAATTTAACTCTTGTAAAGCACGGGCCATTGTTGCTGACCAAGCCGTCTGGTAGACCATGGGCGGCGAACATTGCCAGTAGACTTTCTACCGTGGCAGAGGATGTGCTTGAATTAAGAATGTCACACTCGATTCATTTGGAATAGGCGTCTACTGCAACCAAAAACATTTTTCCCATGAAAGGACGTGCGTAGTCCACATGGATGCATGACCATGGCTTGGCGGGCCAGGACCAGGGGCTAAGGGGGGCTTTCCTGGGTGCATTGCCCAGCTGGGCACACGTGTTGCACCTGTGAACACAAAGTTCCAGATCTGCGTCTATCCCTGGCCATCAAACGTGTGACCTGGCAATTGCCTTCATCATGACAATGCCTGGGTGCTCATTGTGGAGTTCTCTGATGAACACCTCTCTGCCCATCTGAGGCATGACTACTCGGTTTCCCCATAGTAAGCAATCGGCCTGAATCAAGAGTTCATCCTTGCACCTGTGAAATGGTTTAAATTCCTCAGGGCATGCCCCGTACGTGACTGCCCAGTCCCCATTCAGGACACATTTCTTGACTAAAGACAGTAGCGGGTCTCTATTTGTCCAGACTTTGATCTGACAGGCTGTCACGGGTGAGCCTTCGCTTTTGAAAGCTTCAACAGCCATGACCATCTCAGCAGCATGCTCGGTTGCCCCCTCGGTGGTGGCTAGTGGGAGCCTGCTGAGTGCATCGGCGCAGTTTTCAGTGCCCGGTTTGTGCCGAATTGTTTAGTCATAGGCGGCTAACGTGAGTGCCCACCTCTGTATGCGGGCCGATGCATTTGCATTTATGGCCTTGTTGTCGGCCAAAAGGGACGTTAGGTGTTTGTGATCTGTCTCCAGCTCAAATTTCCTGTCAAACAGGTACTGGTGCATATTTTTTACTGCATATACACATGCAAGCGCTTCCTTTTCTACCATCCCGTAGCCCCTTTCTGCCTGGGACAGACTTCTGGAGGCATAAGCTACCAGCTGTAACTGACCCTTGGCATTAATATGCTGCAGCACACACCCGACACCATAGGATGACACATCGCATGTTAAAACAAGTTTCTTACATGGGTCATATAGCGTTAACAGATTGTTGGAGCATAACAAATTGCGTGCTATATCAAAAGCCCTTTCCTGGATGCCCTCCCAGACCCAATCGTGACCTTTGCGTAGGAGCACGTGTGGCGGCTCTAACAGCGTGCTCAATTTGGGAAGAAAGTTACCAAAATAGTTCAGGAGCCCCAGGAACGAACGCAGATCCGTCGTGTTACGGGGTCTGGGTGCTCTCTGGATCGCTTCCGTTTTGGACGCAGTAGGTCTGATCCCGTCCGCTGCTATCCTCATCCCCAGGAATTCTACCTCTGGAGCTAGGAAGACGCACTTCGCCTTTTTTAGTTGCAGCCCTACCCGGTCCAGTCTGCGTAGCACCTCCTCCAGGTTGTGGAGGTGTTCTTCAGTATCTCAACCCGTGATGAGGATGTCGTCTTGAAAAACCACCGTCCTCGAATCGACTTGAGGAGGCTTTCCATATTTCTTTGCAAGATCGCGGCGGCCGAGCGAATCCCGAACGAACATCTGTTGTACTCAAACAACCCCTTATGTGTCGTGATGGTGGTCAGCTTCTTCGACTCACTTGCCAGCTCCTGGGTCATGTAAGCTGCGATCAGGTCCAATTTTGAAAAACGGTTTGCCACCGGATAGCATCACAAAGAGGTCCTCCGCTCTCGGTAGCGGGTACTGGTCTTGGAGTGACACCCGATTGATGGTGGCCTTGTAATCACCACATATCCTGACCGACCCATCCGCCTTGAGCAACGGCACAATCGGGCTCACCTAGTCACTGAATTCGACTGGCGAAATGATGCCTTCCCTCAGCAGGCGGTCCAATTCGCCTTCTATCTTTCCCGCATCACGTACGGCACCGCTCTGGCCTTGTGGTATACTGGCCTGGTGTCCGGGTTTATGTGAATCACTACCTTGGTCCCCATGAAAGTGTCAATGCCGGGTTGAAATAATGAGTCAAATTTGTCCAGGACTTGTGAGCATGATACTCGCTCCACAGAAGAAATTGCATTGACATCGCCCCATTTCCAGTTCATGACAGAAAGCCAACTCCTCCTCGGTAGTGCGGGACCGTCCCCCGGGACAATCCAGAGTGGCAATCTGTTCTCCGAAACTTTGTGGGCCACGACTACCATGGCGCTGCCTAGCACCGGAATGATCTCCTTTGTGTATGTCCGTAGCTGTGCGTCAATTGGCAATAATTTTGGCTGTTGCTTCCATTTTGTAGAAAAGCATTTGGACATCTGACTAATAATGATGCGGAAGATAATGTTGTCAAATTGGACCTCTTCCCTAAAGCTCATGATGGTTAATATCGTCTTTGGTAAGTCAACCTGTTGTAAATCTGTGGAATTTGGTGTCTCAGAGAGCTGTGGAAGCTGGGTCATTGAATAAATTTAAGACAGAAATAGACAGGAATAGACAGTTTCTTAAACGATAAGAGGATAAGGAGTTATGGGGAGTGGGCAGGGAGTCCATGATCAGATCAGCCATGATCGTATTAAATGGCGGAGCAGGTTCGAGGGGCCGTATGGCCTACTCCTGTTCCTATTTCTTATGTTCTTATGTAACCCTCTCGGAGACAGAGTGCTTTGTTGAAACCTTAACTGTAGCATCATTTAGGTTGGGCTGTTAAACCTTCAGCCCTGGAGTCTCTTGTGGGCCCCAAGCTGTGGTAATCCAGCTCTCGAACCTCAGTCCAATTTGGGCCTGTATACTTCTTTGTTGTTGGTTTGTCCTGTTTCAATTTCGTGGGCTTGGAGGTTTACAAAAGGGCTGGTATTTTGGCACTGCTTCCTCATTGGTGGATAAATCCTCAAACCAGAACACCAAAACCTATCATCACTGCCGACCTGAGATGTGCAAATTACTGGGAGCGTGGATTTCAATTGTATTTGTGGCTGTCATCGGCCCTCTGACTCTATGATACACGTCTGTGAGGCCTAGAAATTTAGGTTACCCCCTCTGAAGAGAAGATTGTTTAACAGCAAGCTTCACATTTAAAAAGAAAAATATCAACAGATCAGATTATCAAGCTTACACATGGCCTAACCAAGAGAATATAGAGGCACTGGAGAGGGTGTAGAGAAGAATTACAAGGATGATACCAGAAATGCGAGGGTATACATTTCAGGAAAGGATGAACAGGCTGGGTCTCTTTTCTCTTAAAAAAAGAAAGCTGAGGGGTGACCTAATAGAAGTCTTTAAAATTATGAAAGGTTTTGATAGAGTGAATACAGAGAGAATGTTTCCACTTGTGGGGAAGAGCATAACTTGAGGCCATTAATATAAGATAGTCACCAAGAAATCCATTAAGGAATTCAGAAGAAACTTCTTTACCCAAAGAGTGGTGAGAATATGGAACTTGCTACCACAGGGAGTGGTTGAAGCGAATGGTATAGATGCATTTAAGGGGAGGCTAGACAAGCATATGAGGGAGAAGGGATTGGAGGGTTATGCTGATAGATTTAGATGAGGAAAGACCGGAGGAGGCTCGAGTGGAGTATAAAAGCCGACATGGACTGGTTAGACCGAATGGCCTGTTTCTGTGCCGTATATCCTATGTACTCCTATGTACATGATATTATAGACAATTAAAAGGGTCATTGACCTGAAATGTTTGGATTTTTTTGTCGAATCTGAACCTGTACAAAAGGCAAGTTTAAAGGCTGATAGACTGTTGGGTAATATGTGACACAAAGAAACCTCGTTGTATTATCCAATCCCTGGCATTAAGGGGTGTTCGAAAACCTCATCCTTTAGCAGGGAGGGTCCAGCCACCACCGGTAGGATGACACCTACAGAAACAGTTCAATTCCTTTCATTGAACAGAGATATTCTACCGCGGTACAGCATCCTGTGACTTCACGGGGCTCTGACACAATTCCGAATACTGTTTGGTATCCAAGTGGCTCAGTGTTCTCACAAACAGGAGCGCCAATACGTTTCCTGTCCTGTAATGAATTGTAGATTGGATAGAATTGCTTTAACACATTTATGTTGATGTTTTCCTCTAGGCTTCTTTGTGGCCACTTCCAGTACTCAGCCGGTAAGAAAGATTTGACAACCTCTTGTACGTCTCGCTTCGAATATTGTACATTTAATTCAGTGGCCAGTTGGAGAGTTTACGGCAATCCCAAATGCACACGAGGCCCATGCTTGAGAGAAGGTCAGTCTGTGACCTGTCCTTTATTCCATAGCGCTCAAGTGATGGAAGTGGGTGGAGCTTCCCCTTTTATACCTGAAGGTCCAGGTTAGGAGTGTCTCCCACAAGTTCATCACCTCGTGGTCATTGTTCTCACTGTGTACAACTTAGGTCAGATTATACATGGGTTACAATGCTGGTTGAATACATGACATCATCTCCCCCCCAAAGTCTTATTGGGATCACAGGTTGAGTCCCTCTGGTGGTTTACGCTCCCTTGTAGAGCGCCTGAGTTGGGGCTCCGGTTGTTGGGCGCTGGCCTGAGTGTCTGCTGTTTCCGATGCCTCAGGCCTGTCCGGACTGCCCACAGTGACTGGGCTCTCCTCCCTTTGGTTCCTGTGTTCGGTCACCTGTGGTGGAGTAAACTCTACATCGTGTTCTTCCTCTGCTTCTTCTATGGGGTTGCTGAACCTCCTTTTTGTTTGATCCACATGTTTGCGGCAGATTTGCCCATTGGTAAGTTTAACTACCAGAATCCTATTTCCCTCTTTCGCAACCACAGTGCCTGCGAGCCATTTGGGCCCTGCAGCGTAGTTGAGGACAAAAACAGGGTCATTTACATCAATACATCGCGCCCTCACATTCCTGTCATGGTAGTCATATTGTGACTGGCGCCTGCTCTCAACAATTTCTTTCATGGTGGGGTGTATAAGGGATAACCGGGTTTTGAGCGTCCTTTTTAGCAGCTCTGCGGATGGAACCCCTGTGAGCGAGTGTGGTCGGGATCTGTTGGCCAACAGGAGGCATGATAAGCGGGATTCTAGGGAACCCCCTTGTATTCTGAGCATCCCCTGTTTGATTATCTGCACTGCTCGTTCTGCCTGGCCGCTTGAGGCCGGCTTGAACGGTGCCTTTCTAACATGGTTAATTCCATTGCCTGCCATGAAGTCCTGGAATTCAGTGCTTGTGAAGCATGGGCCATTGTCGCTGACCAAGATGTCCGGTAGACCGTGGGCGGCGAACATTGCCCGTAGACTTTCTACCGTGGCAGAGGATGTGCTTGAATTTAAAATGTCACACTCGATCCATTTGGAGTAGGCGTCAACTACAACCAAAAACATTTTCCCATGAAAGGACCTGCGTACTCCACATGGATGCGTGACCAAGGCTTGGCGGGCCATGGCCAGGGGCTAAGGGGGGCTTCCCTGGGCGCATTGCCCAGCTGGGCACACGTGTTGCACCTGCGAACACAAAGTTCCAGATCTGCATCTATCCCTGGCCACCAAACGTGTGACCTGGCAATTGCCTTCATCGTGACAATGCCGGGTGCTCCTTGTGGAGTTCTCTGATGAACACCTCTCTGCCCATCTGGGGCATGACTACGCGGTTTCCCGTAGGCAATTGGACTGAATCGAGAGTTCATCCCGGCGCCTGTGAAATGGTTTAAATTCCTCAGGGCATGCCATGTATGTGGCTGCCCAGTCCCCATTCAGGACACATTTCTTGACTAGAGACAATAGCGGGTCTCTATTTGTCCAGACTTTGATCTGACGGGCTGTCACGGGTGAGCCTTTGCTTCCGAAAGCTTCAACAGCCATGACCATCTCAGCAGCATGCTCGGTAGACCCCTCAGTGTTGGCTAGTGGGAGTCTGCTGAGTGCATCGGCTCAATTTTTGGTCCCCTTTTATATCTGAAGGTCCAGGTTAGGAGTGTCTCCCACAAGTTCACCACCTAGTGGTCAGTGTTCTCACAGTGTACAACTTAGGTCAGATTATACATGAGTTACAATGCTGGTTGAATACATGACACACTCCTGGCGAGGCTCGCTGTGGGAGGCACCCTAATGTCTGTTTGGGCTGCTGCAACCGTTTTATTCTTTTTGAGTGGCAAGAGCACATTCAAAGAAAAAGGCATGCTAAAATTTATGAGAAGAGCAGAGAAGAGCAAATCAAAATTTCTAGCAGACAACAATATGTCGTATGTAAAATACAGGGACAGCTGCAATATCTTGCCTGGTTCCAGACTGTCACAAAAGTCCCAATTTATGAAGAAAGGTTGAGTGGGTTGGGCCTATACTCATTGGAGTTTAGAAGAAACGTACAAGAATCTGAGGAGGGCTTGACAGGGTAGATGCAGAGAGGATGTTTCCCAATCATGGGGGAATCTAGAACTAGGGGGCATACTTTCAGAATAAGGGGTCGTGCATTTAGAACTGAGATGAGGAGGAATTTCTTCTCTCTGAAGGTCGTAAATCTGTGGAATTCTCTGCCCCAGAGAGCTGTGGAGGCTGGATCATTGGATATATTTAAGGTGGAGATAGACAGATCCTTGAATGATGAGAGGCAAGGGTTATGGGGAGTGGGCAGGGAAGTCGAGTTGAGGCCAGGATCAGATCAGCCATGATCTTATTGAATAGCGGAGCAGGCTCGAGGGGCCAAATGGCTTACTCCTGCTTCTATTTCTTTTTTATGTTCTTATTAGGACAGGTGACCAAAAGCTTGGCCAAAGAGGTAGATTTTAAGAAGCGTCTTAAAGGAGGAGAAGGAGATCGAGAGGGGGAGAGGTTTAGGGAGGGAATTTCGGAGCTTAGGGCCCAGGAGGCTGAAGGCATGGCCGTCAGAAGGCCTCAGATGTACCCAGGCATCTCCCTTTTGGGCCTCTGCCAAAAATGCGCTGGCGTGTGTACCCACCCTGTTCAAGTGAGGCTCATTGGGTGATTTGCTTGAGCAGACTTTGGGTGGAGGAGCATCAGGAGATTGAACATCGGCTCTGTATTACCTCAGGGGAAGAATAGCAGACAACAACTTTGTTCATTTGGAAAATTAAAATGTAGTTGCATTCCTCACATTCCTCACATAATTCCTCACATAATTCATGCCCTTTACGTCCCTGGACTTCGTAACATCAGGCAGGACCGATTATTTCTTGCTGCCATCAAAGTACTCTGCTGCCCAGTTAGACGCACAATAATACTGTGCTAGCTGCAAATCTCACTGAACTGGAAAATTTAGCCTTTAACACAGAATATCTTCTTGTTATTAAAAGAAAACTGGGTGAGGTAAGAATCTGGACTGGAGACGCCTCATTTTAGTACAGAAAAAAAGGTGAAAATCTGGAGCAGAATTCTCCTGCTTTGTTAAAGCGCACCCTTGTACATAACTCACTCCCACTACGCTCATTGTTATCTTGACACTGAATGGCTGCCATATCTCTGACACCTATATTTGGTTGTACCTTTTACCATGTGAAGTTAATGGCAGCCCCCAGGCAGAAACAGACACGTCTGCTCATTTTTTATTTATAGACTAGTTATTAAGTTCTAATTATTTTGGCACCTAGACACATCTCTGACATCACGGGGGACGGGGCAGATGTGGCTGAGCCCAATGTGGCAGGGGTTCCACCCCATGTGGAGGAGATCAAAAAGTTCCAGTGATGGGGGCGGGGGGGGGGGGAGGGTGGGGGTGGAGGGCTGGTAGGAGGAGAAGGCAGATCTTCCACCCACCCCTGATAAAGGGACAAAGCGAGAAAGTCTGAAGGGAGTTGATGAGCTTTCCCAGGAAGTTCTGCCCAGAAATGCAGCCTAATAGCCCCAATCAAATCCACCTCTGATCTTAGGCATTGATTCCATTACGGGCCAACCAAATACCCCAACATGTCAAAGGAAAAGGATAGCTGAGGGGACCTTGCCGAGAAGGGTCAATAGCTCCTTTGCGACAGAAAGAGTTGCACAGTTCTTATTCTGATAGGCCCTCCCCTAGACCTCCTCTGCTGCATTGGAGCAGCATGGTGTGTTCTGACGTAATGGACTTTCGCCAGTTCATGCGCTCTTACAGGCACAATATAGTCACCTTGAATATGCTAATGATGATGGTCCAATTGGGATGGGCTTGGTGTCCCTCAGAAAACTGAAGATTCAGGCCTTATTTTGTGCTATTTCCACCATTGGAATTTCCAAATATAATCCAGAATAAATGTCCATCTCATCCAGCCATCATCATCATCATAGGCAGTCTCTCGAAATCGAGGAAGACTTGCTTCCACTCCAAACGTGAGTTCCAGGTGGGACAGACAGTGGCTGAAGGAAAGGGTGGGTGGGGAGTCTGGTTTGCCGCACGCTCCTGCCGCTGCCTGCGCTTGTTTTCTGCATGCTCTCGGCGACGAGACGCGAGGTGCTCAGCGCCCTCCCGGGTGCTCTTCCTCCACTTAGGGTGGTCTTGGGCCAGGGATTCCCAGGTGTCGGTGGGGATGTTGCACTTTATCAAGGAGGCTTTTGAGGGTGCCCTTGAAACGTTTCCTCTGCCCACCTGGGGGATTGCCTGCCGTGTAGGAGTTCAGAGTAGAGTGCTTGCTTTGGGAGTCTTGTATCGGGCTTGCGGACAATGTGGCCCGTCCAACGGAACTGGTCGAGTGTGGTCAGTGCTTCGATGCTGGGAATGTTGGCTTCCTCTTCCAGTTATTACACAGTGTCGGCAGTTATCCAGTTTTCCACCACAGTTTTCACGTAGCATTCACTTGGCGAATAGATCTGGGCTTAGTGCTTCTCCATGGCCCCCTTGGGTCTATTCAGACACTTGCATAGGAAACTGCTAGCCTAAGCCCTGGTCAAACACCAGACCTGACCCTTAAACACAGCGAGTTGTTATGATCTGGAATGCACTGCCTGTAAGGGTAATGGAAGCAGATCAATGATAAGTTTCAAAAGGGAATTGGATAGAAAAGCAGACATTTTCAGGGATTATGGGGAAAAAGCAGGGGAGTGGGACTAATTGGACAGCTCTTTCAAAGAGTCGGCACAGGCACGATGGGCTGAATGGCCTCCTTCTGTGCTGTAAGATTCTATTTTATGCCATGCTGTCACTGTCTTTAAAACCTTTATTCATAAACAAATACACTTCCTGTCACATTATATACCTAATCTACCCTCTCTGCTCGCAGGAAAATGATTAGTCGGCAATACTTCGTCACACTGTCAACATGGGAATTGCTCTATCAACTAAATCCTACTAACAATACATCCCTATTGTGTTTCCACAGCCAGACATGGTTCCAACATTACATCCAACTACATCACCTCGCTGTCCAAAAATAATCTAAATCCAGGACGGTATGTAAATAATTGCTGTGGTGTACACTGTAATTTATCCTGTTTTCATACGTTCTAGCACTTACCAGCCTTAATCGATTTCACCATCAGTATTTCTATCCTAGTTATTCTTTTATATTAGTCGTTATATTTTAAAAGGCAAGTTTGACAGCCACTGCTATAAAGCACACCCTTACCAAAGGGAAGATATATTTGCCAACGAGAGAGTGCAACGAAGGTTCATCAGAGTGATTCCTGGGATGGGGGAATTGTCCTATGAGGAGACATTGAGTAGACTAGGCCTATATTCTCTAGAGTTTAGATGAATGAGAGGTGATCTCATTGAAACGTACAACATTCTTATGGGGCTTGACAGGGTAGATGCAGGGAGGATGTTTCCCCTGGCTGCGGAGTCTAGAACTAAGGGTTACAGTCTGAGAATAAGGAGTCGGCCATTTAGGACTGAGATGAGAAATTTCTTCACTCAGCGGGTGGTGAATCTTTGGAATTCTCTACCCCAGAGGGCTGTGGAGGCTCAGTCGTTGAGTATATTCAAAACAGAGATCGTTGGTTTTTGGATATTAAGGGAATCAAGGGATATGGGGATAGTGCAGGAAAGTGGAGTTGAGGTAGATGATCAGCCGTGATCTCATTGAATGGCGGAGTAGGCTCGAGGGGCCGAATAGCCTACTCCTGCTCCTAGTTCTTATGTTCTTGTGTTCTAAACTTCACGATGGTGACTCTTCTGCACTCTGCTCCTTACACCCTCCCACTGTAGC
Source organism: Pristiophorus japonicus (assembly GCF_044704955.1). Classification (NCBI taxonomy): domain Eukaryota; kingdom Metazoa; phylum Chordata; class Chondrichthyes; family Pristiophoridae; genus Pristiophorus; species Pristiophorus japonicus. The sequence continues at coordinate 167,179,264 of NC_091991.1, read as the reverse complement.
TTGCTAAAGACGTATTTACATTCAGTAAAACTAGACACTGCTGGGTGCCTTCGAGTCAACAAATGTCAGACTCTCTGACTTTCTCAATTAGTCACGAAATGTGTGACAACATCATTCAATTAGTGCCTGTCATCTGGTCTGAACTGGCGATTCAGTATAGAGTGGTTCACACTCTGTTGGGGGCATGCAGTGTCCACTCCACTGTCCATTGTCCACTTGGCAATGAAGGGCACCAAGGTTTCTTACTTGGGTCGACACTGCTCAGCCCATGAGACATTCGTTGATGAATTTATGATTTATTATTTTAAATGCTGTAATTGCAACATGGAGAACAACACCCCAGCCCAAAGCCCCAGGACTTCAAACGGGTAGAGCAGGATTAGTGAGAAGGCAGCAACAGCTAAAAGCATGAGTAAATTCACATTGTTTAACCAAATATCGCAAATTTGCTCCAACATTTCCACCCCGGGACTGCATGATTTGAAAGAGAATTTTTATAGAAGAATTGAGAAGTACATGCCACCAAGTGCCCTAAGCAACCCGCTTAGGGCACTAGTCCATTTGCCGTGGTAAGTTGGAGAATATCTCTCTCCCTTACCTGTCTCTATTGCCTTCGGTGTCAGCCTTGGCTGAGTGGGCAGCACTCTCACCTCTGAATTAGAAGGCTGTAGGTCCAAGCCCCACTCCAAAGACCTGAGCACATATTGTAGGCCAACACGCCATCAGCAGGCCGGGGCCATTAGAGGGAGCAGCGTGCGGCAGCGTACCACTGCAGGAGGGCGACAGCTGATTGCAGTGAGGGTAGGTACAGCAGGAGTTCATAGAGGGATGTGATCGGGGCCCAGGAGAGGCGAGAGTTCTGGGCCCAGAAGAGGCGAGGGCCCAGGGGCAGCACGGGCCAGCCCACACTGCCATATGTGTGCGCACTAGGTCAGTGCAGCAGAGCTAGTCTCCAGTCGTCTTGGTTAATCCTTGCCACTGAATCAAGACCTAGCTCTGTCAAGACCGTGTGGTGGCTGGGGTGCAACGGCCAACACACGTTAAAAAAATCCACGCACAGGCATCTTTCACCCTTCAACATGTAGTTTGGGATCCGGAATATTAGGCCCTTCATTGAACCTGTAGTTCATCCCTTTTCGGTGTGTAAGCAAGTCATCCTCATTTCGAGGGACTGCCTATGAAGATGATGCAATACTGAGGGAGAGCTGCCTTTCCGATGTGCCATCTTTCAGATGAGACATTAAGCCGAGGTCCCATCAGCCCTCTCAGGTGGATGTAAGAGATCACATGGCACTATTCGAAGAAAAGCATGGGAGTTCTCCTGCTGTTCTGGCCAATAGGAACATGAATGGGCCGGCCAGCCAGCCCCTCAAACCTGCTAAACCATTCAATTAGTTCATGGATGACCTGCCTTTACCTTTGCTTCATATCCGTTGGTGTCCTTACCGACAAAAATCTATCTACCTCAGTCCAGAAAGCTCCAATTGTCACGACATCCACAGCCTTTTGGGGAAAGAGTTTCAGATTTTGCTCCTGTCTCTAATTCTAAGATTATAATATTTATCCCTCAACCAAACATCACTAAAAAAAAATTATTTGGTGATTATGTCATTGCTGCTTGTGGCGCTACGCTGTGTACAAATAGGCTGCTGCGTTTCCCTTCATTACAACGGTGATTACAGTTCCAAAAATACTTTTGTTAGGCAAGGGAATTAAGGATTATGGAACAAAGTCGGGTAGATGGAGTTAAGATACCGATGATCTAAATGAATGGCGGAACAGGCCCGAAGGGCAGAATGACCATCTTCTCTTTCTATGTTTCTACTGTCCTGTTGGCTGTAAAGCATTGGGACTTCCTGAGGTGGTGAAAGGCGCTATATAAATGTAATGTTCTTTCTTCTTTGCTTGCTGTTTCTCTGTCTCTGCTCTTCAGCTTCTGTTTCTCTCTTTCTCTTCTCTCTCCTTAACTTCTTCTTGCTTCCCTCTCTGTCTAGGTATTCGTCTTTCCTTTCAGATGGGAGATGGTGGGTCATGTGCTGCGGTGTGAGAGGGAAAAGATTCACCAAGACTGCATTTGACATTGGAGTTAACATAAGGACATAAGAAATAGGCGCAGTTGTAGGCTATGCGGCCCCTCGAGCCTGCTCCGCCATTCGATAAGATCATGGCTGATCCGATCATGGACTCAGCTCCACTTCCCCGCCCACTCCCCATAATCCCTTATCCCCTTATCATTTAACAAACTGTCTATTTCTGTCTTAAATTTATTCAATGTCCCAGCTTCCACAGCTCTCTGAGGCAGCGAATTCCACAGATTTACAACCCTCTGAGAAAAGAAATTCCTCCACATCTCAGTTTTAAATGGGCGGCCCCTTATTCTAAGATCATGCCCTCTAGTTCTAGTCTCCCCTATCAGTGGAAACATCTTCTCTGCATCCACCTTGTCAAACCCCCCATAACACAGTGGTGTTCCGCAGGGGTCAGTACCAGAACCACTGATTTTCTTGTTATATGTTAATGACAAATGCAATTTATGAAAAAAATAACCCCCTCATAACAAACCCCCTCATAACCTTATACGTTTCGATAAGATCACCTCTCATTGTTCTGAATTCCAATGAGTAGAGGCCCAACCTACTCAACCTTTCCTCATAAGTCAACCCCCTCATCTCTGGCATCAACCTAGTGAACCTTCTCTGAACTGCCTCCAAAGCAAGTATATGCTTTCTTAAATATGGAAACCAAAACTGCACGCAGTATTCCAGGTATGGCTTCACCAATACCTTGTATAGCTGTAGCAAGACTTCCCTGCTTTTATACTCAATCCCCTTTGCAATAAAGGCCAAGATTCCATTGGCCGTCCTGATCACTTGCTGTACTTGCATACTATCCTTTTGTGTTTCATGCACAAGTACCCCCAGGTCCCGCTGTACTGCAATCTTTCTCCATTTATATAATAACTTGCCCTTTGATTTCTTTTCTGCCAAAGTCACACTTTCTAACAGTATACTCCATCTGCCAAATTTTTGCCCACTCACTTAGCCTGTCTATGTGTTGTGTATATAATCCAGAATGAAAATGGAGGGTGGTTTGATGAGCAGAATCCGTGCATAAAAGCTTGAAACCTGCAGGGCATATTCGAACATAGTTGTCATCGAGTTTTTGTCCAACAAATATATAACATGGAAGGGATGGAGGAGGCCCTGGAGCTGGTAGCCAAGAACACTGGTGGCAGAGGGCTCCCAGTGGTCACGGAGCGGGCACTGCACCCCAAGGTGCTGCATCCCCATTGCCAACCACACATGAGAGCCAGCAGCAACATCTTGCTTCTGGCTCGGAACACGTTCCCACCTCGGGACCATCCTCTCCTGTATCCTTCCAAGCAGCATTTCGGCCATCGCTGTCCCACAGCCCCCCCCCCCCCCACCCCCAGCCGGCAATGAAGCATCGCCTGAGGAGCTCCTCGGCCAGGCGGCTTGGAGTCAGGAGGGGAAGGGGAAGGGGTAGAGATGGGGAGGAGAAGCGGGAGGGTGGGCGGGGAAGGGTTGGTTTTTACAAAATACTTATGATTTCAGATAAATGTTCAGTTTAAATGTTCTTTATTTAACAAAACCTTGTTGCGCATTGGCTCAGATAGCTGCACCGTTACACGCTGGTGATTCCTTAACAACAAAGGGTATAATTACATTTAACTTCAATTAATTTAAACTTTAACTGTCACCAAGATGATGCCCACCATTGATGTATGACCTGCACACCCAGCAGTGTGTCAGCTTTGTAAATACCACCAACGTTCTTTCAGGCAAAGCGCTCATTGATAAGCTCCTGATGTAAGGCTCTTGCAGCTATCTTGCCACCACAGGCTCTTTCATGCAGTCTACAGGGGGGCGGGGCATGGCTTCAGCATCAGCCTGATTGTCTGGGCTGATGTCAGCGTCCGCCTCATCATCCTCCTCTTCCTCTCTCTGGTGAGGTGGACTGTCAGATTCTTCAGGCAATTCTTGTTCCCTCCTGGTAGCCAAGTTGTGCAGCATGGAGCACACCACCATGAATTGAGCTACCTGCTCAGGGTGGTTTTGGAGCACACCTTCTGAGCGGTCCAGCCATCTAAAGTGCTGCTTAAGCACTCCAATGGTTTTCTCCACGATATTGCGAGTGGCTCTGTGGCTCTCGTTGTATCGTCTCTCGGCTTCGGTGTGGGCGTCACGCAGGGGGGGTCATCAGCCAGGTGGCGAGGTCATATCCTTTATCATCAAGCATCCAGAATTGACCTTGTGGCTGATTGTTAAACAAGTCAGATACAGTGCTCTCACGCAGGATGTGAGCATCATGGATGCTGCCCGAAATTTAGCATTCACTGCCATAATAATTTGCTGGTGGTTGACAACGAGTTGCACATTCAGGGAGTGGAATCCCTTGCGGTTCCTGAAAACCTCTGCATCCTGAAAAGGTGCCCGCATCGCAATGTGCGTACAGTCTATTGCTCCCTGCACCTTGGGGAAGTTTGTAATTCTGGAGAATCCTAGAGCCCTCTCAGTCTGTGCCTCCCTGGTCACAGGGAAGCTGATCAAGTCCCTCCTGCGTGCGTACAGGGCTTCAGTGACCGGTCTAATGCAGCAATGTGTAGCATGCTGAGAAAGTCTGCAAATGTCGTCAGCTGAGGCCTGAAAAGAACCCGAGGCGTAGAACGACAGTGCCATGGTGACTTTGATCTCAATGGACAGTGCAGTACTGAAGGTGCTGGCAGGCTGCAGATCTCCCCTTATGAGCTGGCATATGTCCAAATCTAGACTCCCGATAAACGACTCAGACACCTTCAGCTCTGGCAGAAGGTTCTTTAATTTACTTGCTAGCAAGGGAAAGGTCACACTCAGTCAATGGCTAAGTGAACACCTTCCTAATGGTACAATTTCCCGAGATAGTTATACAGTAAAACCCAAGTTATGGCCTCTCCTGTGTATTGGCTCTGTCTCGCAGTCAGTGAATACAGATAAAGAGTTAATTACTACATCCTTGTCCTGACATGGTTTCCAGATATTTCCTTTTGTCAGGGTTATTAGTTGGCCAGCCGGCCATTACTCGATGAGAGTGTGGTAATGAGCTATTACTTGCCTTGCATTGTGTCAGGATGGTCCAGTTTCCTGGTCAGTTATCTTTTTGCATCAAATGGATGAGGTCTCTACAAGAGATAATGGCTGGTGGTTTGAGTACTTCGAAAAGGGTGGGGTGGAGTGGAACTGGTGTCGCATAGACAATAGGAGAGCACCATGAGTGGTACTTGTCTCAGCAGAACTTGTCTCCTATCTGTCTGGTGGCTATCAGCCATTTTAAGCCAGGTTTAGCTGTTTATGCAAGCCGACTGCTTGTTGCAGAAATTTCTGGAAGGACCAGGACTCCATTTTGTTTTATATTAAAAAGGGCACAAAAATACCGTGTGGTACAGCTTGGATAAAAATACATTTCCACATTCCCCCATTTTGTCCTTCACAAGGAGAACTTAATCCATTCTGATCTTGTACAGTCTCTCTATTTCCATTTCCACCCAAGAGCCTTCAGTAGTTGTTGCTACCATAACTCTAGCCGTGGTCTCGGGAGGTAACATGGTTTTTCCCAGCCTGGCACAGCAACACTTAACCAAGACAAATAATAGATACAGGGCGAAGACTATCAGCAGGAATATGATCAAACCCTGTACCACAGATCTCCCTAGGGATCCCAACCATCCTGATGCCCAACCCCACAAAGTGATATCGTCCTGGCCAACTGTCTGTTTATACTCTATTACCTTTTTCCTGATGTATTCAGCTAGACTGCCAATTTCTTCTGATTTATCTGGGATATACGTACAGCATTCTTCACCTATTAATGCGCATGTCCCTCCCTCCTTGGCTAGGAGATAATCTAAGGCCATACGATTTTGGAGAGCCACTGTTCGAATAGCTACCATTTCATCATTTACCCCTTCAAAGGCTTGGGAAGTTGCATTGGCTACTGATTCGACTAAGTTAGCCAGTTCCCGTAACTGCCATTTGGTCGATGCGATTCCATAGGGTGGCACCATTACCTTGAATATTCCATTTAGCCATGTCAAATCCCGTTTAAATCTATGAGTCTTTATTGATCTGATAAAGGGTACCACATATCCTAAGTAACAGGACCTTGTCCAGTTGGCTGGTAACCATGGGTAGGCTTTATGGCCACAAATAAAGTAGGTGCAATTATAGGACGTCAGCTCCTGGTCCTTTCGCGCCATCCATACTTGAGTGGTCTCACCTTCCCACCCTTCACCTGGGGCTTTGTTATGGGCCATTGTCCAGCCAACAGTTGCTATCTTTCTCCCATCAGTGGGATTAGTTGTGGCTTGCCATTAGTCATTTGGGAACACTTGCTGCGTCCCATTTCTGGTCCTCTAGTCTCATTACTCACTAGGCATATTATACCTTCAGGATTTCCTATTCCGGGAGTAAAACCTAGGAAGGGTGGCTGATGGTTATTATTATAATTTGGCTGGTACCATCCCTGGAAGGTTGTAAGTTTATACACCGCTGACCTCCATTCTGTTAGATCCTTTGTTTCTGACACCTTGGTTACGTTTGTCCTATTTTGCACTATCAATCATTCTACCATTTCTGATTCGTTAAAGAGGACAGATCTTAGGGGAATACCCCCTTCAGAGTGGACAGGTACATGGGAACATATCCAACAACTCGACAAGTTTCTTTCTTGAGCATACTTATGACTCAGTGCCATAAATACGTTTACTTGCAGTTCCCTTCGGTGGCGTGTCTGTACCCCTGGTATAATCAATAATGCAAAGTAAAACCCTGTCAAGCCCAGCACCATCAGCCCCCATAGTCCGTACTGTTCCTTATTCAGTCTTCCTTTTTCTGTTCCTCTGGTTCCTTCTTCCCTTCCTCCTGGTCGGGTGCCCGTTTGCAATGGGATGCATGGATCCATGTTGGTCTTTCCTTTACCTTAATTGCAGTATTAGTCGTCAGCAAGACCTGGTATGGTCCTTCAAACCTTGGCTGTAGACTGCTTTTTCTTTTAAAGATTTTGATGTAAACGAATTCCCCGGGCTCCAGGTTATGACACTTCCCTTCCGCTGGCTTGACTTGAGCTTCCTTTACCTGTGAATGAAAGCTGGAAATACATTTGGTTAGTGCAATACAATAATTCAACATATTTTCCTCCATTTTGTGGATGTCCATTTGTTTTGCAGTAAATGGCGCTGTAAAAGGTAGTCGTTGGGGACGTCCCATAACTATCTCATGCGGTGACAGGCCTGTTGTTCTGTTGGTTGTAGATCGCATTACCATCAAAGCTAAGGGCAGCAGTTCTGTCCATTTCAGTCCAGTGTCATTGCATAATTTTGCCAGCTTATTTTTAAGCGTTCCATTATATCTTTCAACAAGTCCAGCTGATTGTGGATGATAACTGCAATGAAAATGTTGATTAATCTGTAAAGCTTTACACATTTCTCTTATAACAGTTCCCGTGAAATGTGACCCGCTAGCAGGGATTTCGAAGCGCGGTACGATTTCTTTTAACAAACATTTAGCAACAGTAGTGGCATCGTCCTTTTTACATGGAAAGGCTTCAATCCATCTAGAGAATACATCTACAATAACTAATACATACTTGAATCCCATACACATAGGTAATTCAATAAAATCCATTTGTAAGTGTACAAAAGGCCCCACTGGATTTGGGTGGGAGGCAGATTCTACTTTTTCCGTCTTACCCGGATTCATTGTCTGACAGGTAACACAATTTTCACAGATTTGTTTTGCAATTGATGAAATACCTGGTGCATACCAAGTTGCCAAAATATAATCTGCCAATCCCCCTTTGCCTGCATGTGTGAATGTATGAACACATCGGGCTATCCATGGAAGTAAGGATCTGGGCGCCACCACACGGCCGTCGTGGTGAACCCATATTCCTTCTGGATTTTTATAACATTGATCCTTCGTCCAGGTCACCACCTCCTCCGTACTGGCCTGTGTCTGAAAGGCCAGCACGTCATTAATAGTGGGTGGCGGGTCTGAGCAATTATTTTTCCTTCGTGGGAACAATGACACCTGCATCCCCCCTTTTGACAGAGCTGCTGACTTAGCCACATTATCAGCTCTGGCATTCCCAAGTGCCACCTCATTCGACTGGCCTGTATGTGCTTGGGCATTTCATAATGACAAGTTTCAAGGGGCATTGAATGGCTCGCAGGAGATTTTCCACTTGTTCTGCATTTTTGATAGTGGTTCCTGAAGAAGTCAGGTACCCGCGAATCTTCCAAATTTGTCCATAGTCATGTGATACCCCAAAAGCATACCTGGAGTCAGTGTAGATACTAACTATTTGTCCTTTAGCCAGAATACAAGCTCGAGTTAACGCAAACAATTCGGCTTGTTGGGCTGAAAAGGAGTCTGGAAGAGATGCTGTTTCGACAACATTAAACTAGGTTACAATTGCATAAGCCGCTCTAGGTTGGCCCATTTCATAGGGCTGATCCGTCAACATAGTACACTAGATCAGGGTTACACATTGGTGCATCTGTTAAATTGATACGTGGTTTCGTCACTAATTCGGTTACCATTTCACATGAATGGGGTTTGCCGTCTTCTTCCGTGGGGAATAGAGTGGCTGGATTTAAGGTAGTACATCTTTTGACGATAAGGTTTGGATTTGATAACAGTTCAACTTCATATTTAGTGGTTCTTGCGGAGGTTAGGTGTTGGGTGGCACATTTAGTAAGTAAACTCTCGACAGAGTGTGGGATGTATAGAATGGTCTGATGGTTTCGAGTTATTGTCTGAGCCTGTTGTATAGCTTAATAAGCTGCTGCCAATGAAGGAAGACATCCTGGTAGTCCGCGTGCCACTGGGTCTAGTTGGGTACTGAAATACGCTACCGGTCGCTGCCTGTCCCCATGTAACTGAGTCAAAACAGATTATGCAAAACCCAACTTGTGATGAACAAATAAGTTAAATGGTTTAGTGTAATCTGGTAATCCCAAGGCTGGTGCTGAAGTGAGGGACTGTTTAAGATTCTGGAAAGCATTCCGGGACACTTCATTCCAAATCAACTTTTCTGGTAGTGCGGGCATGGACATGTCTAACAGTGGTCTAACGATCTCGGAATAACTCATAACCCATTACTGGCAGTATTCTGACATGCCGAGGGGGCGTTTCATTTCTCTCTTGGCTACTGGTAGTGGGGCAGAGCAGATTGCTTTTACTCGGTCTTGTGTCAATTGTCTCGTATCTCTGACCAATTCGTGTCCTAGATACTAAACCTTTTCTGAGACAAATTGTAACTTTGCCTTTGACACTTTGTGTCCTTTCGAGGCCAGGGCTTTTAATAACACAAGAGTCCGTTTCGCAGGCCAATTTGGAGGGTGAAGCGAGCAATAAGTCATCAACATACTGCACAAGTGTAGAACCTGCTGGTAAAATTACATCTTCCAGATCCCTCTTTAGGCATTGTGAGAATATAGTAGGGCTTTCGGTAAATCCCTGCGGGAGTCTTGTCCATGTATATTGGCGTCCTTTATATGTGAAGGCAAACAGGAATTGAGACTCTGGGTGAATGGGTATTGAGAAAAATGCTGAACACAGATCAATCACTATGTAATACGTTGAGGTTGCCGGAATACTGGCAAGTATAATTGCCGGGTTGGGTACCACTGGATAAGTTGGGAATACAGAATGATTCACGGCTCGTAGGTCTTGGACAAATCTCCATTTGTCATTATTGAGCTTCTGCACCGGAAAGATCGGTGTATTACACGGACTTCTAGTTGGAACGATTATTCCCTGGGCCAGCAGAGACGTAATGACTGGCTCGATAATGGGCCAGCAGAGACGTAATGACTGTTCTGCGGCTGGAGACAAGGGGTATTGGGGCTTCTTGGGGAGTGGGGCAGTTGAATTGATCGCTACCTTATATGGTTGTGCGGTGAGCATCTTTCCTACTTTATTAGCATGTGTAGACCATAGTTGCTCTGGAACCTTAGCAAGAAGTTCTGCTGTGCTTTGTTGTAATGGGAAACTAGTGACTGAAAGCATCCTTTCTTCTAAGACAGCATTGAAATATATTTTCCCATTCAACTTGACAGAATAGCCCCCCTCCCTTTCATGTTGGCCCAAAGTTCCATTAAGTGTGTGCCATTCCTCTTGTACTGGGGATCCTTGCATTCTTTTAACCATTTGTCCTAAATCCTGGGGTTTATGTGTGCCTGCAACCGCAAGGGTGCAGTGTGGAATGCTCCCTTTAACCCTAAACAAGCTCTGACTGTGGGAGGATAATTCAACCCTTGCCGCTATCCCTTCAGGTCCGCTAAAAATTTGTTCAATCATCAATTGATGTTTCTGGTGCAGGAATGGTTGATAAAAGATTTGTGCTGTAGCGTCTGATCCCGTGTTGTCACAATATGCTGTGCAGTGTAATGTTTTGTGCCAATTTGCCAAGGTTTGAGATTTGAGGTAGACTATGATTAACCTTGTCACACACCAATATGAACCAACCAAATAGGATAGGGTTTTGCTTAGTGTGGGGTCCAAATTTTTCCAGTCATACAATATGGGAGTTGTGGGTTGAAGTAGTGGATATGCGCCACATTTATCTATGGGGACTCGAACCTCCAGACCAGCTGGGGAACAGAGGATCGCGGCACTCATTTTACATAACAGGTCACGTCCACACAGGTTCACTGGAACCTCCTTAGACAGTAGGAATGAATGACTATCTTCGTAATCTTCTAATTGTACATCGATAGGGTCTGAGAAAAACATTTGCTGCGCGTTCTAGATAGTCCAATCACTGAGGTTTGGTTAGTGGAAGTGGGAATTCCCTTCGTATCCTCCTTTGAAAGGACCGAATAGGTGGCGCCAGTATCCACCAGGAATGGGATATCTTTTCCTTGTATTCGTATTTTTACTTCAGATTCTCCTATGGCATTTAATGAAACGACGGGTAGCTGTTTGTTCGCAGCACTTGGGTCTGGGATTGGGCGTCATTGATCATTATACGGGCAATTTGGTGGTTGGCCGAATTGCTTTTGATTCTGTGGTCCAAATGGATTTTGACCAGAGAAATTAGTCTGAGGTCTAGCATGTACCTGGACTTGGGTCGCATACAGGTTGGGTCCTGGAGGGGGAGGGGGTGCTCTATTACCTGCCTGTTGAGTCCAATCATAATTTGGTTGTTGCTGCTTTGACAGGCAATTTCTAGCCCAGTGTCCAGTCTGACCACAATTGTAACGGGTATCATATTGTTCCCGCCCTGCACCTCCTCTCCCTCTTCCCCTGAAATTTCCTCCTCTGCCTCGCCCTCTTCCTCTACCCTGGGGGTGTCACTGGGGCGGGTGTTGTTGGAGCTACTTGTTCCACAAACACGGTGACCTTGCTTTTAGATTCTCTATTTCGCTCTTGTATGTCCTTTAACATAGATACAACCTTGGATAGCGATTCCTGTTGCCATCCGAGACAAACTAGTTTGAAGGGATCTCTGAGTTCGGGTCGTAGCCCATTTACCACGGCGCTGATCATGGGAGATTCTACCTCCTCTATTTTCATGCCTGAACATTGGTTCATGATCTCTCGCACGTTTGCTATATAATCCTCAACATCCTCATCCTTTCTTTGTGTAGTTTCCATAATTTTGGACCAATTCGTTTTCCTTGGGAACACCTGGTGTAAGGCTTCCCAACATCTTTCCCAGAACCCCTGTCCTGGCTTCGTGCTGGGATCTGCATTGGGAGCCTCTCGATGGGTTTTAAAATTTGTGAATTTTATCTCAAGTTCGGCAAATTTAGTGTCCTTTAACCATGCTTTCAGTAAGATTTGACCATCTAATATACTGGGTTCGTGGCACAAGATGATCACTTTTAACTGGTCTATGGCCTTTTCAATACTGGTTTTGGGGTCTGCCAATCCTTCCACAATTATTCTAAACTCATTTGGTGACCATGGTCGATAAATAGGGACCGGAGCCCCCCCAGAGAGTGGACTGGGGAAAAGTCTTACTGGGAATGCGGATGATGATGGCTCCAGGGCACTGGGCCCTTGTCCACGGGTAAGACTTTGTGTGCCACCTGCTGGGCCGACATGGTATTGATTCCCTTGTGACGGATCTACTTCTCCTGCAGCCGCACCTGCATTGTTGGGAGCGGGTATTACCCCGTTTCCCTGTGCTCCGGCCCAAGGATCGTCTCTTCCTAATTGGCCTGGAGCACTCCCCGGGGGTGGAACATACGGCGGTGGTCGATGGCTGTAGGGAGTCCAATCCTCGTCCCATTCCTCATCCTCATCTTTTTCCCGACCCTTAGGGGCACTTGGTGAGTGTGCCTTTGTCTCTTTAGCAACCATAACAGATGGATGTTTGCTATGTTGAGGGCGATTTATCTGTTCTACTCGTTCATCCACCTGCTTTCTCCCTTTCTTCCTCTTGCTGACCCTTAGGCTCTTCTCGTGTCGTTCCTCAGCTTCCCTTTTCCAATCTCCAAATGCCGACCAATTCACTTTCTTTTTACCTCTTCTACCTGGGTCTCTGTCTATAAGGCATTCTTCTAGACATGTTATTCTCTCTAAATTGAATGAACCATCGGGTGGAAATGGCCTGTTTTCACCCTTAGTCCACTTTACCCATTCTCTTAGGTGGTCAATTGAAGACTGACCACAATTCTGGAGCATGAAATGGGCTGGGGTCCCTTTTGGTGATGGTTTACTTGCTCCAGCACCCATTCTGGATGATTAAGATTTTCCACAGTTTCTGATCTCACAATCCTTTCGGCCAACCGAGTTCTCTACGCCCACTTCTCCTGGCCGTTACATGGCCTGAAAAGGCTCTTAATTCGGGCTTAGTCTGGGTGTGTGAGAGATGTTGGCACGAACCAACCGTAGTTGATCAATCAGTTACTGTTTCTTTTCTTAATCAATCCTTGTTTTTCCAAATCACAATTTTCCCTAGTGACTCTTCCCGTTTCTCTAATGGCAATGTCGCACAAAGGTATTGCACACAACAGTATAACAAGGACAACTAGGACAAACAATATTCACGCAAGTATACAAATCATAGCCTTAAACTCTATCTAAACAAATAATCAATTATCAGCCTGCAGTATAATGTGGATAAATGTGAGGTTATCCACTTTGGGGGCAAAACCACGAAGGCAGAATATTATCTGAATGGTGGCAGATTAGGAAAAGGGGAGTTGCAATGAGACCTGGGTGTCATGGTACATCAGTCATTGAAAGTTGGCATGCAGGTACAGCAGGCGGTGAAGAAGGCAAATGGTATATTGGTCTTCATAGCTAGGGGATTTGAGTATAGGAGCAGAGAGGTCTTACTGCAGTTGTACAGGGCCTTGGTGAGGCCTCACCTGGAATATTGTATTCAGTTCTGGTCTCCTAATGTGAGGAAGGACGTTCTTGCTATAGAGGGAGTGCAGCAAAGGTTCACCAGACTGATTCCCAGGATGGCAGGACTGACATATGAGGAGAGACTGGATCGACTGTGCCTGTATTCACTGGAATTTAGAAGGATGAGAGGGGATCTCATAGAAACATATAAAATTCTGACGGGATTGGACATGCAGGAAGAATGTTCCCGATGTTGGGGAAGTCCAGAACCAAGGGACACCGTCGAAGGATAAGGGGTAAGCCATTTAGGACTGAGGTGAGGAGAAACTTCTTCACTCAGAGAGTTGTTAACCTGTGGAATTCCCTACCGCAGAGAGTCGTTGATGCCAGTTCATTGGATATATTCAAGAGGGAGTTAGATATGGCCCTTACGGCTTAAGGGATTAAGGGGTATGAAGAGAAAGCAGGAAAGGGGTACTGAGGTGAATGATCAGCCATGATCTTATTGAATGGTGGTGCAGGCTCGAAGGTTTCTATGAACTCCAATGCATATAGGCCCAAGCTATCTTCATAAGTCAACCCCCTTATCTCTGGAATCAACCTAGTGAACCTTCTCTGAACAGCATCCAATGCAAGTATATCCTTCCGTAAATACGGAGACCAAAACTGTACGCAGTACGCCAGGTGTGGCCTCACCAATACCCTGTACAGTTGTAGCAGGACTTCTCTGCTTTTATACTCCAGCCCCCTTGCAATAAAGGCCAACATTCCATTTGCCTTCCTGATTACTTGCTGTACCAGCATTCTCACTTTTTGTGTTTCATGCACAAGGACCTCTTGGTAATCGAACCTTCAGCCATCGGAAGGAGTTTCTCTTTATTTGCTCTATCTAAACCCTTCATGTTTTTGAACACCTTGATGGAATCTCCTCTTGGCCTTTGCGGCCCTAAGGAGAGCAACCCCAGCTTCTCCAGTCTATCCGCGTAACTGTAATCCTTAATCCCTGGAACCACTCCAGCAAATCTCCTCTGCACCCTCGCTAAAGCCTTCACACTCCTCCCAAAGTGTGGTCGCCACAACTGCTTGGCGGTGGTTGAGAAAGACCCGGTGAGAAATATAAATACAATTTATAAAATAAATTCCTCCATGTGTGAGCTAACTAGTCTGTGCCTTCCACAGCAACATGGTTGAGATCAGCTTGGCGAAATTAGTGGTTGAGTCGGCATGACAGCTTGCGTGTGCCCTCCAACGTGCTGCATCAACCTAAGGCTGCCTGGTGCCTCAGACCTATTGTTGAAAGTGGAGATATTAAGTTCACATTATATTTCCCAGTAAAGTTCTTATTTTGAATTTATTGCAGGGCGATTTATAATCCAAGGTTGTACGAAAAGAAATAGCTTTATAGTAAAGAGGATTCAGTAGTTCAGTCTCTGCTAACAGAACTCCAGCCCCGACATCCCATGGGGAATTCTACCAGACTTCCACTTTTGTGACTCCAAAGCTCTCAGGGAAATGCTGTTTAAGCCACTCTCCTATCAAAGCTGTGGCGGGAGATCCAGAGAACATCTGTGGTATTCTGTGGTATATTCTGAGCCAATGTAGTCGCCTATAAATCCAATAGAAGATGGACTTGCATCGCTACCACAACAACTTGTATTACTATAACACCGTTAACATAGTTAAATCATCCCAAGGCCCTTCATAGGAGTGTTATTGTAAAATATTTGACTCTGAGCCACATAAGGAGATATTAGGAAAGATGATCTAAAGCTTGATCAAAGAGGTAGGTTTTAAGGAGCTTCTTAAAGGAATTAAGAGAGGTAGCGAGGCGGAGAGATTTAGGAAGGGAATTCCAGAGCTTAGGGCCCAGGCAGCTGAAGGCACAGCTGCCAATGGTAGAACGATTAAAATCGAGGATGTGTGAAAGGCCAGAATTGAAGGAGCGCAGATATCTCGGAGGGGTGTAGGGTTGGAGGAGATTGAAGAGCTAGGGAGGGACAAGGCCATGGAGGGATTTGAAAACAAGGATGAAAATTTTAAAATAGAGGCTTTGCCAGACCAGGAGCCAATGTAGGTCAGCGAGCACAGGGGTGATGGGTGAACAGGGCTTCAAGGAGTGGTTGAGGTGAACAGCATAGTTGCATTTAAGGGGAATCTACATGAGAGAGAAAGGTTTTGTCATGTATGCAACCACAATGTAACACCACTGTATTACTGTATACACTCAACCTAGATGCACACCTTGACCACAAGGGGTGAACTTGTGGGAGCCATTGCTTAGCTGATCACACAGGTATAAAAAGGGAGGTTCCACGCAGGGTCATCGTCTTTGGTGTCCTGTGAATAAAGAGTTAAGGTCACAAAGTGACCTTGTTCCCAGAATGTGCCTCGTGTGGTTTCATACTGTAAAGTAAGTACTTTACATTGGCGACGAGAAACAGGAATTCATGACCCACGAGAATGGCTACCGGTAGCACAGAGGAACGGTACTGTGTTGGGGAAGATTTTGTCGAGAGGCTTCAGCAACGCTTCATTACAAAAGAATGGGTGGGGGATGCAGCGGCCGGCAAGCGAAGGGATCATCTTTTGACCAGCTGCGGACCAAAGACTTACGCGCTCATAAAGGACTTACTAGCACCCGAAAAACCGGCGGACAAAACCTTTGAAGAACTTAGCAAATTGATCGGGGAGCACTTCAAACCGGCGAGTAGCACACATATGGCCCGACACAGATTCTACACCCACCAACGTCGTGAAAGACAGAGCATACCGGACTTCGTAACGGCGTTTGACCAGCCTCTGTAAGTTCACAGACGCCTGCAGGGGGGAGATGCTAAGGGACTTCTTTGTCGAGGGCATCGGTCATGCGGGAATTTTCCGCAAATTAATTGAGACCAAGGATTTGACCTTGGAAGCGGCGGCGTCAATAGCTCAAACTTTCATGGCGGGGGAGGAAGAGACGAAAATAATATACACACGCAATTCTGCCTCTAACGCGCCGATGGATCAGGGAGTCAACATCATCAATGCGACTCAGAGCCCCGCAGGCAGGCAGGGGCAGTCCAACACTCCCCAGGCAGCAACAGACCCCAGAGTAGGACTTCAACAGAGACAATGGCAGGCTGAACGGACATTCATGCCATCACAGTGGACAACGCGGCCCGGGATGGGGCCATTGACACCCACTAATAGGATACTTAAGAGCAGTCAAAGGGACAGTCAGCGCGGAATGCCTGGCCACAGTCCCTTTGTTCCCAACAATGGAAACTTTAACTCATGCTGGAGGTGTGGGGGAAAACACTCAGCTAGATCTTGCAGATTTCAACAGTTTGTCTGCAGGAACTGCAATCTCAGTGGCCACTAAGCTCAAATGTGCAGGAAGTCTGCAACCAGACTAATATATGAGGCGGATGGACCAGAAGAGGGTTCTTTGAGGCAGGATGACTTTTGGGGCAAATCGATGGACGCCGAGGTTCAACGGGTCCATGTGGCGAATATTCACAGTTCAGACACCAAATCGCCACCAATGATGATGAGGGTTTTAATAAACGGTATCCCAGTATGCATGGAGCTAGACACTGGGGCCAGCCAGTCACTCATGGGCGTTCAGCAATTTGAGAAGCTATGGCCACTTAAAGCCAGTAGACCCAAATTAGCATGTATTGAGACACAATTACGGACTTACACTAAAGAAATCATTCCAGTGCTCGGTAGTGCAATGTTGGCTGTCACACACAATAGGTTAGTGAATCGGCTGCCGCTCTGGATTGTCCCGGGCAATCGTCCCGCCCTGTTGGGGAGGAGCTGGTTAGCCGCGATGAACTGGAAATGGGGGGATGTTCACGCAATGTCATCTGTGAAGCGAAGTTCGTGTTCACAAGTCCTACAACAATCCGATTCACTATTCCAACCTGGTGTCGGGACTTTCAAAGGCACAAAGTAGTGATACACATCACCCCGGACACAAGGCCAGTGCACCACAAAGCCAGAGCGGTGCCGTATGTGATGCGGGAAAAGATCGAGAGCGAATTGGACCGGCTGTTGAGAGAGGGCATCATCTCACCTGTTGAATTCAGCGACTGGGCGAGCCCCATCGTTCCCGTCCTAAAAGCGGATGGCTTTGTCAGGATCTGTGGCGACTACAAGGCCAGCATCAATCGGGTGTCCCTTCAAGATCAATTCCCGAGAGCGGAGGACCTCTTCGCCACGCTGGCAGGTGGCAAGCTGTTCACCAAGTTGGACCTCACTTCAGCCTATATGACCAAGGAACTGGCCGACGAATCTAAACTACTTACCACCATCACCAGGCACAAGGGACAGTTTGTTTATAACAGGTGCCCATTTGGCATTCGATCAGCGGCCGCGATTTTTCAACGAAACATGGAAAGCCTGCTTAAATCCATTCCTGGAACGATCGTATTCCAGGACGACATCCTCATCACGGGTCGAGACACCGAGGAACACCTCCACAACCTGGAGGAGGTGCTACGCCGACTGGACCGAGTAGGCCTGCGACTCCAGAAGTGTAAATGTGTGTTCTTAGCTCTTGAGGTTGAGTTTCTGGGCAGGAGGGTTGCCGCAGATGGGATTCGGCCCACCGAATCCAAAACAGAGGCGATTCCACGAGCACCCAAGCGCTGCAACACATCGGAGTTGCGTTCATTCCTGGGACTGTTGAACTATTTTGGGAACTTTCTGCCACGTTGTTGGAGCCGCTACACATGCTCCTGGCCATGGTCACGCATTCATGTTGACTACGCGGGCCCGTTCATGGGTAAGATGTTCCTTATTGTGGGTAGATGCGTACTCGAAATGGATCGAGTGCATCATTCTGAATTCATGCACGTCATCCACCACCGTGGAAAGCCTATGTGCGATCTTTGCAACCCATGGCTTGCCGGACATCCTGGTTAGTGATAATGGCCCATGTTTCACAAGCTACGAATTCCGAGAGTTTATGTCGGGCAATGGCATCAACCACGTCAGGACTGCGCCGTTCAAGCCGGCCTCCAATGGCCAGGCGGAACGTGCGGTCCAAATCATTAAGCAAGGTATGCTCAGGATTCAAGGACCCTCCCTACAATGCCGCCTATCGCGTCTCCTGCTGGCCTATAGATCCCGACCGCACTCGCTCACGGGAGTCCCGCCTTCAGAGCTACTAATGAAACGGACACTCAAAACTCGGTTGTCCCTCATTCACCCAGTCCTGACCGACATAATTGAGGGCAAGCGCAAGTCACAAAACGAATACCATGTCCGTAATTCGAGGGGGAGATGTATAGAAATAAATGATCCTATATTCATCCTCAATCACGCCATGGGACCCAAATGGCTTGAGGGCACTGTAATTGACAAAGAGGGAAATAGGGTCATCGTGGTAAAACTCAACAATGGTCAGATATGCCGTAAGCATCTGGACCAAGTTAAAAAAAAGGTTCAGCATCGACACGGAGGTACCTGAAGAAGTCCATGAGATGGAGCTCACCACACCGCCAGTGAACGAGCAACAAGAGCAATCAGAAGAATACACAGTCCCTGAGGTCAGCCCGGACAGGCCGGAATCACCACAGGTGACACACTCACGTCAGTGTCCAACAACCAGAGCCCCAAATGCGGCGCTCCACGAGGGAGCGTAGACCACCTGAAAGACTAAACCTATGATCCCAATAAGACTTTGGGGGGGAGGTGATGTCATGTATGTAACCACAATGTAACACCACTGTATTACTGTATACACTCAACCTAGATGCACACCTTGACCACAAGGGGTGAACTTGTGGGAGACACTCCTTACCTGATCACACAGGTATAAAAAGGGAGGTCCCACGCAGGGTCATCGATTTTGGAGTCCTGTGAATAAAGAATTAAGGTCACAGAGTGACCTTTTCCCCAGAATGTGTCTCGTGTGGTTTCATACTGTAGAGTAAGGACTTTACAGGTATCGAAGGATATTCTGATAGGTGAGATGAAGCAGGAGGGGGAGGAGGCTCTTGTGAAGCATAAATGCCAGCGTAGACCAGTTGGGACGAATGGCCTGTTTCTGTGCTGTAGATTCTGTGTAATTCTATGTAACTTTGATGCTAGTCTACGGCGAGTTACCTTTGCCGGCCACCAGTATACATCAGAAAACAATGGGCACATGGCCTACAATTGTCCATCCACTCATTTCAGTTAACATGGTTAACAAGCAAGTGATTTTCCAATTCGTGCTGTCGGTGGGTGAGCAACTGTACCATTACACAAACTGTGTATTTAATTTGGTTGAGTGAAAGGAGAACTATATTCTACACAATTGACCCATAATCCTCAATATTATAAGGCGAGACAATGTACACTGACCAGTGTCTCAGCCAACCGCTCATTGCTTTGCCACACATCTTAGAGCTGCTACTTGGATGAGCTAGCGTGGATGACAGTGGGTGAATTAGGATAGAATGACCTTTTCTGTGACCCAGAGGCAGTCTGAAGAACGATCTATTGGGGATTATAATGCAATCCCTATTCAGCTTGACCAATGTCACCCTGGCTCTGACACTCGGTGCGTCAGTTATGATGAGCTCCGAGCGTGGGGACAAATGTTAACAGCCAGTGAAGGGCTACCAGTTCCCATGTGAGTATCTATATTTTTTTTCCCTTGGGCACAGAGTTACAGGAGATAGGGGAAAAGGACCGCAGAGAAAAATGTGTTTTTTTTAAGAGGAGCTGTGGTTCAGTGCTCATTCGAAAGGGTCACTTTTCAACTAGGATGCAGTTGAAGTATTTCCAGTTGTGTTATGGGAAGGTCCCCCAATATAGATGGATTTCAAGGCCCTAACGAGTCTCTTTGTGTACAAACTCCTTCCTTCGACAGCATGAAATATATGAATGAGGAATGATGCCTACAGCCCACTCAGGATGCCATTCAGGATGACAATGGGGTGGAATTTTATAATGTTACAGGAATAAGAATTCCACAAAATGTCTCCAATAGGAGGAAAATGAGGGATACTCAATAAAGGTTTAAGTATCTCCCTTCGTAACTGTAATGTATTTGCTTCATGAGTTCTTTGCTGAAGAATTCATAGTAACACATTGCTATTAAGAACTATTTGGTTTATTAGCAAAAGGTTTAACAATCACACAACACATTACCAGTTCATTCACTAGGCTCACAACTGCATACCTCATCGTGGATGACCTAGACCCAACTGAGTGGGGTTTTATTGAGTCCCGTGCATATCACGTGACTGGCTAAGCCACTCACAATGTGTTGCTCTACAAACCTGTGAGCATACTCACAGGGGCATACATTACAATAACAGTTAGGATGGTGGACAATTCCATTGAATAAAGAAACACTAAATTCTGTCTGTGAGCAAAAGTCCAACCGCCATGTTTTTCTGGTTTCAGACTAATGCATTACGGTCGAACTACTTGAAAGGATCTGGGGAATTAAATGAAAATGCATTAAATGCGATTGGTGGTGCAATGCTGTGTACAGCCAGGGAGGAGAAACTAAAAACCATTCTTCCTGCACAATTCAGGTGAGTGTTATCTTCCCTGAGAAACATCATTTTAGCGCCCATGTATTCTTCACGTTAAATATTTGGCCCACTCTATACTTTGAAAGGGAAGCCTGCCCAAGTAAATACACATAGAAACATCTTGTAATGAATAATGTTTCACTGGGCCAAATGATATATTTATTCCATCCCACAATGAATAAGTACAATAAATGAGATAATCCATTTTGCTGCAACAGGTATAAATATGGTCCCTTTATGATCAATGGTTCCAAAGAAGAAAGAACTTGAATTTATATTGCGCCTTTCACCACCTCAGGACATTCCAAAATGCCAATTAACTATTTTTGGAGTGTAGTCACTGTTGTAATGTACTGATCTCGCCCCACTCCTCCACCACAATCATTCGCCACATCTCCGCCCCTCGCCGATTGTGGTGGAGGAGCGGGGAGAGATCGGGGCCCAGGAGAGGCGAGGGCCCAGGGGAAGCATGGGCTAGCCCACATTGTGATCTATGGACAGTAGGAGTATGTGCGCGCAATAGGTCCATGCAGCAGAGCTTGGTCTCCAGTCATCTTGGTTAACCCTTGCCACTGGATCAAGACCTAGCTCTGTCAAGCCCGTGTGGTGGCTGGCGTTCAACGCCCACCCCACATTAAAAGAATCCACGCACAGGCATCTTCCATCCTTTATTATGTAGTTCGGGACCTGGAATGTCTGGTCTCTCATTGAAACACCTGTGAACTCATCCCTTTTTGGTGTGGAAGCAGGTCATCCTCGACACGAGGGACTGCCTAATACTAATATTGAAACGCGGCAGCCAATTTGCACACAGCAAAATCCCACAAACAGCAGTAATCACCAGATAATCTGTTATAGTGACCAGGGATAAATATTGGCCAGGACATCAGGGGTCATTTCCCTGCTCTTCTTTGAATAGTGCCATAAGATCTTTTGTGTCCACCCGAGAGGGCAGACACCTCGGTTTAACGTCTCATCCAAAAGACGGTGCCTCCAACAGTGCAGCACTCCCTCAGCATGCCACTGGAGTGTCAGCCTGGATTTTGTGCTCAAGTCTCTGGAGTGGGATTTAAACCCACAACCTTTGGATTCAGAGACAAGTGCTCTACCCACTGATCCAAGGCTGACACCAGTGCAGGTTAGCTTGCCTTTTCACAGAATCTGTGCTGAAGAAGGTGTTCGGTGCCATTGTTGCTATTTCCATTCCTGTCCGTCAGGTTGAGATAAAAAGTTTGGATTGGCATTTTTTTTTTAATTCCTCTTGGATGATCACAACTGAAGCCTTTCCCTGACGAGTCCTTGTAGTGTAACCCTTGCCATTGCTGTTAAATCTTAATGTTCCTAACTCCTGATTGACGTCGTAACTGTGTTGCCCTATCTCCATGGTGCACACATCTGCAGCCATCTGCTGCCCCAGGTCCAAGTTCTTCCAGCTGTCTACCTTCCACTGTATTGCCTCGTTTTCTGCCCTCTCTTTACCCTCTGTCACTCTCATAGTCCCCCTCCCACTTTGACCTGTCTGATTACTGTCCTGCCTTGCTCCCACAGTCTTCTCATCTCCCAGTGAACTTTCCTTGCTGTTCCAGGAGTTCACCCATCTTAGATTAGTTTAGTGCGTGCCCCTGCCTCAACCTCGGAGCCCTTCACTGGGCCTAACAATGAAGGTTCTGCCCCAGCAGTCACCCAAACAGTTCTAGTCCCCTTTCCAATAATCTCCTCTCCCTTGAACCTCCCTCCCATTCCCTTTGTCCTGCCATCCTCTCCATCACTGTCTCCTTCTTTCGATCCTGATAAGCTTAGACGACCCTCCCCCACCCTGCCCTACAGAATCTTTGCACCTTCACGAAAAATTTCCTCCTCACCCGTTACCTCATTCTGAAGAAACATATTAACGTCCTGGACCCGATGAAATCTTGCTCTCAGATGATGACTCCTTCACAGTGGTTGTCGATTTCAAAATTCTTATCCTTGTTTACAAATCCCTCCATGGCCTTGCGCCCTCCCTATCTCTGTAATCTCCTTCAGCTCACAACCCCACGAGATGTCTGCGCTCCTCAAATTCTGCCCTCTTGAGCATCCCTGATTATAATCGCTCAACCATTGGTGCCGTGCCTTCAACTGCCTGGCCCTAGGCTCTGGAACTCCCTCCTTAAACCTCTCCACCTCTCTACCTCTCTTTCCTCCTTTAAGACGCTCCTTAAAACCTACCTCTTTAACCAAGCTTTTGGTCATCTGCTGCAATTTCTTCTTATGTGGCTCGGTGTCAAATTTATTTATTTTGTCTTACAACACTGTTGTGAAGCATCTTGGGACGGTTTACTATGTTAAAGTCACTATATAAATAAAAGTTGTTGTTGCTGTTGTTGTCCCCGCCTGGTTCCACCATGTCCTCCCTGTAACCGTCGTGGTGGCACTGTGGTGCCTATCTTCAAATCCGCAGTCTAGCCCTTTATTCCTCTGGTTTCTTCACAGTGAAGCACTCCCTCGGTACTGCACTGAAGAGTCAGCCTACATTATGTGCTCAAGTCCCGGAGGGACACTTGATTCCACAGTCTTCTGACTTAGAGGTGAGAGTGTAACCACTGAGCCAAGTGTAACCACTGACACTGAATAGATGGATAGACCTCCTCCTTCCGGACAGACTGACATGCAGTTCTTCTCAGCCAATCCAACTGTTAGATCCCTAAAGCTGACACTGAATGTTCACTAGACTGGTTCCTGGGATGACGAGATTGCCCTTTGAGGAGAGATTGAATAGACTAGGCATAAATTCTCCAGAGTTTAGAAGAATGAGAGATGATTGAATTGAAACATATAAAATCCTTAAGGGGCTTGACAGGGATAATGTTGAGAAAATGTTTCCCCTGCCTGGGGAATCTAGAACACGATGTCACAGTCTCAGAATAAGGGGTCGGCCATTGAGGACTGAGATGAGGAGAAATGTCTTCACTTAATGAGTTGTGAATCTTTGGAATTCTCTACCCCAGAGAGCTGTGAATGCTCAGTCATTGAGTATATTTAAGACCAAGGTCGCTATTTTTTTGAGGATGAAGGGAATTAAGGAATATGGGATAATGCGGGATGATGGAGTTGAGGTAGAAGATCAGTCGTGATCTCATTGAATGGTGGAGCAGGCTCAAGGGTCCAAATGGCCTACTCCTGCTCCTATTTCATATGTTCTTATGTTCTTATGATACAGTGCAGGAAAATGTGAGCACATGCTACCATGGTACTTAAAAAAGGTTAATGTTAACCCAAATATAATGTTACAACCATTCTGTTGCAGGAAAGCCAAGCCACTTGATATTTCCACATGTTCTCAGGCAAATAAAGACATCATTTTTGAGATCGCAAAAGTTGTGTTCCAGGATCAAGCTGATGATCCCAAAGCCTATAACCTCACCAAGCCATATGTTGGTAATTAAAGTTACAATCTGATTTGATGAGCCTTCATTTTTGACGCCATTGTAAAACTTTCCTGATGAAAGATATGAGAAGTTGATGCTCTCCCCCATCTCCCACCCTCATTTTTATTCTGATTCGTGTTTATAGATATTGAGGTCGAAGTTCAGCCTGGATGGTAGTGCACACCCACACACACCCATATCCACACGCACACACAGACACACCCACCACGCACACACATACTCACACACGCACATACACCCATACACACTCACACTCACGCACAAACACGCACTTCCTTTATAGGCAGTCCCTCGGAATCGAGGAAGATTTGCTTCCACTCTTACACACATACACACTCACACACACACATGTGTTCACATGGGCACATACACTAAATTGACATCCTCAAGGTGGTGCCTCAGTGGTTGATCTACAGACTTTAGCTGCTGGAAAGATCAACATGGACTACGAGACATTCAAGGGACTCAATCCCGCCGAAGTCGAATTAGGTGTCAATGCAGGGTTTTAATTTTCTGTGTTACTGTTCCTCTACATTTTTGTCTGAAGTGTTTTTTTTTTAAATAGTTAAATGAGGCAAAAATGATTAAACCTTCAGCCTAGTTTCCATAGACACTAAAACAGCTTTGTCCAAATCTTTAGTTTCAGTGAATCCCTTTTGCAACCCATGAAGCATGTATCAAACATTAAAATACAAAACATCAAATTGAAAGAATTTCTTGCTGCTGTGAATAAATATAACAAATCTTGGTGAAAGAGTAAAAACAGATACTAAATGGGTGTTGTGCGAATTAGACATGCCTGTTTGAAAGTCTGGTTTGAGCACACAAGCTTGGATCTAATTACTGATTACCATAATTTGAACTTGCCTGGAGGTGCTATAGCAGAGACCTGCAGGTTTAGCACTCAAGAGCTAATTAGACACAATTTTTGGTGGAGCGGTATATGTGGGCTCCACGCACCCAGTTCCACTGAAGAGTTGGAATGCTCTGGTTGACACACAGCGGCAGGTTTCAGGATGGTTCAGGAACCGAGTGAGAGGGTGCACACAGGTTTTTGGACATGGCACTGGAAGTTCTGGTGGAGGAGGTCCAGAGGAGGAGGTCCTGGTGGAGGAGGTCCAGAGGAGAAGGCCCAGAAGAGGCGATCCAGAGGAGGAGATCCTGGTGGAGAAGGTCCAGAGGTCCTGGTGGAGGAGGTCCAGAGGCGGAGGTCCAGAGGAGAAGGTCCTGGTGGAGGAGGTCCAGTGGAGGAGGTCCTGGTGGAGGAGATCCTGGTGGAGGAGGTCTTGGTGGAGGAGATCCTGGTGGAGAAGGTCCAGAGGTCCTGATGGAGGAGGTCCAGAGGAGGAGGTTCAGAGGAGAAGGTCCTGGTGGAGGAGGTCCAGAGGAGGAGGTCTTGGTGGAGGAGATCCTGGTGGAGGAGGTCCAGAGGAGGTCCTAGTGGAGGAGGTCCAGAGGAGGAGGTCCTGGTGGAGGAGGTCCAAAGGAGGAGGTCCAAAGGAGGAGGTCCAGCAGAAGAGGTCAAGGGTGGAGGGATGTCCTGTACCCACAGTGGGGGAGACACCACCTTGTCCTCCTGCTCCTCTCTCTGGTGTTGCTCTGTCTGGCCTCATGTCCTCCTCCCATCCTCCTGTAGACCAAGAGAGTCCCCTAGCAACATGCCGATGACCAAGCACTCCCTTTCTCCTGGTGCCTCCTATAAGGTGTCCAATAAGGTAGATCAGCACACAGCACTTACTCCTTTTAGATGCAGTCCTTAGAGAATTTCCAGAATAAATATTGACTCACAGTCCCAGAAAGTCTCCACATATGTCTTAAACGTCCTCTTCAAACCTCCAGCAGCAAGTGAAGAGTAAAAGGTGATATACCTTTACGTAGCGCTCAAAATCCTCTGCAACAACTTGTTTATTCCCAATCAACTGGTCGCTCTTAGGAAAGGGCGTTAAGCCAAACACAGATTAGGAAAAGGGAAGGTGCAACGAGACCTGGGTGTCATGGTACATCAATCATTGAAAGTTGGCATTTAGGTACAGCAGGCAGTGAAGAAGGCAAATGGCATGTTGGCCTTCATAACGAGAGGATTTGAGTATAGGAGCAGGGAGGTCTTACTGCAGTTGTACAGGGCCTTGGTGAGGCCACACCTTGAATATTGTGTGCAGTTTTGGTCTCCTAATCTGAGGAAGGACATTCTTGCTATTGAGGGAGTGCAGCGAAGGTTCACCAGACTGATTCCCAGGATAGCAGGACTGACATATGAAGAAAGACTGGATCGACTAGGCTTATATTCACTGGAATTTAGAAGAATGAGAGGGGATCTCATAGAAACATATAAAATTCTGACGGGATTGGACAGGTTAGATGCAGGAAGAATGTTCCCGATGTTGGGGAAGTCCAGAACCAGGGGTCACAGTCTAAGGATAAGGGGTAAGCCATTTAGGACCAAGATGAGGAGAAACTTCTTCACTCAGATAATTGTGAACTTGTGGAATTCTCTACCGCAGAAAGTTGTTGAGGCCAGTTCGTTAGATATATTCAAAAGGGAGTTAGATGTGGCCCTTACGGCTAAAGGGATCATGCGGTATGGAGGGAAAGCAGCAATGGGGTACTGAAGTCGCATGTTCAGCCATGATCATATTGAATGGTGGTGCAGACTCGAAGAGCCGAATGGCCTACTCCTGCACCTATTTTCTATGTTTCTGTGTTTCTATGTTTCTATATTTCACCCACCAAAATGCCGTGCAGTCTCCTCGATCAGTGCTAGCAGGCCATTGAAGTGGCAGTCAGTCTCTTAACGATCCACCGTGCAGCCGGTCCTATCGGAAGCTTCAACTCCTTTACCAAGATGGCGTCTTGCGCTAAATGTGGGCTAAACCGGCGTTTTAACTTAAGATCCCATCTTAGCCATCTCGGAAGCTCTTTAGTGCCTAAAGTATCTGGTGGAAGATCGCCCTCTAGAGTTCAGCCAGAAAAAAAATAAACCAATGCATTGCGTTTTACTCAATAGAATTATGCAATTATCTCTTTTATAATCAATTCCTTTTTATCTTCAATTCTTTATAAAGTTTCAGTTCTTTCCACTGCATCCCACTTATTTTAAATTGGGCCATTCCTTGTTACTGACCATTTTTTCACAAAGAAGCACCATCATTTCTTATCTCGAGCCAGTTACAAGTGCAAATAATTCTTTTTTAATGTTATTCTCGGGACGTGGCTGCCACTGGCAAGGCCGGCATTTATTGCCCATCCCGAGCGGCCCTAAAGAAGTCCTGATGGGCCTTCTGCTTGGACCCGCCTTATTTGTTAGCAGTTTGATATAACTAAGTGACTTGCGAGGCTACTCCAGAGGGCAGTTAAGTGTCAACCCAATGTAGAGGCACACAGACCAGGCAGGTTTCCCTCCCACAAGGATTCAACATTCGCCTGTGCTGCTACAATGACTTGCTGCAGGGAAGTGCACACGAGTCCTTGGATGACTTCTCTAGGCTGTTGTCACGTAAACTATACAGGCCGGGGCTCTTTTCTCCAGCAAAGAGAAAGCCGAGGGGTGAGCTGATAGTGGCCTTCAAAATTATGAAGGGGTTCAATAGGATAGACATAGATAAGCTGGTTCCAATTGTGCGCGAGTCCAAAACTGGGGGCCATCAATACACTAGTCCCCGCCGAGCGCTCCCAGGGCAGGTACAGCATGAGGTTAGATACAGAGTAAAGCTCCCACTACACTGTCCCCGTCAAACACTCCCAGGGCAGGTACAGCATGGGGTTAGATATAGAGTAAAGCTCCCACTACACTGTCCCCGTCAAACACTCCCAGGGCAGGTACAGCATGGGGTTAGATATAGAGTAAAGCTCCCACTACACTGTCCCCGTCAGGTGCTCCCAGGGCAGGTACAGCATGGGGTCAGATACAGAGTAAAGCTCCCACTACACTGTCCCTGCCCGGCGCTCCCAGGGCAGGTACAGCATGGGGTCAGATACAGAGTAAAGCTCCCACTACACTGTCCCCGTCAAACACTCCCAGGACAGGTACAGCATGGGGTCAGATACAGAGTAAAGCTCCCACTACACTGTCCCTGCCCGGCGCTCCCAGGGCAGGTACAGCATGGGGTCAGATACAGAGTAAAGCTCCCACTACACTGTCCCCGTCAAACACTCCCAGGACAGGTACAGCATGGGGTTAGATAGAGAGTAAAGCTCCCTCTGATGGTCCTCGCAGGTTGGGCTGCCATGCTAAATGCCGGCTCTATGCTGCTCGCCTTTTAAGGCCCCTGGTTTGGACATCACCATAACCCAGGTTGGTGATTGGAGGGTGGGCAGGTACAGTAGGAGCGGCGAGTGATCGTAGAGGGACGCAATCGGGGCCCAGGAGAGGCATGGGTTCGGGGCCCAGAAGGGGCGAGGGCCCAGGGGCAGCACGGGCCGGCCCGCACTGCGATATGTGTGCGCACTAGGTCCATGCAGCAGAGCTGGTCTCCAGTCATCTTGGTTAATCCTTGCCACTGGACCAAGACCTAGCTCTGTCAAGTCCGTGTGGTGGCTGGTGTTCAACGGCTACCACACATTAAAAAAATCCATGCACAGGCATCTTCCACCCTTCAGCATGCAGTTCAGGACCTGGAATATTAGGTCTTTCATTGAAACATCTGTGAACACATCCCTTTTTGGCGTGGAAGCAAGTCATCCTCGATATGTGGGACCACCTATGATGACGATGAGTCACGAATAAATCCAATAAAGAATTCAAGAGAGACTTCTTTACCCAGAGCGTGGTGAGAATGTGGAACCTGTTACCACTTGGAATAGTTGGGGCGAATAGCATCGATGCCTTTAAGGGGAAGCTGTATAGATATATGAGTGAGAAAGAAATAGAAGGTTCTGATGATTCGGTAAGATGAAATGGCGTGGGATGAAATGAATATGGAGCATAAACACCGGCATAGACCAGTTGGGCAAAATGACCTGTTTCTGTGCTGTACGTTCTATGTAAATAGGCAACGTCTAATCTGCAATCTCCACGGTACTATATTCTTAGGTACATACCGCATACTGTGTACAGTTCTTGGCACCGCACCCGAAATAGGATATGTTGACCAGAATGTTACCAGAACTCCGTGGGTTAGATTATGAGGAGAGATTACATAAAGTAGGCTTTTATTCCCTGTAATATAGAAGGCTAGGGGGTGATTTGATTGAGAATTTTTGGATTTTGAAAGGAATTGACAGGGATAGATCAAGAGAAACTTTTTCCGCTGGTGTGGAGG
This sequence comes from Pristiophorus japonicus, assembly GCF_044704955.1. Taxonomy (NCBI): domain Eukaryota; kingdom Metazoa; phylum Chordata; class Chondrichthyes; family Pristiophoridae; genus Pristiophorus; species Pristiophorus japonicus. Next base: position 167,149,694 of record NC_091991.1, on the reverse strand, counting down.
CTAAGACAAGGGGGACATAACCTTAACATCGGAGCCGGGCCATTCAGGAGAGAAGTTAGGAAACAATTCTTCACACACAGGGCGGTAGAAGTGTGGAACTCTCTCCCACAAAAAGCAGTGGATGCCAGCTCAATTAATAATTTTAAAGCTAAGATTGATAGATTTTTGCTAGTCAAGAGTATTAAGGGATTTTCAGCCAAGGCGATTAATTGGAGTTAGGATACAGATCAGCCGTGATTTCATTGAATGGCGGAACAGGCTCGAAGGGCTGCTTGGCATACTCCTGTTCCGATTTATGCAAGCTCCCTCAAGCAAGCTACTTTGTTTGTCACCAACACATATTGTTAAGGAGTTGGCTGGCAAAGTAAAAGTGATTATTACAGGAATACATTGTACTTAAATAAAATTGAACGTTAGCCCAACATCCTTTTTGCTATTGCCCAAGACCGTACTTTAAGCTTTCTATTGACGTAGAAGTGAGAACAGTGTACAAGGAACAGATATAGTTCTTGCCATCTTTGATTAGTGTTTGCTCATTTTAAGTGTGTATTTTGTTCTCTGTGTAGATTATATAGAGCAACACAGAATTTATAGCACAGAAACAGGCCATTCGTCCAAGCCAGTCTAAGCTGGTGTTTATGCTCCTCCCACCATCTCACACTATCAACATAACCTCTTCTTTTCTCCCTCGTGTACTTATCTAGCTTCACCCTTAAAGATAAAAGGCGAGAAATTGGCTGCTTTTGCACCTCCCTTTAGTGCCCCCGGGGGGCGCTGCGGGTTGAAAATGCCTTATCGCCTGGGTGCATCGCAATCATCGCCTCCCTCCATATTGGCCGTGAGTTTAGCGGCGGCGCGATGGCGTTGGGCCCCGATCTCATGCGCACGGAGATCGTGACATCATCACCGTGCACATCGCCTCGTTAGCGCCCCGGACCCAAAATCTAACTTCCGCCCCCTGCAGCAGTGCAGGGCGAAAAACACTGGCAGTTGCAGGAGTCACGGGTCGGGCGGCCGGCCGTTACCGGGGCGATGATTAAAGGCAAGGTGGCCGAGGTAAGTGAAAAAAAAACTTAGCTTTGTTGATGTCGTTTTCTCCGCGGGTTCCTGCCCGTGATCGTTCAGCCCCACGCTCTGCCTGAGTGCCGGGATCACCCCACAGGTTCGCCGCTGCCTTAGTGGTCTAGGTGGGTCTGATTTAAATTGTAGAGCCTGCAGCGATGGCCTTTCCCTTTAAGGAAGGGACTGGCCCTCTGTACGCGACAGCGATGCACGGCCCAGTGCTGAGGTTTCTGCCCCGTCCGCATCCTTTAGCGCTCTGAGAAGGAAGTGGAGTGCTTGATTTCACGCTCCACTTCTTTCCTGAAGCGCTAAAGCCAATTTTTTGAGAGCGGGGAAACATTAGTGCCTGCCGTTACGTTTCCCGGCTTTCTAAAGTTGCCACACCCAAACAGGGCGATAATGAATTTCTTCCCCCAATACTTAAAAAAAAATAATAACTTCGGGAGATTTATAATTGAGTAGAAGGCTCCTTCTTTAATTTTACACAAAGAGGAAATATACTCTCCAGTGAGGGGTATCCCACAGGTCCTGGTGATGCAACGATCTATAGGGGAATACACCTAGATCTGATGTTTGGCCTGAGAACAAGCCTGTCGATCATCTTACATCACTGCCATTTTATCTCTTTCAGAAACTCACTCCTCAGAACGTACGTGCTCGACTTGGAGTAAATCTTATTTCCCTTAAAGAAAATGAAGATGAAGAAATAATGCGGCGTTGGGTTAACTCACACACAAGATCTGAGACTGAAAGTCTGGGAGGCACATCATTAGCTGGAATTGGCAACTATTTCTTTAAGGAAGTTAAGTAGCAGTTTACATCAGATTTTCTGCGCCCTGATTGGGCGGTGTTGAAGATTGGTTGATACCATCACGGGTACAGTGGAAAGTATTGCGGGGGGGGGGGGGGGGGGTAATTGCATAGCGCCCGTTCGGGGGTGGGGACAGCCGGGAGGCGGGCATGGAAGTCCCGGCCCACTTGTGATTTTGGGGCTACCGTCCCCCTCCCCACAGAGCGCAAGTGGAGCGCAAAATAACGCACCCCACCTGCTCTGCGGGGCGCACTACAGCTGCTGTGTAGAAGGGACCCTCCCCTTCATTAAAGGGGAGGGCCGAGCTGCCGACTCTGCGGGTCGCTGCCTGGACCCCCGGGGAACAGGGTGTCGTGGCATTGGCTTACGATTCAACGGGCCGAGACCGGCAAGTTTGACCATTTTTTTTTGTGCGAGCATCACCTCCCCTTTAAGTAGCACCTCACGAGGGGCCGATAGCCCGGCATGGGGCGCTACGCACAGTGACAACGCCGTCATTGCTAGCGCAGCGGAGCCGGTCGCTACCGGTTACCGCGACCGCCGCTAAATGCCCCGCCGAATTTAGTGGGAGTCATTAGTGGCTCTGTGCCCAGGCGAAAAGTCGTTTGCACCCTGGGGGCGCTAATGGGAAGCGAAAACGTCCCGCATTTCTCCCCCTTTATTTCAAAGCGGGGCCTCGAGGAGGGCCCATACAGACTCAAAACTAACAAAGAGGTTGTAGTCTATGTAGCACACAAATCACTGACTCCACATGGTCTGGTGTTGATCTAACTGCTGTGACCTTGGTCCTTTATTGAACAGCTCCAGAGTGCTCCACAGGTGTGGTGGGCAGCCTTTTATACTGCCACGTGCAGGTACTTTCAGGTCTCCCACCACAGCGCCCTCTGTGGTGCATCATTTTTCTTATCCTACATTTAATGTACCAGCACAATACACAACATCACTGCCCCCACCCACCCCAGTTCAAAAAGCCATTGCTTGAATCCCCTAAATCGAAAAACGCATTAGCCCATTGGTAATGTTGGTCACGGATCCACGTCCCAGAATTTAAACACAGTGACCATTCAGCATTAAAATATTATTTCTTGTCATGAATCCATCATCCTACATTCACATAGCACACTTAGACTCGCTCAAGCCCTACAAAAGTCCAAAAGTCTTTATGTGGGGACTGCAGTGGTTTGAGGCCCTCCCGGAAGCATTTCCCTTTTAAGACGCCATCTTGTGGCTCCCACGAGGCTTCCGTTGGGCGCCGCCATCTTAGGTGTTCTGCTGGCCTAGAAAGAAGAAGAAGAAACAAGGAAGGAGGGAAAGGGAATTTTGCAGTGTTTTTAGGAAAGGTTTCAGGCACCCGATGCTAGAATCAATTATTTCCAGGTCACATGTCATACAGCCAACTGTAGCACAAAGTTCTCTCCATTTGTCCAAGATCATCTTCCTCTGGCGCTGCTGGAAATACTGCCTCATTCTCAGCCTCCTCTGCGCGTCGTTCCGCCTCTCGATGCTGGCGCTCTCAATCTCGGCGCGGCGTTTCATTAACAGAAAAAGGAATAAAAAACATCAACGGCAGCGCCGGTTTGCTTGCTGCCGCGCCCGCCGCCACCGCAGCCTCCGCTCCTGCCGTGGCCGCCTCTCCTGCGGCCACCGTGGCCGCCACCATCGCGGCCGCTGCCGCCGCCTGACTGTCCCGCTGTATGGGTCCGCCGGCCATCGATGGGCCTCCCGCTTCTCGCCCGCAGCGCCCCGCTGGCCCGCACCCCAGCAATGGGCCCGCACCTGTGACTTAGAGTGGAGGCTGAGGCTGCAGGATTGCTTGGGGCCAGGAGTTCTGGGCTGCTGCTGTAGCTCCAGCTCGGTTGGCGCTGCTCTTTGGAAACCCGGGGAGCAGCAGTCTGTGGGGGAGTGAAGAAGTCTTCCCAGCTCCCGCGGACCTTTCCCATCCATCTTCTGCCGAGGAGCGTCGGCCCATCGCCTGCAATGACCCATAAGGGCAAACCGTGCGTCTCGCCCCCGTGAGATACCTGCACATCCGCTCTGCCGAGAACAGGTATCAGTTCCCTGGTGTAGTTACGCAGCTTTGCCGTGACCGGGACCAGCTTGGGTCGTGCGGCCGGGTTACCCCACAGTTTATCAAAAGTTCTCTGGCTCATCAACGACGGACCCGATCCCGTATCCACTGCCATACTCACTGGGACTCCGTCAATTTTTACTTCCATTATCACTGGGGGCGAATCGTCGGTGCACGTATACAGTCCCAACACCTCATCTTCCTCTGCCTGCTCCTCGCTGAACAGTGGATCATCCCCCATCTCCTCAGCCACATCGTGAGTCCGATTTCTTTTACACATATGCTGAAGGTGGCCTTTAACGTGACAGGTATTGCACGTATACTCCGCAAACCTGCACCAGTGAGCCCCATGGCTTCCTCCACAACGCCAGCGTGGTGCTGCTTGATTGGCCCCCCTCGGCGGACTCTGAGCTCCAGGACCCCGAGGTCCGTGCTCTCTGCCCCGGCCAGAGCCATGTTCTGCAGTTTTGTCCGTGGTGGGCGCTATCCTGTGGACAGTGCCTGGCGGGTTCAAGACTGTGTGGATCATCTGCTTGGTGCTGCACGTCGAGGTCATATATGCCCGGCTGGTGGTGATGGCCTTTGTTAGGGTGACTGTGGGTTCCGTGGCTAACAGCTGGTGAAGGAGGCCCTCATGGCCGATCCCCATGATGAAAACGTCCCGCAGCGCCTCGTCAAGGTGTGCCCCAAAATTACACGGCGCCGCGAGTCTCCTGAGGGCCGCAGCATACTTGGTGACATCCTGGCCCTCGGGTCTGCAGTGATGGTAAAATTTGTATCTGGCCGTGAGGATGCTCTCCTTTAGTTTCAACTGGTCACGAATGAGTTCAATCAGCTCCTCATATGACTTGTACCTGGCACTCCCGGGTGCCGGCAAATCCCTGACGAGACAGTAAACCTCATCGCCACAACTGGAGAGCAATATCGCCGTACGCTTCTCTCTCAGTGCGTTCGTGTCCTCCGTCAGGTCGTTTGCTGTGAAGTAGTACTCGAGCCTTTCCGTAAAGGCCTCCCAATCATTGCCCACGGTAAAATCCTTTAGCAAACCCAGAGAGCCATGGTTGCGTGGAGTTCGTCCGCTTCCTCGTCGCCAATGTGGTGTATGTAGACATAGACATAGACATAGAAAATAGGTGCAGGAGCAGGCCATTCAGCCCTTCTAGCCTGCACCGCCATTCAATGAGTTCATGGCTGAACATGAAACTTCAGTACCCCCTTCCTGCTTTCTCGCCATAACCCTTGATCCCCCGAGTAGTAAGGACTTCATCTAACTCCCTTTTGAATATATTTAGTGAATTGGCCTCAACTACTTTCTGTGGTAGAGAATTCCACAGGTTCACCACTCTCTGGGTGAAGAAGTTTCTCCTCATCTCGGTCCTAAATGGCTTACCCCTTATCCTCAGACTGTGACCCCTGGTTCTGGACCTCCCCAACATTGGGAACATTCTTTCTGCATCTAACCTGTCTAAACCCGTCAGAATTTTAAACGTTTCTATGAGGTCCCCTCTCATTCTTCTGAACTCCAGTGAATACAAGCCCAATTGATCCAATCTTTCTTGATAGGTCAGTCCCGCCATCCCGGGAATCAGTCTGGTGAACCTTCGCTGCACTCCCTCAATAGCAAGAATGTCCTTCCTCAAGTTAGGAGACCAAAACTGTACACAATACTCCAGGTGTGGCCTCACCAAGGCCCTGTACAACTGTAGCAACACCTCCCTGCCCCTGTATTCAAATCCCCTCGCTATGAAGGCCAACATGCCATTTGCTTTCTTAACCGCCTGCTGTACCTGCATGCCAACCTTCAATGACTGATGTACCATGACACCCAGGTCTCGTTGCACCTTCCCTTTTCCTAATCTGTCACCATTCAGATAATAGTCTGTCTCTCTGTTTTTACCACCAAAGTGGATAACCTCACATTTATCCACATTATACTTCATCTGCCATGCATTTGCCCACTCACCTAACCTATCCAAGTCACTCTGCAGCCTAATAGCATCCTCCTCGCAGCTCACACTGCCACCCAACTTAGTATCATCCGCAAATTTGGAGATACTGCATTTAATCCCCTCGTCTAAATCATTAATGTACAATGTAAACAGCTGGGGCCCCAGCACAGAACCTTGCGGCACTCCACTAGTCACTGCCTGCCATTCTGAAAAGTACCCGTTTACTCCTACTCTTTGCTTCCTGTCTGACAACCAGTTCTCAATCCACGTCAGCACACTACCCCCAATCCCATGCACACAAATCACTGACTCCACACGGTCTGGTGTTGATCTAACTGCTGTGACCGTAGTCCTTTATTGAACAGTTCTAGAGTGCGTCACAGGTGTGGTGGGCAGCCTTTTATACTGCCTCGTGCAGGTACTTTCAGGTCTCCCACCACAGCGCCCTCTGTGGTGCACCATTTTACTTATCCTACATTTAATGTACCAGCACAATACACAACAAAGGTTAATCTGCACAGTCTCACAATCACTTCCATTCACACATAATTGTGTACAGAACCAGCTCATAAAATATGCTCTGACGCACAACCAGAGGAAGTTAACAAAATAAAGTAAAAGACAGATTGAAATGTAAACATTCTGCTCTTAAAGGTGAAGTGATATTTGTGAAAGATGCCGTTTTACGCTAAAAATAATTCCTGCACGAATAAGATTAAAGGGTGCCGTAGAGGATAATTATTAACAATGTTTTTTATTTCCTGTTATTTTCCAGTGCCTGGTTCTGCTTCAGTCAACAGCTACAGTCTCCTGCTTTCCATCTACATCGCTGTGATGAGCGTCTCATTGCAATGGCTTCTATAAGCTGGGATTCAGCCCGTCTGTGCTTTCTGCCTTGTTAAATAGAAAGAATCCGCGCTCCCGGCATCAAGGATCAAGTGATGGCTATTAATGAAGGTTTAACAAGCTCAGCACACAGAGTGAAATCTGCTTATAACAATGCACTGTGGGCTGACTTTGACATTTTCCAGAGAAATCACCTGTCGAGTCACACAGATTTAGGTAGCGGCTTTGGATTGTCACCAGAAATATAGGCCGTGAATTTCGATGGACCTGTTCCTGTTCCGCTGCTGTAACTTTACCGGAGCTGGGGCGGAAACCGCGCTGTGGGGCGGAGAGGGCACAGCTCCGAGGAAATTCCCAGCACGCTGCCTATCTGTACAGATGGTCATATTTGACCCTGAAATGAACTTTCCACCACATATCCGCAGCATAACTAAGATCGCATATTTCCACCTCTGTGACATCGCCTGTCTCTGCCCTTGCCTCAGCTCATCCGCTGCTGAAACCCTCATCTATGCCTTTGTTACCTCTAGACTTGTCTATTCCAACGCACTCCTGGCTGGCATTCCACATTCTACCCAACGTAAACAAGAGGTGATCCAAAACTCAGCTGCCCGTGTCCTAACTCGCACCAAGTCCCGCTCACCCATCATCCCTGTGCTCGCTGACCTACATTGGCTCCCGGTTGAGCAACGTCTCGATTTCAAAATTCATATCCTTGTGTTCAAATCCCTCCATATCTATTGTAATCTCCTCCAACCCCACAACCCCCCCAAGATGTCTGCGTTCCTCTAATTCTGCCCTCTTGAGCATCCATGATTATAATCACTCAACCGTTGGTGGCCGTGCCTTCTGTTGCCTAGGCCCCAAGCTCTGGAACTCCCTCCCTAAACCTCTCCACTTCTCTTTCCTCCTTCAAGACGCTCCTTAAAACCTACCTCTTTGGTTGCCAGCACTAATTGCTACTTATGCGGCTCGGTGTCAAATTATTTGTCTCATAATACTTCTGTGAAGCGCCTTGGGATGTTTCACTACGTTAAGGCGCTATATAAATACACGTTGTGTTGTCAAAAACTCGAAACCATGTCTATTCATTTCTGTTTGATGGGCTCCTTATGCACCAATAATATGTAAAATGATTTTTGTCTCTTTCGTGGTGCTATTAATACCTAGGGAAAGAAAGATTTTCTGAAAAACTGAGCTGTTGCTTAACTGGGGTAGACAGATGTTTGTAGCAAACAGCAACCTTGGCCCTGATGTGCAAAACACGAGCAAATATTGAAATGCTGACAAAACCAGTGAACAACTGCCAGAAAAGCTGGTGAAGTAACTGATTATTTAGATGCCACAAGTGGACAATAATCTCAACCAAGGCTATTGTTCGGTAAATAATAATAATGATTGAGTATAAATAGTAATTTTAGATTTAAACCATATTGATCTGCAGATTACAGAGAGCTTCCAGTTAAGTTACTGTGAGGCTCTCTTAGTTACTTCTTTTCCAGTATGATGTTGCCTTCATGAAATACATATTTCTGACGTCACCATATGTAGAGAAATATAATATTTTCTTTAAAGTACCGTGAACGTGGACATGAATAGCAATTTCTATTTTAAGTAGGGTTGTGTTTGTATTAATGACAGTTGAAGATAGATTAAAAGTGATATGTCCTGACTACACAGTATAAATGCACACGAGGCTCATACTTGAGAGAAAGTCACTCAGTGACCAGTTACATTTATTACCAAGACCTCAAGTGATGAGGGTGGGTGGAGCTTCCCCTTTTATACCTGAGAGTCCAAGTTAGGAGTGGCTCCCACAAGTTCGGCCCTTGTGGTCAATGTTCTCAAGGTGTACAACTTAGGTCAGCTTATACATGGGTTACAATGATAGTTGAATACATGACATCACCTCCCCCTCAAAGTCTTATTGGGATCACAGGTTAAGTCTCCCTGGTGGCTTACACTCCCTAAGTTGTAGAGCGCCTGAGTTGGGGCTCCGGTTGTTGAGCGCTGGCCTGAGTGTCTGCTGTTTGCGGTGCCTCAGACCTGTCCGGACTGCCCACAGTGACTGGGCTCTCCTCCACTTGGTTCCGGTGTTCAGTCACCTGTGGTGCAGTAAACTCTACGTTGTGTTCTTCCTCTGCTTCTTCAATAGGGTTGCTGAATCTCCTTTTAGTTTGATCCACGTGTTTGCGGCAGATTTGTCCATTGGTAAGTTTAACTACCAAACCCTATTCCCCTCTTTGGCAATTATAGTGCCTGCAAACCATTTGGGCCCTGCAGCGTAATTAAGGACAAAAACAGGGTCATTGACATCAATACATCGCGCCCTCGCATTCCTGCCACGGTAGTCACATTGTGACTGACGCCTGCTCTCAACAATTTCTTTCATAGTAGGGTTATAAGGGATAACCTGGTTTTGAGCGTCCTTTTCATTAGCAGCTCTGCGGGTGGAACCCCTGTGAGCAAGTGTGGTCGGGATCTATTGGCCAACAGGAGGCATGATAAGCGGCTTTGTAGGGAACCCCCTTGGATTCTGAGCATCCCCTGTTTGATTATCTGCACTGCTCGTTCCGCCTGGCCGTTTGAGGCCGGCTTGAATGGTGCCGTTCTGACATGGTTGATTCCATTGCCTGCCATGAAGTCCTGGAATTCAGTGCTTGTGAAGCATGGACCATTGTCGCTGACCAAGACATCCAGTAGACCATGGGCGGTGAACATTGCCCGTAGACTTTCTACCGTGGCAGAGGATGTGCTTGAATTTAAAATGTCACACTCAATCCATTTGGAGTAGGCGCCTCCTACAACCAAAAACATTTTTCCCATGAAAGGACCTGCGTGGTCCACTTGGAGGGCCAGGACTAGGAGCTAAGGGGGGCTTCCCTGGGTGCGTTGCCCAGCTGAGCACACGTATTGCATCTGCGATCACCAAGTTCCAGGTCTGTATCTATCCCTGGCCACCAAACGTGTGACCTGGCAATTGCCTTCATCATGACAATGCCCGGGTGCTCATTGTGAAGTTCTCTGATAAACACCTCTCTGCCCATCTGGGGCATGACTACTCGGTTTCCCCACAGTAGGCAATCAGCCTGAATCGAGAGTTCATCCTTGCGCCTATGAAACAGTTTAAATTCCCCAGGGCATGCCCCGTACGTGGCTGCCCTGTCCCCATTCAGGACACATTTCTTAACTAAAGACAGTAGCAGGTCTTTATTTGTCCAGACTTTAATCTGACGGGCTGTCACAGGTGAGCCTTCGCTTTCAAAAACTTCAACAGCCATGACCATCTCAGCATCATGCTCAGTTGCCCCCTCAGTGGTGGCTAGTGGAAGCCTGCTGAGTGCATCGGTGCAGTTTTCAGTGCCCGGCCTGTGCCGAATTCTGTAGTCATAGGCGGCTAACGTAAGTGCCCACCTCTGTATGCGAGCCGATGCATTCGCATTTATGGCCTTGTTGTCAGCCAAAAGAGACTTTAGGGGTTTGTGATCTGTCTCCAGCTCAAATTTCCTGCAAAACAGGTACTGGTGCATTTTTTTTTTTACTGCATATACACATGCTAGCGCTTCCTTTTCTATCATCCCGTAGCCCCTTTCTGCCTGGGACAGACTTCTGGAGGCATAAGCTACCAGCTGTAACTGACCATTAGCATTCACATGCTGCAACACACACCCGACCCCATAGGACGATGCATCGCACATTAAAACAAGCTTCTTACACAGGTCAGATAACGTTAGCAGTTTGGAGCATAACAAATTGCGTGCTCTATCAAAAGCCCTTTCCTGGCTGTCCCCCCAGACCCAATCGCGACCTTTGCATAGGAGCATGTGTAACGGCTCTAACAGCGTGCTCAATTTGGGAAGAAAGTTAACAAAATAATTCAGGAGCCCCAGGAACGAACGCAGCTCCATTGTGTTACGGGGTCTGGGGTGCTCTCTGGATCGCTTCCGTTTTGGACGCAGTAGGTCTGATCCCATCTGCTGCTACCCTCCTCCCCAGGAATTCTACCTCTGGAGCTAAGAAGATGCACTTCGCCTTTTTCAGTTGCAGCCCTACCCAGTCCAGTCTGCGTAGCATCTCCTCCAGGTTGCGGAGGTGTTCTTCAGTATCGCGACCCGTGATGAGGATGTTGTCTTGAAAAACCACCGTCCTTGGAATCGACTTGAGGAGGCTTTCCATATTTCGCTGAAAGATCGTGGCGGCCGAACGAATCCCGAACTGATATCTGTTATACTCAAACAACCTCTTGTGTGTAGTGATAGTGGTCAGCTTCTTCGACTCACTCGCCAGCTCTTGGGTCATGCGAGCTGAGGTCAGGTCCAATTTTGAAAAAGGTTTGCCACCGGATAGCGTCGCAAAGAGGTCCTCCGCTCTCGGTAACGGGTACTGGTCTTGGAGTGACACCCGATTGATGGTGGCCTTGTAATCGCCACATGTCCTGACCGACCCATCCGCCTTGAGCACCGGCACAATCGGGCTCACCCAGTCACTGAATTTGACTGGCGAGATGATGCCTTCCCTCAGCAGGCGGTCCAATTCGCATTCTATCTTTTCCCGCATCACGTACGGCACCGCTCTGGCTTTGTGGTGTACTGGCCTGGCGTCCGGGTTTATGTGAATCACTACCTTGGCCCCCATGAAAGTGCCAATGCCGGGTTGAAAAAATGAGTCAAATTTGTCCAGGACCTGTGAGCATGATACTCGCTCCACAGAAGAAATTGCATTGACATCGCCCCATTTCCAGTTCATGACAGCAAGCCAACTCCTCCCCAGTAGAGTGGGACCGTCCCCCGGGACAATCCAGAGTGGCAACCTGTTCTCCGAATCTTTGTGGGTCACGACTACCATGGCGCTGCCTAGCACCGGAATGATCTCCTTTGTATATGTCCGTAGCTGTGCGTCAATCGGCAATAATTTTGGCCTCCTGGCCTTGGACACCCACAACCTTTCGAACTGTTTGATACTCATCAGGGACTGGCTGGCCCCCATGTCGAGCTCCATTAATACTGCAAAGCCATTGAGGAGCACTTTCATCATTATCACTGGCGTCCTGGTGTATGAACTGTATATGTGCTCCACATAAACTCGCTGAACTTCAGCTTCTAGCGATTTCCCCCAGTATTCATTTGGCCTCATAGGGCTTACATTAGGCCCGTCCTCCTTGTACATCAACCTGGCTACAGGCTTCCTGCACATAAGCGCCAAGTGACCACTGACGTTGCAGTTTCTGCAGGTATATTGTTCATACCTGCAAGCTCTGGCTGGGTGTTTGCCTCCACACCTCCAGCATGAGCTGGAGGCCCGTTGTTGGAAACAAAAGGTCCATTACCAGTTGATTGTCTCTGACTGTCTCTGTAACTGTCCTTAAGAGCACCTTTAACAGGTGTTGATGGCCCCATTACTGGCCGCATTGTCCATTGTGATGGCATGAATCGCTGTTCAACTAGCCATTTTCTCTGTTGAATTCCCCCTTTGGGTTCGACTGCATGCTGGGGCATGTTCAATTGCCCTTGTCTGCCTAGAGAACTGTGTGCCGCGTTAATAATGTTGACTCCCTGGTCGTTTGCCGCATTTGAGCCAAGATTTTTGTCATACATCATTCTGGTCTCTTCATCCCCTGAGATAAATGTGTGGATTATCAGAGCCGCCGCTTCCAAGTTCAAGTCTTTGGTCTCAATCAGTTTCCTGAAAACCCCAGCGTGCCCGATGCCCTCAATAAAAAAGTCTCTCAGCATCTCCGCCCTGCATGCATCTGGAAACTTATATAGGCTCGCCAGTCGCTGGAGATCTGCCACGAAGTCTGGGACGCTTTTCCCTTCTCGCCACCGGTGCGTGTAAAACCGGTGTCTGGCCATGTGCATGCTGCTTGCCAGTTTAAGGTGTTCCCCGATCAACTTACTGAGCTCTTCGAACATCTTGTCCGCCGGCTTCTCTGGCGCTAGAATGTCCTTCATCAGGGAGTACGTCCTGGATCCACAAACCGTCAGGAGATGAGCCCTGCGTTTGTCGGCCGAATCCTGTCCCAACCATTCCTTAGTGACAAAACTTTGCTGTAGTCTCTCAATAAAGTCGTTCCAATCATCACCAACACAGTACCTCTCTTCTGTGCTGCTAGTGGCCATGCTCGCGTGGTTTAAATCCCAGTTTCTCGTCGCCAATGATATGTCTTTACCACACAGTATAAATGCACATGAGGCCCATACTTGAGAGAATGTCACTCAGTGACCAGTTACCTTTATTACCAAGACTTCAAGTGATGAAGGTGGGTGGAGCTTCCCCTTTTATACCTGAGAGTCCAGATTAGGATGTCTCCCACAAGTTCGCCCCTTGTGGTCAATGTTCTCAAGGTGTACAACTTAAGTCAGCTTATACATGGGTTACAATGATAGTTGAATACATGACAAAAAGCAAGGTTACATATAATGAGAATTAATTCAACAACACCTCCCAAACTTACGACCTCCCCCACCTAGAAGGACAAAGGCAACAAGTTCAAGGGAACACCATCACCTCCAAGATCCCCTCCAAGTGACACACATCCCCACTTGGACATATATCAGCATTCCTTCATTGTCACTGGGTCAATATAAGAACATACGAAATAGGAGCAGGAGTAGGCCATACGGCCCCTTGAGCCTGCTCCCGCCATTCAATAAGATCACGGTTGATTTTCGATCTCAACTCCACTTTCCCGCCTGATCTCCATATCCCTTGATGCTCCTATACTCCAAAAATATCCTGCAGCTCCCTATTTAACAGCACTGGTGGGCAACATCAATGTCACGGACTGCAGCACCTCAAGAAGACGGCTCACCACCACCTTCTCAAGGGCAACTAGGGATGGGCAATAAATGCCGGCCTTGTCAGTGGCGCCCACATCCCAAGAATTATATTTTTTTTTATTTCAGAAATGGAGAGGGGTTCATTCCTAATAACATTTCCCTCCCCAAAATGAAAGGTTGTGATTGAGCCTGTCTATATGAATTTCATGAAAAGTAACGTAATCATCAGGGCTTTGAGGGACCCAACAGTATAAATGATATCTCCACATTGCTCGTACACTGACACGGGACTCAATGGCTGCAACTTCATTCTGTCATTTGGGTTTTTGGAAATTCTGTTGTCACAGCTGAATTTCTACAGTATCTATTAAACTTGTTTATCAGTATATTTATGTTATGTATTATGTGACACACCTATTCATTAAAGTTCTTGGAATGATTCACCCCTTCAGACTGGATGTCCTCCCTTTCCCACTGTACTTTCCCGTGCAAGAACAGGAGATGCAACACCTGTCCTTTTAACCCCCCCACCCCCCTTTCCCACTCTCCAGGGCCCCAAATGCTCCTTCCAGGTGAAACAGCGATTTGCTTGTACTTCTTTCAATTTAGTATACTGAATTCGCTGCTCACGATGTGGTCTCCTCTACACTGGGGAGACCAAACGCAGATTGGGTGACCGCTTTGCGGAGCGCCACCGTTCAGTCTGTAACTATGACCCCGCGCTTCCGGTCGCCTGTCACTTTAATTCCCTGCTCCATTCCCACGCTGACCTCTCCATCCTCGGTCTCCTACACTGTTCCAATGAAGCTCAACACAAGCTCGAGGAACAGCATCTCGTCTTTTGTTTAGGCACTTTACAGCCTTCTGGACTCAACATCGAGTTCAACAATTTCAGACCATAACCTCTGCCCATATGTTGTTCCCTTTCCTCCTTTCTGTAACCCCCGCCCCCCCCAATCCCGATCTTATGGAATTTTTTCTCTCTGTTTCCCACGGCAGCTGGTAATTATTCCGCCATTCACACCCTATCTAGACTAATCTTTTTCTAACTTCTGCCCATCATCGCTTTTGTCTCTCTAATCTCGCCTGTCTTCCACCCTATCACAGACCTTCCCTTTTGTTCTTTCCTTCCCTCCCCCTTTCAGTGCTCCTTAAGAATCTGTTCATTTCGAACATTCGCCAGTTCTGACGAAAGGGCATCAACCTGAAACGTTAACTCTGTTTTTCTCTCCACGGATGCTGCCTGACCCACTGAGATTTCCAGCGTTTTCTGTTTTTATTTCAGATTCCAGCATCCGCAGTATTTGGCTTTTGTGTAGCCTGGATGTTCTGATCGGCTGCCTGATCAACATGAAGTCACGCAGCGTGCGAAGAACGCACACTTGGCTTCCGGAGCACTGCCCTGGCATGGATGTCTGGGGTCAGCCTCGGAGGCAGAATGTGGGAGAGATCCTGGCAGAGAAAATACCCGTGAATGGGAGGTTGGTGGGCTGGAGATCTGGTACTGTTGCACTTAGAAACACAGCTCGGGCAAAGATGTCAGTAAAGAGTACAGGCAGTCAAGAAAGTGATGCATTTCTCTGAGGCGGGCCATCAGAATTCTTCTACAGGAAGTCGGATAAAGAAGGGGTTCCCTCCTTAGCAAATCAGTACCTCAGAGACCCAAGACAGGCCAGGGAGAATGGGAGTAGGTGGTGACTAGTGTCAATGCCACCTCCACCATTGCACATACATGGAAAACAGCTTTTTAAAAATCGTTCATGGGATGTCGGCGTCGCTGGCAAGGCCGGCATTTATTGCCCATCCCTAATTGCCCTCGAGAAGGTGGTGGTGAGCCACCTTCTTGAACCGCTGCAAACCGTGTGGTGAAGGTACTCCCACAGTGCTGTTAGGGACGGAGTTCCAGGATTTTGACCCAGCGACGATGAAGGAACGGCGATATATTTCCAAGTCAGGATGGTGTGTAACTTGGAGGGGAACTTGCAGATAATGGTGTTCCCATGCGCCTGCTGCCCTCGTCCTTCTCTCTGGTAGAGGTCGTGGGTTTGGGAGGTGCTGCTGAAGAAGCTTTGGCGAGTTGCTGCAGTGCATCTTGTAGATGCAAGAAGTCTGATGACCTTGCCGGGTCAGACAAGGTGGGGGAACATGTCTTTAGCTTCCTTTAATTCAGTGTACACCTTGCTTGTGGTGTGCTGCCTTTATAAACACAAATTAGTTGTAGGCAGGAATAGTCCTTGATTCTCATAAGTTACACAATGCTAGTGTGATCATCACTTCCTCACGCAAACCCTTCAGCTCGCCCTCTAGTGTTCATGAGTTTGCTGCATCCCCCCCTTCTTCGAGACAGACTGACAGCAAACCTTTCTTTTAAGCCACACAACTAAACCTTTCAAAATATACTGCGCAAACTTTTCAAGAGAAGCGTTCTTCAGGAATGAGAGGAGCGTCCGGATCTTGAAAGAGGGACGGCGAGTGGGCACTGATTCGTCCTGGCGTTCCGGTCTGTCGCTGTTGGAGTTGTCCATGAGGGTCCTGATGTTCCAGGTCTCGAACTTCATTTTGAATGGTGGACGATGCCTGTGCGTGAGTTCTTTTAACGTGCAAACCGGCTACCACACGGGCTTAGCAGAGCAAGGTCTTGGTCTGGTGGCAAGGGGCTCCAAGACGACCGGAGACCAGGCACTGCTGTATGAGCCTAGTTGCCGACGGCAGGATGCAAGCCGTAAGCTCGGTGCTCAGCAGTGCCCTTCGGTGAGGTGGTGAGAAAACTGAGGCCTGGCTGAGTTCAAGATGGCGCAAGGGATAGCAGTTCCCTAGGGAGCTCTCACCGAACAAACCTTCCTCTGGCCATCTACTGCCATCCTTCACCTCCCTCTCCTTCAGCCTCGCCCCTCCCACCCCCCACCCCCACTGGTTGAGCTCCCTCTGGCCCTAACTTCGATCCCACAAATTATTTTTGTCCTGGATATTGACGACGGCAGCATCTGGTTGATAACCATTAAAATCAACATCATGTGGATGTTGACGTGTTAAGTGTTGTGTATAGAGAAAGAGTCAGACTGAACACTGTGAGCTCAAAGTAAAGTGTGACCTTAGTCTTTTATTGCAGGTCTCCAGAGTGCCTCTCCAACCTGTGAAGCCTTCTTAAATACCTGTGCTCCCAAGGAATTATGGAATCCCTTGGGACTCCGGGGAATGAGCCCTCTGGTGGCTGTACAGAGTAAATACAAGTCCACATATATAACATTAAGAATCTGGCAAAACTACGAATTCCTTGAATAGAATCATAGAATCATAAAATATAGAATGAGGCCATTTGGTCCATCGTGCCTGTGTTGGCTTTTTGAAAGAGCTATCCAATTAGTCCCACTCCCCTGCTCTTTCACCATCATGGAATCAGAGAATGGTTACAGCACAGAAGGAGGCTCTCTGCGGCAACAATTCAGCCAGTCCCACTCCCCCGCCCTTTCCCCGTAGCCCTGCAAATTGATTCCCCTGAAGTACTTATGCAAGTCCCTTTTGAAAGACATAATTGAATCTGCCTCCACTACCCTTCAGGCAGTGCGTTCCAGATCTTAACCACTCGCTCCGTAAAAAAGTTTGTCGCCTTTGGTGCTTCTGTCAATCACCTTAAATCTGTGTCCTCTGGTTCTCGACCCTTCCGCCAATGGGATCAGTTTCTCTCTAATCTGTCTAGACCCCTCATGATTTTGAACACCTCTATCAAATCTCCTCTCAAACTTCCCTGCTCTAAGGAGAACAATTCCAACTTCTCCAATCTATCCACGTAACTGAAGTCCCTCATCCCTGGAACCATTCCTGTAAATCTTGTCTGCACCCTCTCGAAGGCCTTCACATCCTTCCTAAAGTGCGGTGCCCAGAATTGGATACAATACTGCCAGCAATCTTCCCCTCTTCAAGTATACATCCAATTTCCTTTTGAAAGTTACTATTGAACACGAATAAATGAAGACAGACAGTTATAGTGGACTCAAGTCTAGATCCAGGGTGTAGATTAATACCCTGTATGGGGGTATCAGTTTTCTTCAGTCATTAATTCTCACTTGGATGTGGTCAACTTTGATATCAGTAGGTTGTGCATGGTGTCTTGAATTAGGAATTTTCTTCATTTTTGCTGTAGCATTGCAAACTTTCTAAAAAGAAAGACGAATTTATATAGCGCCTTTCACAATCCCAGGATGTCCCAAAGCACTTTACAGCCAATAAATTATTTTTGAAATGTAGTCACTATTCTAATGTAGGAAACTCGTCTGCCAATTTGCGCACAGCAAGCTCCCACAAACAGAAATGTGACAATGACCAGATAATCTGTTTCTGTTGTGTTGATTGCTAAATATTGGCCAGAACACCGGGGATAACTCCCCCGCTCTTCTTCGAAATAGTGCCAGGGATCTTTCACGTCCACCCGAAAGACAGCATCTCCGACAATGCAGCACTCCCTCAGCACTGCACTGGAGTCTCAGCCTAGATTTATGTGCTCAAATCTCTGGAGTAGGACTTAGACCCGACAACCACCTGACTCAGAGGTGAGAGAGCTATGCACTGAGTCATGGCTGATACAAACTGCATAATCTTTTTACCACTTAGAAGTGGTGAAAGTGGCACTGTGATTGTCAATTTATGATGGAACAAAGTTGTTGCAGACCTTCAACAATGGTGCAGCGAGATGTAGCTCAGTTAGTATGCAGGTTTGTTTAAAGTCGTCACTGCCAGGATGAAATGTCCAATTGAGAAACTGGACACACTTGAACCGTGAATCTTTCAGTCTCAGAGTTTGAGATCTAGGCTGACACTCCCAGTGCTGTGCTGTGGGAGCGCTGCACTGTCGGAGGTTCCGTCTTTCAGATGAGACGTAAACCGAGGCCCTGCCTGCTCTCTCAGGTGGACGTAAAAAACCCATGGCACTATTTAGAAGAGCAGGGGAGTTATCCCCGGTGTCCTGGCCAATATTTATCCCTCAATCAACATAACAAAAACAGATTATCTGGTCATTATCACATTGCTGTTTGTGGGAGCTTGCTATGCGCAAATTGGCTGCCACATTTCCTACATTACAACAGTGACTTCACTCCAAAGGTACTTCATTGGCTGTAAAGCACTTTGAGATGTCCGGTGGTCATGAAAGGCGCTATATAAATGCAAGTCTTTCTTTCTTCTTCCTTCTTTGAAGCTGGCCATTCTGGTGCGAATCAATGGTAGCAAGTGTTCCTGCAAACTGCTGGGATTCTGAACTCTGAAATGGAGATGTGTTGTCTGACTTTAACACCTCTGGATCTCCATCTGCTGCAAAGGTCTTGTCTAGACATGGAACAGAAGGCCTGTAAATTTGGATAATTCAACATCAGGAAATGGGCAGAAAATGTTGACCACTAAGACGTAAGCCCGGAAATTCTGCGGACCGATTTTGAGGGGGTGGGAATGCGGTGGGATGGTACCTCCACCTGCTACTTTTCCCTGCCCTCGACCTTGTCTGAAATCCTGGGGATGCAGCCGTTACAATTTTCAGAGCGCCAATGTTCCCTCTAATTTGTTTTTGGTCTGCCCGACCCCTTTAAATGGGCTGCGTGAGCCATTCAACATTCTGCACTAGCAGGGTTTTTCTATTTGTACATGGTCCACATCTCTGAGCCATACAGGAGGGCATGTACAGTCGACACCTCAAATCGCTGGAGAAATACCACCAACGATGTCTCCGCTGGGAGGACAGACGCACCAACGTCAGGGTCCTCGATCAGGCCAACATTCCCAGCATCGAAGCACTGACCACACTCGACCAGTTCCGTTGGGCGGGGCACATTGTTCGCATGCCTGACACGAGACTCCCAAAGCAAGTGTTCTACTTGGAACTCCTACACGGCAAGCGAGTCCCAGGTGGGCAGAGGAAACATTTCAAGGACACCCTCAAAGCCTCCCTGATAAAATGCAACATCCCCAACGACACCTGGGAGTCCCTGGCCAGAGACCACCCAAAATTGAGGAAGAGCATCCGGGAGAGCGCCGAGCACCTCGAGTCTCGTCGCCGAGAGCATGCAGAAAACAAGCGCAGGCAGCGGAAAGAGCGTGTGCAAACCAGACTCCCCACCCACTCTTTCCTTCAACCACTGTCTGTCCCACCTGTGATAGAGTCTGTAATTCCCGTATTGGACTGTTCAGTCACCTAAGAACTCACTTTTAGAGTGGAAGCAAGTCTTCCTCGATTTCGAGGGACTGCCTATGATGATGATATGATGATGATTTTCTATTTAAAAGCTGGCTCACTGGCTACGTGGGACCTCAAGAGTGCTGCATGGCCACGCAGCTTAGCAGGAGCACTGGTGAGTGCCTGTGGCTGTCAGGGCATTAGTGAGACAGCTGTGTGTGTCGTTCCCCCCCCCCCCCCCCTCCCCCCGGCCGTCGCACTTTCCGCCACTTCCCACCGACTTTCCTCCCATTATTTGCCGTGACTTTGGTCAACGACATGTTAACGAGGTCCTTTTAATCAGCTGGGCCTCCAGGGCAGGCTGGTCGCTAGGCCGCTAGTTAAAATAAAGCCTGGCATGTGTGGCGCCAGACTGGAGGGCAGGAACAGCCTCTACTTTAAACCGCCCCACATCCTCCCTCCCTGTTCTCAGCAGGTAGGGGGCAGGTTAAAATTGGCCCGATACAGACAGGTTTTGTTACATACTTGAACTGTGAATTAATTGCCTGTAATTGTTGAGCTAGGTGATATTTGCCAGACTCTATTCACACCTTTCCCCCTGCCTGCTTTTGTTCCATTTTCTGTCTCTTGTCTCCTGAACGTGCTGACACTATAACTGGCGTGCGGTTTCACAGGCACTGTCAGTCATCCTGTGCCTCACGCCAAGATGTCATTCTTCCTTTGTAAGGCTTAGCAGTGAATGTCTAAAGTCTATTTGTCAGTGGAGGACATCAAGACTCAGCTTGGCCCTTTCCTCACCCAACGTTCACACACACACTCACGCACACACGGACTCACACACACACACGGACTCTCACACACACACGGACTCACACACACACACGGACTCACACATTCACACACACACACTCATGGACACGCACACTCATGCGCGCGCATACACTCACAGGCACACACACGCACACTAATGCACACACACATGCGTACATACACACATGCACACATACACTCACGCACACACATGCACACACTCATACACCCACGCTCACATATACACACACCCACAGGCACACATACACACCCACACATGGACACACGCATGCACACACACCCACACACAAACACACACCCACACACACAAATACACATCCACACACACACCCACACACAAACACACCCACACACATACGCACACACACAGACACATACAGACTTTCCAGAAAAGGCCTCAGGCCAATGAGCAGAATCAGGAACCCCAGCTAATTTTAAGCCGACATAAATTTACACTTCTATTACCACACTGGCCAAGATCAATTAACTCAATGCAAACTGCATTGAATCTACTTCCGTCTTTTACTAAAAGGCTCAGTATGACACTGGGTGGTCCATTAACCCATTCAGCTATCAGGTGAGTTGTTCTCATTGAAACATACAAAATCCTTACAGGGCTTGACAGGGTAGATGCAGGGAGGATGTTTCCCCTGGCTGGGGAGTCTAGAACCAGGGGTCACAGTCTCAGAATAAGGGGTCAGCCATTTAGAACTGAGGTGAGGAGAAATTTCTGGACTCTGTGGAATTCTCTACCCCAGAGGGCTGTGGTAATTCAGTCTTTGAGTATATTCAAGACAGAGAGCGATAGATTTTTGGATATTAAGGGAATCGAGGGATATGGGGATCGGGCAGGAAAGTGGAGTTGAGGTAGAAGATCAGCCATGATCTTATTGAATGGTGGAGCAGGCTCAAGGGACCGAGGGTCCTGCTCCTATTTCTTATATCCTTATGACTTTACTTATTCTTTTGAGAGCAAATATAAGTAGTGCTGGATTTTTTGGTTTAATTTTAATGAAAGAATATTACAGATCTTCATAAGAAGATTCTTTAAAGTCTCTGTTTTAAAGCTTTGAAATCTTCTCCCAATTTGTTCATGTTGCATTTAAAGTGCTTAACATAACCTTCACTATCATCTGCTAAATGATTATTTCCCATGGCAAGTGTTAAGGGTGGAGTTTATTGACACTGGAATAACACGTTCCTGTACTTGCTCAGTCATGCCAATTTAATGTGATTTTAGGAACACTGCAGCCTCAAAGGGAAAGACATAACTGATATGTTGAAATAAAAACAAGTTATAATTGAACTCCACAGCAGGTCAAGTAGTATCTGTAGAGGGCGTGTGCTCTTCATATCTACTGCAGGCTGAAAGATGAGAAGGCATTTTAGTTAGGTTGGAAATAAAACAGAAAGAAATAGGGAGCGAGGTGAAAAACCAAAACCACACAAGAAGATTTACTGACTTGGAAACCCCTGAATAGATATTGTTATGTTTAGAATAACTCCACAAGACTGAATACTGTATGCTTAAACTGATGTGATCTTAATCTCTTTAATAAAACTCCAGAGTGCCAAAGCAGCATGGCAGACAACCTTTTATACTCGCTTGCATGAGGTGTGCAGGTGACCCTTGGGTCTCCAACAGGTGCGCCCTCTGGTGGCAAGTCTTACACAGTTATAATGTTTACATACGTAACATCACTCCACCCCAAAGTCTTTGATACAAGTTATTTACAAGTTGAGGTGGTCCAGGGGCCTTCGCTCCCTGGTTGAACACCTGAGTTCAGACCCTGGCATGGGTGAGTTGGTCAGGCCATTGCTGCACTGCAGCGCGGCTGGTCTGACCGGACTGTTGGGCATGGTGGGTTCATTCTCTTGATTGACAGCGAGGTCGATTGCTGGTTGGGTGTGTGTTGGTAGGTCGATGTTGGTGATATCCTCTTAAAATTGTTCCTGGTTGTCAGTGAATCGAAGTTTGGTCTGATCCAAATGCTTTCTGCACATTTGTCCATTCCATAGTTTGACAAACACTCTATTCCCCTCCTTGGCCAAGACAGTGCCAGCAACCCATTTGGGACCATGACCGGAATTAAGGACATACACAGGGTCGTTTACATCAATGTCACGTGAAACAGCCGCGCGATCGTGGTACATGTTTTGACGATGACGCTGCGTTTCCACATGATCATTAAGATCTGGGTGGACTAAGGAGAGCCTGGTTTTGAGTGCTCTCTTCATTAACAAGTCCGCCGGGGGAACTCCAGTAAGCGAGTGGGGTCGCGTCCGGTAGCCGAGCAGAACCCGAGATAAACGGGTCTGCAGGGAGCCATCCGTCACTCGTTTCAAGCTCTGCTTGATAATTTGGACTGCCCGTTCCGCTTGATCGTTGGATGCGGGCTTAAACGGGACAGACCTGATATGCTTAATGCCGTTGCAGGTCATAAACCCGTTGAATTCAGAGCTGGTGAAACACGGACCATTGTCACTGACAAGGACGTCGGGCAAGCCATGGGTGGTGAACATGGCCCGGAGGCTATCAATGGTACCAGTCGACGTGCAGGATGACATGATTACACATTCAATCCATTTACAGTAAGCGTCCACTACTACTAAGAACATCTTTCCTAGAAAGAGGCCAGCAAAATCTACGTGGATCCTGGACCACGGTTTGGAGGGCCATGACCACAGACACAGTGGAGCCTTCCTTGGTGCATTGCTCAACTGTGAGCAAGTGTTACATTGGTGTATGCATGACTCCCTTTCCAAGTCAATGCCAGGCCACCAAACGTGCAACCTGGCGATCGCCTTCATAGAAACATAGAAACATAGAAAATAGGTGCAGGAGTAGGCCATTCGGCCCTTCTAGCCTGCACCGCCATTCAATGAGTTCATGGCTGAACATTCAACTTCAGTACCCCATTCCTGCTTTCTCGCCATAGCCGTTGATCCCCCTAGTAGTAAGGACCACATCTAACTCCTTTTTGAATATATTTAGTGAATTGGCCTCAACAACTTTCTGTGGTAGAGAATTCCACAGGTTCACCACTCTCTGGGTGAAGAAGTTCCTCCGCATCTCGGTCCTAAATGGCTTACCCCTTATCCTTAGACTGTGACCTCTGGTTCTGGACTTCCCCATCATTGGGAACATTCTTCCTGCATCTAACCTGTCTAACCCCGTCAGAATTTTAAATGTTTCTATGAGGTCCCCTCTCATTCTTCTGAACTCCAGTGAATACAAGCCCAGTTGATCCAGTCTTTCTTGATAGGTCAGTCCCGCCATCATGACTATGCCTGGGTGAGTAATGTGTTGGTCGCGTATAAATGTTTCCCTGCTTTTTTTTGGCAAAACCACACGATTACCCCATAAGAGACAATCTGACTGGATGGACATTTCATCTTTATGTCTGTGAAATGGCTTAATTTCATCTTGCATTTCCCCGGGAACAGCCGACCAGCTCCCATTGAGGAACCAACTTTTTAGTAGTGATAGCACAGGGTCCAGGCTAATCCAGGTCCTGATCTGACGAGCCGTGACGGGTGACCCCTCGCTCTCAAAAACATCCATGACTAGAAACAAGTCTGCAGGTTGCGCCATTTCCAACCCGGTAGTGGACAATGGTAGCCAACTGAGGGCATCAGCACAGTTCTCCGTGTCTGGTCTGTGGCGGATAACATAGTCATAAGCGGACAATGTTAGTGCCCATCTTTGGATACGGGACGAAGCATTGGTGTTTATTCCTCTGCTTTCTGAAAACAGCGAAATGAGCGGTTTGTGGTCAGTTTCAAGCTCGAACCGGAGTCCAAATAGGTATTGATGCATTTTCTAAACCCCGTATATGCATGCTAACGCCTCTTTCTCGACCATACTGTAGGCTCTTTCAGCCTTAGATAGACTTCTAGACGCGTATGCAACTGGTTGCTGTTTGCCTGATACATTGGTTTGCTGTACCCTACCCCGTACGAAGATGCATCACAAGCTAGCACTAAACATTTACACGTGTCATACAATACAAGTAACTTGTTAGAACAAAGCAGGTTTCTGGCCTTCTCAAAGGCTGTCTCTTGAGATTTACTCCAAACCCAGTCATCACCCTTACATAGCAACATGTGCAATGGTTCCAGCAAAGTGGCTCAACCCGGGTAGAAAGTTACCAAAATAGTTGAGGAGTCCCAGGAACGAACGCATCACATTCTGTGGTTTGTGTGCATTCTTGATGGCCTCCGTCTTTGAGTCCATGGGTCTGATGCTGTCTGCCGTAATCTTTCTCCCCAAAAATTCGACTTCTGGCACCAGGAAAATACACTTGGAGTGTTTCAGCCTGAGTCCCACTATGTCTAATCGACTTAGAACCTGTTGTGCAGGTGTTTGATGGTGTCATGACCGGTGATCAGGATGTCGTCTTGAAACACAACGGTGCGCAGAACCAATTTCAGCAGACTCTCCATGTTCCTCTGGAAAATGGCAGCAGCCGAGCGAATCCCAAAAGGGCATCTGTGGTATATAAAAACAGTGCGTGTTGATGTACGTCAATCTTTTCGAAGATTCAGCCAGCTCCTGTGTCATGTAAGCGGAGGTTAGATCCAATTGGCGAACGACTTCCATCTTGCTAACATTGCGAACAGGTCATCCACCTTGGGTAGTGGATACCGGTCTTGTAACGAGTCTCAGTTGATCATTACCTTGTAGTCTCTACAGATTCTGACCGTGCCATCGCTTTTCAACAATTTGGCTGGCCCACTCGTTGAACTCAACTGGCGATATGATTCACTCTCATTGAAGTCTGTCCAGTTTGATCTTGACTGTCTTCCTCATCATATATGGTACTACTCGAGCCTTGTGATGAACAGGCCGTGCATCAGGAATTAGATGGATCTGCACCTTGGCGCCTGTAAAGTTGCCGATGCCTGGTTCAAATAGCGATGGAAATTTGTTGAGCGCAAGAGGCGTCATCCACCAAAGATAGTGCTTTGATGTCATCCCAGTTCCATTGAATCTTTCCTAGCCAGCTTCTGTTGAACAGCGTTGGGCCATCGCCTGGTACAATCCACAGTGATAAGTCATGCACAGCTCCATTGTACGATACCTCCACTGCCGCACTGCCAATGACTGGTATGAGCTCTTTGGTGTAAGTGCGCAGCTTTGTATAAATCGGGCTCAGTTTGAACCTTTGTGCCTTGCTGCCCCACAGTTTCTCAAAAGCCTTCTCGTTCATAATTGACTGACTTGCCCCCGTGTCCAACTCCATGGAAACTGGAATGTCATTTAATTTGACTTTCAGCATTATAGGAGGGCTCTTGGTGGTGAAGGTGTGTACCCCATACACTTCTTCCTCGGGTTGAGTTGCCTCTCTTGTTTGTTCTGCATGATCCGCGCCGGATCGATCATCCTCTGCCGACTCTGCCACGTGGTGAGTCGCAGCACTCTTGCACATTCGCTGGAGGTGCCCCATTGTTTCGCAGCCTTTGCACACGTAGTGCTTGAATTGACATTGATGGGCTCGATGAATATCCCCCGCAGCGCCAACATGGTGCTAATGGATTTGCATTCACACCCGATGTCGGACTCTGAGTCATCCTAGGTCTTGCAGCTGCAGACGTGTAGGCCCTGCCATATGCAGTTCTGCCTGCTAGCAACGTTATTTTATGCACAATGCTTGCCGGTTAGCTTCGATGCTGGAAAGATATCTGTCTGGTATTATCGCTTGTGGATATGAATGCCTGGCCTTGCTCAGGTCTAGGGATTCGGCAGATAGCAGCTTGCGAAGAATGACTTTGTTGCTGATGCCAAGCACAAAAAAGTCCCGCAGCATTTCCCCCCAAAATCCAGCAAATTCGCAAGTTCCCGCAAGGCGTCTCAGGTCGGAGCGGTGGTGCGTGTAGAAGTGATACCTGGCCATTAAGACGCTCTCCTTCAGCTTGAGGTGGTTCCGAACCAGCGTACACAACTCTGTATATGTCTTCTCCGCTGGTTTCTCCGGTGCTAACAGATTCTTGGTGAGGTCGTATATTGTGGACCCACACACGGTGAGGAGAATCGCCCCGCGCTTGATCGCTTTATCATTCCTATCCAGCTCGTTGGCCATGAAGTATTGGTCGAGACACTCAACGAAGGCTTCCCAATCATCACCCTCTACAAATCTCTCTAAAATACCAACAGCAGCCATGACCGCGTGAAAGTTCGTAATCTGTTACTCGTCGCCAATTATTAAGTATGGAAGAACTCCACAAGACTGAGTACTGTGAGCTAAAACTGATGTGACCTTAGTCTCTTTAATACAACTCCAGAGTGCCTCAGCAGCATGGCAGACAATCTTTTACACTCCCTTGCACGAGGTGTGCAGGTGACCCTTGGGCCTCCAACAGTTGCGCCCTCTGGTGGCAAGTCTTACACAGTTACAATGTTTACATGCATAACACATTCCATATCAACTCTATCATTAATATACACTTTTATTCTTACAGCAGGCCAAGGGGTTCCTGCAGAGCACGATGAATTTTGTTTGCTGTTGAAAGATAATCGTGTGGCTTTGACGAGTCGGCAGCTAACTGCAGTAACTGTACAAACAAACGTTTGCACTTTGCTGGTAAAAGATAAGCTTAGCTTGATGCTTGGAATTCTATCAACACGGCATTACCATCACCAAATCCCCCATCATCAACATCCTGGGGCTCACCATTGACCAGAAACTCAACTGGAGCGGCCCGCATGAGCTATTAGAGCTGGCCAGAGGCTGGGGGTTCTGCAGTGAGTGGCTCACCTCCTGACTCCCAACCTATAAAGTACAAGTCGGGAGTGTGATGGAATACTCTCCACTTGCCTGGATGAGTGCAGCTCCAAAAACACTCAAGAAGCTCGACACCATCCAGGACAAAGCAGCCGGCTTGATCGGCACCCCATCCACCACCTTAAACATTCACTCCCTCCACCACCAGCGTACCATGGCTACAGTGTGTACCATCTACAAGATGCACTGCAGTAACTCACAACTTCTACCTGGAAGGACAAGTGCAGCAGGCACATGGGACTACCATCACCCGCAAGTTCCCCTCCAAGTCACACTCCATTCTTCATTGTCGCTGGGTCAAAACCCTAACAGCATTGTGGGAGTACCTTTACCACATGACTTCAGCAGTTCAAGAAGGCGGCTCACCACCAATGTTCCCCGCAATTTTCTTTGGCCTGCAGAGCCCCTTTAGTGGGCTGCCCGACCCATTCAAATGTCCGCGCATGTGCATTTTTTTCAACCTAAAATCTGCATCACTGGCTGGGTGGGACCTCTGGAGTGCTGCACAGCCACACAGCTTAATTGGAATATTACTCACCACTGCCTTCTGAAGGACAACTAGGGATGGGCAACAAATGCTGATCTTGCTAATGACATCTATATCCCAGGAATGAAAAAAAAAACATGTAAAATTGGCAAAAAGAGAAAAAAAAACAAATTCCTATGCAGTAACAAGAAGCCAAAGAGAGAGAGAAAGAATGTTTCCTGATAAGGTATCAATCAGACTCGCTTCCAATTGTTTAAAGGGGGAAACGAGGTACTGAAAACAGACGAGTTCAAACCATATGAGCTAACCACTAAGGCCCCGAACTTTGTGGAAGCTAAGTTCCACCCAAGTGCCACCCAAAGGGCCGCTGAGATACCTGATGGTACTTTAGGGCGGGAGTCTCGTGGAAAAGTTCCAAGACCGCCCGGCAGCAAAAAAGCAACTTACTCCCTAAATCTGGCGGCAGCGGGTGGGAGATCCCATTCTCAGTGGCAAATGCGATCCTTGGCAAAGTGCCGCCGAGGATTGAGTCGGGCCCAGGGAGGGGAGAACATATAAAATTAAAAATTTTCAAAGAATGCAAAAAAACAGGAAAACTTTCAGGGGACCCTATACACCTGAATCGCTGGGGGGGAAAAAAAGACGTTTGCTAATCTTTTTTTGCAGGTCTTGTTACCGTTGAGGTTAGACCTGCCTCCATGCAGCGGTCCTTCCCCCTGCTGCAGCAGACTCCCGCCCGGACCCAACTGGCAGCTCGGCGGGCAGGAGGACACTTACACGTGTTGTGCGCCAGCGGGCGGTTCCCAGCGGTCTACCCTCCCCGCCGGCGAGAGGCCTCCACCAAACTCGCTTGGAGGGGAGACCGCCCAGGAAACTCAGCGGCAGCAGCGACAAGTCCACCAAGGTCGGGGGCCTAAGTATTGGGATATACGCACAAGAAGAAGAGAACAAGGAGAATCACTTTGACAGACACTCCGGCTCTCCCAGAACAATGGCTTGATCATCTCGCTTCCTGAACCGTATTCCACACTTGCAAGTATTATAGAAACATAGAAACATAGAAAATAGGTGCAGGAGTAGGCCATTCGGCCCTTCGAGCCTGCACCGCCATTCAATGAGTTCATGGCTGAACATGCAACTTCAGTACCCCATTCCTGCTTTCTCGCCATACCCCTTAATCCCCCTAGTAGCAAGGACTACATCTAACTCCTTTTTGAATATATTTAGTGAATTGGCCTCAACAACTTTCTGTGGTAGAGAATTCCACCAGTTCACCACTCTCTGGGTGAAGAAGTTTCTCCTCATCTCGGTCCTAAATGGCTTACCCCTTATCCTTAGACTGTGACCCCTGGTTCTGGACTTCCCCAACATTGGGAACATTCTTCCTGCATCTAACCTGTCTAAACACTTCAGAATTTTAAATGTTTCTATGAGATTCCCTCTCATTCTTCTGAACTCCAGTGAATACAAGCCCAGTTGATCCAGTCTTCCTTGATATGTCAGTCCCACCATCCCGGGAATCAGTCTGGTAAACCTTCGCTGCACTTCCTCAATAGCAAGAATGTCCTTCCTCAAGTTAGGAGACCAAAACTGTACACAATACTCCAGGTGTGGCCTCATCAAGGCCCTGTACAACTGTAATAACACCTCCCTGCCCCTGTACTCAAATCCCCTCTTGAGCTATTGCTTACTGTTGTGCGGGAATCGAGTAAAATGTTCAGTAATTTCTATACCAGTTTCCGTGGTTATTGTCTCTGCATAGGGTCAGAACAAATAATAAGGTTAATTTCCTTAAACTTTGGGACAAGTTGTAAAAGTGTAATTCGAACCTTACAGTCTTGGCACACGACCGTGGACCTTGGTGTCATGACACACAATTCACGGTCTAATTGTAATTCGATTGGATGACTAAGAAATGGGAACAGAGGCAGAGAATTCTCACATTGAGAGACATAAAATGACCCAACTGAATCTATAATGGTCGGACTGTAGTAGTCAGGAAATTGCGTCCTGGTACGGTCAGTGTAAAATGGAAGAGGGTGTCCAGAAATATATAGATAAGAAGTTGCCTGAGTGGCAGGAGAAACATTCAGAAGTATGTGTGATTGTAGTGCTATTTCTCACTCATAGTCAAGTAAGATCAGAACTGAAAGAAAGGAATGGCTACAAGGATAATCAATAAGAACATTAGAACATAAGAAATAAGAGCAGGAATAGGCCATTTGGCCCCTTGAGCCTGCTCCGCCATTCTATAAGATCATGGCTGATCTGATCATGAACTCAGCTCCACTTCCCCGCCCGCTCCCCATAACCCCTTATCGCTCAAAAATCTGTCTATCCTCGCCTTAAATATATTCAATGACCCAGCCTCCACAGCTCTCTGGGGAGGAGAATTCCATAGATTTACAACCCTCAGAGAAGAAATTCTTCCTCATCTCAGTTTTAAATGGGTGGTCCATTATTCTAAGACTATGTCCATTAGTATGGCTATGTGCTGCTAGAATAAGTTTCAATCAGTTAAAGGAAAGTTTATTCAGTTGAAGGAGAGTAAGTAGAAAGTAGCGCAGGTGACCAAAAGCTTGGTCAAAGAGGTAAGTTTTTAAGGAGTATCTTGAAGGAGGAAAGAAAGGTAGAGAGGCGGGGAGGTTTGGGCAAGGATCTGGAAAGTCATGCAGATTATTACCAATCACAAATAGCTGAGGAAAGGAGGTGTAGAGGAGATATTGAGGATGTCAATCAAGAATCCCAGATCAGGCTTACCCAGATAGAACACAGGGTAACGATCAATCTTGTTGCTAACGATGGACCACCATAGAAACGCAGGCAGTAACGGAGGATGAACAGGGAGACTGAGTGTGCCATGTTGAACAGCAATAAGAAATACTAGGGCTCCAAGGGCAGTTGGCAGTCAAGAGAAGGATAATTTTTACGAAGGAGCGGATGATGAGGAAAAAGTAGATTGGGATGGTGTAGAGGAGTATATCATCATCATAGACGATCCCTCGAACGAGGATGACTTGCTTCCACATGAGTTCACAGATGTTTCAATGAAGGACCCGATGTTCCAGTCCTGAACTCCAGTTGAGGGGGTGGAAGATGCCTGTGCGTGGATTTTTTAAATGTGCAGCGACAGTTACACATCAACCACCACATGGGCTTGACAGAGCTAGGCCTTTATCCAGTGGCAAGGGTTAACCAGGATGACTGGAGACCTGCTCTGCTGCATGGACCTAGTGCGCGCACATATCGCAGTGTGGGCTGGGCCCGTACTGCCTCTGGGCCCTCGGCTCTTCTGGGCCCCATACCCTCATTTGCCGGACCTCCGCCATGATCTCTTGCCGCTCCTCCGCCACAAACATTCGCCGAACCTCCGCCACGATCACCCACCAAATCTCAGCCACGATCCCTCATTGCTCCTCTGCCCCGATCACTCGTCGCAAGTCCGCCATGACCTTCCCGCTCCTCTGCTGTACCTGGGCCCGCAGATGCTCCTGCCCACGCTCCAAATGGCGACCTGGGTCCTGATGATGTCACCCAGTCGCCCACCTTGAAGCTGTCGCAATTTGTGTCAGCTCGCGCTGGAAGCTGCAGTGGCTCCAGCTCTTTTTCTAGCCCGCAAGTCGGGGTGGCCCACAATGGGGAAGGGTGGAGGTGTGCAGAATGGTAGTCAGTCACAGAGCTCAAGGTGCATTTAGTTAAAGGTTAAGTGTGTCATAGGATATGGAACCAGCAGAGAGAGAGGCAGTCATCGAGGTTCTGGAAAGTGACGGGAAAGGGACTGAAAATTAT
Organism: Pristiophorus japonicus; assembly: GCF_044704955.1. Classification (NCBI taxonomy): domain Eukaryota; kingdom Metazoa; phylum Chordata; class Chondrichthyes; family Pristiophoridae; genus Pristiophorus; species Pristiophorus japonicus. Next base: position 167,118,127 of record NC_091991.1, on the reverse strand, counting down.
TTTCCCAACACCCCTTCCTTTCCTCCTGCCTCCCTCATACTCTAAGTCACTAATATCTTTTCCTTCCGCCAATTGAGAAGAAAAAATCTTTTAAACAGGAAGCCTGAGCAAAGGTCTTTCCCACGTGATATTTAAAATCAGTATAGAACTGGGTTAAAAAGACTTGCATTTATACAGTGCCTTTCACAACCACCAGGCGTCTCAAACTGCTTTACAGCCAATGAAGTACTTTTGGAGTGTAGTCACTGTTGTAATGTGGGAAACGCGGCAGCCAAATCGCACACAGCAAGCTCCCACAAACAGCAATGTGATAATGACCAGATAATCTGTTTTTGTTATGTTGGATTGGGGGATAAATACTGGCTCAGGACACCGGGGATAACTCCCCTGCTCTTCTTCGAAGTAGTGCCATGGGATCTTTTACGTCCACCTGAGAGGGCAGATGGGGCCTCGATTTAATGTCTCATCCAAAAGCCGGCACCTCCGACAGTGCAGCGCTCCCTCAGCACTGAACTGGAGTGTCAGCCTAGATTTATGTGCTCAAGTCCCTTGAGTGGGACTTGAATCCACAACTTTCTGACTCGGTTGAGTAGCAAACATCAGAGTATGAAAGCTGAGATGAGAGAAAAAGGATAAATAATTTAAAACAGGAATAAGGAGCAAAGGGACGATTCCGTCTCTCTTCTACTGTTACAAGCTACAGGGTCTCTTTAGTTTTCAGTGTATTATCTCTTTAAGTGTGTGTGCTGTTCTCTGTAGCTTCACATTGCAACTTACTTGCCCTTTTTTCCTTTCACAGAACTGATACAGTGTCAGTTGATATTAGGAGCCATACAAGCGCCTTAATCCATAAGTATATGCTGCCATGGTTTTGGAACATTTGTTTCTATATATGTATATTTTTAAATGCGGAGAACAAACTAAAATTCTGAAATAAAAACAGAAAATGCTGGAAACACTCAGCACAACAACAACAACAACAACAACACTCAGCAGGTCAGTGGAGAGAGAAATGGAGGTATTGGGGGTACAATCCCGGCCTCGCGAATACGTACAGACCCGGCGAGGCCCCGCAAGAGCTAGTTCTCAGGGCGCGCAATGCACATGCGGCAAAAAACGGCTTTTCTGATCTGTCAAGATTCCGTTCGCGCGGGTGAGATTGGGCTATGAGCCCAACTCATGCCCAGCAAATGTCCTTGAAACTTTTATGCCTGGTAAAAGCAGGCACAGAGTCTACTTTTACCAGTGTAAGAGTTTTAAAACGTATAAAAATTAAATTTAAATACACATTTTTAGATTAAAAACCCTGTCCAGTTAAGGTAAGTTTATTTGAAACCCTATTGAAACACGTTTTAAAAAATCCAAAATTATATATTTTTTCTAAAATTAACTTTAATTTCAGTTAATTTTAAATATGTGAGGTGTTTTTTTTAAAATTTATTATGTTATGTTTCTGTGTTTTAGGGGGTTATTTTCATTGATAGTAATGGGAACTCGGAGAAACGGAGTTCCCATCAATGAGAATACTGCACCGTGATTGGTGGTCCAGGCCCACATGACTCCAGCTTTGTCGTGCGTGTGAGGAAATCCTCTTCCTGTAAATTACCCATTGAATCTAGGCCTCCGACCGCAATCGGAGGCACCTCCGGGACCACCAGGTACATTCGTAGAAATATTTCGGGTCGGAGGCATTCGTCGGAAGTTTAGGCTCAATGTTTCAGGTCGATGACCTTCCATCAGAACTAAAATTCACACTTCCCCAGCGGCATTGTGTGACACAAAAATGTATGTTAATACAATCAATCAGCTAATGCTTTCTGAAATGGAAATCAGAAAATGTTGGAAACACGTAGCAGGTCAGGCAGCACCTGTGGAGAGATGACCTTTCACACGCAGCTCCAATACAAACGCAAAATACTGCGGATGCTGGAATATGACATTTTAAGTTTGGCGAAGGGTCGTCGACCTGAAACAATAACTCTGAATCGCTCTCCACAGGTGCTGCCTGAACTGCTGAGTGTTGTGTATGTATAACATAAGTATATACCTTGTACACTCAATGTACAGTTACAAAAGGCTACTGGATATATCTTCACACTGTATACACTACGCCTGTACCACCAGAGGGTGCAACTGGTGGAGACCTAGGGGTCACCTGTACACTGCAGGTAACCAAGGGAGCTCACCATGCTGTACCCGCACTCATGAGCTGCAATAAATGGACTAAGGTCACAACAGTTCAAGTGTAATACCTTGTCTCGTGGAGTCATTACTAGAGTGCTTACAGATACAATACTGAGTATTTCCAGTATTTTCTGTTTTATTTCGTATAAAGCTAATGGTATCTGTGGGTTTTTATCAGATTTTCAATTCTTAAGGATACAAGTTTTTCGACTTTTGGATACCTACTTGTATACAGTTCACATGTGGTGCTGTCGGTAGGAATGTTAGAAATTTGGAAAACCTTTGTGCTGTTAAACTTTCCGCCAGCAATCGTGTGCTTTCTGAGACCTTGAGGCATTTGGCACTTCTTGTTAATCTGACAACCTAAAGTATGGCATTGCACTGAAATTATATGTAAGGTTCTGTTTAATGCTTTCGATTGTGTTTTTTAAAGTGAATCAGCACATCCTGTGCTCAGATGTCTGCTCGTAATTTAGATTGACATTATCTCCTTTCTGGACAATGATTCACTGTTATTGTAACTCAGTCTTTGTTATGTTTCCATCATCACCATAGGCAGTCCCTTGAATTCGAGGAAGACTTGCTTCCACTCTAAAAGTGAGTTCTCAGGTGGCTGTACAGTCCAATATGGGAATTACAGTCTCTGTCACAGGTGGGACAGACAGTGGTTGAAGGAAAGGTTGGGTGGGGAGTCTGGTTTGCCGCACGCTCCTTCCGCTGCCTGCACTTGTTTTCTGCATACTCTCGGCGACGAGACTCGTGGCCTCCCACCGGCCACTGGTCCCACTCAATGGTGGAGTCTCTGTCGAGCACATGGTGTGCACAATGGCTGTGGTGACTCTGACCTATTTGACCTCTCCTCCTTCCACAAAGTGGATCTCTGACCATCCCAATGCTTGCCCTCAGCCAGGCCTCGGTTTTCTCACCACCTCACTGAAGGGTGCTGCTCAGCGCCAAGGGCTCGCATCACGCCAAGAGCAACTAGGCTCATACAGCAGTGCCTGGTCTCCAGTCGTCTTGGACCCTCTTGCCACTGGACCAAGACATATGTTTACATACCTCACAGGTCACAGCTGAAATATAATGCCCTGGACTGACAGAGCAGTGTAGTGTGGCCCTCCTGGAACCCCAGGAAGTGTGCGCCATATGCAAAACTGTAGCAATGGAAGAAGAAAGTAAGAACTTGCATTTATATAGCACCTTTCACAACTTCAGGATGTCCTAAAGTGCTTACAGCTGAAAAACAGGTTGGGGCCTTGAACTTTAATGAAGACATTAAAAGACACAACAGACAATGCAATGGGAAAAGTCGAGCAATATTGTGAAATGTGTAACACTTTGATGTTTTCCTTTTCTTTACTCATTTGGAAACTAAGACATCTCTAGGGGCTGGATTTTCGTTGGGCGCCCCAGAGAGGCGGTAATGATTCTGGAAATGATTACCACCCGGGCAGCCAGCTTCCAGCGTCTCACCGGGAAATTTGGTGCCAGTTTTGCGGCGGTGCTGAGCAGTACTGCCCGGGAGAGTGGAGCCAGTGTTGAACGCACTGTTATTGTCCCGATCTCAACATTTGTTTCGCGCTGGCCCAGTAGCGCCCCCTAGCCAACCCGCCTGAAAAAACAGGCGGTCGGAGCTGTCCCATTGGCGGTGGGGGAAGGAACGACTGATATGAGGTTAGTGTGATTTTGTTTATGTTTTATTTTTGCCATTTATCTTTATATGGGGTGAGCGATATATTGGGAATGTTTTTTGTGTTTCTTGTGGCGCTTTATTTTTCCAAGGAAGCCTCTCTTCGGGCTTGGGACTTCGAGGTCGGATCTTTAGCTTGGGATTTTCAGTTGCTCAGCTGGCTTAGCGTCCTTCGAGAGGTATGGAATGTCTCCCTTAGCACTCCGCCCCACACTCAGGGCCCATGCAGGTGAATTTTGTGGCTGCCGTCGCAAACCATTTCCCGGCACAAAATTTACCATCACGCCGCCATTAGTGCCCGAATTAGCCTTGAACCGAAAATCCAGCCCCAGCGAGGTTTGTTTGTTTTTCTTAAGTCTTTAGTAGTTTCTTGTTGGCACGTGTCTCACCACTGTCCTTGCTTTTGATCCACATGTTCCCTGTTCCTTCAGTTTTGATTTGATGCTGCTTGTGTGACAGCAAAGGTGTGACACTAACAATATCAACAACAACAAGAAGTTATATTAATATAGCGCCTTCAACATAGCAAAACACCCCAATTGTCAGCTGTGCTTCAGCGGGTAGCACCCTCACCTCTGGGTCACTGAAGGTTGTGGGTTCAAGTCCCACTCCAGAGACAGGAGAACAAAAATCTAGGCTGGTGCTCTAGTGCAGTGCTGAGGGAGTGCTGCACTGTCGGAGGTGCCATCTTTTCGGATGAGACGTGAAGTCCTGTCTGCTCTCTCAGGTGGATGTAAAAGATCCTGTCATGTATGTATGCTTGGGGTTACTAGCCACCAGGTGGCACCACTGTCGGAGGTCATTGGGCTGTACGTACGTGTGTGCAGCCCAGGTATAAAAGGCAAGCCACCATGTAATGTAATCACTTTGGGCCCTAATAAAGCAGAGCCAGGTTTGCACCTGTGTTAGTTTACAGTATTCAGTCTATTGAGTTATTGCATACATAACAGATCTCATGGCACTATTTCGAAGAAGAGCGGGGGAGTTATCCCCGGTGTCCTGGCCAATATTTATATCTCAACCAAATTCACAAAAAAAGATTATCTGGTCATTATCACATTGTTACTTGTGGGAGCGTGCTGTGCGTAAATTGGCTGCCGCGTTTCCTATATTACAACAGTGACTACACTCCAAAAAGTACTTCATTGGCTGTAAGGCACTTTGGGATGTCCAGTGGTTGTGAAAGGCGCTATATAAATGCAAGTCTTTCTTTCCCTTCAAGGTGCTTCACAGAAGCGTTATCAAACAAAATCTAACGTTGAGCCAAATAAAGAGATATTAGAACAAGTAACCAAAACCTTGGTCAGAGGTGGGCTTTAAGGAGCGTCTTAAAGGAAGAGAGAGTTTTAGAGAGCCATACAGCTTTAAGGTGGGAATTCAAGAGCTTCGGGGTAGCAGCTTAAGGCACAGCTGCCAATGGATGGGTGAAGGAAATCGGGGATGCACAAGAGGCTAGAATTGGAGGAACACAGAGATCTCGGAGGATTGCAGGGCTGGAGGAAATTACAGAGGTAGGGAGGGCAAGGCCGGGGAGTAATTTGAAAACAAAGATGTAAATGAGACAAACAGGAAGTGCAGGGTAAATCAAGGAATTTAATGGCCCGAAAATTGCAGTCGGAGGCTTCGAGCAGGCGGACAACTCCGACCGAAATTTTTTTAACAAAAGTACCTGGTGATCTCGGAGGAATGTAGACTTGCGTTCCGAGGCCTAGCTGTGCAGCCCAGCATATGGGAACATGTCTTCCAGGAACGTATGTGTATCCTGGGATCACATGGGCCTGGATCACCAATCACAATGTAGTATTCTCATTCATAGTGATGGGCATTATCAATAATACCTCTAAAATCAAATAAAACAACATCAATTTAAAAAACACTTCACTTTTTAAAAATTAATAGAAATTGCATTAAATTAAATGTTTTAGAGAAACATTTATTTAAAAAAAAATGTTTTAATGATGTTCAAAATAAACTTACCTTCATAGACAGGGTTTTTAATATAAAAATAAGTTATAACATTTCTTTTTTCTATGTTTTAAAGCTCTAATGCTGGTAAAAGCAGGATTTTAACAGGCGTAAGAGTTTGAAGGACATTCGCTGGGCAAGAGTTGGGCAAATAGCCCAAATCTCCGCCCCGCAGATGTCCTTCTCCCAGGGATGTGTGCAATCTGTTAAAAGACATTGGGCCCAAATTTAGTCAACCTACCGCCAGCTGCCGCCGAGGTTTCTCGGCAGTCTCCCTGTTTTTTCGGCGCTCTCCTCTCGAGCGAGTTTGGCGAGGCCCTCATGCCGGTGGTGTGAGAAGACCTGCTGCGGAGCGTTCGCTGGCGCACGTCGGCATGCAACACCAAAAAGGGTCCTCCTGCCTGTTCCCTCCCGAGATTGGTCCGAGCGGTCCTCCGCTCCTGCTGGAGAAAAGACCGCCGTATGGAAGCAGGTCTTACCTGAACGGTAGGTATGAAGTTCTGCAAGGAAAGGTTAGTGAGATGGTTTGCGTTATATATGTATACTTGTATTTACTCTGTACAGCCACCAGAGGGCTCATCCCCTGGAGTCCCAAGGGATCCCATAATCCTTTGGGAGCACAGGGTTTTCAGGAGGCTTCACAGGTTGGAGAGGCACTCTGGAGATCTGCAACGAAAGACTAAGGTCACACTTTACTTTGAGCTCACAGTGTTCAGTCTGACTCTTTCTCCATACACAACAACTGGCGATAGCGAACCCAAAGATGCAGAGAACAGTGAGCATCCTGGAGAAATTCTCGCAGGGAGATGATTGGGAAACTTTTGTGGAGCGATTCAACCAAAACTTCGTGGCCAACGCGCTAGATGGGGAAGAGAGCGCTGCCAAACGCAGGGCGATCCTCCTCACCATCTATGGGGCACCAACGTATGGCCTCATGAAGAATCTGCTCAATCCAGCGAAACCCACGGAGAAATCGTACGACGATTTGTGCTCACTGGTCCGAGAGTATTTGAACCCGAAGGAAAGCGTTCTGATGGCGAGGTATCGGTTCCACACCTACAAAAGGTCTGAAGGCCAGGAAGTGGCGAGTTATGTCGCCGAGCTAAGAAACCTTGCAGGACATTGCGAATTTGAAGGACATTTGGAGCACATGCTCAGAGACTTTTTCGTACTTGGCATTGGCCACGAAACCATACTTCACAAACTTTTGACTGTAGAGACCCCAACCTTGAGTAAAGTCATAGTGATAGCCCAGGCATTCATTGCCACTAGTGACAATACGAAGCAAATCTCTCAGCACACAAGTGCTGCTACAAGTACTGTGAACAAAGTGATGTTGTTTTTGAATCGTAATGGGCAGGTCACACATACCTGCAGCTACAGGTCCGCAGATGTCTCAGAGTCCACCATCAAGGGTGATGAATGCAAGGCCATTGGTGCTGCGGGGGTGATCATCGTTTCCATTCATGCCGATTCAAAGACTACGTGTGGAACAATGGAATACCTCCCACGAGTGTACAGGCGAGCTGCAAAGCCTGTTAAACCTGCAAACCACCATGTTGCCGAGGAGGACAGATCCACGGAGGATCACGATGAACCAGAGCCTCAGATCGAGGAGGCAGAGGTACATGGGGTGCACACATTCACCATGAATTGTCCCCCGATAATGCTGAATGTTGAACTAATTGGACTCCCAGTGTCAATGGAGCTGGACATGGGCGCGAGCCAGTCCATCATGGGCAAAAAGACTTTCGAAAGGTTGTGGTGCAACAAGGCCTCAAGGCCAGTCTTAACTCCAGTTCGCACGAAACTAAGAACTTACACGAAAGAACTGATTCCTGTAATTGGCAGTCCTCAAGCGAAATGGCACCGTCAGAATCTGTGGCAATTACAAGGTAACTATCAATCGTTCCTCCCTGCAGCACCAATACCCACTACCAAAGGCTGATGATCTCTTTGCAACGCTGGCGGGAGGAAAGACGTTCACGAAGATGGATCTGATTTCAGCCTACATAACGCAGGAACTGGAGGAATCATCGAAGGCCCTTACCTGCATCACACGCATAAAGGTCTTTTTGTTTATAACAGATGCCCGTTTGGAATCCGATCAGTGGCGGTGATATTCCAGAGAAACATGGAAAGCTTATTGAAGTCGGTCCCGCACACCGTGGTCTTCCAGGACGATATCTTGGTCACAGGTCGGAACACAGTTGAGCATCTGCAGAACCTGGAAGCGGTCCTTAGTTGACTCAACCGCGTGGGGCTCAGGTTAAAACGCTCGAAGTGCGCATGAAGTGGAGTTCCTGGGAAGGAGGATTGCGGCGGACGGCATCAGGCCCACCAACGCGAAGATGGAGGCAATCGAGAACGCACCAAGGCCACAGAACGTGACGAAGCTGCGGTCGTTTCTGGGACTCCTGAACTACTTTGGTAACTTCTTACCAGGTCTCAGCACACTGCTAGAACCACTACATGTCTTACTTCGAAAAGGGGACGAATGGGTTTGGGGCAAAAGCCAAGAAAATGCCTTTGTAAAAGCGAGAAAATTGTTATGCTCAAACAAATTGCTTGTGTTGTATGATCCATGTAAGCGTTTGGTACTAGCATGTGATGCGTAGTCATATGGCGTCGGGTGTGTATTGCAATAAGCGAATGATTTCGGAAAACTTCAACCGGTTGCTTATGCATCCAGGAGTCTGTCTATGGCTGAGAGAGCCTACAGCATGATTGAGAAAGAAGCGTTAGCGTGTGTCTATGGGGTAAAGAAAATGCATCAATACCTGTTTGGGCTAAAATTCAAATTGGAAACTGACCATAAGCCACTTATATCCCTGTTCTCCGAGAGTAAAGGGATAAATACCAACGCATCGGCCCGCATCCAGAGATGGGCGCTCATGTTGTCTGCATACAACTACGCCATCCGCCACAGGCCAGGCACAGAAAGATGCTCTCATAGGCTGCCATTGCCCATCATGGGGGTGGAAATGGCGCAGCCCACGGATCTAGCCATGGTTATGGAAGCATTTGAGAGTGAGCAATCATCCGTCACTGCCCGGACCCCTTATTATCCTAGTCAAAAACTGTGTGCTTCACGGGAGCTGGTCCAGTGTCCCAGTGGAAATGCAGGAAGAGATAAAGCCGTTCCAGTGGCGCAAAGATGAAATGTCTATACAGGCAGACTGCCTTCTGTGGGGCAATCGGGTAGTGCTTCCCAAGAAGGGCAGAGCACCTTCATCAATGAGCTCCACTGTACCCACCCAGGCATCGTAATGATGAAAGCGATAGCCAGATCCCACGTGTGGTGGCCCGGTATTGATGCGGACTTAGAGTCCTGCGTTCACAGATATAATATAGGCTCGCAGTTAAGCAATGTACCAGGGAGGTGCCGCTAAGTTTATGGTCTTGGCCCTCCAAACCGTGGTCTAGGGTACACATCGACTATGCAGGCCCGTTCTTGGGTAAAATGTTCCTTGTGGTTGTAGACCCATACTCCAAGTGGATTGAATGTGAGATAATGTCGGCTAGCACGTCCGCTGCCACTACTGAAAGCCTGTGGGCCATGTTTGACATACACGGCTTACCCGATGTCCTGGTTAGCAACAACGGGCCATGTTTTACCAGTGCTGAGTTCAAAGAATTCATGACCCGCAATGGGTTCAAACATGGCACATCTGCCCCGTTTAAACCAGCATCCAATGGTCAGGCAGAGAGAGCAGTGCAAACCATCAAGCAAGGCTTGAAGAGGGTAACTGAAGGCTCACTGCAGACTCGTCTATCTCGGGTCCTGCTTAGCTACAGCACGAGACCACACTCACTCACTGGGATCCCAACTGCTGAACTGCTCATGAAAAGAGCACTTAAGACAAGGCTCTCGTTAGTTCACCCTGATCTACATGAACAGGTAGAGAGCAGGTGGCTTCAACAAAGTGCATATCATGATCGGTAGACACATTTGCACTAGGTTGAAATCAATGATCCTGTATTTGTATTAAATTATGGACAAGGTCCCAAGTGGTTTCCCGGTACATCATGGCCAAAGAGGGGAGCAGGGTGTTTCAGGTCAAACTTTCAAATGGACTCATTTACCGGAAACACTTGGACTAAATCAAACTCAGATTCACGAACTACCGTGAGCAACCCACCTTGGACCCTACCTTTTTTGATCCCCCAACATACACACCAGTGGCAACCGGCACCACGGTCGACCACGAAGCAGAACCCATCATCCACAGCAGCCCAGCAGGGCCCAACACACCAGGCAGCCCAGCAAGACCAGTTGCACAGCAGCCCAGCGAGGGCCCAACAAATAGCTCAACAACACCAGCTTTCACATCGAGGTGATCAACCAGGGCAAGAAGGACCTCAGATCGATTCACATTGTAAAATAGTTATACTATTGACTTTGGGGGGCATGGGGAGTGTTGTTATATATGTATACTTGTATTTACTCTATACAGCCACCAGAGGGCTCATCCCCTGTAGTCTCAAGGGATCCCATAATCCCTTGGGAGCACAGGTATTTAAGGAAGCTTCAGAGGTGGAGAAGCACTCTGGAGACCTGCAATAAAAGACCACGGTCACACTTTACTTTGAGCTCACAGTGTTCAGTCTGAATCTTTCTCCATACACAACAGTTTGTTTTATTTGTTTTGCAGTGATTTTGTTTGATAGGGTCTCTGAAGATTTTGTCATGGTGTGTTTTTCAGTTATTGAAGATTTTTTTCTTCCGTACCCCCCTCCCTGGGCCCGACTCTATACTCGGCGTTACTTTGCCGATGATTACATTTGCCGCCTAGAATCCGATCTACCGCCCACTGCTGCCCAGAATCAGTGTGTGACGCCCATTTTTTCCCGTCGTTTTTGTCACCATTTTTTCCCCAATCTTCCGCCCAAAGTACCGTCAGGATCTTAGCAGTCTTTCTGACGGTAAGTGGGCGGAACATAGGTTTGACCAAACTCGGGCCCATTATGACAGTTTGCAAAAGTCGGTTCTCGGCGCATGCACATCGTGCACCGAGAATCGGCATTTGCGAGGCCTTTTCGGGTGCGTGCACACATCGTATGCACCCGGAGAGGCCGCAATTTTCGGGCCAATATATTATGGGTTACTGGTGGAATTCCTTTGCTATTGCTCACAGTTCTACATTACACTAGTTGCTGTCTACCTACCAAAAAGCACCACTGGGAGGTGAAGAAGATGAGCTAATGTAATATATATAGCTCCACCTGTGGACTACTGTGGCACTGCAGCCAGTGCTGAGTACAAATAAAGAGGAAACAGGTCATCTGACTAGAGTTCCGGAGTGTTCTGCCATCTTACGGCATGTGTGTGTTTGTGAGTTGTACGGAAGATATAACAATGGCGATGAGAATGGGATAATCAGGGGAACAAAGCTACAATTTTTGTTGGTGGAGGCTTCAGCCAACCGACAGATACTTTGAGAGCTTCTCTGTTTTGATTTACAGCTACAAATCCAAGGTAAATTACAAGCACACTTGTTTGAACTGCCAGAGTCCAGATGGCCGCGCCTATGGGAATAATAGGGTATTTGGGGGAGTTCCAACACGACCATGAAAGTTTCAGAGCATATATAGAGCAGCTAGAAATGTTTTTCACCACAAATATCATCGAAGTCGCCAGTGATGAATCGGGTGGTGTTGGAAAGACAAAAGGCGGTTTTCTTAACTGAAGCAGGGCCCGAGGTGTATGAAACCCTGAAAAATTTGCTTGTACCTGTCAAGCCAAAGGACAACTCTTAAGCCGATTCCAGCACTACAGTCCTGAGCCCCTGGAAATTGCTGAAAGTTATTGTTTCAGAATACGAAATCAGTTAACCGAAGTAAATATCAGTGAGTACATTGTAGTATTAAAAAAGCTATCTATTCACTGTAATTTCGGAAAGTTTCAGGACCGAGCATTGTGTGACCGCTTTGTTTGTGGGATGAAAAATGATGCGATCAGAAGAAAGTTATTGACAACTCCTAACTTAGACTTTTGATTTAGTGTGTCAGGCAGCTAAGTCAATGAACATGGCCGACCAATATTCCCGAGAATTTCATACTATTTCCAGTCATCAGACAACCGAGGCCTGCAGGTTAAAAGTAAAAGGTAGTTGGGCCCCAAGGTCTCAGAAACTGGCAATGGTAACAGAGCATTGAAGTCCTGCTATCGGTGCCTGGGACAATACTTTGCTCAAAGTTGTCTATATGTGAAGGCAGAGTGTTTCATCTGCAGGAAAACTGGGCATCTCCGAAGGCATGCCGACTAAAGAGTAAACCAGCTTTCAAAGCTATAAGTAGAAATCCCCAGAGACTACATAGCATGGAAGAAAAACAACAGAATGAGGAGGTTTTAGAGTTACACATCATCAGGAGGTTAACTAACAGTGATTCAAAAAGTATCATCATCCACATAGATGTTGCAGGAATCGAGATACCCATAGGAATCAACACTGGTACATTCACGAGTGTAATACCGGAGTCACCATACCTCGACAAATTGCGTGATTTCCCAGTGGAGACATCCAAGATAAAGTTGCAATACTAATCAGGAGAGACCATTCCTGTGGTAGGTCGTATCACCATACCGGTGAAATACAAGGATCAATTTCAGAACTTGCCTCTAATAGCAGTGGCAGGAGACAAGCCTGCCTTACTAGGAAGAAATGGTTGGGATCACTGAAACATAGAAACATAGAAATTAGGTGCAGGAGCAGGCCATTCGGCCCTTCGAGCCTGTTCCACCATTCGATAAGATCATGGCTGATCATTCAACCTCATACCCCTTTCCCGCTTTCTCTCCATAGCCCTTGATCCCTTTGGCCGTAAGGGCCATATCTAACTCTCTTTTGAATATATCTAATGAACTGGCCTCAACAACTTTCTGCGGCAGAGAATTCCACAGGTTAACCACTCCGAGTGAAAAAGTTTCTCCTCATCTTGGTCCTAAATGGCTTACCTCTTATTCTTAGACTGTGACCCCTGGTTCTGGAAATCTCTAGCAACGGGAACATTCTTCCTGCCTCTAACCTGTCCAATTCCGTCAAAATTTTATATGTTTCTATGAGATCCCCTCTCATTCTTCTAAACTCCAGTGGATACAAGCCCAGTTGATCCAGTCTTTCCTCATATGTCAATCCTGTCATCCCGGGAATCAATCTGGGGAACCTTCACTGTACTCCCTCAATAGCAAGAATGTCCTTCCTCAGCTTAGGAGACCAAAACTGAACACAATATTCCAGGTGTGGCCTCACCAAGGCTCTGTACAACTGCAGTAAGACCTCCCTGCTCCTATACTCAAATCCTCTAGTTATGAAGGCCAACATGCCATTTGCCTTCTTCACCGCCTGCTGTTCCTGCATGCCAAACTTCAATGACTGATGTAGATGTACCATGACACCCAGGTCTCATTCCACCTCCCCTTTTCCTAATCTGTCACCATTCAGATAATATTCTGTCTTCCTGTTTTTGTCACCAAAGTGGATAACCTCAGATTTATCCACATTATACTGCATCTGCCATGCATTTGCCCATTCACCTAACCTGTTCAAGTCACTCTGCAGCCTCTTAGCATCCTCCTCACAGCTCACACAACCACCCAGTTTAGTGTCATCTGCAAACTTGGAGATATTACATTCAATTCCTTCATCTAAATCATTGATGTATATTGTAAATAGCTGGGGTCCCAGCACTGAACCCTGCAGCACCCCACTGGTCACTGCCTGCCATTCTGAAAAGGACCCGTTTATTCTGGCTCTCTGCTTCCTGTCTGCCAACCAGTTCTCTATCCACGTCAGTACATTACCCCAATACCATGTGCTTTAATTTTGCACACTAATCTTTTGTGTGGGACCTTGTCAAAAGCCTTTTGAAAGTCCTAATACACCACATCCACTGGTTCTCCCTCGTCCACTCTACTAGTTACATCCTCAAAGCATTCTAGGAGATTTGTCAAGCATGATTTCCCTTTCATAAATCCATGCTGACTAGGACCGATCCTGTCACTGCTTTCCAAATGCGCCACTATTTCATCTTTAATAATTGATTCCAACATTTTCCCCACCACCGATGTCAGGCTAACCGGTCTATAATTCCCTGTTTTCTCTCTCATTCCTTTTTTTAAAAGTGGTGTTACATTAGCTCTAGTCCATGGGAACTGATCCAGAGTCAATAGATTATTGGAAAATGATCACCAATGCATCCACTATTTCTAGGGCCACTTCCTTAAATACTTTGGGATGCAGCCTATCAGGCCCTGGGGATTTATCGGCCTTCAATCCCATCAATTTCCCTAACACAATTTCCTGACTAATAAGGATTTCCTTCAGTTCCTCCTTTTCGCTAGACCCTTGAACCCCTAGTATTTGCAGAAGATTATTTGTGTCTTCCTTAGTAAAGACAGATCCAAAGTATTTGTTCAATTGGTCTGCCATTTCTTTATTCACCATTATAAATTCACCTGATTCTGACTGCAAAGGACCTACGTTGGTCTTCATTAACATTTTTTTCTCTTCACATATCTATAGAAGCTTTTGCAGTCAGTTTTTATGTTCCCTGCAAGCTTCCTCTCATACATTATTTCCCCCCTCCTAATTAAACCCTTTGTCCTCCTCTTCTGAATTCTAAATTTCTCCCAGTCCTCAGGTTTGTTGCTTTTTCTGGCCGATTTATATACCTCTTCCTTGGATTTAACATTATCCCTAATTTCCCTTGTTGGTCACGGTTGAGCGACCTTCCCCGTTTAATTTTACTCCAGGTAAGGGTGTACAATTGTTGAAGTTCAGCCATGAAATCTATAAATGTTTGCCATTGCCTATCCACTGTCAACCCTTTAAGTATCATTTTCCAGTCTATCCTAGCCAATTCACGTCTCATACCATCGAAGTTACCTTTCCTTAAGTTCAGGACTCTAGTCTCTGAATTAACACTGTCATTCTCCATCTTAATAAAGACTTCTACCATATTATGGTCACTCTTCCCCAGGGTGCCTTGCACAACAAGATTTCTAATTAGTCCCTTCTCATTACACAACAGGCAGTCTAGGATGGCCAGCTCTCTAGTTGGCTCCTCGACATACTAGTCTAGAAAGCCATCCCTAATACACTCCAGGAAATCCTCCTCCATCGCATTGCTACCAGCTTGGTTAGCCCAATCTATATGTAGATTAAAGTCTCCCATGGTAACTGCTGTACCTTTATTGCACGCATCCCTAATTTCCTGTTTGATGCCATCCCCAACCTCACTACTACTGTTTGGTGGTCTGTACACAACTCCCACTAGCGTTTTCTGCCCTTTGGTATTCTGCAGCTCTACCCATACAGATTCCACATCATCCAAGCTAATGTCCTTTCTTACGATTGCGTTAATTTCCTCTTTAACCAGCAACGCTACCCTACCTCCTTTTCTTTTCTGTCTATCCGTCCTGAATGGTGAATACCCCTGGATGTTGAGTTCCCAGCCTTGGTCATCCTGGAGCCATGTCTCCATAATCCCAATTATATCATAATCATTAATAGCTGCCTGCACAGCTAATTCATCCACCTTATTATGAATACTCCTCACATTGAGGCACAGTGCCTTCAGGCTTGTCTTTTTAGCACTCTTTGTCCCTTTGGAATTTTACTGTAATGTGGCCCTTTTTGATTTTTGCCTTGGGTTTCTCTGTCCTCCACTTTTACTATTCTCCTTTCTATCTTTTGCTTCTGTCCCCATTTTATTTCCCTCTGCCTCCCTGCATAGGTTCCCATCCCCCTTCCATATTAGTTTAACCCCTCCCCAAAAGCACTAGCAAACACTCCCCCGAGGACATTGGTTCCGGTACTGCCCAGGTGGAGACCGTCTAGTTTGTACTGGTCCCAACTCCCCCAGAACCGGTTCCAATGTCCCAGGAATTTGAATCCCTCCCTCTTGCACTCCTCAAGCCACATATTAATCTTAGCTATCCTGCAATTCCTACTCTGACTAGCACATGGCACTGGTAGCAATCCTGAGATTACTATCTTTGAGGTCCTACTTTTTAATTTAACTCCTAGCTCCCTAAATTCTGCTTGTAGGACCTCATCCCACTTTTTACCTATATCGTTGGTACCTATATGCACCACGACAACTGGCTGTTCACCCTCCTGCTCCAGAATGCCCTGCAGCCGCTCCGAGACATCCTTGACCCTTGCACCAGGGAGGCAACATACCATCCTAGAGTCTCGGTTGCGACCGCAGAAACCCCTATTTATCCCCCTTACAGTAGAATCCCCCACCACTATAGCTCTCCCACTCTTTTTCCTGCCCTCCTGTGCATCAGAGCCACCCACGGTGCCATGAACTTGGCTGCTGCTGCTCCCTTCCCTTGGTGAGCCATCTCCCCCAACAATATCCAAAACGGTATATCTGTTTTGGAGGGAGATGACCGCAGGAGACTCCTGCACTACCTTCCTACTCCTGCTCTGCCTAGTGGTCACCCATCCCCTCTCTGCCTTTGTGACCAACTCACTGAACATGTTATCCACGACATCCTCAGCATCGCGCATGCTCCATTGTGAATCCATCCACAGCTCCAGAGCCATCATGTGGTATAACTGGAGGTGCAGCTGGATATTCTTCCTGCACAGAGTCATCAGGGACACTGGAAGCATCTCTGATTTCCCACATGGCACAGGAGGAGCATGGCATGAGTCTGTGCTCTCCTGCCATGACTTAACCTTTAAAATAACCTAATTTGGCAACAATGCCAAAGGTTTCTTACTGACAAGATAAGGAAAAAAGAAAAATTACTCACGAATCAACCAGCCAATCACTTACCCTCTTGGCTGTGACGTCACACTTTGGTTTTTTTTCCTCCCAGGTTGGGGAGTCGGCACTGGTGGGGAAAACAAGACAAAGCAACACCTCCCGCTCCCACTTGCCCAAACTCTCCCACTTAGAAAACTCTTACCTTTGCACTCTGACCTGCCACTGCACTCCAAGCAAGTCTGCACCAAGCCCACTCTTTTTATACTGTTTCTAGCTGACTCACCACTGACCTGTTTAGGGAATCAGTTTTTACTAGCTGGCTAATTAACTAAGCTAGCTTGCTTGTTTGTCTCTGCTTAAACCTACAAAAATCCTATCTGTTTAATACTTCAGTTTTACTTAAACTTGTAATCTTATTTTACCTTTAGAAACTACTGGAAATTGTCACTAGTAATTTACACCAACCTTGAAATGGTTTAAAAGGGATTAACCCTTAAAGTTCTCCCACTTACCAAACTGTTACCTTTGCACTCTGACCTGCCGCGCTGCACTGGATTGGAGTGAGATTTTTTGTATTGAAACGAGATTTGCTTCAAAGGATGATATCATCAAGAATTATCCGAAGGTGTTCTGCGAAACAGGCAGTCTGATCCAAGGCTTGAAGGCGAGTATCAGGGTACAGAAGGACGCTAGATTGGTTTACTGCAAGCCACGTCCCGTACCATATGCACTCAAGGAGAAAGTTGAGCAAGAACTCAAAAGACTAGAGACTGAGAACATTATTTCTAAGATAGATTCATGTAATTGGGCTACACCCATTGTTGTTGTACCTAAGTCCGATGGTAAGGTAAGATTGTGTGGTGATTATAAAGTAACCGTAAACCAGGTTCTTGAGGGTAATCTCCCCAATATATTGCCAAATGTAGAAATGTTGTTCACAACACTGACAGGTGGTCAGATCTTCTCAAAGTTGGATCTTACAAATGCCTACTTACAACTTGAACTAGATGAGGATTCCAAGTCATGCTTGACTGTAAATACTCATCTAGGCCTATACCAATTTAATAGGCTACCGTTTTGGAGTGTCTTCCGAGCCCTGCTATATTCCACGGAGTGATGAACCAGATTTTGCAAGGTAGTGAAGGGGTAGTATGTTATTTAGATGTCACTAATTTCAACACCAAATAGACAAATTCATAATAACATATTGAATGAAGTCCTCAAATGGCTAAAGAAGCAGAGTACGAGTGTCCAAGTGTGAGTTATTTCAGAACTATGTGGAGTACTTAGGGCACAGAGTAGACAAAGATGGTTTACATCCAACCAAGGGAAAGCTGGATGCAATCAGAAATGCACCCATCCCAAGAATGTCATTGAACTTCTATCATTTTTGCGTCTTTTGAACTATTATAGGAAGTTACTACCAAATTTGGCTACAGTATTACATCCACTGAATGAACTATTGATAAAACAGGTCCATTGGAAGTGGTCAGAAGAATGTGATACAGCATTCAAGGAGTGTAAAAGCAAATTGGTAGAGAGCATCATGTTAGTTCACTATGACATATCTAAGGAGATCAAGCTAGCATGTGATGCCTCTCCATATGGATTTGCAGCAGTGATCTCTCATGTACTAGATAGTGGGGAGGAGAGACGAATTGCTTTTGCTTCATGCACAAAATGAAAGGGAAGCTTTGGCATTAATTTTTGGGGTCAAGTACTTCCACAAATACTTGTATGGACCATAAGCCCCTGACAGCAATCCTCCATCCAAAGTCCCCAGTTCCAACATTAGCTGCAGCCCGAATGCAGAGATGGGCTTTGATTTTGTCAGCATATAAAAATGATATTGAATACAGATGATCAGCTGATCACAGTAATGCTAATGCTATGTCTAGATTGCCTTCCCCATCACAAGTTACACCCGATAGGGAAGAAGTGTTCTATTTTTCATATATTGATGAACTGCCAGTCACAGCTGAAGAGATTGGTAGAGCAACCAAACGTGACCCAGTTATAGAAACATAGAAACATAGAAAATAGGTGCAGGAGCAGGCCATTCAGCCCTTCTAGCCTGCACCGCCATTCAATGGGTTCATGGCTGAACATGAAACTTCAGTACCCCATTCCTGCTTTCTCGCCATACCCCTTGATCCCCCGAGTAGTAAGGACTTCATCTAACTCCCTTTTGAATATATTTAGTGAATTGGCCTCAACTACTTTCTGTGGTAGAGAATTCCACAGGTTCACCACTCTCTGGGTGAAGAAGTTTCTCCTCATCTCGGTCCCAAATGGCTTACCCCTTATCCTTAGACTGTGACCCCTGGTTCTGGACTTCCCCAACATTGGGAACATTCTTCCTGCGTCCAACCTGTCCAAACCCGTCAGAATTTTAAACGTTTCTATGAGGTCCCCTCTCACTCTTCTGAACTCCAGTGAATACAAGCCCAGTTGATCCAGTCTTTCTTGATAGGTCAGTCCCACCATCCCGGGAATCAGTCTGGTGAATCTTCGCTGCACTCCCTCAATAGCAAGAACGTCCTTCCTCAAGTTAGGAGACCAAAACTGTACACAATACTCCAGGTGTGGCCTCACCAAAGCCCTATACAACTGTAGAAACACCTCCCTGCCCCTGTACTCAAATCCCCTCGCTATGAAGGCCAACATGCCATTTTCTTTCTTAACCGCCTGCTGTACCTGCATGCCAACCTTCAATGACTGATGTACCATGACACCCAGGTCTCTTTGCACCTCCCCTTTTCCTAATCTGTCACCATTCAGATAATAGTCTGTCTCTCTGTTTTTACCACCAAAGTGGATAACCTCACATTTATCCACATTATACTTCATCTGTCACGCATTTGCCCACTCACCTAACTTATCCAAGTCACTCTGCAGCCTCATAGCATCCTCCTCGCAGCTCACACTGCCACCCAACTTAGTGTCATCCGCAAATTTGGAGATACTACATTTAATCCCCTCGTCTAAATCATTAATGTACAATGTAAACAGCTGGGGCCCCAGCACAGAACCTTGCGGTACCCCACTAGTCACTGCCTGCCATTCTGAAAAGTACCCATTTACTCCTACTCTTTGCTTCCTGTCTGACAACCAGTTCTCAATCCACGTCAGCACACTACCCCCAATCCCATGTGCTTTAACTTTGCACATTAATCTCCTGTGTGGGACCTTGTCGAAAGCCTTCTGAAAGTCCAAATATACCACATCAACTGGTTCTCCTTTGTCCACTTTACTGGAAACATCCTCAAAAAATTCCAGAAGATTTGTCAAGCATGATCTCCCTTTCACAAATCCATGCTGACTTGGACCTATCATGTCACCATTTTCCAAATGCGCTGCTATGACATCCTTAATAATTGATTCCATCATTTTACCCACTACTGAGGTCAGGCTGACCAGTCTATAATTCCCTGCTTTCTCTCTCCCTCCTTTTTTAAAAAGTGGGGTTACATTGGCTACCCTCCACTCGATAGGAACTGATCCAGAGTCAATGGAATGTTGGAAAATGACTGTCAATGCATCTGTTATTTCCAAGGCCACCTCCTTAAGTACTCTGGGATGCAGTCCATCAGGCCCTGGGGATTTATCGGCCTTCAATCCCATCAATTTCCCCAACACAATTTCCCGACTAATAAAGATTTCCCTCAGTTCCTCCTCCTTATGTCAAAGGTGTATGATTATATTGCAAATGGCTGACCAAACCAGGTAACAGAGAACGATATTCATCCATTCTTCATTCGTAGGAATTATTTATCATCCGATAAAGATTGTATTATGTGGGGGTGCATGAGTGGTTATACCAAATAAATTCAGGTCCAAATTATTAGGAGACCTCCATGACCAGCACCTGGGAATGCGCTTGACCAAGAGTTTTGCACGCAGTTACTTTAATAGAGGTAGAGTAAAAGAGAGAGAGTTCAAATGGAAATCAAAGGCATCCCTTGGAGGAAAACTTTCCTCAGGATCAGCCTCGAATGAATTTAAATTTTTCACCATGTTTGGAAGGTTCTGTTTGAGAGTAAAGGTATCCTCTTCGAAACAGAAAACAAGTGGTTAAGCTTGATTTGTAAATATGGCAAAATAAGTCCATATCTTTTGTTATGTATAACCATGCAAATTATGTATGATAATTATTTTGTTATAATTACTTTTTCATTAAGGAGGGAGAAGTGTAATATATATAGCTCCACCCGACTAGAGTTCCGGAGTGTTCTGCCATCTTAAGGCTTGTGTGTGTTTGTGAGTTGTACTGAAGATATAACAGCCAACATAAGAGTCGGCTAAAACCATATTCAATTCTGCACCTTTTAAACATGCAGAATCTTGCCTGTTGCCTTAATGACCTCAGCTAATTTATTTGTAGTTCTGGGCAGGAACTTAATTGGCATCCAGGGTTCAGAGATGCTGGATAGGAAGCTATGGCGATTAGATCATGGATGCTCTTTTCCTCCAGTTCCTTGTTACTGCTCTGGATCAGAGGGATATGGGCGGATTCAATGGTGAAATCTTGGGAGATATAATCAATTTCTCAGAATGGTTATCTGATACCTCATGGCTATGAGTTCCAACAGTGAGGTTTTCATACCGAGCCAGTGGCTCCAGTCTGCAGGGACAGCAAGGCACTTGGCTGCTCTTGGACCTGAGTTTGTTGCAGTGAAATTAATCATCAGAAACACCTGAAAAGTTATATTTTTCATTGTCCATTCCAATCAACCTTACTGAAACTTAGAGAGTAGCATGAAGATTTCTTACGTGCTGGGACTCAGGCATTTTCCACTTCTTAAATTCACAAACAGATTTGTTGTCAGCATAGAACATCAGCAGACCTGTAGCAACAAGTAACACAACCCAGCAATCGCATGCTTTCTGAGGTCTTTAAGGCATTTGACACTGCTCATTAATCTGACAACCAAAATCTTGCAGTACATTTAAATTATATGTGAGGTTCCTTTTAACACTTTCCATTGTGTCTTTCAAAGTGCAGTCAGCTCATCCTGTGCTCAAATGATTGCAAGTCATTTAGTTTTGCATTACCTCCTTTCTATAGCATGATTCCCTGTTATTCTAACTCAATCTTTGGTAAATAAAAGAAAGAAAAACTTGCATTTCTGTAGCAGCTTTCACGACCACAGGAGGTCCCAAAGAGCTTCACAGCCTATTAAATACTTTTGAAGTGTAATTCCTGTTGCAATGTAGGAAGAATACATACCTCACAGCTTAAAATTAACTCACTGGAATGACAGACGTAGTGTGGATGACCCTCCTGTAGCCCCAGGGAGTGTGTGCCAGATGTAAAACTAAAGAGGGTGGAGGAAGAAAGATCAAACTTGCATTGATGATTCTTCAGTTCGGATTTGCTGCTGTTTGTGTGAGAGTATAACTGTGGCAATGTCAAGCAAAGGTGACTAATGGGAAGTGCGGGATAAATGAGGAAAAAAAAGACTTGGATTTATATAGCGCCTTTCACGACCACCGGACGTCTCAAAGCGCTTTACAGCCAATGAAGTACTTTTGGAGTTTAGTGACTGTTGTAATGTAGGAAATGTGGCAGACAATTTACACACAGCAAGCTCCCACAAGCAGCAATGTGATAATGACTGGATAATCTGTTTTTGTTATTATGTCTTTAGATGCTCTGATAATGACTCCACGAGAAAAAGTATTGTACTTGAACTGTAGTGACCTTAGTCCATTTAATATAACTCCAGAGTGAGGTTACCACATGGTGGACCCCCTTTTATACCTGGGTACCTGTGGTGTACGGGTTTGTTAAAACATTTTAAATGTGGTGAGGGTTTCTGCCTCTACCACCCTTTCAGGCAGTGAGTTCCAGACTCCCACAACCCTCTGGATCCCCGCTAACCCGTCTACCAATGACTTCAACTTTATGCCCCCTGGTTGTTAACCCCCCTGCTAAGGGAAACAGGCTCTTTATATCCACTATATTTAGACCCCTCATAATTTTATACACCTCAATGAGGTCTCCCCTCAGCCTCCTCTGTTCCAAGGAAAACAAACCCAGCCTATCCAATCTGTCCTCGTAGCTAAGATTCTCTACTCCTGGCAACATCCTTGTAAATCTCCTCTGTACCCGCTCCAGTGCAATCATATCCTTCCTGTAATGCGGTGACCAGAACTGCACACACTACTCTAGCTGAGGTCTAACCAGTGTTTTATACAGTTCAAGCATTACCCCCCCTGCTCTTGTATTTTATGCCTCAGCTAATAAAGGCAAGCATTCCGTATGCCTTCTTAACCACCTTATCTACCTGGCCTGCTACCTTCAGGAATCTGTGGACATGCACTCCAAGGTTCCTTTGTTCTTCTACAATTATCAGTGTCCTATCATTTAATGTGTATTCCCTTTCTTTGCTAGTCCTCCCCAAATGCATTACCTCACACTTCTCCAATTCCATTTGCCACTGTTCTGCCCACCTGACCAGTTGATTGATATCTTCCTGCAGTCTGCAGCTTTCTTCTTCATTATCAACCACACAGCCGATTTTAGTATCATCTGCAAACTTCTTAATCATACCCCCTATATTCAAGTCTAGATCATTGATGTATACCACAAAAAGCAAGGAACCTAATACTGAGCCCTGTGGGACCCCACTGGAAACAGCCTTCCAGTCACAAAAACACCCATCAACCATTACCCTTTGCTTCCTGTCTTTGAGACAATTTTGGATCCAACTTGCCATTTTGCCCTGGATCCCATGGGCTTTTACTTTCATGACCAGTCTGCGATGTGGGATCTTATCAAGAGCCATGCTGAAATCCACATACACTACATCAAACGTGCAACACTCATCGACTCTCCTGGTTACCTCCTCGAAAAATTCAATCAGGTTAGTCAGACACAACCTTCCCTTAACAAATCCGTGCTGACTGTCTTGATTCATTCGTGTCTTTCTAAATGAAGATTTATCCTGTCCTTCATGATTTGTTCCAATAATTTTCCCACCACCGAGGTTAGACTGACTGGCCTGTAATTACTCAGTCTATCCCTTTCTCCCTTCTTAAATAAAGGAACCACATTAGTAGTCCTCCAGTCCTCTGGCACCACACCTGAAGCTAGAGAGCATCGGAAAATGATGGTCAAAGCCTTTGCTATTTCCTCTTTTGCTTCACTTAAAACAGCCTGGGATATATTTCATCCGAGCCTGGGGATTTATTCACTTTCAAAGCTGCTAAACCCCTTAATACCTCCTCTCTCACTATGTTTATTTCATCTAATATTTCACACTCCTCCTCTGAGATAGCAGTGTCTGCATCGCCCCTCTCCTTTGTGAAAACAGAAGCAAAGTTTTCATTAAGAACCATACCCATATTTCCCGCCTCCAAGCCTATTATGGTCTCTAATAGGCCCTACCCTTTCTTTAATTATCCTCTTGCTCTTAATATATTTATACAACATCTTTGGATTTTCCTTGATTTTACTTGCCAAGAATTTTTCATGCTCTGTCTTTGCTTTCCTAATATCCTTTTTAATTTCACCCTTGTATTTTCTATACCCCTCCAGAGATTCTGCAGTATTTAGCCCTCGGTATCTGTCATAAGCTTCCCTTTTTTTCTTTATCCTACCCTGTATGTCCCGAGGTGTCCATGGGGCTCTAGATTTGTTAGTCCCACCCTTTTTCTTTAAGGGCACATATTTGGCCTGAACCCTTCGGATCTCCTCCCTGAATGCCTCCCATTGCTCTGACAGTGATTTACCTTCAAGTAGCTGTTTCCAGTCCACTATGGCCAAATCACCTCTCAGCTTAGCAAAGTTGGCTTTTCCCCAATTTAGAACTTTTATTACTGGTCTATCCATGTCCTTTTCCATAACTACCTGAAATCTAACTGAATTATGGTCACTAGCACCTAAATGCTCTCCCACTGATACCCCTTCCACCTGCCTAGCTTCATTCCCTAAAACTAAATCCAGAACCGCCCCTTCCCATGTTGGGCTTGCTACATGCTGGCTAAAAAAGTTCTCCTGAATGCATTTTAGGAATGCCGCACCCTCTGTACCCTTCACACTAATTTTATCCCAGTTAACATTAGGATAGTTGAAATCCCCTACTATTACTGCCCTACAGTTTTTGTACTTCTCAGAAATTTACCTACATGTTTCCTCTTCTATCTCCCTCTCACTGTTTGGGGGTCTATAGTACACTCCCAGCAGTATGATCGCCCCTTTTTTGTTTTTCAGTTCAACCCATATGGCCTTATTTGATGATCCCTCTAACATATCATCCCTCCTCACAGCTGTAATAGTTCAGCATGGAGGCCCCGACCTGCGCGGGAACATCAGCGGCAGGTTGGGATCATAAAAGGAGCGGCGAGCGGTGGCCATGGGCAGCGTGGAGGCCCTAACCTGCGAGGGAACATCAGCGGCAGGTCGGGGCTATAAAAGGAGTGGCAAGCGATGGCCCGGGAGCAGTGTGGATGCATACTACTTCAAGATACAGCGTGAGCTGCTGCGGGAGGGCAATGGCTGTGAAGAGTGATCATTAAGATCCAGGTCGATGATTGGAGCGTGGGCAGATACAGCAGGAGCGGCGAGAGACTGTAGAGGGGGATGTGATCGGGGCCCAGGGGAGGCGTGAGTTCGGGGCCAGGGGCCCAGGGGCAGCACTGATCAGCCCACACTGCGATATGTGTGCGCACTAGGTTCGTGCAGCAGAGCTGGTCTCCAGTTGTCTTGGGTAATCCTTGCCACTGGACCAAGACCTAGCTCTGTCAAGCCCGTGTGGTGGCTGGTGTGCAACAGCACCCCACGTTAAAAAAATGCACAGACATCTTCCACCCTTCAGGATGTAGCTCGGGTCCTTCATTGAAACACCTGTGAACTCGTCCTTTTTTAGGCTTAGAAGCAAGTCATCCTCATTTCGAGGGACCATCTATGATGATGAATAGTTCATTTAATCAATAATGACCCCTCCCTTTTTACTCCCCTCTCTATCCCGTCTGAAAATCCTGTAACCAGGAATATTGAGCTGCCATACCTGCCCCTCTTTTAGCCATGTCTCTGTAATAGCTATAACATCGTACTCCCAAGTATCTACCTGCACTCTCAGCTCATCTGCTTTATTCGCTATACTCCTTGCATTGAAGTATATACCATTTAGTACAGGCAAACCTCCTTGTTGACTACTATCTAGCCCTTGTTTCCTTGAGGGAGCACTGCACTGCACAGTTGGAGGTGCCGTCTTTCAGATGAGATGTTAAACCGAGGCCCTGTCTGCTCTCTCAGGTGGACATAAAAAGATTATTTTAAGTTAACTGCGATGTTAATTACTGCAAGGCTGTTACCTTTCTGGTTCAGCTGTTGTCTAAATCCTTCCTCTATAGCAGCTCCTCTGGTTTGGAGTTCTACCTTCTTTAAAGCATCTGCCATTTGAATTCTAAGGCATAGCGATTCGACATTGCCCCGCCAGTTCTTCGGGCGCCAAACAAGCACCTAAGCCTCCAATATGGCGGGCAGGAAGCACACACACACATTTCCAACCAGCAGTGCATCGTTCACCATGTCACATCGAGCTTCTCCATTGGTGTCAGGAGCGCACGGCAGAAATATTTCAAATGCTGAGTACATTATTTAAATTGGGCTCCCTGCAGGACCCTTTCCGATTTTGGCTTGCCCCAACGCCTGACGCGCTACAAGCTGAACTTGCCCAGCAAGATGTGGAGCTGACCTACAGGAAGGACCCCTCACCAGTGCTATTTAAATGGATTATTCAGAGTTTACAGTTTAGTAGCTGGTGTGTCGTTTCAGGCCACTGGTTAACTTCTGGGCGTTTCCTGGCGTAGTATTATCCCTCTGCAAAGTTTGTCAGCAAAGAACAAGATTATGCTGGTGAGGCACTGTTGTTGGCTGCCTCACAGATAGTTTGACTGCAGTCATGGGTGGCCTCCAGGGCTGAAGAACAAGAGGAGCAAAAAGGAATACAATAGACAGCAGGAGCAGCTGGGACAAGAGGGAGGAGGAGGTGGAGGAGGGCGCTGTGCAGAAGGCTACACCTGTAGGATGCATTTCTCTGATCTCAACTTCACTGAGAAGCAATGCCTGAGGCACCTTTGCTACACAAAGGAGGCTATCATTGTGCTATGTCGCTTGCTGCAGCTACAACATGAGCCTATCACTCCGGCATGGCCAGCACTGCCTGTGGCTGTCAAGGTCACCGCGGCCTTTAACCTTTATGCCACGCACTCCTTTCAGGATGCACAAGGTGACATTAGTGACATATCACAGTTTGCAGCCCACTGATACTCTGCGCTAGGAGCGTCTACACCGCCGCCGTTTAAACCCAGGTCCCGTCTGCCCTCTCGGGCGGACGTAAAAGATCCCATGGCACTATTTCGTAAGAAGAGCAGGGGAGTTCTCCCCGGTGTCCTGGTCAATATTTATCCCTCAATCAACACAACAAAAACAGATTATCTGGTCATTAAATAAAGGGAAGGTGGCTCAACCGTGGCTATCAAGGGAAATCAGGGATAGTATTAAAGCCAAGGAAGTGGCATACAAATTGGCCAGAAATAGCAGCGAACCCGGGGACTGGGAGAAATTTAGAACTCAGCAGAGGAGGGCAAAGAGTTTGATTAGGGCAGGGAAAATGGAGTACGAGAAGAAGCTTGCAGGGAACATTAAGGCGGATTGCAAAAGTTTCTATCGATATGTAAAGAGAAAAAGGTTAGTAAAGACAAATGTAGGTCCCCTGCAGTCAGAATCAGGGGAAGTCATAACGGGGAACAAAGAACTGGCAGACCAATTGAACAAGTACTTTAGTTCGGTATTCACTAAGGAGGACACAAACAACCTTCCGGATATAAAAGGGGTCAGAGGGTCTAGTAAGGAGGAGAAACTGAGGGAAATCCTTATTAGTCGGGAAATTGTGTTGGGGAAATTGATGGGATTGAAGGCCGATAAATCCCCAGGGCCTGATGGACTGCATCCCAGAGTACTTAAGGAGGTGGCCTTGGAAATAGCAGATGCATTGACAGTCATTTTCCAACATTCCATTGACTCTGGATCAGTGCCTATCGAGTGGAGGGTAGCCAATGTAACCCCACTTTTTAAAAAAGGAGGGAAAGAGAAAACAGGGAATTATAGACCGGTCAGCCTGACCTCAGTAGTGGGTAAAATGATGGAATCAATTATTAAGGATGTCATAGCAGCGCATTTGGAAAAAGGTGACATGATAGGTCCAAGTCAGCATGGATTTGTGAAAGGGAAATCATGCTTGACAAATCTTCTGGAATTTTTTGAGGATGTTTCCAGTAAAGTGGACAAGGGAGAACCAGTTGATGTGGTATATTTGGACTTTCAGAAGGCTTTTGACAAGGTCCCACACAAGAGATTAATGTGCAAAGTTAAAGCACATGGGATTGGGGGTAGTGTGCTGACGTGGATTGAGAACTGGTTGTCAGACAGGAAGCAAAGAGTAGGAGTAAATGGGCACTTTTCAGAATGGCAGGCAGTGACTAGTGGGGTACCGCAAGGTTCTGTGCTGGGGCCCCAGCTGTTTACATTGTACATTAATGATTTAGACGAGGGGATTAAATGTAGTATCTCCAAATTTACAGATGACACTAAGTTGGGTGGCAGTGTGAGCTGCGAGGAGGATGCTATGAGGCTGCAGAGTGACTTGGATAGGTTAGGTGAGTGGGCAAATGCATGGCAGATGAAGTATAATGTGGATAAATGTGAGGTCATCCACTTTGGTGGTAAAAACAGAGAGACAGACTATTATCTGAATGGTGACAGATTAGGAAAAGGGGAGGTGCAAAGAGACCTGGGTGTCATGGTACATCAGTCATTGAAGGTTGGCATGCAGGTACAGCAGGCGGTTAAGAAAGCAAGTGGCATGTTGGCCTTCATAGCGAGGGGATTTGAGTACAGGGGCAGGGAGGTGTTGCTACAGTTGTACAGGGCCTTGGTGAGGCCACACCTGGAGTATTGTGTACAGTTTTGGTCTCCTAACTTGAGGAAGGACATTCTTGCTATTGAGGGAGTGCAGCAAAGATTCACCAGACTGATTCCTGGGATGATGGGACTGACCTATCAAGAAAGACTGGATCAACTGGGCTTGTGTTCACTGGAGTTCAGAAGAATGTTCCCAATGTTGGGGAAGTCCAGAACCAGTGGTCATAGTCTAAGGATAAGGGGTAAGCCATTTAGGACCGAGATGAGGAGAAACTTCTTCACCCAGAGAGTGGTGCACCTGTGGAATTCTCTACCACAGAAAGTAGTTGAGGCCAATTCACTAAATATATTCAAAAGGGAGTTAGATGAAGTCCTTGCTACTAGGGGGATCAAGGGGTATGGCGAGAAAGCAGGAATGGGGTACTGAAGTTGCATGTTCAGCCATGAACTCATTGAATGGCGGTGCAGGCTCGAAGGGCCGAATGGCCTACTCCTGCACCTATTTTCTATGTCTATGTTTCTATGTTAACACATTGCTGTTTGTGGGAGCTTGCTGTGCGCAAATTGACTGCTGCGTTTCCCACATTACAACCGTGACTACACTCCACAAGTACTTCAGTGGCTGTAAAGTGCTTTGAGATGTCCGGTGGTCATGAAAGGGGCTATATAAATGCAAGTCTTTCTCTATGGGCAATGCAAAGCAGGGCGAGAGGGCTCGATGGCTACAACAGCATTACAGGCTTCCCCAGGTTGCAAGGTGCTGTAGACTGCACCCACAGTGTCTTACGTGCTCCCGATAACCAGCCAAACATCTTTGTCGTAAGGGATTCCATTCCCTCAACGTGCAGCTAGTTTGATGCCCCTGCAGTCAATGAAGTTCTTTCAAAATGTAGTCACTGTTGTAATGTAGGAAATGTTGCATGCTGTAATATAATACATACAATTTATGACAACTAACTCACCAGTATATCAGCAAATGCAACTTTAAAATTGTACAAATATTTCAATCTTTAATTTTTCAGCGAGGATTCAATGTGCTCAATTGTCTATAGCTGGCTTGTAAACTACTGTTAATGGCACTGAATTCAAAATTATACCCGAATAGTTAATCCGACGTTAATAGTGACTCCAAAAATTGCGAGCTCCAATAAAAAGAGGAAAACTGAGGTAAGGTAATCCCATAAATCTTGGAAGGAATAATGGACCTGAAATTCCGAATGAGGTCTTCCCGCGGGCAAATACGTGAAATAGGGAAAAAAGATGCACACTTACCTGTTGCTGCTGCACCCGTTCGAACATCTGAGCCTGATGCCTCTGGTGACTGTGCGTCGTGGGACGTGCACAGGCCGGGAGCTGGAGACTGCAGCTAATCAGGTTAGTATATTTTCCCATTCATAGTAATAGGAGTTCCATAAACACCCAAAACACAATAAAAAAACAGAAAATAAACTACATATTTAACATTCATTTAAATTAAAGTTCTTATAAAAAAATTATTTTCCTGACTTTTTAAAAGTTTTTTTAATTAAGCCTTAAAATAAACTTAACATAGTGGGGAGGGGTTTTTTAAATAAAATGTGTTTTTATAACTTTATTTTAAAATGTTTCTGTGTATTTTTAAACACTTGCGCCTGTAAAAGTAAGCTATACGCCTGCTTTTTCAGGCGCAAGATTTTAAAGGACATTTGCAGGGCAAGATATTCTTAAATATCGGAAATCTTGCCCTGCAAGTGTCCTCACTCCTGATATGCGCGAGATCTGTCAAGCCAGAAACTTGACAGATCGGAAAAGCCGGTTTTCAGCGCATGCGCATTGCGCGCTGAAACCCGGCTTTTCCGATGCCTTCCCGGGTCCGTAGAAACTTCGTACAGACCCGAGACATCGGAATTTCAGGGCTATTAATCAAAGAACATCAGACAAATCCTTAACCCCTTTACCGTAACTCCTTGTCAACGAAATCTCGGAAGATCCCCATCCCCCTTCTCAGGAAGTACTGGATGCCTAAATTTGGCTCGCTGAACTGTCTTACATTACCTGATTCAGATTATATGAAATTGTTTAACCTCTTCTTGCCAAGTCATCAAAGAAATCAAATCATGAACATTTCTTTATTAATTAACTTAGGAGATTAATGCAGTTAGGAAAATACAATTAATAACAACTTACATCGTGGTAATGTTACTGGACTAGTAATCCAGAGGCCTGGACTAATAATCCAGAGACGTGAGTTCAAATCCCACCACAGCAGTTGGGGAATTTAAATTCAATTAATTAAAATTAAAATTAAAATTATTAAATAAAAATTATTAAAATTAAAATCTGGAATAAAAAGCTAGTACCAGTAATGGTGACCATGAAACTACCGGATTGTCGTAAAAACCCAATTGATTCACTAATGTCCTTTAGGGAAGGAAATCTGCCGCCCTTACCCGGTCTGGCCCATATGTGATATCGGTGGACGTGCCTTCAGCTGCTTAGGCCCTAAGCTCTGAAGCTCCTTCTCTAAACCTCTATGCCTCTCTACCTCTCTTTCCTCCTTTAAGACGCTCGTTATGGAAAGCAGGAAAGGGGTACTGAGGCGAATGATCAGCCATGATCTTACTGAATGGTGGTGCAGGCTCGAAGGGCTGAATGGCCTACGCCTGCACCTATTTTCTATGTTTCTATGTTAAAACCTACCTCTTTAAACAAGCTTTTGATCATCCGCCTTAATTTCTTCTCTGGCTCAGTGTCAAATTTACCTGTTTGTTGTAACACTGTTGCGAGGTGCCTTGGGATGTTTTACTACGTTAAATAATAAGTTATTATTATTATTATATGTGACTCCAGACCCACAGCAATGCGGTTGACTCTTAACTCCCCTTCTGAAATGGCCCAGCAAGTCACACAAGGGCAATTAGGGATGGGCAATAAATGCTGGCTTTGCCAGCGACGCCCACATACCATGATTGAATGAAAAAAAACTGAATTTTGAACAGCATAATTACACAAGGTACAGATTAACTGGTAGAATTAATATCTAAAGTTACAAAAAAAGACAGCTGAAGCATACCACAGGAACTCAACAGTGTTTTCATTCTCGGGATGGGCATCGCTGGCAAGGTCGGCAGTTACTGCCCATTCTAATTTGCCCTTGAGAAGGTAGCGTTGGGTTTTCTCCTTAAACCGCTGCAGTCCATGTGGTGAAGGTGCTCCCACAATTTAATACCATTGATTAACAAGTTTATCAGTTATATTAAATGACCGGTTTAATGTTTAGCTTACTAATAATAAGCTTGTAGCTTTAACAAAGATTTCCGCAGCGTTGATTGTCATGCCTCACTCCGGGATGCCTAGGCTCAATTCTAGGACATCAGCGCGATGAATCTCAATCTATCATTGTAGCCTTCTTCCTCCTTCTGGTGGAACTGCTTTCAGTACAACAGTTGCCTCTGTATTCAGACACTTAACTCTTATACACACAGGCCTAGTACACACACACACACCACTGCAGCATAAATTGCTTATTAACAGATATAAGAATATGTCATTCTTATTTCTCCGTTTGTAAAGAAAGAACATTTCTCGAGTGATAGAGGATTCATCAATTGAAAAATTGCACAAGGCATAGCTGCCTCAGGGAAAACCAATGTTGGAGTGGGAACCTGAAATAGGCGTTAGGCATCTTAGTTGCATATGCAAAGGGTCTAACATAAGAACATAAGAAATAGGAACAGGGATAGGCCATACGGCCCCTCGAGCCTGCTCCGCCATTCAATAAGATCATGGCTGATCTGATCATGGTCTCAGTTCCACTTCCCTGCCCACTCCCTATAACCCCTTATCCCCTAATGCTTGCTTCATGTATGGGTAAAGGACACCTCTCGCATGCCCCCGCCCCCCAAGTCTGTTCCACCTTTCAGTTAGATTATGTCTGGGCTGTACCTTAACTCCATGTAACTGCCTTGATTACATATCCCTTAATACCCTCGCCTAACAAAAATCTAACAA
This sequence comes from Pristiophorus japonicus, assembly GCF_044704955.1. NCBI lineage: Eukaryota > Metazoa > Chordata > Chondrichthyes > Pristiophoridae > Pristiophorus > Pristiophorus japonicus. Next base: position 167,085,641 of record NC_091991.1, on the reverse strand, counting down.
TCTCAGTTGTGAAATTTTCAGTTGACTCCGGCCTCAACAGTATTTTGGGGGAGAGTTCCTGATTCCCACGACCCTTTGTGTGAAGAAGTGTGCCCTGACATCACTGCTGAATGCCCAAGCTCTAATTTTAAGGTTGTGGTCCCTTGTTCTCAAGTCTGCCACCAGAGCAATTTGTTTCTCTGTATCTGCCCTATCAACTCCTTTAATCGTTTTAAACATCTCAATTATATCTTATTAATCTTCTATGCCCGTCGGAATATAAGCCTGGTCTATGCAACCTGTCTTCACAATTTAACCCCTTTAGCCCCAGTAACATAATCCTTCATTCATCCTTGACAAGCCTGGATGTTTTTTTGCTTCTGCTCACGACTAATTGGGACTAAAGCCTAACTGCGGGAGATCCTCTCCCCCTCCCCTCGCAGTGTGCAGGGCTAACTTTGTGTATCCAAAATTCTGAGCATTGCTCTTTGCTTTCCCAGAGTTCAGCAGGATTGTCGCTAACTGCACTTTGAGGACAACATTGGGCATGTTTAGGGCATAGGGAATATTAATCTCCTATATAATTGTGTATGGAATTTTTCAAAAGGCGTTTGATAAGGTGACATGTAGGAGGCTTGGTGATAGGATTATGCCACATGCCATGTGACAGCCAGTTAAAGAAAACTGGTTACAGGAAATGTGACATAATTGTGTGCTTAGGGGTTGAAATTGGAGGAGAAAATCTGGTGCAATGTAAAAGGGGCTGCCAATTATCGATGAGCTCTTCCTCTAACTTCGAATCATTCCTTTGGCTTTAACCTAATCCCTTTTCTTCTTCCTTCCTAAGCACATTTTGACAAGTAATGCTTTTAGCATTTTATAGGCAAGATAAAGGGAAAGGCTCAATACAATTATAATGAAGGCAATCACATCCAGTAAGTGGTACTGATAGAACGGCAACTCATTGCCTGCGGCTCTTAAATGAGCAGCACCTCTGTGTCTTACTGTGTATTCAATCCAGAAAACAGCAAGTTCTTTTGGATCCAGTGGCACATCTCTATGCAAGGCAGATAAACGCTTCATGTTCTCTCGGTAGGAAGGGTTTTCTATGACAGTTTGCACAGCCTGGAATATAACGTCCCTCTTCAAATGAACCAAGTCCAACATGACCGCAACGCCTCGGGCTTTGAGACGCAAAATGTTATCGTACTGATCGGCAAAGACTGGGATGCCAACCATAGGGACGCCATGATAGATGGCCTCGTAAACCCCATTTTCGCCACCGTGTGTGATGAAAGCTTTTGTCTTTGGGTGACTCAACAGGTCATTTTGAGGCAGCCAGTTCATTACTTTGGTGTTGTTTCCTAAAGTTGAGGGCACCTCGCCGAGATATCGCCAGATCACCTTCTGAGGGAGCTGTGCTAGACCTGCCGCCACTTCTGTGGCCAGTGCTGGAGGAAGGGTGACGACAATACTTCCTAAGGAGAAGATCACTACCCCATCCTCGCCAGAGCTTTCCATGAACTGCTGCAGGTCAGGACGGAGGGGCTTGCCCGGGCTGCACTGAACACCTCCAATGTAGACCAGATTCGGCATGGTTGGCCTTGGGAAGTCAAAGATGAAGTCAACCTTCATGAGGAAGATATCTGCCTTTTGGTAAAGTTCTTTCATTGTGATATCGCTTTTGAGGTAAAGCTGACAGAGTTTGTTGTATGCGGGGTATATGTAAATGTTGCTCATGAAATCAGACATAGCATACACAAAAACATTCTTCAATCTGTCTAAGAACGCCATTCTGTCCGTCAGACGCGAATTTAGCACAGGGACGTAGGAGAGTGGCGATGGAGCGAGGTTAAAGTGGAGGTCTCCAGTTACAGTCCATCTGCCAAAAAGCACGATTGGGATGTCAAGCAAATGGGCCAACATGACGCCGCCTGCATTGTAAGGGTCGGCTACAACCACGTCAAAATCTGCAACTTTCAATCGTTCCAGCAGCAGAGGATCTTCGAACATGGCCTTAATACCAGGAATCCTCACTTCGTTAGTCCGGGCAAGTAAGGCCAGCAGCCCCCAGGCAGCGGAGACGCTGGACAGGAAACCATCTTCAGCATAGACCGAGTTGAAGATAAATTCGTGCAGTTGGCTCCCTGTGAATGCCTTGCTGGCCTGGCCCGGGGGGATACGGGCTATTTCGATGGTGAAATCCTGGGAGCTCTCTTCAATGCTCCTGGAGTCGCTGCCCCTCAGCACCGTTACCTCGTGTTTCCTCTGCACCAGTTCCAGTAGCAGCCTTTTCATGATCAGCCAGTGGCTCCAATCCGAGGGGGCAGCAAGGATCCTGGCTGCTTCTGTGCTGGGCTTTCTTGCAGCGAGCAACAGGGCAGAACACAGAAGAAAGGTTTGCAAAGCTGCGAGGCTTTTCCTTGTCATTTTCAGCGATGAATCCTGCAGCAGGAAACACGAGTGTTGCTTCTCAATGCTGTAACTACACCGTTCAGGTCTCCAATTACACTTCCCGGACTGTTATCTCCTCCAATACCAAACATGCATTTACTCGCCCCGCACCGGAAATTCATTCGTGCCTTGATTCAACACATCTCTTAAGCTATTTTTTCCCCCCACGAACTGTTTTATGAACTAAAGCCAGGGTCTTCATGTTCGAATGCAGCCAAAAATATTCTCTGTGCTTTGTAGGTTTCGATTGAAATGGGGTCATATTTAACTTTACAGAAGAATAGAAATGAGACTAAATCGACGAATAACTCAACTTTGGGGCCAATGTTGAGGTGGGCAGTTAACTTACTTTTGAATGAACACACTTGCAGTATAAAACTAAAAGCTCGCCCGTTGAAAAGATTGAAGCACGAATAAAATTGCTGCAAATGCCAGAATTGTGTTGTCTATTAAATTCTCGACATGGGGAGGGAATTTGACCCAAACATTTTCTGAGGAGCTTGCTCTAAGGGGAGCTGTCCCATTGCAGCGCCTGTTCTGGCCGTTGGTGGCGCTGTGGTGGGACTTTTCCGTCTTCAGATTGTCACTTCGAAACCTGCAACACACAAGAAAGACTTGGATTTATATAGCGCCTTTCACGGCCACCGGACGTGTTAAAGAGCTTCACAGCCAATTAAGTACTTTTGGAGTGTAGTCACTGTTGTAATGTTGTAATGAAGGAGGCCGTTCAGCCCATCGTGCCCATGCCAGCTATCAGGACCAGCTACCAAAACCACAGATTGATCCAGCCTGATGTCCCACACTAGAGGTGTGATTGGAACTAGTAGGTGCTGAGCACTTCGAGTCCCGTCGCCGAGAGCATGCAGAAAATAGGCGCAGGCAGCGGAAGGAGTGTGCAGCAAACTAGACTTCCCAACTACCCTATCCTTCAACGGAGGTGTTCAAAATCATGAGGGGTCTGGACAGAGTAGATAGAGAGAAACAGTTTCCATTGGAAGAAGGGTTGAGAACCAGAGGACACAGATTCAAGGTGATTGGCAAAAGAACCAAAGGCGATGTAAAGAGAAACATTTTTATGCAGCGAATGGTTAGGATTTGGAATGCACTGCCTGAAAGGCCGGTGGAGGCAGATTCAATCATGGCTTTCAAAAGAGAATTGGATAAGTATCTAAAACAAAAAAATTTGCAGGGCTACGGGGAAAGGGTGGGGGAGTGGGACTAGCTGAGAGTCGGCACGGGCCGAATGGCCTTCTTCTGTGCTGTAACCATTCTATGATTCTATGACTGTCCCACCTGTGACAGAGACTGTAATTCCCGTATTGGACTGTTCAGTCACCTGAGAACTCACTTTCAGAGTGGAAGCAAGTCTTCCTCGATTTCGAGGGACTGCCTATGATGATGAGAAATATTTTACTTTTAATGTCAATTTATTTCTTTATATATGTTCACCTTAAGAGTAAATACATTTTGCGTTTCTCCTCTCAATATGTGTGGCTTCAGTATTTTTATAAAGTGGATTTTGCATGCTTTTAGTGCTGTATATCACTCGCACCCAGTGTCCTCCTCACCACTCTCATGGGCCTCCAGCTGTCATAAGTTTTGAAATAAATATAACTCTTCAGACTTGCATTTTTTTTACATCCAGAGATCAAACGTACCTGTATTCACAATCCTTGAGCCACCTGCCCCTACCCCCCCCTTACCATATCCGAACCTCCCTTGCTGCCTCCCTGAGTACCTTGAACCATTGGCATAGCTGCTGTCACCAGGACTGCTGCTCCTGCTCATAAGCCTGTCCTTATCTGCCTTCCATAAATGCCGAGGTATGGCTCTGCTCTGTCTTTGGCCGTCCTCCTGTGCTAGGGCTCCAAGCTCCTTGTTTAACGCTCCTTTTTGTTTCATTGTTCTTCATTTTTTTTAAACAACCAGTTCGTTTCCAGCAAACTCACTTATATATAGTACCTTTAATGTAGAAAAATATCCAAGGTGCTTCACAGGAGCTGAAATGAGCTTCCGACCACATGTCCGCGACATAACTAAGACCCCATATTTCTGCCTCTGTAACATCGTCAGTCTCTGCCTTTGCCTCAGCTCATCCGCTGCTGAAGTCCTCATCCATGCCTTTGTTACCTCTAGACTTGACTATTCTAACGCACTCCTGGCTGGTCTCCCACGTTCTACCCTGCGTAAACTTGAGGTGATCCAAAACTCGGCTGCCCATGTCGTAACTCGCACCATGTCCCTTTTACCCATCACCCCTGTGCTCGCTGACCTATATTGACTTCCGGTTAAGCTATGCCTCAATTTCAAAATTCTCATCATTGTTTTCAAATCCCTCAATGACCTTGCCCCTCCCTATCTCTGTAATCTCCTCCAGCCCCACAACCCCCCCCCCCCCCCCACCAAGATATCTATGCTCCTCTAATTCTGCCCTCTTGAGCATTCTTGATTATAATCGCTCAACCATTGGTGGCCGTGCCTTCTGTTGTCTGGGCCCCAAGCTCTGGAACTCCCTGCCTAAACCTCTCCGCCTCTCTACCTCGCTTTTCTCCTTTAATATGCTCCTTATAACCTACCTCCTTGACCAAGCTTTTGGTCATCAGGCCCAATTTCTCCTTATGAGGCTGTGTCAAATGTTTTGTCTTATAACAGTCTTGTGAAGGGCCTTGAGACATTTTACTACATCAAAGGCGCCATGTAAATGCAAGTTGTTGTTGTAATTGGAAAAGAAATGAGCCAAAGAAAGAGATATTAGGACAGGTGACCAAAAGCTTGGTCAAAGAGGTTTTTAAGGAAGGTCTTAAAGAGGGACAGGGAGAGATGGAGAGGTTTAGAAAAGGAATTCCAGAGCTCAGGGTCTAGACGGCTGTTAGTGAGGGGAAAGATCAGAGAGGGTACCCGCTCCTGATCACTATCTGTGCCTTTAAAAACTGAGGCCGAAGGTAAGCTGCAAAGCTCGTAACAAAGTTTGATTAACCTTTGACGGGGTTAATACCACTTCCCTCTCCCTTCCTTCTGTCCTCGCTCTGATACACCACGCACTCCACATTCACCCACCCCCGTATCCTGTCTCACAAAATCCTACTCGCCCAACACTCCTCTCACCCATTGACACCAAAATCTTTGTCCTCTTTCACAAATTTCTCTGCAGCCTCCCGCCGGTCTCTGCAAACTCCTCCAGCCCTACATCCCCAGCCGTGCTCTTCAATCCTTGAACTCGGACCTCCTGTGCGCCCCCTCACACCCCTTCTGCTACAACATCAGTACCAGAGTCTTCGGCTATCTCAGCTCTGCTCTCAGAAACCCTTACCCCAACTCTCTGCTCTTCTCCCTCAACCTTTAAGAACCTCCTCAAATCCTATCTTTATGATTTCCCTCCTCTCTCCTAATTTGACTAGTGCTGAAGGTCCTTTCTTCCCTGTGAAATGCTTTGGGACGTTCACTACGTTACTCTGCTGTATAAATGCAAGTTGTTGCTGCTCTTGTACCGCGCCCCTTCTACTAGAAACGATCAAAGTGCATGTTGCTCAAAGGCTGCATCACGTGGAAGTTCTTCTCTCAGCTTCTCAGTTTAATTCACGCAAAACAGCAGATTCAACAGTTCCTCGCTAGTTCAGTTGCATGCCAGCTCTGATCGATTCAAAAACTTACAAGTTTCAAACCGAAAGGCTATGAAACACAAATTGAAACAAAAGATTAAAATGTCAACCAAAAAAGTTATAGTTACCAGTTCGGGAACAGAGCTATGAGTTTCACTTTTGAGTCCGTTCTAACAATCTAACGACTATGTGCACCTTATATAGGCAACTTGTTTCCAAGAATCTAACAACTGTCCTTGAACAATAGTGACCACAGGATGTTTGTAAACTCGAACTTTTGAATTACATAATATTGCTTAGAATTTGCAACACAGAAACAGGCCATTCGGCCCAACTGGTCTATGTCGGTGTTTATACTCCACACAACTCTCCTCCCACTCTACCTCATCTAACTCTATCTCCCTCATGGACTTATCCAGCGTCTCCTTAAATGCATCTGTGCTAGTCACCTTAGCCACTCTATGTGGTAGCAAGTTCTACATTCTAACCACTCTCTGGGTAAAGGAGTTTCTCCTGAATTCCCCATTGGTTTTATTAATGACGATTGTTGACTATCTTATATTTATGATCCCTAATTTTGGGCTTTCCACAAGTGGAAACATCTTCTTTATGTTTATCCTATGATAATTTTAAAGACCACTATCAGGTCACCTCTCAACCTTCTGTTTTCCAGAGAAAGGAGCCCCAGCCTGTTGAGTCTTTCCTGATATTTGTACCCTTTCATTCTGGTATCAACTAATATGTCCTTACTATACAGTACAAATGCACACGAGGCCCATACTTGAGAGAAGGTCGCTCTGTGACCAGTAGCCTTTATTCCAGCACTGAAGTGAAGAAGGTGGGTGGAGCTTCCCCTTTTATACCTGAAAGTCCAGGTTAGGAGTGTCTCCCACAAGTTCACCACCCAGTGGTCAGTGTTCTCACGGTGGACAACTTAGGTAAGTTTATACATGGGTTACAGTGACAGTTGAATACATGACATCACCTCCCCCGCAAAGTCTTATTGGGATCACAGGTTGAGTCTCTCTGGTGGTTTACGTTCCCTTGTAGAGCGCCTGAGTTGGGGCTCCGGTTGTTGGGCACTGGCCTGAGTGTCTGCTGTTTGTGGTGCCTCAGGCCTGTCCGGACTGCCCACAGTGACTGGGCTCTCCTCCACCTGGTTCCGGTGTTCGGTCACCTGTGATGGAGTGAACTCTACATCGTGTTCTTCCTCTGCTTCTTTTATGGGGTTGCTGAATCTCCTTTTTGTTTCATCCACGTGGTTGCGGCAGATTTGTCCATTGGTAAGTTTAACTACCAGAATCCTATCCCTCTCTTTGGCAATCACAGTGCTTGCGAGCCATTTAGGCCCTGCAGCATAGTTGAGGACAAAGACAGGGTCATTGACATCAATACATCGTGCCCTCGCATTCCCGTCATGGTAGTCACATTATGACCAGCGCCTGCTTTCAACAATTTCTTTCATGGTGGGGTGTATAAGGGATAACCTGGTTTTTGAGAGACCTTTTCATTAGCAGCTCTACGGGTGGAACCCCTGTGAGCGAGTGTGGTCGGGATCTATTGGCCAACAGGAGGCGTGATAAGCGGCTTTGTAGGGAACCCCCTTGGATTCTGAGCATCCTCTGTTTGATTATCTGCACTGCTCGTTCTGCCTGGCCATTTGAGGCCGGCTTGAACGGTGCCGTTCTGACATGGTTGATACTATTTCCTGCCATGAAGTCCTGGAATTCAATGCTTGTAAAGCACGGGCTATTGTCGCTGACCAAGACGTCCGGTAGACCATGGGCGGTGAACATTGCCCGTAGACTTTCTACCGTGGCAGAGAATGTGCTTGAATTGAGAATGTCACACTCGATCCATTTGGAGTAGGCGTTTACTACAACCAAAAAATTTTTTCCCATGAAAGGACCTGCGTAGTCCACATGGATGCATGACCATGGCTTGGCGGGCCAGGACCAGGGGCTAAGGGGGGCTTCCCTGGGCACATTGCCCAGCTGGGCACACGTGTTGCACCTGTGAACACAAAGTTCCAGGTCTGCATCTATTCCTGGCCACTAAACGTGTGACCTGATAATTGCCTTCATCATGACAATGCCCGGGTGCTCATTGTGGAGTTCTCGGATGAACACCTCTCTGCCCATCTGGGGCATTACTACTCGGTTTCCCCATAGTAGGCAATCGACCTGAATCGAGAGTTCATCCTTGTGCCTGTGAAATGGTTTAAATTCCTCAGGGCATGCCTCGTACGTGGCTGCCCAGTCCCCATTCAGGACACATTTCTTGACTAAAGACAGTAGCGGGTCTTTATTTGTCCAGACTTTGATCTGACAGGCTGTCACGGGTGAGCCTTCGCTTTCGAAAGCTTCAACAGCCATGACCATCTCAGCAGCATGCTCGGTTGCCCCCTCGGTGGTGGCGAGTGGGAGCCTGCTGAGTGCATCGGTGAAGTTTTCAGTGCCCGGTCTGTGCCAAATTGTATAGTCATAGGCGGCTAACGTGAGTGCCCACCTCTGTATGCGGGCCGACGCATTTGCATTTATGGCCTTGTTGTCGGCCAAAAGGGACGTTAGGTGTTTGTGATCTGTCTCCAGCTCAAATTTCCTGCCAAACAGGTACTGATGCATTTTTTTTTTACAGCATATACACATGCAAATGCTTCCTTTTCTACCATCCCGTAGCCCCTTTCTGCCTGGGACAGACCTCTGGAGGCATAAGCTACCGGCTATAACTGACCCTTAGCATTGATATGCTGCAACACACACCTGACCCCATAGGACAACGCGTCCCATGTGAAAACAAATTTCTTACATGGGTCATATAGCGTTAGCAGATTGTTGGAGCATAACAAATTGCGTGCTCTATCAAAAGCCCTTTCCTGGCTGTCCCCCCAGACCCATGCACAACCTTTGCGTAGGAGCACGTGTAGCGGCTCTAACAGCGTGCTCAATTTGGGAAGAAAGTTACCAAAATAGTTCAGGAGCCCCAGGAACGAACGCAGCTCCGCCGTGTTACGGGGTCTGGGTGCTCTATGGATCGCTTCCGTTTTGGATGCAGTAGGTCTGATCCCATCTGCTGCTACCCTCATCCCCAGGAATTCTACCTCTGGAGCAAGGAAAACGCATTTCGCCTTTTTCAGTCGCAGACCTACCCGGTCCAGCCTGCGTAGCACCTCCTCCAGGTTGTGGAGGTGTTTTTTAGTATCTCAACCCGTGATGAGGATGTCGTCTTGAAAAACCACTGTCCTTGGAATCGACTTGAGGAGACTTTCCATCTTTCATTGAAAGATCGTGGCGGCCGAGCGAATCTCGAACGGACATCTGTTGTACTCAAACAACCCCTTGTGTGTCGTGATGGTGGTCAGCTTCTTCGACTCACTCGCCAGCTCCTGGGTCATGTAAGCTGAGGTCAGGTCTAATTTTGAAAAAGTTTGCCACTGGATAGCGTCGCAAAGAGGTCCTCAGCTCTCGGTAGCGGGTACTGGTCTTGGAGTGACACCCGATTGATGGTGGCCTTGTAATCGCCACATATCCTGACCGACCCATCCGCCTTGAGCACCGGCACAATTGGGCTCGCCCAGTCACTGAATTCGACTGGCGAAATGATGCCTTCCCTCAGCAGGCGGTCCAATTCGCCTTCTATCTTTTCCCGCATCACGTACGGCACCGCTCTGGCCTTGTGGTGTATTGGCCAGGCGTCCGGGTTTATGTGAATCACAACCTTGGTCCCCATGAAAGTGCCAATGCCGGGTTGAAATAATGAGTTAAATTTGTCCAGGACCTGTGAGCATTAATTCGCTCCACAGAAGAAATTGCATTGACATCACCCCATTTGCAATTCATGACAGTCAGCCAACTCCTCCCCAGCAGTGCGGGACCATCCCCTGGGACAATCCAGAGTGGCAACCTGTACTCCGAATCTTTGTGGGTCACGACTACCGTGGCGCTGCCTAGCACCGGAATGATCTCATTTGTATATGTCCGTAGCTGTGCGTCAATCGGCAATAATTGTGGCCTCCTGGCCTTGGACGCCCACAACTTGTCGAACTGTTTGATACTCATCAGGGACTGGCTGGTCCCCGTGTCTAGCTCCTTTGATACTGGGATGCCATTGAGGAACACTTTCATAATTATCGGTGGTGTCCTGGTATATGAACTGTATATGTGCTCCACATGAACTCGCTGAACTTCAGCTTCCAGCGATTTCCCCCAGTGTCCATTTGGCCTCGTAGGACTTACATCGGGCCTGTCCTCCTCGTACATCAACCTGGCTGCAGGCTTCCTGCACATACGCGCCAAGTGACTGCTGACGTTGCAGTTTCTGCAGGTATATTGCTGATACCTGCAAGCTCTGGCTGGGTGTTTGCCTCCACACCTCCAACATGAGCCGTTGTTGGAAAAAAAAGGTCCATTACCAGTTGATCGTCTCTGACTGTCTCTGTAACTGCCCTTAAGCGCACCATTGACAGGTGTTGATGGCCCCATTACTGGCCGCATTGTCCCTTGCGATGGCATGAATCGCCGTTCAGCTAGCCATTGTCTCTGTTGAATTCCCCCTTTGGGTTCGACTACATGCTCGGGCATGTCCATTGCCCCTGTCTGCCTGGAGAACTGCGTGCCGCGTTAACAATGTTGACTCCCTGTCCATTTGCTGCATTTAAACCAAAATTTTTGTCAAACATCATTCTGGTCTCTTCCTCCCCTGAGATAAATGTCTGGGCCATCAAAGCCGCTGTTTCCAGGGTCAAGTCTTTGGTCTCAATCAGTTTGCTGAAAACCCCAGCTTGCCCAAAGCCCTCAATAAAAAAGTCTCGCAGCATCTCCGCTCTGCATGCATCTGGGAACTTACATAGGCTCGCCAGTCGCCGGAGATCTGCCACAAAGTCTGGAACGCTTTGCCCTTCTCGCCACAGGTGCGTGTAAAACCTGTGTCTCGCCGTGTGCATGCTGCAAGCCGGTTTAAAGTGTTCCCCGATCAACTTACTGAGCTCTTCAAAAGTCTTGTCCACCGGCTTCTCTGCCGCTAGAATGTCCTTCATCAGGGAGTACGTCCTGGATCCACAAACCGTCAGGAGATGAGCCCTGCGTTTGTCGGACGAATCCTGTCCCAGCCATTCCTTAGTGACGAAACTTTGCTGTAGTCTCTCAATAAAGTCGTTCCAATCATCACCAACACAGTATCTCTCATCTGTGCTGCTAGTGGCCATGCTCGCGTGGTTTAAATCCCAGTTTCTCATCACCAATAATATGTCCTTACTATACAGTAGAAATGCACATGAGGCCCATACTTGAGAGAAGGTCACTCTGTGACCAGTAACCTTTATTAGCCAGCACTGAAGTGAAGAAGGTGGGTGGAGCTTCTCCTTTTATACCTGAAAGTCCAGATTAGGAGCGTCTCCCAGAAGTTCACCACCTAGTGGTCAATGTTCTCATGGTGTACAACTTAGGTCAGTTTATACATGGGTTACAATGACAGTTGAATACATGACATCAACTTTGTAAATCATTTTTGCATCTTTTTCAGTGCCTCAATATCCTTTTTACACTTCAAATATAGTTACCAATTTCCCCAGTTCCAGACCCTTAGGTACACATCCTCTTTCCATACTAACTAAAAGTTCCAAGGACAACGGTTATCATAAGGAGGGATATACTTGTATTGGAGGCAATTCAGAGAAGCTTCACTAGGTTGTTCCTGGGATGTAGGGGGTGACTTATGAGGAAAGATTAAGAAGTTTGGGCCTGTATTCATTGGAGTTTAGAAGAATGAGAGGTGATCTTATTGAAACATATAGGATTCTGAGGGAGCTTGACAGGGTAGATGCTGAGAGGATATTTCCCCTCGTGGGGGAATCTAGAACTAGGGGCATAGTTTCAGAATAAGGGGTCGCCCATTTCAGGTGGAGATGAGGTTGAATGTCTTCTCTCAGAGGGTCATGAATCTTTGGAATTCTCTACCCCAGAGAGCTGTGGAGGCTGAGTCATTGAATATATTCAAGGCTGAGATAGACAGATTCTTGAACTATAGAGGAGTCAAGGGATATGGGGAACAGGCAGGAAAGTGGAGTTGAGGCCAAGATTAGATCAGCCGTGATCTTATTGAATGGCATAGCAGGCTCGAGGGGCCGTATGGCCTACTCCTATTACTTATGTTCTTATAATTACACAAATAGGCATTACTCAAAATATCTGGTAGTAATGGTACACATCGAGACATGATATTAAGATAATTGTTCATATTCTGACATTAACTCTTGCGAGCATTGTGCCCCACTCAAGATTGCTGAGAACTACACCCCTTAGCCTTGCGGCAAACACCCTTAGAAAGCCAAAAGCATAATGACATTAAGTGTGTTAGCAACCTCAGCGGAATCAGGTAGGCGTGCAACGTGCAGAGAAGAACATTAGAAAGACTTTGTTTTGGGAAAGGTGGACAGAATCTGTGGTCATTTATATCGCACCTTTAATGTGGGAAAATATCCGAATGCATTTCACAGAGGTGTAATCAAAACATGGTTGCTGAGCCAAAGAAGGACTTATTAGGAGAGGTGACCAAAAGGTTGGTGAACGAGGTGGGTTTTAAGAAGGATCTTAAAGGAAGAGAGGAATGTGTAAAGGTCGAGGAGTTTAGGGAGGGAATTCCAAAGTATAGAACTTAGGTGGCTGGAGGCATTTTTTAAAATATTTGTTCATGGGATGTGGGCGTCGCTGGCAAGGCCAATATTTATTGTCCATCCCTAATTGCCCTTGGGAAGGTGGTGGTGAGCCACTTTCTTGAACCGTTGCAGCCCATGTGGTGAAGGTGCTCCCACAGTGCTGTTAGAGAGGGAGTTCCAGGATTTTGACCCAGTGACAAGGAATGAATATACTTCCAAGGCAGTCACTCTCACCTCACCTCTGGAATTCAACTCTTTTGTCCATGTTTGGACCAAGGCTGTAATAAGGTCTGGAGCCAAGTAGTCCCGGCGGAACCCGAACTGGGTTTCGGTGAGCAGAATACTGGTAAATGCCACTTGACACCTTCCATCACTTTGCTGATGATTGAGAGTAGACTGATGGGGCGGTAATTGGACAGATTGGATTTGTCCTGCTTTTTATGGACAGGACGTACCTGGGCAGATTTCCACATTGTCGGATAGATGCCAGTGTTGTAGCTGTACTGGAACAGCTTGGCTAGAGGCGTGGCTAGTTCTGGAGCACAAGTCTTCAGGACGACAGCCAGGATGTTGTCGGGGCCTGTAGCCTTTGCTGTATCCACTGCGCTCAGCTTTTTCTTGATATCACGTGGAGTGAATCGAATTGAAGACTGGCTTCTGTGTTGGTGTGGACCTCAGGAGGAGGCCGGTATGGATCATCCACTCGGCACTTCTGGTTGAAGATGGTTGCAAATACTTCAGCCTTGTCTTTTGCACTCAAGTGCCAGGGTCTGTCATCATTGAGGATGGGGATATTCATGGAGCCTCTTCCACCCGTTAATTGTTTAATTGTGCACCACTATTCACGACTGGATGTGGCAGGACTACAGAGCTTTGATCTGATCTGTTGATTGTGGGATCGCTTAGCTCTGTCTATAGCATGCTGCTTCTGCTGTTTAGTATGCATACAGTCCTGTGTTGCAGCTTCCCCAGGTTGGCACCTCATGGCCGCTAATGGTGCAGTGATGGACAAGGTTGCCAAGAGGACAGAGTTAGAGGAACTAACATAAGAACATAAGAACATAAGAAATAGGAACAGGAATAGGCCATGCTCTATAAATAAAAATAGGGAATGCTGGAAACAGTCGGCAGGTCAGAAGGAGAAACATTGTTAATGTTGGTAACCTTTCCTCAGAACTCCGATCTTAGAATACTCATTTGCTGCCCAGAAATCAGGCTTAATGTGAGACAATTTCTCACGTAAGGTCTCCAGCATTTTCTGTTTTTGTTCTAGGCTATAAATCTCGCTGTCAGTATCGTAATAACCAAAGCCAAACTGAGCATCACAGAAATGGGTCTGCAATTGCAAAAAAAAATGTCAACTTGGCCATGTTTGCGCACTGCTGTGGTTAAGGTACTTGCAGGGTCACTGGAAGGGCACATTCTGCATAAGCATTGTTTGGTCCTGCCACATGGTCATGGAAGACTTGTTGGGCAGAGATAGAGGAACTGGAACAGTTCCAGGGAGAGTGCTGTACTAATCTCACTCACTGTTTAGCGATTTAACAATAAAATTATTACTTTGTTGCTGTGCACATCAAGTTTGCATCTGAACAGGCAGATAAATCTTCATTTCGTGGAATTTTTAAATTAAAAAACTATTTTTAATTTTTAATTTTTTTTTGATCCCTCTGTTCTGCGAAAAGCAACTTAAAAATAGACTGATGTTGCAATGTTCGGGTAAGATGAAATAGGGTGGGAGGAGACTCGTGTGGAGCATAAACATCGAATGGCCTGTTTCTGTGCTGTAAATACTATGGGCTGGATTTGCCCCTGGGAGATTAATGGGCCGCAAATGACTTCGCCCGAGCATGGCAAAACATAGCGCCTCTCGTTAAATTGGGCGGGAGCTTTGCGGCGGCGCTAACGCGTAGCACTCCGCTCGGCCGAACCCGCTGATGATGATGTAATCGTCGTACACAGCGGCCCGTCACCGCTTGGGAGCTAAATTTCGTCGCGCCCAATGTGTTTCAGTCCGCTTCAGCTGTCGAGTTTCAGTCGGAAGTCGGCTGGAGGAACGCTATTTAATGCCACCATTTTTGGGACGTAATTTAGTCGGCTTACTTTCACATTGGCAGACAGGCTTTTTGACAGATTGCAGCAGTTTTCAGTTGAAGGAGTGTTCTGGCTGTTAAAATTTCGTGACTTTCATTTAGGCCAGATTTGTAGGGACAACATTTATTTTGTTTCATGGGGGCTCTGTTGGCATGTGACCTCACGCTCTGACGTCACCATCGGAGGCAATTTAGGCAGAGAGAGGAGGGCCGACAGGGCTGTCAACAGGAGACCTTACCCTCCCAGGGTGTTCTGGCAGCAATCAATTTCACTGAGGAACAGTGTGTTCGAAGGCTGCATTTCAGTAAGGACGTGGTCACAGAGCTCTGCCATCTCCTGTAACCAGACCGCGAGCCTCAGACCAGGGTGAGGATGGCTCTCTCAGTGGCAGTCAAGGACACCATAGCGCTCAATTTCTATGCCAGCGGATCCTTCCAGGCAGTGACAGGAGACATCTCCAACATCTCCCAGTTTGCTGTCCATTGCTCCATCCGCGAGGTCACAGATATTCTGTACAGAAGGAGAAGGGGCTAAGTTTCCTTCCCCCTGACCAGAGAGAAACAGCACAAACGTGCATATGGCTCTATCAGGATAGTGGGCTTCCCCATGGTGCAGGGCATCATTGACTGCACCCACATAGATTTAGGGCACCATATAACAACCTGAGTTATTCCGTAATCACTAAGGCTGCCCCCACTCACTGAAAGTGCAGTTGGTGTGGGACCACACATGCTGCATCGTCACTGTCAATACCCCCTATCCTGGCAGCAGCCATGGTGCAGTCGTCCTGCACCAGATTGGTGTGCCAGCTCTGTTCCAACCACCACATTAAGCTCGCGGCTGGCTGGTCGGAGACAAGTGCTATCTGCTCCCCACCTGGCTCATGACTCCCCTCCGCAACCCCAACACTCCTGTCCAGCACTCGTATAATGAGAGCCATGCTGCCACCAGGAACGTCATTGAGTAGACCATCGGAGTGCTCAAGCAATGGTTCCGCTGCATACTGCAAGCCTGGCCATCATGAGGGCGCAGCCATTGCCACCGGGCATAACTCCACCACTTCAGGAGGATGTGAAGGAGGATGAGGAGGAGGAGGGGGAGGAGGAGCAGGAGCAGCAACACCAGCGACGGAGGAGGCAGCCACTCAATCGCGATTCTGCAAGGGCGGTCTGCAACCGGCTCACAAGAATTCCGTTCCAGTGATTTCCAGTTCACTTCCTGATTTCTCTGCTCGTCCCCATCAGCACATCAATTTCCCTTCCACAGCCCCAAAACTGAAATGAGAGTCACCACCAAATATGCAATATTCCAATTAAAATTTATCTCTAAACATTTAACAGTATCATAAACGACAATTATAATTAAGAATCACCCTTGTGCAATACCTTATATTCCCTCTTAACACTCGCTTTACCTATTCTACAGCTTCTCCGTAGTGTGTCCGCTACAGCAGGGCTGGTGAAAGGCTGCTGTGTCAGGGCCAGAGACTACAGATGGCCTTACAAGATGCCCTCAACCAGCTCTGGGCTGGGAAGGCCCAGCTGTAGACTGCACCACCTCAGGCTGGGTGGCAGGCACCGAGTGGCTGTGGTGGGATCAGGAATGCTGTCATCCTGAAAGAACAGCAGGTTCCTGCTCCACTGACCCACTGCCACTCCCCCGGGGCAGCACCTTAACATCCCCACCAATCTGCTGGAGCACAGATTGGTGGCTTGTTGTGACACCGTGAGATCCCCGGAGGACTGTGGTGGACCCAGCAGTGATGGCAGGAGTCAGAGATTGCTTGAGAGCAGTCTGAGACTTGATGCCGTCAACCATTGTCCGCATTACAGCACCAAGACATTGCGTTGCTTCCGCCTGTGCTGTAATGGGAGCTGTCAGATTGCCCATAACACGCGTCATGAGGTCTGGATCTGCACGGTCTCTCTGCAGACTGGAAATGATGGCCTCCATGGTGTGTGCAGTGTTCCTTACCACTGCCGAGAGGCTCTCATTGCACCTATCATATTGCAGTGCATGGCCATCACCCTTCTTGTGAATGCTTTCCCATCGAGGTCCTCATCTCTGAGTCCTGTGCAGTAGAACTTGCTCGCCGGATCTGGCTCCCGAGCTACCCTTTCCCCTTCCTGCATCCCGCTCGTTCCCGGTGCATCACCAGTGCAGACCACTCTACTAAACTTGCCTCTAAAGATCGTGCAGTGCCAGTTTCTGAGCTGGTGCCCGCGGGTGAGAGATACAGTGTTGCGGTGCTTGGGTTATCCTCTTCTTCTCCCTCGTCACAATCATGGGGGAGCTCAGGGTCAGGCTGGTCATCTGGTTGCTGATTACCTGAAAGCATAAATGGCACAAGACTTGTGTTAAGGTGAGGGCAGGGAGGCAGGATTGGAGCAAGGAAGGCAGACAGTATCAGGTGCTGGAAGGTGATCATGCCTTCTGGTGTGAGGGGGAAAGTGGGATGAGAAAAGGAGAGGGGATAAAAATACTGTTGTTGTCCCCAGCGGGGTCGATGTCACCGGCCATGGCACCTGCAGACCAATGAGCACTCGCTCCTCGAGGTCGGACAGCTTCTGGAGGTGAGGTTCACCCCCACCAGTCCTCTGCTGCTCCCTCCGAATATGTGCCATCTTGGCTTGCAAAAGAAAGGAATTTGTTTGAGTAAGAGTCCAGCTATATATGTGGGAGATATACCTATTGTCGTTGAATAGCTGTGAATGTAGGCAAAGAGTGAGATGAGGATGTGAGTTTGAGTAGCTGCACATGTTTGGTGGGTGAGTGTTGGGGGAGTGGTGGTTTGCGCAGTGTGCACATGCAGAGGTTCAGAGGTATGTAAGAGGTGTACTCACCTTGACTATCCGACTGAGGTCATTGAACTTCTTCCGGCACTGTGTGAGTGTTCGATCCACCATTGTGCTGGCCGACACCTTCTCAGCCATTTCCCTTCACCTGGCCCTGAAAACCTGTGGCAATAGCCTCCTTCCAGATGTGGGGAATAGCACATTCCTCCTTCTCTCCACTGCCCCCACCAATGCCTCCATTGCCATGGTGTTAAATAGCCATGCCCTCTCCCTTGCTGGTGGATTTGCAGCAGCCATCGTAGAATGTTGTTGCACATGTTCACAGATCTCTCTCAAATACAGCACTGGTGAAAATGAGCAGCTGCAGCTTGGTATAACCTTCCCTTTAAGAGCTGGAACGAGCCAGTGTCAAGGATTGCAGGATGATTGCTGAATACAAGTCACCTGAAATTGGGTAGCGCTCTGCTATTAGCGCCCCTGCAGCACCCGACTGAGGTCATTAGTGCTTCATTTATTGCCCCTCTTCCTCTCTGGGGCACTAAAGCCCAATTTAGAAGAAGTTAGAAATCGTTTGCGCCTGGTGCTAATTTTTCACAATTGCAAAAATGGGGCACTACTGAATCTCTCCCTATAGATTTTAACAAGTGTCTAAAAGGAGGGTGGAGAGGTGGAGAGGTTTATGGAGAGAATTCCAGAGCTTAGGGCCTAGGCAGTTGAAGGCACGGCCACCAATGGTGGAGTGATTAATGCTCAAAAGACCAGAATGGAAGGATCGCAGCGATCTCGGAGGATGTAGGGCTGGAGGAGGTTACCGACATAGGGAGAGGCGAGGTCGTGGAGAGATTTGAAAATAAGAATGAGAATTTTAAAACCCAGTAGATGCTGCACTGGGAGCTAATGTAGGTCAACAAGTCCAGACGTAATGGGTGATTGGAACTCGGTGCGAGTTAGGACACGGGCAGCTGAGCTTTGGACACGCGAGATTGTTGACATAATTTCAACTCAGAACAAAAAAGGACAGCTGTAGGAATCTGATTGCATCTGAGTGAGGTAACAAAGGCATTCACAGCACGATTAGTGTTAAAATTATATGCACTGAATCGAACTGGCACTTTCATTTACAATGTAAATAATTCAAAAACTTCACTGAATTTCAAAGTATTTTATTGGTTTGGTTTGAAAAAAAGATCTACTGCGATCTCGAAAATATCATTGTGATTGACTGCGTGGGTAGAGCTGATTCTTGTAATATTTTACTGGAGTCATAATGTGAAAGCTTCCTAAATCAGAGTTAGTTTAACAGTAAAAATGTATCCAGTGATACATTGTATCCAGTGATATCCTGCCCTCCTTTATGCTTCAGAGACATGGACAGAGCCGGCACTTCAAAGCACTGGAGAAGTACCACCAACGCTAACTCCGCAAGATCCTGCAAATCTATTGGCAGGATAGGCACACCAACGTCAGTGTTCTCTCTCAGGCCAACATCCCCAGCATCGAGGCATTGACCACGCTCAATCAGCTCCAATGGATGGGCCACATTGTCTGCATGCCTGATACAAGACTCCCGAAACAAGCGCTCTACTCCGAGCTCCGTGATGACAAGCGAGTCCCAAGAGGGCAGAGAAAACGCTTCAAGGATGCCCTCAAAGCCTCCTTGAAAAAATGTTATATCCCCACCGAATCCCTGGCCCAAGACCGCTCAAAGTGAGGAGAAGCATCCGAGAAGGTGCCGAACACTTTGAGTCTTGTCGTCGGGAGCACGCAATCACCAAGTACAAACAGTGGGAGGAGCGAACGACAAACCAAGCAACCCACCCACCCGTCCCCACCAACCACCATCTTCCCCACCTGTGACAGACTGTAGGTCCCGCATTGGACTGTACAGTCACCTGAGAACTCATATTAGTGTGGAAGCAAGTCATCCTCGACTCCGGGGGACTGCCTAAGAAGAATCCAATGATAATTGTAAATGAATCAATTCCAATGGATAAAATATACATTTTATTTAAAAAATGAACACTGTGGGACAGAGCATCTGTAAAATGTGATTATCACAATCCCTTTAGTAACGGCTCTAATGTCATCCCAAGCAAACACAAATCCCCTATTAATTGGATTTAATAAGATGAAAGTGATCTGAATGAGATTAATATTGAAGAAAGCAAAAGCAGTTTTATTTAATTCATTAACCAGCATAAATCGAGACCTGGACACAATCGTTTCCTTGAATGCTCTCAAGGAAAGCAATGGCGCAACAGGTTAGGTCGAATGGCATCTGAGAGAGGATAGGCTAACGTTGCCGGTGTTCCGGTGAGAGGTTACGTCGAATATCAACCTATCTTTCTCTGTGAAAGGCTAACCAGTCTGTGGTGGACCCGTGGTGGTCTCTGTGTTTATGAACTTTCCCTGGAGATCTGAGCTATATGATAGCATATTGGTTATGTTCTGGGACTAGTAATCCAGAGGCCTCTACTAATGATCCTGCAGATGTGAGTTCAAATCCCACCATGGCAGATGGGGAAATTTAAATTCAGTTAATTAAATAAATCTAGAATAAAAAAAACTAATGTCAGTAATGGTGACCATGAAACTACCAGATTATAAAAACCCATCTGGATCACTAATGTCCTTCAGGGAAGGAAATCTGCCGGCCTTACCTGGTAAACGAGAGGTGATCCAAAACTCAGCTGTCCCTGTCCTAGCTCACACCAAGTCCCGCTCACCCATCATCCCTGTACTTGCTGACCTACATTGGCTCCAGTTAAGCAACACCTCGCTTTCAAAATTCTCATCCTTGTTTTCAAATCCTTCCCTATCTCTGTATTCTCCTCCAGTGCCACAACCTCCTGAGATGTCTGCGCTCCTCTAATTCTGCCCTCTTGAGCATCCCTGATTATAATCGTTCAACCATTGGTGGCCGTGCCTTCTGTTGCCTGGGCCCTAGGCTCTGGAATTCCCCACCTAAACCTCTTTGCTCCTTAAAACCTACCTCTTTGACAAACTTTTGATCATCTGCCCTATTTTCTCCTTGTGTGGCTTGGTGTCCAATATTTTTTGTCTCATAATACTCCTGTGAAGCGCCTTGGGCTGTTTCACTATGTTAAAGGCACTATATAAAAACAAATTGTTGTTATTGTTGTCGTTGTCTGGCTTACATGTGACTCCAGATCCTCAGCAATGTGGTTGGCTCTTAACTGCCTTCTGCAATTCAAGAAGATGGCTCACCAACTCCTTCTCAAGGGCAGTTAGGGATGGGCAATAAATGCTGGCCTTGCCCACATCCCATGAACAAATAAAAAAATATATATTTATGCTTGCATTGCTTTTCTTCTATTTGTGTAAAGAATTAGGTCACCCAATTACCTCACCATTTTATTCGCTTTCGACTCCACCTCCATTCCAGCCCCAACATTTACCATTTCTAAACAGGGTTGCCAACGCTGGTTGGATGCATTCCAAAGCATTTTTTCCCATCTCTGATATTTTTGTAATCAATAAAAACATTTTTTTGATGGCCTATGTTTTTACTCCTGTGTGGGAAAGTTTTTTCTCCTGTGTCATGGTTCAATGTTCTTCCAGAATAACATTCCCATCTACATGACTTTGCTTGAGTATGTACTACAAGTTGGAACAACATCATCAGTCTTATTCTGTTTCCAGTGCTGGCCAGTTCTGACAATGCAGTCTACAGCCACAAACATTAACCCATTTTATCTCTACCAGCGTTGACACACCCTACAATGTATTTCAACAACAACAACAATTATTTATATAGCGCCTTTACTGTAGTAAAATGTCCCAAAGCGCTTCACAAGAGTGTCATAAAGCAAAATTTAACCGAGCCACATAAGGATATATTGGGGCAGATGACCAAAAGCTTGGTCAAAGAGGTAGGTTTGAAGGGGCGTCTTAAAGGAGGATAGAGAAGTAGAGAGGTTTAGGGAGGTAATTCCAGAGCTTAGGACTTAGGCAGCTGAAGGCACGGCCACCAATGGTTGAGCGATTAAAATCAGGTTGTGAGGCTGGAGGAGATTACAGAGATAGGGAGGGGCGAGGTTTTCTGCTTTTATTCACTTAGCTGTTTATATATCCTCTTCCGCAACATCGCCCATCTCTGCCCCTGCCTCAGCTTATCTGCGGCTGAAACCCTCATCCTGGCCTTTGTTACCTCTAGACTTGTCTAATCCAAAGCAATCATGGTCGGCCTCCCAATTGCACACTCTGTAAACTTGAGATCATCCAAACCTCGGCTGCCCCTGTCCCAACTCGCACCAAGTTCCGTTCTCCCATCACTCCTGTGCTCGCTGACCTACACTGGCTCCCGGTCTGGCAACGCCTCGATTTTAAAATTCTCATCCTTTGGTTTTGGAATTTGGTTGACTAGGATATCCAAAGCTTACTGTGGTTTGGCTTCAGTCAGATGTGAGTTCAAAAACCATTTACTGGTTCAGCATGTGATAAGTGCAGAGCATCCACAAGATCTAAATAACGCAACAGCTTAACAAGAGTTGCAACAGAAAGGCATTTGTTTGCCGAGCTCAGACAACACAACAGAATCCTAAATGAGAGTTTCCCTTATTTTCAATGGAGATCATCGCTTCGTTGGGCATTTTGGATTAGGAAGGCTTTTAGATAATAGATCAATGGCTGGATTTTCAGTAACAGCGGCGGGGCAAAAAAGTTTGCAATAATCTTTTTTTCTTTGGTCATCTAAAAAAAACATGATGCACTAAATTCGGTGTTCATACGTTTAAAGAGAGGTTTGCCGCATACATGAGGGAAAAGGGGCGTTGGGAAATAAAACAAAATAAATCCTAATGAAGGTAACTACTACTCATAGGGGTTGCCAGGGCAACAGAAGGGACCCTGTAGCTGAATTAGAGCAGGTTTATTAAAGTTAATTCACAATTAGCTATGCAAGTGTAGTAATGATAATTCTCAGCTCCTGCCTGTTAACATGACAGTGTAACTTCCATATTGAAGCATATCAGAGCAAAGAGGCACCATTGCAATTGTGTGAAAGAGGAACATTTGGCACAAGTGGCTTGCTCGGCCAAGAGAAGAGATTAAAAAAGCAAGATAGCAGCAAGTCTGTTTATTGTGTGGACACAGTAGGAGTACCCAGTGAACGAACATCACGGTGGGAAGAGAGCTAGGAACAGACACGTTAGTGTCGAAAGAGATACATCACTTAAGGCAGCGACCTCAAGAGTTGCCAAGTTCCCAGAAACTGATGCGGAGCAGCTACACAGATATGCGTGCTGGGCGATAAGGTGTTGGGATCAGAAGAACAGGCCTCAGGAGTCAGGCCGCAGGAAGGGAAACATTTGATTTGACACTTCTTGAGAATCAAGGAGTGTGGGAGCAAGGAAAGGATACAACTGGTGAGAAATGCTGACGGTTACATTACCAATGGGAACAGTGATAAGGAAAGGTATAAAATAGCGAGTGAATCGCTCCGGCTACAAGCTTAACTGCGGGAATCCGCCGTGAAGGAGCCTCAGCTGGCACATGTCCCTGTTGTGATCGCTATGTCCTGCGCAAGGTAAGGTTGCCTCACAGCGGAAAGTAGCATGGCCATCCTCTCACTGTTATGAAAGGTTCATGCTTTGCTGATATTGAAGTCTGTCATAAACTAAGTGTACATTTGATTTTAGCATGTGCAGATACCTGTCATCATGTCTGATTTGCCAGGCCCAAGCCCATATTATTTCTTATCATCATCATAGGCGGTCCCTCGAAAGAGGATGACTTGCTTCCACACGAGTTCACAGATGTATCAATAAAGGACCGAATGTTCCAGTCCTGAACTCCAATTGAGGGGGTGGAAGATGCCTGTGCGTGGATTTTTTTAACATGTGGTGACCGTTGCACATCAGCCACCACACGGGCTTGACAGAGCTAGGCCTTTATCCAGTGGCAAGGGTTGAACCAGGACGACTGGAGACCTGCTCTGCTGCACAGACCTAGGGAACACACATCACAGTATGGGCTGGCCCGTGCTGCCCCCGGCTCTTCTGGGCCCCGTACCCTCATTCGCCGCGCCTCCGCCCATGATCTCTCGCCGCTCCTCCGCCACAAAAACATTCGCCGTACCTCCGCCACGATCTCCTGCCACACCTCCGCACCAAACATTCGCAGAACCTCCACCACCATCACCCACCAAATCTCAGCCACGATCCCTCATCGCTCCTCCACCCCACTAACTCATCGCAAGTCCGCCACGACCTTCCCGCTCCTCTGCTGTACCAGGGCCCAGCCGATGCTCCTGCCCACGCTCCATCCGGGACCTGGATCCCGATGGCATCACCCAGTTGCCCACCTCGAAGTCGTCGCACATTTGTTTCAGCTCGTACTGGAAGCTGCAGTGGCTCCAGCTCTTTTTGAAGCTCTGATCTTCGAAATAGTGCCATGGGATCTTTTACGTCCACCTGAGACTCAGTTTAACATCTCATTCGAAAGAAGGCACCTCCGACAGTGCAGAACTCGCTCAGCACCGCATGGGGTGCCAGCCTAGATTTATGTACTCAAGTTCCTGGAGTGGGACTAACCCAGCACCCTGCCATTCATCAAACCATTGACGGCTATGCCTAGGCCCTACGCTCTGGAAATCGCTCCCTAAACATCTCCGCCTCTCTATCTCTCTGTCTTACTATGTTAAAGGCGCTATATAAATTCAAGCTGTTGTTGTTGAATATTCCTGGTTTGAATGGTGCTATAGCATCTGGTCAATGCTCTTACCAATGGAGCTATTGGAGGAGCAGACCAATATTTCATGTGTCACTAGCCAAACCCCTCTGCAGTATAGGGCGAGAAAAAACTCTCAGAAATATAGAAGGCATTGTTTACTTTATAACCACTTCTAGTTATGAGAAGAGCAGAAGTGTGAGTGACACATTGTTAGCTCTCCGCAGCTTGCTTCCCTGCTCTACATTGCTCCTGCCGCAGTAAAACATGATCATTTTCATTAGATTTGTCCCATGGAGGTTTTTAATTTGCAAGATAACTTTTGAATGGAACAATAAAATGAACCTGGCAAGAGTTCTTCCCTCTTTTGTTTTTTGATGAAGATCTGCAAGAACCCAGAGAAAATCTCTACATTTGAAGTGATAGAAACATAGAAACATAGAAACATAGAAACATAGAAAATAGGTGCAGGAGTAGGCCATTCGGCCCTTCGAGCCTGTACCACCATTCAATATGATCATGGCTGATCATGCACTTCAGTACCCATTCCTGCTTTCTCTCCATACCCCTTGATACCTTTAGCTGTAAGGGCCACATCTAACTCCCTTTTGAATGTATCTAACAAACTGGCCTCAACAACTTTCTGTGGTAGAGAATTCCACATGCTGAGATGATCAGAGAATCCAGCCTTATTATAGGTGCCAATAAAGTGGCATTAGTTTATGAGTTTACATTAGGCAATCGATTTCCAAGAAAATTGAATGTGTGTTACTAGTATGGTTGTCTAGGGTAGTACTGATGGAGTGCTGCACTGCCTGAGGTGCCGTCTTTCAGATGAAACCAAGTCTGTCCTCTCACGGTGGACATAAAAGATCCCATGACACTATTTTGAAGACGAGCAGGGGAGTTCATCCAGTGTCCTGGACAATATTTATCTCTCAACCAACATCATGAGAACATAAGATCATAAGAAATAGGAGCTGGAGTAGGCCATTTGCCCTTCGAGCCTGCTCCGATATTCAATAAGATCATGGCTGATCTTCTACCTCAACTCCATATTCTCGCACTATCCCCATATCCCTTAATTCTCTTAGTTCCCAAAGATTTATCGATCTCTGTGTTGAATATACGCAATGACTGAGCATCCCCAGCTCTCTGGGGTAGAGAATTTCAAAGATTCAAAACCATTTGAGTGAATTAATTTCTCCTCATCTCAGTCCTAAATGGCCGACCCCTTATTCTGAGACTGTGACCCCTAGTTCAAGACTCCCCAGCCAGGTAAAAATTCCTTCCTGCATTTACCCTGTCAAGCCCCGTAAGAATTTTGTGCGTTTCAATTAGATCCCCTCTCATTCTTCTAAACTCTAGGGAATATAGGCCTAGTCTACTCAATCTCTTCTCATAGGGCAATCCCCCCATCCCAGGAACCAGTCTGGTGAACCTTCGTTGCACTCCTGTAAGATCTAGTTGGTAAGGCAGGTGCCTTGCTGCAGAGCTAAGCTGTTTTTTTTTTATCAAATTGACCGTTCAGCTTCAAGCCAACGGTTGTGTCCTGTGTGGCAAGATGTTAGTTGTGAGACGATTGTTACGTGAAGAAGACACAGATCCAGCTAGCGATGATAAGAATAACATGCTGATTTTGCAGAAGTGTCTGTAAAATCAGCATGTAATATCTGTAGCTAAGCTGATAACTGCTGTAAACTGATGATCACGCGATTTCTGTTTAACCGTAGGACAATTACAAATGTGACCACTGAAACCGCAAAAGGTCTAGAGGGGGAGAAAAACAGGAAAACCCCTACAATTTGCTGGACAAGACTTAGACATGTGATCAAGGAATCAGGAAAAAGGGTATAATTGAAGAAGGATTGTAACCGAGTGTCACAGTTGTACAGAAGGACCCAGTGAACACCCCTGAAGACCCCTGAAGAGAATCATAAGAAACATAAGAACATTAAAAATATGAGCAGGAGTAGGCCATACGGCCCCTCGAGCCTGCTCCGCCATTCAATAAGATCATGGCTGAGCTGATCATGGACTCAGTCCCACTTCCCTGCCCGCTCCCCATAATCCTTTATTCCCTTATCTCTCAAAAATTTGTCTATCTCCGCCTTAAATATATTCAAAGACCCAGCCTCCACAGCTCTCTGGGGCAGAGAATTCCATAGATTTACAACCCTCTGAGAGAAGAAATTCCTCCTCATCTCAGTTTTAAATGGGCAGCCCCTTATTCTGAGACTATGTCCCCTAGTTTTAGTTTCCCTTATGAGTGGAAATATCCTCTCTGCATCCACCTTGTCGAACTCCCTCATTATCTTATATGTTTCAATAAGATCACCTCTCATTCTTCTGAATTCCAATGAGTATAGGCACAACCTACTCAACCTATCTTCATAAATCAACCCTCTCATCTCTGGAATCAACCTAGTGAACCTTCTCTGAACAGCCTCCAATGCAAGTATATCCTTCCTTAAATACGGAGACCAAAACTGTACGCAGTACTCTAGGTGTGGCCTCACCAATACCCTGTACACTTGTAGCAGGACTTATCTGTTTTTATACTCTCTCCCCCTTGCAATAAAGGCCAACATTCCATTTGCCTTCCTGATTACTTGCTGTACCTGCATACTAACTTTTTGTGTTTCATGCACAAGTACCCCCAGGTCCCTCTGTTCTGCAACACTTTGCAATTTTTCTCCATTTAAATTGTAATTTGCTTTTCTATTTTTTCTGCCGAAGTGGATAACCTCACATTTTCCCACATTATTGGACAGAAGGACCCAGTGAACAGCCCTGAAGCGAGAAAGGGGAAACGTGCTTGCTGTGCTATGCTGACCAGTACCTGAATCGGTAAGGGAGAACCTGTTCAGGACGGTATTTCTTTAAAGATATGTGTACTCATTATATAATCATAATAAAAGATTTATCGTTACTAACTGAGATCCATTCCGAGTCCTATTACTTCTTACACGTTCTCTAAGGCGAGAATGTCTTTCCTTAGGTAAGGAGATCAGAACTGTACACAGTACTCCAGGTGTGGCCTCACCAATTCCCTGTATACTTGTAGTAAGACATCTTTACTATTATACTCTAACCCCTTTGTGACAAAAGCTAACATATCATTTGCTTTCCTAATTGCTTGCTGTACCTGCTTGTTAATTTTCTGGTAATTCATGTACAAGGACAAGCAGGTCCTTCTGAATACAAACATTTCCCAGTTTCTCACCATTCAAAAAATATTCAGCTGTTTTTTACCGAAGTAAATAACTTCACACTCCCCCACATTGTATTCCATTTGCAATGTCCTTGCCCACTCAGTCAACCTGTCTATATCTCTCTGCAGCTTCTTTGTGTCCTCTTCACAGCTTACTTTCCCACCTAACTTTGTATCATCAGCAACCTTGGATAAGTTACACTCAGTCCCTTCAGCTAAGTCATTTATATAGATTGTAAATAGCTGAGACCCAAGCACTGATCCTTGCAGTATCCCACTAGTTACAGCCTGCCAGCCCGAAAAAGTCCCGTTTCTTCCAACTCTCTGTTTTCTGTTCATGAATCAATCCTCAATCCATGCTAATATATTACCCCCAATCTCATGAGTCCTAATTTTATATAATAACCTCTTGTGTGGCACCTTATCAAATGTTTTTTGGAAATCCAAATGCACTATTGTAAGGGGGATAGATAGGCATTTCTGCGGTTGAAACCGAGACTCCAGGATGGTAAGTTGCCTCCCTGGTGCAAGGGTCAAGGATGTCTCGGAGCAGCTGCAGGGCATTCTGGAGGGGGACGGTGAATAGCCAGTTGTCGTGGTGCATATAGATACCAACGATATAGGTAAAAAGCGGGATGAGGTCCTACAAGCTGAATTTAGGGAGCTAGATTAAATTTAAAAGTAGGACCTCAAAGGTAGTAATCTCAGGATTGCTACCAGTGCCACGTGCTAGTCAGAGTAGGAATCGCAGAAAATCTCAGATGAATACGTGGCTTGAGGAATGGTGCAAGAGGGAGGGATTCAAATTCCTGGGACATTGGAACCGGTTCTGGAGGAGATGGAACCAGTACAAACCGAATGGTCTGCACCTGGACAGGACTGGAACCAATGTCCTAGGAGGAGTGTTTGCTAGTGCTGTTGGGGAGGGGTTAAACTAATATGGCAAGGGGATGGCAACCTATGCAGGGAGACAGAGGGAAATAAAATGGGGACAGAAGCAAAAGATCGAAAGGAGAATAGTAAAAGTGGAGGGCAGAGAAACCCAAGGCAAAAATCAAAAAGGGCCACATTACAGCAAAATTCTAAAGGGACAAAGAGTGTTAAAAAGACAAGCCTGAAGGCTCTGTACCTCAATGCGAGGAATATTCGTAATAAGGTGGATGAATTAACTGCGCAGGCAGCTATTAACAATTGGATATAATTGGGATTACGGAGACATGGCTCCAGGGTGACCAAGGCTGGGAACTCAACATCCAGGGGTAGTCAACATTCAGGAAGGATAGACAGAAAGGAAAAGGAGGTGGGGTAGCGTTGCTGGTTAAAGAGGAAATTAACGCAATAGTAAGAAAGGACATTAGCTTGGATGATGTGGAATCTGTATGGGTAGAGCTGCAGAATACCAAAGGGCAGAAAACGCTAGTGGGAGTTGTATACAGACCACCAAACAGTAGTAGTGAGGTTGGAGATGGCATCAAACAAGAAATTAGGGATGCGTGCAGTAAAGGTACAGCAGTTATCATGGGAGACCTTAATCTACATATAGATTGAGCTAACCAAGCTGGTAGCAATGCGGTGGAGGAGGATTTCCTGGAGTGTATTAGGGATGGCTTTCAAGACCAATATGTCGAGGAACCAACTAGAGAGCTGGCCATCCTAGACTGGCTGTTGTGTAATGAGAGAGGACTAATTAGCAATCTTGTTGTGCGAAGCCCCCTGGGGAAGAGTGACCATAATATGGTAGAATTCTTTATTAAGATGGAGAGTGACAGTGTTAATTCTGAGACTAGGGTCCTGAACTTAAGGAAAGATAACTTTGATGGTATGAGACGTAAATTGGCTAGGATAGACTGGAAAATGATACTTAAAGGGTTGACAGTGGCTATGCAATGGCAGACATTTACAGATTACATGAATGAACTTCAACAATTGTACATCCCTGTCTGGAGTAAAAATAAAAAGGGGAAGGTAGCTCAACCGTGCCTAACAAGGGAAATTAGAGATAGTGTTAAATCCAAGGAAGAGGCATATAAATTGGCCAGAAAAAGTAGCAAACCTGAGGACTGGGAGAAATTTAAAATTCAGCAGAGGAGGACAAAAAGTCTAATTAGGAGGGGGAAAATAAAATATGAGAGGAAGCTTGCAGGGAACATAAAAACTGACTGCAAAAGCTTTTATAGGTATGTGAAGAGAAAAAGATTAGTGAAGACCAACGTAGGTCCTTTGCAGACAGATTCAGATGAATTTATAATGGGGAACAAAGAAATGGCAGACCAATTGAACAAATACTTTGGATCTGTCTTCATGAAGGAAGACACAAATAACTTTCTGGAAATACTAGGGGTTCGAGGGTGTAGCGAGAAGGAGGAACTGAAGGAAATCCTTATTAGTCAGGAAATTGTGTTCGGGAAATTGATGGGATTGAAGGCCAATAAATCCCCAGAGCCTGATAGGCTGCATCCCAGAGTACTTAAGGAAGTGGCCCTAGAAATAGTGGATACATTGGTGATCATTTTCCAAGATTCTATTGACTCTGGATCAGTTCCTATGGACTGGAGGGTAGCTAATGTAACACCACTTTTTAAAAAAGAAGGAAGAGAGAAAACGGGGAATTATAGACCAGTTAGCCTGACATCAGTGGTGGGGAAAATGTTGGAATCAATTATTAAAGATGAAATAGCAGTGCATTTGGAAAGCAGTGACAGGATCGGTCCAAGTCAGCATGGATTTATGAAAGGGAAATCATGCTTGACAAATCTTCTAGAATTTTTTGAGGATGTAACCAGTAGAGTGGACAAGGGAGAACTCGTGGATATGGTGTATTTGGACTTTCAAAAGGCTTTTAACAAGGTCCCACACAAGAGATTAGTGTGCAAAATTAAAGCACATGGTATTGGGGGTAATGTATTGACGTGGATAGAGAACTGGTTGGTAAACAAAAAGCAGAGAGTTGGAATAAACGGCAGGCAGTGACTAGTGGGGTGCCGCAGGGCTCAGTGCTGGGACCCCAGCTATTTACAATATACATCAATGATTTAGATGAAGGAATTGAATGTAATATCTCCAAGTTTGCAGAGGACACCTAAGCTGGATGGCGGTGTGAGCTGTGAGGAGGATGCTAAGAGACTGCAGGGTGACTTCGACAGGTTAGGTGAGTGGGCAAATGCATGGCAGATGCAGCAAAATGTAGATAAATGTGAGGTTATCCACTTTCGTGGCAAAAACAGGAAGACAAAATATTATCTGAATGGTGACAGATTAGGAAAAGGGGAGGTGCAACGAGACCTGGGTGTCATGGTACATCAGTCATTGAGGTTTGGCATACAGATATAGCAGGCGGTGAAGAAGGCAAATGGCATGTTGGCCTTCATAGCTAGAGGATTTGAATGTAGAAGCAGGGAGGTCTTACTGCAGTTGTACAGAGCCTTGGTGAGGCCACACCTGGAATATTGTGTTCAGTTTTGGTCTCCTAATCTGAGGACGGATGTTTGTTGCTATTGAGGGAGTACAGCGACGGTTCACCAGATTGATTCCCGAGATGGCAGGACTGACATATGAGGAGAGACTGGATCAACTGGGCTTGTATCCACTGGAGTTTAGAAGAATGAGCGAGGATCTCATAGAAACATATAAAATTCTGACGGGATTGGACAGGTTAGAGGCAGGAAGAATGTTCCCGTTGCTGGGTAGTTCCAGAACCAGGGGTCACAGTCTAAGAATAAGGGGTAAGCCATTTAGGACCGAGATGAGGAGAAACTTCTTCACTCAGAGAGTGGTTAACCTGTGGAATTCTCTACTGCAGAAAGTTGTTGAGGCCAGTTCGTTAGATATATTCAAAAGGGAGTTAGATATGGCCCTTACGGCCAAAGGGATCAAGGGGTATGGAGAGAAAGCAGGAAAGGGGTACTGAGGTTGAATGATCAGCCATGATCATATTGCATGTCGGTGCAGGCTCGAAGGGCCGAATGGCCTGCTCCTGCACCTAATTTCTATGTTTCTATATCCACTGGTACCCCCTATTCCATCCTAATTTACATCTTCAAAAAACTCTTAACAGATTTGTCAAACACGATTTCCCTTTCATAAAACCACGTTGACTCTGCCTAATCACATTATGATTTTCTAAGTGCCTTGTTACCACGTCCCTAATAATAGATTCTAGCATTTTGCTGGTGACTTATGCCAGGCTAACTGGCCTATAGTTCCCTGTTTTTTATCTTCCTCCTTTCTTAAATAGCGGGATTATGTTTGCTATCTTCCAATCCTTGGGGACTGTTCTAGAATCTAGGGAATTCTGGAAGATTAACACCAGTGCATCCACTGTCTCTGCAGCGTCTTCTTTTAAAACCCTAGGATGCAGGTCGTCAGGTCCAGGGGATTTGTTGCCACTTAGTCCAATTTATTTTTCCAATACTATGTCTTTACTTAATCTGATTTCTTGAAGTTCCTCATTCTCTCTAAACCCTTGGTTCCCCATTATTTCCAGAATATTTTTTGTGTCTTCTACCTAAAGACAGATGCAAAGTATTTGTTTAATGCCTCTGCCGTTCCCTTATTGGCCATTATAATTTCTCCCGTCTCTGCCTCTAATGGGCCCATGTTTATTGTCACTAATCTCTTCCTATTTACATACCAAGAGAAACAGTTACAATCTGTTTTATGTCTCTTGCTAATTTAATCTTATATTCTTTTTTCTCTTTTCTTATCAATTTCTTGGTCCTCCTTTGCTGAATTCTCAAATCTTCCTAATCCTCTGGCTTACTACATTTTTGGCATCATTATAAGCCTCTTCCTTTGATCTAATACGATCTTTAGCCACGGTTGGACCACTTTTCCTGTGGGATATTTGTTGTAGATGATGTAGTAATTCTTCAAATGTTAGCCATTGTTTGTTTTCTCTCACACCTTTTAATGTCGTTTCCCAATCTGCCTCAGCCAACTCTCCCCTCATACCTATGTAGTTTGCTTTGTTTAGATTTAAGACCCTAGTTTCGGATTTAATTTCAAACTCAATGGAAAATTCTATCATATTATGGTCATTCTTCCGTAAAGGCCCCTTTACTACAAGGTTATTAATTAACCCTTTCTCATTGCACAATACTAGATCTAAAATAGCCTGATCCCTAGTTGGTTCCTCAACATACTGATCCAGAAAACCATCTTGTATACATTCCATGAATTCATCCTCCACACTATTACTGCAAATTTGGTTTGCCCAGTCTATATGTAGATTAAAGTCCCCATGATTACTGTATTATCCCTGTTACATGTGTCTCTAATTTCCTGATGTATACTGTGCTCTATATTACAACTACTGTTTGGGACCTGTAAACAAATCCCGCCAATGTTTTTTGCCCCTTGCTGTTTCTTAGTTCCACCCAAACTGATCCTATTTCTTGATTTTCTGAGCCAAGATCCTTTCTCTCTACTGTCTTTATCCCATCCTTTATTATCATGGCTACCCCTCGTCCTTTTCCATTTTGCCTATCTCTTCTAAAAGTTAAGTATCCTGGAATATTTAGTTCCCAACCTTGGTCACTTTGCAACCACTTCTCCGTAATGGCTATTGGATCAAACCTATTCATTTCTATCTGCACTATTAATTCATCTATTTTTTTGCAAATCCTTCACACATTCAGATATGGGGCTAGATTTTAAACATTTGTGCATATCGTCCAAAAATGGGCATTATTTCCGGCGCGGGCAGTAAAAATGGGTTTTCAGATTGCCGGCTTCTCGCCCATTCTCAAGCACCTAATTTCCATTTTTGAAATTGGGTGTTACTGCCAGCGATATGAAATGGGCAGTAGCATTAAATCTCGCTGACCTTCTGCCATAACGTGTCGCCGTCCTTAGCAATGGCATGGCAACGCTCGATTCCTGCGATTCAGGAGGTCAAGGGTCATCATGACATGCGCAGAAGAGGAGACAGAGAGAGAGGGAGCTGAGAGGGACTGAAGACATGTGTGGGTGTGGTGTGTGCTTGTTTGGCTGTTGTGGGAGGCACGAGGGAGATTCACCAGCAGCAAAAAGCCTACTAAGCACCAAGAACATAATTGGCACCGAGTTTTTGTCCAACAAATAAGATATAACATGGAAGGGATGGTGGAGGCCCTGGAGCTGGTAGCCAGGAACACTGGTGGCAGAGGGCTCCCAGTGGTCCCGGAGCGCGGCACTGCACCCCAAGGTGCCACACCCCCATTGCCAACCACACGAGAGCCAGGAGCAACATTTTGTTTCTGACTCGGAGTACGTTCCCAACTCAAGACTGTCCTCTCCCGTATCCGTCCAAGCAGTGGTTCAGCTGTCATCCCCTCCCCCCCCGCCCCCCCACCCCCCCACCCCCCGCAATGAAGCATCGCCTGAGGAGCTCCTCGGCCAGGCAGCTTGGAGTCAGGAGGGGAAGGGGTAGAGGAGGGGAAGGGGTAGAGAAGGGGAGGAGAAGCGGGGTGGAGGTGGGGGGGAGGGTTGGTTTTTACAGAAATACTGATGATTTCGGTTTAAATGTTTCTTATTTAACAAAACCTTGTTACGCATTGGCTCAGATAGCTGCACCATTACACACTGGTGATTCCTTAACATCAAAGGGTATAATTACACTTAATTTCAATCAACTTAAACTTTAGCTGTCACCAAGGTGATGCCCACCATTGATGTATGACCTGCACACCCAGCAGTGTGTCAGCCTTGTAAATAACACCAACGTTCTTTCAGGCAAAGCGCTCATTGATGAGCTCCTGATGTAAGGCTCTTGCAGCTATCATGCCACTACGGGCCCTTTCATGCGGTCTACAGGGAAGCGGGGGCATGGCTTCAGCGTCAGCCTGATTGTCTGGGCCGATGTCAGCGTCCGCCTCCTCGTCCTCTTCTTCCTCTCTCTGGTGAGGTGGACTGTCAGACTCATCAGGCAATTCTTGTCCCCTCCTGATAGCCAAGTTGTGCAGCATGGAGCACACCACCATGAATTGAGCTACCTGCTCAGGGTGTTATTGGAGCTCGCCTCCTGAGTGGCCCAGACATCTAAAACGCTGCTTAAGCACTCCAATGGTTTTCTCCATGATATTGCCAGTGGCTCTCGTTGTATTGCCTCTCGGCTTCGCTGTGGGTGTCACACAGGGGGGGTCATCAGCCAGGTGGCGAGGCCATATCCTTTGTCACCAAGCATCCAGCATTGATCTTGTGGCTGATTGTTAAACAAGTCAGATACAGTGCTCTCACGTAGGATATGAGCATCACGGATGCTGCCCGGAAATTAAGCATTCATTGCCATAATAATTTGCTGGTGGTCGACAACAAGTTGGACATTCAGGGAGTGTGGTTCCTGAAAACCTCTGCATCCTGAAAAGGTGCCCGCATCGCGATGTGCGTACAGTCCATTGCTCCCTGCATCTTAGGGAAGTTTCCAATTCTGAAGAATCCTACAGCCCTCTCACTCTGTGCCTCCCTGGTCATAGGGAAGCTGATCAAGTCCCTCCTGCATGCCTACAGGGCTTCAGTGACCTGTCTAATGCAGCAATGTGTGGCATGCTGAGACAGTCTGCAAATGTCGCCAGCTGAGCCTGAAAAGAACCCAACGTGTAGAATGACAGTGCCGCGGTGACTTTGACCTCGACGGACAGTGCAGTACTGATGGTGCTGGCAGGCTGCAGTTCTCCCCTTATGAGCTGGCATACCTCAGTGATAACTTCTTTGTGGAAGCGCAGTCTCCGAAGGCAGGTGTGTCGGGCAAGTCGAGATAGAAACATAGAAACATAGAAAATAGGTGCAGGAGTAGGCCATTCAGCCCTTCTAGCTGCACCGCCATTCAATGAGTTCATGGCTGAACATGAAACTTCAGTACCCCCTTCCTGCTTTCACGCCATACCCCTTGATCCCCCGAATAGTAAGGACTTCATCTAACTCCCTTTTGAATATATTTAGTGAATTGGCCTCAACTACTTTCTGTGGTAGAGAATTCCACAGGTTCACCACTCTCTGGGTGAAGAAGTTACTCCTTATCTCGGTCCTAAATGGCTTACCCCTTATCCTTAGACTGTGACCCCTGGTTCTGGACTTCCCCAACATTGGGAACATTCTTCCTGCATCCAACCTGTCCAAACCCGTCAGAATTTTAAACGTTTCTATGAGGTCCCCTCTCACTCTTCTGAACTCCAGTGAATACAAGCCCAGTTGATCCAATCTTTCTTGATAGGTCAGTCCCACCATCCCGGGAATCAGTCTGGTGAATCTTCGCTGCACTCCCTCAATAGCAAGAATGTCCTTCCTCAAGTTAGGAGACCAAAACTGTACACAATACTCCAGGTGTGGCCTCACCAAGGCCCTGTACAACTGTAGCAACACCTCCCTGCCCCTGTACTCAAATCCCCTCGCTATGAAGGCCAACATGCCATTTGCTTTCTTAACCGCCTGCTGTACCTGCATGCCAACCTTCAATGACTGATGTACCATGACACCCAGGTCTCGTTGCACCTTCCCTTTTCCTAATCTGTCACCATTCAGATAATAGTCTGTCTCTCTGTTTTTACCACCAAAGTGGATAACTTCACATTTATCCACATTATACTTCATCTGCCACGCATTTGCCCACTCACCTAACCTATCCAAGTCACTCTGCAGCCTCATAGCATCCGCCTCGCAGCTCACACTGCCACCCAACTTAGTGTCATCCGCAAATTTGGAGATACTACATTTAATCCCCTCGTCTAAATCATTAATGTACAATGTAAACAGCTGGGGCCCCAGCACAGAACCTTGCGGTACCCCACTAGTCACTGCCTGCCATTCCGAAAAGTACCCATTTACTCCTACTCTTTGCTTCCTGTCTGACAACCAGTTCTCAATCCACGTCAGCACACTACCCCCAATCCCATGTGCTTTAACTTTGCACATTAATCTCCTGTGTGGGACCTTGTCGAAAGCCTTCTGAAAGTCCAAATATACCACATCAACTGGTACTCCTTTGTCCACTTTATTGGAAACATCCTCAAAAAATTCCAGAAGATTTGTCAAGCATGATCTCCCTTTCACAAATCCATGCTGACTTGGTCCTATCATGTCACCATTTTCCAAATGCGCTGCTATGACATCCTTAATAATTGATTCCATCATTTTACCCACTACTGAGGTCAGGCTGACCGGTCTATAATTCCCTGCTTTCTCTCTCCCTCCTTTTTTAAAAAGTGGGGTTACATTGGCTACCTTCCACTCCATAGGAACTGATCCAGAGTCAATGGAATGTTGGAAAATGACTGTCAATGCATCTGTTATTTCCAAGGCCACCTCCTTAAGTACTCTGGGATGCAGTCCATCAGGCCCTGGGGATTTATCGGCCTTCAATCCCATCAATTTCCCCAACACAATTTCCCGACTAATAAAGATTTCCCTCAGTTCCTCCTCCTTACTAGACCCTCTGACCCCTTTTATATCCGGAAAGTTGTTTGTGTCCTCCTTAGTGAATACCGAACCAAAGTACTTGTTCAATTGGTCTGCCATTTCTTTGTTCCCCGTTATGACTTCCCCTGATTCTGACTGCAGGGGACCTACGTTTGTCTTTACTAACCTTTTTCTCTTTACATACCTATAGAAACTTTTGCAATCCGCCTTAATGTTCCCTGCAAGCTTCTTCTCGTACTCCATTTTCCCTGCCCTAATCAAACCCTTTGTCCTCTCTGCTGAGTTCTAAATTTCTCCCAGTCCCCAGGTTCGCTGCTATTTCTGGCCAATTTGTATGCCATTTCCTTGGCTTTAATACTATCCCTGATTTCCCTAGATAGCCACGGTTGAGCCACATTCCCTTTTTTATTTTTACGCCAGACAGGAATGTACAATTGTTGTAATTCATCCATGCGGTCTCTAAATGTCTGCCATTGCCCATCCACAGTCAACCCCTTAAGTATCATTAGCCAATCTATCTTAGCCAATTCATGCCTCATACCTTCAAAGTTACCCTTCTTTAAGTTCTGGACCATGGTCTCTGAATTAACTGTTTCATTCTCCATCCTAATGCAGAATTCCACCATATTATGGTCACTCTTCCCCAAGGGACCTCGCACAATGAGATTGCTAATTAATCCTCTCTCATTACACAACACCCAGTCTAAGATGGCCTCCCCCCTAGTTGGTTCCTCGACATATTGGTCTAGAAAACCATCCCTTATGCACTCCAGGAAATCCTCCTCCACCGTATTGCTTCCAGTTTGGCTAGCCCAATCTATGTGCATATTAAAGTCACCCATTATAACTGCTGCACCTTTATTGAATGCACCCCATAATTTCCTGTTTGATGCCCTCACCAACATCACTACTACTGTTTGGAGGTCTGTACACAACTCCCACTAACGATTTTTGCCCTTTAGTGTTCTGCAGCTCTACCCATATAGATTCCACATCATCCAAGCTAATGTCTTTCCTAACTATTGCCTTAATCTCCTCTTTAACCAGCAATGCTACCCCACCTCCTTTTCCTTTTATTCTATCCTTCCTGAATGTTGAATAAGACTGCTTGTCCCTGTACTTGCGGGGGGGTGTAACGTCTGGTCCTCCTCATCAGTCTAGCACGTCTTACATTGGGCACATAATGCTGTGGAATGTACCTTCGCCCATCTCGCGTCTGCAGCATGGAATTGGTCATCAAGAGAAGGTGAGAAAGGACAGGCCCCATTGCAGTCGCTCTCTGTTTTCCACCGATTGGTCACAAACAATGAATGTCCCGATGAAGACACCAATTAAATTCCGATCGGTCACAGTATGGTCAAGATGTTTGTAGAGATGTTCACATCAACTCCATGACCTCCAGAGTACATCCGAACTGCCCCGAGGTTGAAGCACAGCAGCCTTTTAAAGGAAGCGACATATGATGTAGAACATAGCGTCCATAATGCTGTGATTAACTCCGGTTAGTTCCACTTTTTCTGGGCGTTTATTTGAGCGAGCGATATTATGGGCGATATGTGTGCACAGCGGTGAAAGTGACGGTGGCCGATCTCATGGCCGCTAGTTTCGGTAAATATGATCTTTACGACAAAGAAGAGTGGGTGGGCGGTATTATTGAATCTCGGCATTAATTCCGTGTGGAAAGTAACGCTGGGCGATATTATGGGCGTTGATTTCACCCATTCTAATGACTCCGCTCAAAAAAAGTGGGCGGGCAGTATTATTTTTTCCCGGCGTTACGCACATGGGGAAAGTAACGCTCGGTGATAAGTTTCCAAAAAATGCCCGTCAGTTTCCATTTTGTGGATAAATGGGCGATTAATGGGCGTTATACGTCATTTCAGTGGTAAAATGGGCATTAAGTGGGCGTTAAGCATGCAAAAAACATGGAATATCTACCCCATAGTACCTTTAGCTTTGACTTTTTCTATTTTTCCCTTGAATGTGTCCCTGCCAGCTTAGATTGCAGAGTAATCTCTAGATCTATGTTTCAGCCATAATGGTTGAGGAATATTGTCTGCCAGGTGCCAGAAAAAAAATCCCTGCCCTTCTTTAAACAGTGTCATGGGATCCTTTACATCCTCCTGAGAGGCGGGATCTTGGTTTAATGTCTTATTCGAAAGGTGACATCATAATCATAATGATTAATGGAAGACTAATTTATTTGCTGAGCTTGAACCCTGGTAAGACTCTCTCACGGTGGCATCCAAAGTATAAAAGATAGTTGAGCTGTGCATATGGCCTTGGAAAAGCTCGGACACACCTGGCTGCAGCTTGTGGGGCTGATGGCAAAAGTGGAGG
The DNA here is from genome assembly GCF_044704955.1 of Pristiophorus japonicus. Classification (NCBI taxonomy): domain Eukaryota; kingdom Metazoa; phylum Chordata; class Chondrichthyes; family Pristiophoridae; genus Pristiophorus; species Pristiophorus japonicus. The sequence continues at coordinate 167,046,434 of NC_091991.1, read as the reverse complement.
AATCAGGAATCAAAGTTGCGGTTGTTCTCCGTAGAGCAGAGAAGGTTAAGAGGAGATTTGATAGAGGTTTCCAAAATCCTGAGCGATTTTGGTGGAGTAACTCAGAAGAAACCAGTGGCAGAAGGTAACCAGGAGGACACAAATTTAAGATGATTGGAAAAAGAAAGCAGCGAGTTATTATGATCTGGAATGCACTGCCTGAAAGGGTGGTGGAAGCAGATTCAATAATATCTTTAAACAGGGAACTGGGTGAATACTTGAGGGGAAAAAAAATTACAGGGCTATGGGGAAAGTGCAGGGGAGTGGAACGAACAGGATAGCTCTACCAAAGAGCCAGTAAAGGCACGATGGGCTGAATGGCCTCCTATGTGTTGTATCACACTGTGATACTCTGCACCTTAGGGTTACTATGTAGGCAATGGGAGTAAGAAGCACCACAGCACCACATCATGGTGGAATGTATGTAATTACACCACCATAGGCAATTGTATTGGGAAATTCAATGCTAACTGGTTATATAAGCTATGTTAAGTATGGATATAAAAGTGTGTCAAATTTTTGTACATTCAGGCTACATTATAGGGAGATTGTGATCCTCAAGCACGTCCCTCCATCCCTTCCCTATCGCTTGCGCCATTGCGCAGAATCACACACAATGTACAGCACAGAAACAGGCCATTCGACTGAACTGGTCTATGTTGGTGTTTATGTTGCACATAAACCGTCTCACCCCATCAGCAAAGCTTTCTATTCCTTTCTCCCTCACCTGTTTATCTAGCTTCCCCTTAAATGCATTTATGCTATTCGCTCAAACGACTCCTTAAGGCAGCGGCTTCCACATTCTAACCACTCCCTGGGTAAAGAAGTTTCTCCTGAATTCTTATTGGATTTATTGCGCCCTCTACCCCTTCGCTTTCCCACTATCTCCTCTCTTTCCTATGTGGCCTTCACATTGTCTGCTACCCCAGCTCACCCCTGCCGCTGCCCCTTTAAACTATCCACTCAACCCCTGTATCTGCTCTTCCCTTGCTCTGCTGTCACTCCCCTCACCCTCAACCGTCCATCCACTCCCACCTACTCCATGCCACCATCCTCTCCTACCTTAAAGAGGTTTTGTTTGCTTTCAAAATGTAACTTATTTCTAGAATGAGACTTGTTGGTCTCGCTTTCTCTCTCTCTATCTGTATCTCTGTTTCACAGGTTAACATTTCGACATTTTCAACTGCCAATCAAACACAAGTGAGATAAACAGAGGCTTTCTGCTTGCATCAGAATTCAACTTAAAAAAAAAATGAACTGAAATTACCATGAGGAGAGACACATCTCTCAGCTTAATGCACTTTCCGAAGTTTATAGAGCACAAAACATGCAACAGGCATGTAATCTGTACACTGTCATTTCTACTCACACACGCACTGCCCCACTGTCTTAAAAACATACTCCAAATAAACTAAAGCTGAATAAAACTTTTAAATTTATCCTCTAGCCTTCCTTTTTTTGAAAACAGCTCGATGGAAACTGTTGGAAACGAAACAAAAAATGTTGCCTCAGTTCAGTTGACTGAATGCTACTGAAGCATTTTGCGAAATTAGGTGCACTGCACATGGGCAGACCACACTATCTGCATTCCACTAGCAAAGTTGCAGCTCTGGCCTGAAATATCAACAGCAAACCCCAGCCTTTGTGATAGGCTGAGGCCTTCAAGTAAAAACTTTAACAAATATATCATAAAGCCAAACCAATAAATAAATGTAACCATTTTTATTATTTCCTGTTTTTTTAATACCAGCTCCCCAAACCGCATGAATAATTGAATTATAATGTGTTTTAGCCTCATATTGCAGACAGGTGTACACTGTGTTCATATTCTCAGAGGTAGTAGACAATTGATCGAACCTATTCATCTTCAGTAAGACTGTAATTGCTTTGTGTCCTTCAGCACTGCAAATCCTTCATTTTGTGCCACTTTAGGACTTATTATGGCAGCTGTCCCTTATGTCCTTGGATCTACAAAGTGACCAGAAAACCCTGGCAAAGATACAGTGGAGCAGCGGCAGAAAGTCTGAGAAAACATTGTGGGCAAAAAAATTGTGCATAGAGGATGAACGTCACTTGATCACAATTCTTGTCTAAAACCACAGGGCTGATTTCATTGGTGGAGAAGTTCCCCTGCTTCCCATGATTTTCATGCTGGGAGCACGAGCTTCAAAATTTACTATGCCAAAGTATGAATATAATTTACTGATCATTAAATGGTTTCACACCATTCTCATTATACCACATCTCCATTAACAATGGTAGAGAAAAAGAAAAAATGCCATTTGGTAGCATGAGGCCGCGCCCCTCTCCGTTTATGTTCTAAACATTGGGCACAGTGTCTACGGTCACCTGCTATGTATCCAAGCCTGTGGCATTGATGTTACACACCTAAGAAGGACAAAAGATTGAGTCAACCATGCTGGGCTCGTGGCCCAATGCAGAGAGACAGAGGGAAACAAAATGGAGACAAAAGCAAAAGACAGAAAAGAGATGAGTAAAAGTGGAGGGCAGAGAAACCCAAGGCAAAAAACAAAAAGGGACACTGTACAGCAAAATTCTAAAGGGTCAAAGTGTAATAAAAAGGCAAGCATGAAAGCTCGGTGCCTCAATGCGAGGAGTATTCGGAACCCAGGAGAGGGCTCTGAGCTAGTTAGAGTGGGTGAGAGCTCAGATAAACAGGACCCCAAGAAAGAATGCAAAAGGCAGGAGGCAACAGAGCAGAGTAGCACTGGGGTAAGTGTAAACCACAAGGTGATAGGAAGGGACAATATGTATGAATATAAAGGGGCTGCAGGAGGGGTCAAAACTAAAAATCATGGTTTAAAAACTAGTATTAAAACACTCTACATAAATGCACGCAGCATTCGAAATAATGTAAATGAGTTGACGGCACAAATCATTACAAATGGGTATGATTTGGTGGCCATTACAGAAACGTGGTTGCAGGGTGGCCAAGACTGGGCATTAAACATACAGGGGTATCTGACAATTCGGAAAGATAGACAAGAAGGGAAAGGAGGTGGGGTAGCTCTGTTAATAAAGGATGATATCAGGGCAGTTGTGAGAGACGATATTGGCTCTAATGAACAAAATGTTGAATCATTGTGGGTGGAGATTAGAGATAGTAAGGGGAAAAAGTCACTGGATGAGGTCCTACGAAACGAATTTAAGGAGCTAGGAGCTAAATTAAAAAGTAGGACCTCAAAAGTAGTAATCTCGGGATTGCTACCAGTGCCACGTGCTAGTCAGAGTAGGAATCGCAGGATAGCGCAGATGAATACGTGGCTTGAGCAGTGGTGCAGCAGGGAGGGATTCAAATTCCTGGGGCATTGGAACCAGTTCTGGGGGAGGTGGGACCAGTACAAACCGGACGTCTTGCACCTGGGCAGAACGGAACCAATGTCCAAGGGGGAGTGTTTGCTAGTGCTGTTGGGGAGGAGTTAAACTAATATGGCAGGGGGATGGGAACCAATGCAGGGAGACAGAGGGAAACAAAAAGGAGACAAAAGCAAAAGACAGAAAGGAGATGAGGAAAAGTGGAGGGCAGAGAAACCCAAGGCAAAGAACATAAAGGGACACTGTACAGCAAAATTCTAAAAGGACAAAGGGTGTTAAAAAAAACAAGCCTGAAGGCTTTGTGTCTTAATGCAAGGAGTATCCCTAATAAAGTGGCTGAATTAACTGTGCAAATAGATGTTAACAAATATGATGTGATTGGGATTACAGAGACGTGGCTCCAGGATGATCAGGGCTGGGAACTCAACATCCAAGGGTATTCAACATTCAGGAAGGATAGAATAAAAGGAAAAGGAGGTGGGGTAGCATTGCTGGTTAAAGAGGAGATTAATGCAATAGTTAGGAAGGACATTAGCTTGGATGATGTGGAATCTATATGGGTAGAGCTGCAGAACACCAAAGGGCAAAAAACGTTAGTGGGAGTTGTGTACAGACCTCCAAACAATAGTAGTGATGTTGGGGAGGGCATTAAACAGGAAATTAGGGGTGCATGCAATAAAGGTGCAGCAGTTATAATGGGTGACTTTAATATGCACATAGATTGGGCTAACCAAACTGGAAGCAATACGGTGGAGGAGGATTTCCTAGAGTGCATAAGCAATGGTTTTCTAGACCAATATGTCGAGGAACCAACTAGGGGGGAGGCCATCTTAGACTGGGTGTTGTGTAATGAGAGAGGATTAATTAGCAATCTCGTTGTGCGAGGCCCCTTGGGGAAGAGTGACCATAATATGTTGGAATTCTGCGTTAGGATGGAGAATGAAACAGTTAATTCAGAGACCATGGTCCAGAACTTAAAGAAGGGTAACTTTGAAGGTATGAGGCGTGAATTGGCTCGGATAGATTGGCGAATGATACTTAAGGGGTTGACTGTGGATGGGCAATGGCAGACATTTAGAGACCGCATGGATGAACTACAATTGTACATTCCTGTCTGGCGTAAAAATAAAAAAGGGAAGGTGACTCAACCGTGGCTATCAAGGGAAATCAGGGATAATATTAAAGCCAAGGAAGTGGCATACAAATTGGCCAGAAATAACAGCGAACCCGGGGACTGGGAGAAATTTAGAACTCAGCAGAGGAGGACAAAGGGTTTGATTAGGGCAGGGAAAATGGAGTACGAGAAGAAGCTTGCAGGGAACATTAAGACGGATTGCAAAAGTTTCGATAGATATTTAAAGAGAAAAAGGTTAGTAAAGACAAACGTAGGTCCCCTGCAGTCAGACTCAGGGGAAGTCATAACGGGGAACAAAGAAATGGCAGACCAGTTGAACAAGTACTTTGGTTCGGTATTCACTAAGGAGGACACAAACAACCTTCCGGATATAAAAGGGGTCAGAGGGTATAGTAAGGAGGAGGAACTGAGGGAAATCCTTATTAGTCGGGAAATTGTGTTGGGGAAATTAATGGGATTGAAGTCCGATAAATCCCCAGGGCCTGATGGACTGCATCCCAGAGTATTAAGGAGGTGGCCTTGGAAATAGCGGATGCATTGACAGTTATTTTCCAACATTCCATTGACTCTGGATCAGTTCCTATGGAGTGGAGGGTAGCCAATGTAACCCCACTTTTTAAAAAAGGAGGGAGAGAGAAAACAGGGAATTATAGACCGGTCAGCCTGACCTCAGTAGTGGGTAAAATGATGGAATCAATTATTAAGGATGTCATAGCAGCGCATTTGGAAAGAGGTGACATGATAGGTCCTAGTCAGCATGGATTTGTGAAAGGGCAATCATGCTTGACAAATCTTCTGGAATTTGTTGAGGATGTTTCCAGTAGAGTGGACAAGGGAGAACCAGTTGATGTGGTATATTTGAACTTTCAGAAGGCTTTCGACAAGGTCCCACACAAGAGATTAATGTGCAAAGTTAAAGCACATGGGATTGGGGGTAGTGTGCTGACATGGATTGAGAACTGGTTGTCAGACAGGAAGCAAAGAGTAGGAATAAATGGGTACTTTTCAGAATGGCAGGCAGTGACTAGTGGGGTACCGCAAGGTTCTGTGCTGGGGCCCCAGCTGTTTACACTGTACATTAATGATTTAGACGAGGGGATTAAATGTAGCATCTCCAAAATTGCAGGTGATCTAAGTTGGGTGGCAGGAGGATGCTATGAGGCTGCAGAGTGACTTGGATAGGTTAGTTGAGTGGGCAAATGCATGGCAGATGAAGTATAATGTGGATAAATGTGAGGTTATCCACTTTGGTGGTAAAAACAGAGAGACAGACTATTATCTGAATGGTGACAGATTAGGAAAAGGGGAGGTGCAACGAGACCTGGGTGTCATGGTACATCAGTCATTGAAGGTTGGCATGCAGATACAGCAGGCGGTAAGAAAGCAAATAGCATGTTGGCCTTCATAGCGAGGGGATTTGAGTACAGGGGCAGGGAGGTGCTGCTACAGTTGTACAGGGCCTTGGTGAGGCCACACCTGGAGTTTTGTGTACAGTTTTGGTCTCCTAACTTGAAGAAGGACATTCTTGCTATTGAGGGAGTGCAGCGAAGATTCACCAGACTGATTCCCGGGATGGCGGGACTGATCTATCAAGAAAGACTGGATTAACTGGAGTTCAGAAGAATGAGAGGGGACCTCATTGAAACGTTTACAATTCTGACAGGTTTATACAGGTTAGATGCAGGAAGAATGTTCCCAATGTTGGGGAAATCCAGAACCAGGGGTCACAGTCTAAGGATAAGGGGTAAGCCATTTAGGACCGAGATGAGGAGAAACTTCTTCACCCGGAGAGTGGTGAACCTGTGGAATTCTCTACCACAGAAAGTTGTTGAGGCCAATTCACTAAATATACTCAAAAAGGAGTTAGATGAAGTCCTTACTACTTGGGGGATCAAGGGGTATGGTGAGAAAGCAGGAATGGGGTACTGAAGTTGCATGCAGGCTAGAAAGGCCGAATGGCCTAGTCCTGCAGCTATTTTCTATGTTTCTATGTTTCTATGGTGGGCGTAGTTTATAGGCCCCCAAATAATAACTTCACGGTGGGCGGGCAATAATCAAGGGAATAATGGTGGCATGTGAAAAAGGAACGGCAGTAATCATGGGGGATTTTAACCTACATATCGATTGGTCAAATCAAATCGCATGGGGTAGCCTTGAGGAGGAATTCATAGAATGCATATGGGATTGTTTCTTAGAACAGTATGTAACAGAACCTACAAGGGAGCAAGCGATCTTAGATCTGGTCCTGTGTAATGAGACAGGAATAATAAACGATCTCCTAGTAAAAGATCCTCTCCGAATGAGTGATCACAGTATGGTTGAATTTGTAATACAGATTGAGGGTGAGGAAGTAGTGTCTCAAACGAGCATACTATGCTTAAACAAAGGGGACTACAGTGGGATGAGGGCTGAGTTGGCTAAAGTAGACTGGAAACACAGACTAAACGGTGGCACAATTGAGGAACAGTGGAGAACTTTTAAGGAGCTCTTTCATAGTGCTCAACAAAAATATATTCCAGTGAAAAAGAAGTGTGGTAAGAGAAGGGATAACCAGCCGTGGATAACCAAGGAAATAAAGGAGAGTATCAAATTAAAAACCAATGCATATAAGGTGGCCAAGGTTAGTGGGAAACTAGAAGATTGGGAACATTTTAAAACGACAGCAAAGAATGACTAAGAATGCAATAAAGAAAGGAAAGATAGATTACGAAAGTAAACTTGCGCAAAACATAAAAACAGATAGTAAAAGTTTTTACCGATATATAAAACGGAAAAGAGTGATTAAAGTAAATGTTGGTCCCTTAGAAGATGAGAAGGGGGATTTAATAATGGGAAATGTGGAAATGGCTGAGACCTTAAACAATTATTTTGCTTTGATCTTCATAGTGGAAGACACAAAAACCATGCCAAAAATTGCTGGTCACGGGAATGTGGGAAGGGAGGACCTTGAGATAATCACTATCACTATGGGGGTAGTGCTGGACAGGCTAATGGGACTCAAGGTAGACAAGGCCCCTGGTCCTGATGGAATGCATCCCAGGGTATTAAAAGAGATGTCGGAAGTTATAGCAGATGCATTCGTTATAATCTACCAAAATTTTCTGGACTCTGGGGAGGTACCAGTGGATTGGAAAGCAGCTAATGTAACGCCTCTGTTTAAAAAAGGGGGCAGACTAAAGGCAGGTAACTATAGGCAGGTTAGTTTAACATCTGTAGTGGGGAAATTGATTGAAGCTATCATTAAGAAAGAAATAGCAGGACATCTAGATAGGAATAGTGCAATCAAGCAGACGCGACATGGATTCATGAAGGGGAAATCATGTTTAACTAATTTACTGGAATTCTTTGAGGATATCACGAGCATGGTGGATAGAGGTGTACCGGTGGATGTGGTATATTTAGATTTCCAAAAGGCATTCGATAAGGTGCCACACAAAAGGTTACTGTAAAAGATAAAGGTACGCGGAGTCAGAGGAAATGTATTAGCATGGATCGAGAATTGGCTGGCTAACAGAAAGCTGGGGGTCGGGATAAATGGGTCCTTTTCGGGTTGGAAATTGGTGGTTAGTGGTGTGCCACAGGGATCGGTGCTGGGACCACAACTGTTTACAATATACATAGATGACCTGGAAGAGGGGACAGAGTGTAGTCTAACAAAATTTGCAGATGACACAAAGATTAGTGGGAAAGCGGGTTGTGTAGAGGACACAGAGAGGCTGCAAAGAGATTTAGATAGGTTAAGCGAATGGGCTAAGGTTTGGCAGATGGAATACAATGTCGGAAAATGTGAGGTCATCCACCTTGGAAAAAAAAACAGTAAAAGGGAATATTATTTGAATGGGGAGAAATTACAACATGCTGTGGTGCAGAGGGACCTGGGGGTCCTTGTGCATGAATCCCAAAAAGTTAGTTTGCAGGTGCAGCAGGTAATCAGGAAGGCAAATGGAATGTTGGCCTTCATTGCGAGAGGGATGGAGTACAAAAGCAGGGAGGTCCTGCTGCAACTGTATAGGGTATTGGTGAGGCCGCACCTGGAGTACTGCGTGCAGTTTTGGTCACCTTACTTAAGGAAGGATATATTAGCTTTGGAGGGGGTACAGAGACGATTCACGAGGCTGATTCCGGAGATGAGGGGGTTACCTTATGATAATAGATTGAGTAGACTGGGTCTTTACTCGTTGGAATTCAGAAGGATGAAGGGTGATCTTATAGAAACATTTAAAGTAATGAAAGGGATAGACAAGATAGAGGCACTGGTCGGGAGACTAGAACTAGGGGGCACAGCCTCAAAATACGGGGGAGCCAATTTAAAACCGAGTTGAGAAGGAATTTCTTCTCCCAGAGGGTTGTGAATCTGTGGAATTCTCTGCCCAAGGAAGCAGTTGAGGCTAGCTCATTAAATGTATTCAAATCACAGATAGATAGATTTTTAACCAATAAGGGAATTAAGGGTTACGGGTAAGTGGAACTGAGTCCACGGCCAGATCAGCCATGATCTTGTTGAATGGCGGAGCAGGCTCGAGGGGCTAGATGGCCTACTCCTGTTCCTAATTCTTATGTTCTTATGTTCTTTTGGTCTAGCATTAACAAACTGAGCCACAGTAGCATTCAACAGAAGTCTATAAGGTAAGTGTACATTTTGGAAGAGTTGGAACTAATTTTACAGTGAGTAATGTGTTTGGTGTTGCAGATTTTAAAGGGCAATACTTTTCAAAGTTTTACAAAGTATTTTCAACACAGAAACAGGCCATTCGGCCCAACAGGTCTATGCTGGTGTTTACGCTCCACACGAGCCGCCTCCCACTCCGCTTCAACTAACCCCATCAGCACATCCTTCTATTCCTTTCTCCCTCATGTACTTATCGAGCTTCCCCTTGAATGCATCTGTGTTATTTGCCTCAACCACTCCCTGTGATAGCAAGTTCCCCATTCTAACCACTCTCTGGGTAAAGAGTTTCTCCAGCATTCCCTATTGAATTTCACATGCCCGATACTAGGCTCCCGAAACAAGCACTCTACTCCGAGCTCCGTCATGGCAGGCGAGCCCCAGGAGGGCAGAGAAAATGCTTCAAGGACACCCTCAAAGCCTCCTTGAAAAAATGTAACATCCCCACCGACTCTTGGGTATCCCTGGCCCAAGACCGCTCCAAGTGGAGGAGAAGCATTCGAGAAGGCGCCGAACACTTTGAGTCTCTTCGCTGGGAGCACGCGGTAGTCAAGCACAAACAGCGGGAGGAGTGTACGGCAAATCAAGAACCCACCCGTCCCGCCAACTAGCATCTGACCCACCTGTGACAGAGACTGTGGATCCCGCATTGGACTCATCAGTCACCTGAGAACTCATATTTGTGTAGAAGCAAGTCATCCTCGACTCCGGGAGACTGCAAAGAAGAAGAAGATTGGATTTATTAGTGACTATCTTGTATTTATGGCCCCTAGTTCTGGTCTCGCCCACAAGTGGAAGCATCTTCTTTCCGTCTACCCTATCAAACCCTTTCATAATCTTGAAGATCTCTATTAGATCACCCCTACAGTCTTCTCTTTTCTCAAGGAAAGAACCTTAGTCTGTTCAATTTGACCTGATAGGTATAACCTCTCAGTTCTGGTATCATTCAACATTGCATTGTATTAAAGAGGATGTAGAACTTATTTTTAGCAAATAAACATAAAACTTTTGAGTATTTCCAGCACTTTCTGTTTTTATTTCAGATTTCCAGCACCACAATATTTTAAACCCGAATGAATGATTTTTATAGCTAGAAAATGGAGCTGGTTGGACTAATATTTTAAAATTGGCATTCTTCCATTTATCGGAATTAAAATTCCACCTCATTACTGAAATGCTGTCATTTCACAGGTTGAAATCTTTTATTAGCTAATGTATTTGAAGATTAACTTCCAAACTTTGCTGGTTCATTTTCGGAGCCTTTTTTCATACAAATGAAAGAACAGAATTTGGAGCTTTCTTTCCTTATTATTAAGTTGATGAATGATGTCTAATGCAGATCTTTGGTTCTGTAGATGTGCCCGGGTTCCTGACAGGAGTCAAGGTCCATAGATAAAAGAAAGACTTGCATTTATATAGCCCCCTTCACAACCTCAGTGCCTCCCAAAGCACTTTATAGCCAATTAAGTACTTTTGAAGTGTAGTCACTGTTGTAATGTGGGAAACGCGGCAGCCAATTTGCACGCAGCAAGGTCCAACAAACAGCCATGTGATAATGACCAGATACTCTGTATGAGTGATGCTGGTTGAAGGATAAATCTTGGCCAGGACACTGGGGAGAACTCCCCTGCTCTTCTTCGAATGAGTGAAATGGGATCTCTTACGTCCACCTGAGAGGGTAGACGGGGCCTCAGTTTAACGTCTCATCCAAAAGATGGCACCTCCGTCAGTGTAGCACTCCTTCAGTACTGCACTACAGAGTCAGCCTGGCTTTTGTCTCTGGAGTGAGATTCGAAGCCATTACCTTCTGATGCAGAGATGAGAGCGCTATCCACTGAGCCGCAGCAGATACCCGGAGGGGTACCCCGTGTTGCTCAGTATCCAACCTGTAACCTGATGATCTGCTTGGAGTAAAAGTGGCTTAGAGGACTGGCGTAGGACGAATGAATCATGGCTACTGCAAGGAAACTGGGCAGAGATCTGGATCATGTGCTGCCTGCGGGCGCAAACAAGATGTACGTTCAGGGGGTGGATCCCTTTCCAATCAGAAAGATCCCAGGATGGTGACGGCGGGGCACACAAGGCAAAATGGCATGGAAATTCGGTCGCGTCTCTGTGGCGGCGTTATCCCGGGCGGAGCGGTAAAGTTTTGCGGCGGGAAATGGTTTGCGTCTCCGGCCACAAAATTCGCCCGCTGGGCCCAGAGTGCGGGGTGGAGTGCTAAGGGAGGCATTCCACAACTCTTTTAGGGCGCTAGGCCGGCTGAGCAAATGAAAATCCCCAGCTAAACAGCCGGTCTCGGGAGTGCCTGAAGAGAGGCTTCCGTGGAAAAGAAAAACTGCCAATGCACCTAATCACATGGATGGAAAATACATAAACAAAACCACATGATTTTATTTGACCAGATTATAATTGTTAACAGAACTTTTGCCAAGTGAATCTGATTTTCGGGCCTAACCACACATAAATTTGCACGAAGAGACTATGAGCTGCCTGAAGGAGCCAATGTGTCAAGCATTAAAGGGTGTTGAAACCAAACTATCATGCAATCACAAAATATTGGATAGCCAAGGGATGACTTCCAAACATGTGGTAATTGGCAAAAGAGCCAGAGGCTGGGAGTTGCTATGATCGGGATTGCACTGCCGGAAAGGGTGGTGGAAGCTGATTCAATCATAACTTTCAAAAAGGAACTGGATAAATACTTGAAGGGGAGAAAATTGAAGGCTGTGGGGGGAGAGCAGGGGAGTGGGACTAATTGTATAGCTCTTTCAAAGAGCCGGCACAGGCACGATGGACTGATTCTCTGAAATCTATAAATAACACACAGTACTGTGGGGAAGTAGTTCATACACTGAAGTTTCTGAACACACAGCTCGCCATTGGAACTTCAGTGATATTCTTACCTATTCATTGTCTTCAGGAATTGGATTTTGAAATTTATTATAGACCACAAGCTTAGTGAAAACAATGCTTAATATAGTTAACCACCTTTCCCCACCACCAAATGCCATCACTAATCTCTCCCTGGTCACTACCACGCCTCTCCCCCCCCAACCCCCCAGTTCCCCCGCCCACCGCTACCTCCCGGCCTGATCGCCCCACTTCACGATCTCCCCCATTCCCAGTCTCCACCCTTTCTGATGTGCCCCATTCCTGGTCTCCCCCATTCCTGGTCTCCCCTGTTCCCGGTCTCCCCCGTTCCCGGTCTCCCCCGTTCCCGGTCTCCCCCGTTCCCAATTTACTCCCCCATCTTGATTGCCCCCCATCCCAGTCACACCACCAACCCCCCTCCCCCCCGAATACCCTCCCTCCCCTGGTCACCTCCTCTTCCTGGTCTCCCCCCTCCAGTTAGCCCCCCCTCCCATCCCGATTTCCCCCCCACTCTTGATCGCCCCTTTCCTATTGCCTCATTCTCACCCCCTTTCCTATTGCCTCTTTCCTCAGTCGACCCCTTTCCTGGTTGCCCCCCTTTAATTACTAACCTGGGGACCATCAGCACAGCCTGATCCTCCATTCTGCTTTGGCAGCGCGCTGCCTGTTACTGTCCGCAGCGCGTTGGCTCGATGGGAACAAAGCCCAATACCGGGTGCGGCCACCATTCATGTGCAGGGATTGTTTCCTGCACGCTCTGTGTGCCCAAAAACAAGCGCACCCAAATTTCCAGGCGTCAGAATGAACAGAACAATGGTAACGCATCCGAACTCCATTCCTTTAAATGTAGTGATTACTGCAGTGGAGGAAATGACCTAAATGGCCTTCGTAACCTGCATCACCAGTTAGAATATTAGAGAGAGGCACAGGGAATAAGGAGAAGGCTGCAAACTATTTTACTTTCATGCTATGATGAATAACTGAAAGAGGAAAAAGCAATATTATTCTATATTATAGGAATTAATAAACTGTGCAATAATATTTGCTGGCTTTGCTGCCACAATGCTGAGAACATTGAGACTGATGGTGTTTACAACTGCTGCATAAATGATCAAAAGTTATTTCAGCAATAAAGTGTGCTAGACGTTAACTATTACTGCAAACACTGCATGCTAACTGATGCAACAAGAGTTCCATTAGACTGCAGTTTATAATCCTAGTTATAGTTCACTGGTAGCTCTAAAGATAAACAAATGTAACATGCTTTCTGTCGTGTACGCGTAAATAACTGACAAACTAAGCCAGGAGTAATGTAACTTTACTTAACTGTGCTTTTACACAACCCAAAATGTTCCCAAACCGGCACGAACCAGCATGAGTACAGCAACTGTGAATAGCTCCCGCGGGGTCCTAATGCCAGTCCCATGAGCTGTAACAAATAAATAGAGTATGAACACACTTTCTGTATCTTAGCTTTAAAAAGCAAGGTTTTGACAAAACTTGAGGCCCGATTTTAACTCTGGCGGAAACCGGGCAGGCAGTTAAAATGAGGCATGCAAATTTCCCACATCGATCCCGCTGCCTTCCCATGGTCCGCGATCTTAAGCTGCTCTTCTGGCAGGTGGGAGAGGAACACACTCCGGAAGGCTGCGGGGTCGTTTTTTAATATGCAGGTCGGCTTCTGATGATGTCATCATGGCCCGCAGTAATTTTAACCGGAGGCCTGCGTGGATTCCCCCACAGTGCCGGCCTGGCGGCAAGTGGAGCCGGTTGTGGGCATGGGAGGGGGATTGCAGAAGAGGCCCAGAAAAGTAAATGTAAATTCAGATGGGTGTATAATGGGCAGCCAATCCATTGCCGCCGGTTTTCGGCCATCACCGAAAGTGAACATCTACCCCTTTTGTTCCTTTCAATCCTTCGGAAACACCAGGGCTGATTCCCCAGTCCGGCCCCCCAACATAAAGCGCCATTCACAGGGAGCCCTCAGTGCCTGATTTTTCATCCACTCATAGCTGGGAGCAGCTGATCAGGGAATCATTCCGACAGACCTTTTCCATCGCATGCAAAGACCGGCTGATAATTATCACCTTTTACTTTTGATGGTTCTGTTCCTGTTTCTTTTTCATCCACTGACCATCACTATCTCCTGAATTGCTAAGGTTAACTCGAAAAAAAAATCAATTTCCTCTTTTAGATCAGGCGGTTCTTTTCTCCTCATCTCTCAAAACCACGAACCCGACCAAGGCTTGGATACTGCTGCCCTCTTCAGAGAAGCTCGTCTTTCGCTTCAAAACTCTGCTGCTCATATCCTAACTCACACCAAGCCCCATTCACCCATTTAAAAATTCTCATCCTTCTTTTTTCAAATCCCTCCATGGCCTCGCACATCCCTATCTCTGAAACCTCCTCCAGCCGCACAACCCCGCAAGATATCTGCACTCCTGCAATTCTGCGCATCCCCTAATTTAATCGCTCCACCATTGGTGGCCGTGTCTTCTGTTGCCTAGGCCCCAAGCTCTGGAACACCCTCCATAAACTCCTCTGCCTCTCTCCCTCTCTTTCCTCCTTTAAGATGCTCCTTAAAACCTAATACACTAATATCACCTTATGTGGCTCGGTGTCAAATTTTGTTTGATAACGCTCCTGTAAAGCGCTTTGGGATGTGTTACTATGTTAAAGGTGCTATATAAATGCAAGTTGTTGTTGCTGGCTGGGCTGATATGGAGAGGCGGGTGTTTAGAAATACCAGACTGTGCCCTTAGCACAAGAGAGCCACTCTTAAAATAATTTTAAAAACCCTTTAGAGGACTCAGGTCCAATGTGTGTCCCACTCTTGGTATCTGTGCGGCTGGTATGACTCTGGTGTGTGTGGTACACATTTCCCCAGTTTGTACCTGAAATTTGCAGCCGGGGTCCCATAACTGATGTAGGATTACGAATTGCAAAGACTCTTGCCTGATTCTTTGTCCTGTGTCAAGGTGGCACAGGATGTCCTCTGCATCTATGCTGAACTAGGAGACAGTCAGCAACTGTTTCGCTCAAAATTACATTAGATCAAACAACCATTCATAAATATTGAGTGGATAGTCCACTTTTGAGAAAAGCAAAGATGTTTGTAAGGAATGTGATGGATCTGAGTTGAGTAAATAATTGATAATGTCGCCAAGCCACTGTTTGTATCCCAAAAACCCTTCAGCTTGTGGAACCCTCTCTAGCTCTGGTCTGAGCTGAGGGCTTCTCTGTTAAAAAAAAATGCTTTGTGTGACCTCACGTGTTAATTCCTTACATATTAGCAATATAAAATAAAGTTAAAAATTCAACACTGGCAAAAAGTTTGTCTGAGGGCCATAGCTCCTGATTCCCCGTCTCCTGTCTCTTCTCGCAAATACCAGCAGAGTGCACTCCACACACAGGGTCATATCATGCTCCCCCTCCGGTAACGGAAGACCGTTGTCTTCCATTGTTTTTAGCTTGCTGCTACAAAAGAAAATTAAGGGATAGATAAGGTTGCAATGTCTGCACGGACTCTGCCTCCCACATGTGTGAAGGTGTACCTTGTTCAGTATTTAAGGTGACAATCAAGCGTGCAGATGCCGCTCAGAGAAGGAGTTGTCAGCAGATAGTCCTGGACATCCATTGCAGAAGGACATAAGATGGGACATCTGAACATGGAGCTGCATGGGGAGTTATGGCAAAGTATAAAGAAAGGGAAGGAATGCATGGGTAAGAGATATGAGATGATGTTAGTACAAGAAAGTACACAGCAGAGGGGGAGTAACATGTGCCTCTCTTGCCCTACCCGGTTAGGTTGTTGAATTTTTTCCTGCACTGCAGCCATGTCCACTGCACTGTTTTGGAAACGTTAACTTTGTCTATCACCTCCTGCCAAACTCCTTACCCCACTCAGTTCGCAATCTTGCAGCCACGGCGGGGAAGAGAGCTTCCCTCCTGCACTCCACTTCCTCAAGCAACATCTCAATAACTTTGCCACAGAAGTGCTGCCTGCCACCCTATTGCCTTTTATTTATTCATTCTTGGGATGTGGGCAAAGCCAGATTTATTGCCCAGGCTTGCTACAACTGAGTGGCTGGCCAGGAGTCAGCCATATCGGTGTGGAACTGGAGTCACATATAGGCCAGACTAGATAAGGCTGGCAGGTTTCCATCCCTGAAGGACATTAGTGGACCAGTTTGCTTTTGCAACAATCAAATAGCTTCATGGTGACTTTTACTCATACCAGATTTAATCTCCAGAATTTGTTTCAACTGAATTGAAATGCTCAAACTACCACAGCGGAACGCGAACTCGTGCTCTCTGATTATTAATCCTGGACATCCATTGCAAGACATGAGATGGGAGATGGGACAACTGAACAGGAGTACTAGTCCAATAACAGAACCATTTCACTTCCACATGGTTACATAGCTCACCCAAAAACATAGCAAGACAGGTTCAGCCAGCAAAGCAAAGAAACAAGCTTGCAGCCCCCGAACCAGCACGTCTTTAAGCTGCTGTGTGACCCACGGCTGAAGTTCCTCCTATCAAATTGGCATGTTGCTTGCATGGTGCAGGTCCCAAGGATGTGAATGCAGAAATACAGGCAGGTTCAGGGCAGAGCGGACTTCTGGTGCACTTTGCATTCATAAAGTGGGGAGGAATATTGAGCCTGATATCTTCATCCTATCATTCTAAGTCGGACTCAAAACCAGATCCCAGAAATGAAAGTGTGTTCATTCACTGCATTACCTCGACCCTCACCTTTAGGGGTAGAAATTGCCCTGTTTAGCGATGCCGGTTAGCTCCTCCAGGAGGGGGCGCTAACGAGGCGTGAAACAGTTTTCGCCCAGGCGCGGAATTGTGCGGGAGTTAGCGGAGGTGCTGCCCACGGTAACGCTGCGCCCCGCCGGTAGCGCCCCGGTGCACACGGCAATAATGTCATCGCCGTGCGCACCGACCCCTTTCCACCCCGCGGCGGACGGTGGCCAGCGCCCCACGAGGCTGCTGCGAGCGGTGTCAGTGCCAGCCTCGCGGGTCGCAAACCGGGCCAACCTCCGCTCGCAGGCTGAGGTTAAAGGGGAGGTCGGGAGCGGCGGCCCGCGCCGCTATCTTGGCCATTTTGCCCGACTTCTTGTGCGACCCGGGCCGCCATCGTGCAGCCCGGCACTCCCTTTTGGGTGCTGGGCTGCCGTCGCGGCACCATGCCCTCCTGGCGGAAGAGCGGTGCCAAGCTACGCAGCCTTTAACCGAAGGGGAGGGGCGTTGCATCGCATCAGCGCTACGCGGAGCAGTCGCGAAGCGCTGCCGGTCACGCCACAGTATCGCCCCGGAACCCGCTCCATCAGGAAGTGGAGTGCGGAAGATTGCACTGCACTTCCTGTGAGGGGCAGTAACCGCAATTTCGCGGCCGGATTTCCGCGCCGAGCGCAGAATGTCCCGCCCCAAGCCGGTTACTGCCCACAATCGGGGGCTGGGGAATTTCTCCCCCTTCGTCCTTTAAACCAACATAGCCTCGTCTACAGAGAGTTTGTACACGTGCATCTTCCTGCAATTCATAGCAAGGACGTTAGGAAGTCCCCTCATATTGAATGACTCTCAAAGTGTTTAAAATATGGAAAAACAGGTATACACAGACTGTACTACAGTAAATAATTCATCAATTCCCGGCCAAACTAGATATTATTGGCAAAATATTTATATTTTGGATATGAAATCTGCCTTTCGTGAATTCTATTGCTGAAAATATTTTACATTCAAATGTTCGATGGCGTCTTGTTTATTATACCTATATTCATTATTATGCTAGTGTGTGCTTGCAGGGTTTTGTTGTATGCACAATAGTTGCCATGTTTATCTACATAACGACTTTCAAGTAATTAATTTTAGTTGAAGAGTTGTGAGGCACTTCTCAAAGGCATCCTAAGGTGTTGCAAAGATGCCAGCCTCAAATGGTCCCAGATGCAAAAATGCAAAAAAACATCTTTTAAAGTGTTTTGTTCCTTCCCTTAACCACCAACCCTTTGCAACACATTTCATAGAATCAGGAGGAGGCCATTCAACCCCTCGAGCCTCCTCCTCCATTCAATTAGATCATGACTGATCTGTACCTTGATAGAGAATTCAAACAAGCAGGCTGTGAGAAAGCACAGACCTCCTTTTCCGAGCTGCTCCGTGAGTGGGAGCATGTTGCATTAAGTCATCAATCAACTTGACATTTCAGGACCTTTGGCAGCGAGCCAATTAAAGGTTAACAGAATATCAATTGAGCCAATAAGGTCAAAGAAGGTGCGTTCTTTTCTGTAAATTGATCAGGTATAAGAACAGCCATTTTGGCCATGTGTTCTCAGAAAGACAAAGGAACTGGCAATCAGCCAGAAGCTTGTTGCTGCTGCCAGAATAAAAGTTAAGTTAAAACTCCAATCGGAGTTCGCAATTCATTAAAAATTAAGAGATCTAACAACCTCAACTCCATTTACCCCTCTTAAGAACATAATAAGAACCTAAGAAATCGGAGCAGGAGTAATCTATTCTGACCCTCGAGCTTGCTCGGCCATTCAATAAGATGGCCTTTCTTCGACCACAAGACCACTTTTGCCCTATCCCCATATCCCTTGATTCCCTTAGTATCCAAAAATCTATTGATCCCAGTCTTGAATATACTCAACGACTGAGCATCCACAGTCCTCTTGGGTAGAGATTTTCAAAGATTTACAACCCTCTGAGTGAAGGCATTTCTCCTCATCTCAGTCCTAAATGGCCAACCCCTAATTCTGAGACTATGGGCTAGAACCTCCACTTTTGTGCTTATCGCCCCAAAATGGGCGTTATTTCCGGTGTGGGCGTTAAAAAAGGGTTTTCAGATCGCTGACTTCTCGCCCATTCTCAAAATACCTAGTTTACATTTTTGAAAATGGCCGTTACCGCGAGCGATATCAAATGGGTGGTAGCGTTAAATTTTTTTGACCTGCTGTAAAGTGTGGCCGTCCTTAGCAATGGCATGGCAATGCTCGATTCCCGTGATTCTGCAGGTCAAGGGTCACCATGACATGCGCAGAAGAGGAGACAGAGAGAGGGGGAGCTCAGAGTGAATGAAGGCGTGGCTGGGTGTGGTGTGGCTGCTTTGGGAGGAAGGAGGGAGACTCTAGAGCTTCACAGCAAGTAGGCAAACAAAAAGTAGCAATTACCAACCACATATTTGACCAAATTTGGCCTATAATGGAGAGGGAGGAGGAGGCATCACAGCACGCTGTGGAGATTGATGTTGGAGAGATCAGTGAGATGGGAGAGGAGCACATTGGAGGCCGCAAAAGAGCCAGGAGGTTCTCGGACAAGGCAAATGGCTCCCTCCTGTAGGAGGTTGAGTTACGCTGGGGTGATTTGACACAGGGAGGGCGTGGATAGCCTACCTCAAAGGCATACCAGAAGATATGGACCGAGATAGCAGAGGTGGTCTCGTCGGCGACCAACGAGGTGCGTGAGGGTAACCAATGCCGCAAACAATGGAACGACCTTGTGGGATCCGCAAGAATAAGTATTACATTGATTTACATGTACTTATGTATTTATATAATTTGATTTGTAACCGTCATGAGTGACTATCAGTAGATATGAGGTCTTCCACTTTTACCAGGAATGTTTTACTCAAAGCCTGCAATCACGGTGTAAGTCTTTAGGTAAAGAATGATAAGAATCATAATAATCATGATTACATCTGTTGATTGTGTGTTGTATCAGTTTCTGTGACAGTACCTAGCAATGATATCACACAATGATCTCATGCCATGTCGTCCTGTCACCTTTTACAGAAGAATCTATTGACAATGAGGTCCGTGCAGAGGCGAACGGGTGAGAGGGCCATCAGTCCCCAACGACATCACAGAGATGGAGGAGCGAGTGCTCGCGCTTGTGGGGAAGCACCCCCAGACAGCCAAGGACGCATCTGCAGACCCTGAAGTGATGCCACATGAGAAAAGCTTACACCATTGCATCATGTAAAGTCTGTAGATGCCACACCCACTCATATCCGAACAATCATATATGATAGATGATTTCTAAAAGTGTCATAGGAATAATGCTGGCCTAACGAAAATCATTGCAATGCACAATATGTTGATGGTCATGAAATGTGATGTCTGAGATGATTTTGAGAGCGGTGGTGCTTTTGTCGTGCATATGCTGTGTTTAGCGCTGGACTCAGTTTGTCACCCAAGCATCCCCTTCTCCTCTAATAACCTCATTTGTGTTTTGCAGCTCAGCCAGCAGCGCGTCCCAAGGCAAGACCACAGAGGCCAGAAGGTGGGGGCGCGGGGCAGGAGTCAGCGGATGATCCGACTACATCTGGTGCTGAGGAGCTCCGATTCTCGCCCGTCAATCCGCTGGGTCTGTTCTCCACGGATGAGAGTGCGGACTTTGAAGAACCTACATCACCACGCTCCAGAAGCTATTCCACCCCAAGGTCATCTAGTGGTCCTCTGGTCATTCCCGCCTCCACTCTGGAGGTACCGGCCCCTCTCCACAGGGCACTCCATTTGTGCCCAGAACGGCGCTGACCCCGCGGAGGCCTCGTGGACTCAGCAGGTCTGTTCCACGAGCGCGACATGACAGCGGAGAGATGATACAGTTGTCCAGGAGGACTGTAGACATTGGTGACCAGCTCATCGAAGCATTGGGGGGCATATCCCGACACCTGGCCACCATTACCGAGTACATTGCGCGCATGGCGGAGTCCCTGGATGCGATAGCCAGGAACACCACTGCCACAGGCCTCCCAGTGGTCCCAGAGTGCGCACTCCACCCCTAGGTTCCGCACCATCACTGCGAATGACAGATGAGAGCAAGAATCAAGATCCTGCTTCTGCATCAGAGAATGTTTCCCCCTTGGCACCCCCCACTCCCGTACCCGTGCAACCACCGCATCTGCCTTCATCCCCCCCCAATAAGGCACTGCCTGAGGAGCTCCTCGGTCAGGCACCATGGAGTGAGGAGGGGAAAGGGTAGAGGTGGGGAGAAGGAGAGGGGGGAGGGAAAGTGAGGTGCACGTGCGCAGGTGATGGCTGTGTTATATCTCCATCTGGGTGTATGCAATTTGTTGCAATGTATGGGGGCTGGGGACCACGCTCCTGCTTTGCCTTTGTATTCTGTGTTGCTAGACATGTTGAACATGTGATTTATGTCAATGGTGGAAAAAATGAGGTGTGGGCGGAGGTTGGGTGTTATTGGCTGTGATACTTATGATTTCAGACCAATGTTGGTATTAAACTTTTATTATTGAACATAATCTTGTTGCGCATTGTCTCAGATAGCTGGACCATTACACACTGGTGGTTCCTTACCATAAAAGGATTAAATACAACTTAACATCAATCAACGTTATCTTTAACTGGCACCAAGTTGATGGGCACCATTGATGTCTGAACTGCATACATACAGCAGTGTGTCAGCATTGTCACTCACATCAGCGCTCTTTTAGGCAAATCTTTCAAATATCAGTTCCTCACATAAGAGTGGGATTTAACAAATGCCAACCACACCGCTGGCATTTGTTCCGGTTAGTTCCATTTTTTGTGGCCGTTTTTTTGAGCGAGCGATACTGTGGGCAATATCTGTGCGAGATGGTGAAATTGACGATATACGATTTCCATGGCCGCTAGTTTGGGTAAATATGCTCTTTATGAGAAAAAACAGAGGGCGGGCGTTCATATTGAATCTCGGCGTTAATTCCATGCAGAAAGTAACGCTGGCCGATATTATGGGCGGTGATTTTGCCCATTCTGCAGATTCTGCCCCAAAAAAATGGGCGGACGGTAATATTTTTTCCCGTCGTTAAGCACATGGCGAAAGTAACGCTTGGCAATAAGTCTTCTAAAAAAGCCCATCAGTTTCCATTTTGTGCCAAAATTGGCGCTATATGGGCATTAAGCATACAAAAAAGTGGAGGTTCTGGCCCCGTGACCCCTAGTGTTCGGCTCCTAGCCAGGGGAAACATCCTCCCTGCATCTACCCTGTTAAGCCCCTTAAGAATTTGATATGTTTCAATTAGATTACTCCTCTTTCTTCAAAACTCTAGAGAATATAGGCCAACTTTACTCAATTTCTCCTCATAGGACAAATCCCTCATCCCAGGAATCAGTCTAGTGAACCTTCATTGCATCCCTCTGTGGCAAGTATATCCTTCCTTAGCTAAGGAGACCAAAGCTGTACATAGCACTCCAGGTATGGTCTCACCAAAGACCAATATAATTGCACAAATGCTTTCATACACCAATCCCTTTGTACTAAAGGCTAACATACAATTTGCTTCCCTAATTGTTTGCTATGCCTGCATGTTAACTATCTGTGATTTGTGTACAAAGACAATCAGGTCTCTCTGAATACCAATTTATATCGTAAATGAATATCTTCTCGCCATATCTCTTGATACCCTTACCTAACAAGGATCTCTCAATCTCAATCTTGAAAGCTCCAATTGTCCCAGCATCCGCAGTTTTTTTGGACAGAGAGTTCCAGATTTCTATTACTCTTTGTGTGAAAAAGTGCGTCCTGATTTCTCTCCTAAATGGCCTAGCTCTGATTTGAAGATAATGTCTTCTCGTTCTAGATTCCTCCACCAGAGGAAATAAATTCTACATAGTCTCAACAATTCTGCAAAAAATGTCTATATCCAGTAACATCTAACCCTCATAGTGGTCTCACCAGCGATCTTCGTGCTGATACTTAAGTCAATAATCTTATTTTGTTGGATTGACGTTTAGATCTGAACCACTGAGAAACGATTTTTCTCACATGCAGATAGTTGAATATTACTTTGCCGTTTTGCCGGGCAGACATGTTTTTCAAGATTATCCCTGTAGATAGAACTACTAATGCCCCGGGACATCCATTGGATTATCTGTATGAAATATGATCTCCCTCGAATAACCTTTTTTTTAAATCAATTATAGAGGGGGAAATTGAGAACATGGATTCACAACTATCCACCATGGGAACTGACGTTATTTCAGAGCTCTGCTATTAATCCTCTAATGCAGCCTCTATCCAGTAGCTTCTACTATCAATATTTACCATCCTGACTCCTGAGCATTCTATTTTTTGTAGCAACTATGTATAATTTTGTATAAATGTAAATACGCCTAAAGCTTACGGTATAAACAATATTTTGTGCAGAGGAGGTTTACGTGTATAAATGGGGTTTCCGCTGAAGTTAAGGCAGCAGAACAGGAGAAGCACGGAGAATAGTCACCCCTTGGTCTTATAGCATCACTTACTTCTAGTTTCAATCATTAAAAATAAGATGCTGGACAATGAAAGCATCGTGTAAGTACAGTGTTCTAACCTGAGGGTTATTTTTCTGTGCGGTATTTTTAGCGTACTGTTTACAACATCAGATGTGTTAATAAGAACATAAGAACATACAAAATATGAACAGGAGTAGGCCATACGGCCCCTCGAGCCTGCTCCGCCATTCAATAAGATCATGGCTGATCTGATCATGACTCAGCTCCACTTCCCCCCCCTGCTCCCCATAATCCCTTATCCCCTTATCATTTAAGAAACTGTCTATTTCTGTCTTAAATTTATTCAATATCCCAACTTCCACAGCTCTATGAGGCAGCGAATTCCACAGATTTACAACCCTCAGAGAAGAAATTTCTCCTCATCTCAGTTTTAAATGGGCGGCCCCTTATTCTAAGATCATGACCTCTAGTTCTAGTCTCCCCCATCAGTGGAAACATCCTCTCTGCATCCACTTTGTCAAGCTCCCTCATAATCTTATACATTTCGATAAGATCACCTCTCATTCTTCTGAATTCCAATGAGTAGAGGCCCAACCTACTCAACCTTTCCTCATAAGTCAACCCCCTCATCCCCGGAATCAACCTAGTGAACCTTCTCTGAATTGCCTCCAAAGCAAGTATATCCTTTCATAAATATGGAAACCAAAACTGCACACAGTATTCCAGGTGTGGCCTCACCAATACCTTATATAGCTGTCGCAAGACTCCCCTGCTTTTATACTCCATCCCCTTTGCAATAAAGGCCAAGATACCATTGACCTTCCTGATCACTTGCTGTACCTGCGTACTATCCTTTTGTGTTTCATGCACAAGTACCCCCAGGTCCTGCTGTACTGCAGCACTTTGCTATCTTTCTCCATTTAAATAATAACTTGCTCTTTAAGTTTTTTCTGCCAAAGTGCATGATCTCACACTTTCTGACATTATACTCCATCTGTCAAATTTTTGCCCATTCATTTAGTCTGTCTATGTCCTTTTGTTGATTTTTTTGTGTCCTCCTCACACATTGCTTTTCCTCCCATCTTTGTATCGTCAGCAAACTTGGCTACGTTACACTCAGTCCCTTCTTCTAAATCGTTAATATAGATTGTAAATAGTTGGGGTCCCAGCACTGTTCCCTGCGGCACCCCACTAGTTACTGGTTGCCAACTAGAGAATGAACCATTTATCCCGACTCTCTGTTCTCTGTTAGTTAGCCAATCCTCTATCCGTGCTAATATATTACCCCCAACCCCGTGAACTTTTATCTTATGCAGTAACCTTTTATGTGGCACCTTGTCAAATGCCTTCTGGAAGTCCAAATACACCACATCCACTGTTCCCCTTTATCCACCCTGTTCGTTACATCCTCAAAGAACTCCAGCAAATTTGTCAAACATGACTTCTCCTTCATAAATCCATGCTGACTCGGGCATAGGTGGCTGGTAACGCCCCCTTTTGAAAAAAACTAAATTAAAAAATCCTAAACTAATTCACTTACACTGGTGCAAATTGAATGTGCAAAATGGTGATTTTTAAGATACTCCAGAAATTCAAGTTGCTCCAAAAAAAAACAGAGCAACTCCTGGTCAATTTTGAGCCCATCAAGTTCAACAATTCCATACCATAACCTCTGCCCCTATTTTTTCACATGGCAGCTCTTGATGACTGTGTTATTCCCATTTGCACCCTATCTGGACTCATCTTTTGTTTCTTAACTTGTCCCATTACCATCTCCTTTTGCCTTGTACCATCATACCTTTTGTCATTTAATCTCTCCTGCCTTCCACCCTATCACAGACCTTCCCTTTTGTTCTTTCCTCCCCTCCCCCTTTCCCTGCCCCTGCACTTGCTTAAAACCCTGTTACCTCTCTAACTTTTGCCAGTTCTGACGAAGTGTCATCGACATGAAACGCTAACTCTGTTTCTCTCCCCACAGATGCTGCCTGACCCACTGAGTGTTTCCAGCATTTTCTGCTTTTATTTCAGATTTCCAGTACCCGCAGTATTTTAGCTTTTGTAATGGTCTATTGGGCTGTTCATTATGAGGATAAAGCAATCTAGACAATCTTATATTTCTGAAAATTAGTTGAAACTAGTTGTACTTAAAGCATGTGGATAACCTATTAAACGGGCAGTCACATCAGGTTTGTGGGCAATATTAAGAACTCATTGGCATGGGAACTGAAGGTGTGCCCCTTTCTTCCATAGCGCCGAGTGTTGTTTCAGGAAGCACAATAACAATATGGCATTCCCAATTTTATGGATTCCATAATTCCATAATTGTGAAGTACAAAACAATCGCTATTGAAAATGGTCCGACTCCATAAGGGTTGTGTGTGGTTATATTGTTTAAGAACCCACTGCACATTTAACAACAACTACTTATCTTTAAACAGCACCTTTAACATAATAAAACGTCCCAACACGCTTCTCAGGAGCGTTATCAAACAACAGTTGACACCGAGCCATATAAGGCGATATTAGGGCAGGGTCAAAGAGGTAGATTTTAACGAGCATCTTAAAGTAGGAAAGAGAGGTAGAGAGGCGGAGAGGTTTAGGGCAGGAATTCCAGAGCTTAGGGCCCAGGCATCTGAAGGGAATGGTGGAGTGATTGAAATCGGGGATACTCAAGAGGCCAGAACTGGAGGGGACCAGGTATCTCGGAGGGTTGTGGGGCTGGATGAGATTACAGAGGTAGGGAGGGGCGAGGCCACGGAGGGATTTGAAAACAAGTTTAAGTGTTAATATTCAATTGTTAACATTTGGTCTAAACAGGAACATTGCCTCTTTAAGATAAGACTATGGGGCCGAAATTGCTCCTTTCCTTAAGGCCTGTCAACCCTGAAAATTGGCGGTCACGCTACGGAGCGGAGTGGCCACTGACTTTTCGTGGAATGGCCACTGCTAGCCCAATTCCCCTCCCGAGTTTTCCCGGTGGTGCCCAATTGCCCATCCCGACAAGGGGGATGCAGAGAAGATGTTTCCACTGATGGGGGAGACGAGAACTAGGGGGCATAGTCTCAGAATAAGGGGTCGCCCATTTAAAACTGAGATGAGGAGGAATTTCTTCTCTCAGAGGGTTGTAAATCTGTGGAATTCTCTGCCGCAGAGAGCTGTGGAGGCTGGGTCTTTGAATATATTTAAGGCGGAGATAGACAGATTTTTGAGTGATAAGGGAGTAAAGGGTTATGGGGAGCGGGTAGGGAAGTGGAGCCGAGTCCATGATCAGATCAGCCATGATCTTATTAAATAGTGGAGCAGGTTCGAGGGGTCAAATGGCCTAATCCTGCTCCTATTTCTTATGTTCTTATGTTCTTAACAGCCCCCCCCACCCCCGTTACTGCTCCGCTGCTGCCAATCTGTGGTAAGTGCGTCATCACCGTGCGCACCGCTGATCTACCTCCCGCCCCGGCAGCGACATGCCCCTCCGAAAATCTTCGGCCAGCCCGGTGGTGCCAAAACCTGTTTTTCCCCGGTGGTCTGGTGAGGCTGAGGCCTTCTGCAGTGGCAGTGCGGCTCCCCTTAAAGGGAGGGCACACTGCCGCTGCCGCCATGTTCTTTTTTGTCAATTATGCCCCCGCCCCCCACCCCCCCCCCCCGGGGTTTGGCCGGGCCGTCAACAGGCAGCCTGGCACCCGCTCTTGGGTGCCAGGCCGCTGGCCCGGCCGAAAGCTTCCCTGGTGGCCCCTTTAAGCGAAGGGGAAAGCCATGGTGACGCGGCGCCGCGATGACATCATCATGGCGGTGACTCTGCCCCGCCCCCAACTTCCGCCCCTCAGTTACTGTCACCGCCGCGTTTCTGCCCCTTCGGTGTTGTCACCGCCCCCATTATGACCGACTTCCGGATCACAACAAAAAAAAAACCCCAAAGAGCCGAATGTCGCTCAAGAGGCGACCTGAACCGCAGCTGCGGTAGAAACCACCGAAACGGGCGAGTGGAGCGGGGGGCGGGGGGGAAGGGGGGGGGGGGCGCTATTTCTGCCACTGTAGCTTTTGTTTTTTTTAATGTAATAAAACTCCCTGTTGGAGCTTGCGTGCTGCTTTCTTCCACGCTGGTATTTAATTCTCTTTGTGGTTAAGCTCTCAGGAGACATCTGGCAGTACTCATATCAGAACCTCTGGAGAAGTATGTACTGGCACATTGAGAGGTAATGAAGGCCTGAAGAGAACATTTCAATTGTGTCAGATTCGATAAAGACTGCATTGAGCTGAATATGTTTAACTGGGGAAATCTTGTTCATGTTTAGTTTTCTTTCTGTTGGTATGAGTCATTGCTGTGGAATTTCTTTCGAAAATCAGGTACTTAGAAACATAGGAACATAGAAACATAGAAAATAGGTGCAGGAGAAGGCCATTCGGCCCTTCGAGCCTGCACCACCATTCAATAAGATCATGGCTGATCATTCACCTCAGTACCCCTTTCCTGCTTTCTCTCCATACCCCTTGATCCCTTTAGCCATAAGGGCCATATCTAACTCCCTCTTGAATATATCCAATGAACTTTCAGTGAAGTAATTGATGGGGCCAAGATGCTATTTAATCTAATAGAAAGATTAAGCAATTAGGCCATAAAAGGAAAAAGATGCATCTGTTCTATTATGCATTGACGAGTGAAGTAACTACACCAGTTTACAAACATGCAACAACTTGTATTTATACAGCGCCTTTAACATAATAACACATCCCAAGGCTCTTCACAGGAGCGTTACAAAACAAAAATTTGACACCGAGTCATATAAGGAGATATTAGGGCAAACATGGTCAAAGAGGTAGGTTTTAAGGAGCATCTTAAAGGAGAAAAGAAAGGTAGAGAGGCGGAGAGGTTTAGGCAGGGAGTTTCAGAGCTTGGTGCCTAGGCAACAGAAGGCACGGCCACCAATAGTGGAGCGATTATAATCGGGGATGCTCAAGAGGCCAGAATTGACACTCTGCAGAGATCTCAGGGGAGTGGGGAGCTAGAGGAGATTACAGAGATAGGGAGGGGAGAGGCCATGGAGGGATTTGGAAAAAAGGATGAGAATTTTGAAATCGAGGCGTTGCTTAACCGGGAGCCAATGTAGGTCAGCGAGCACAGGGGTAATGGCCGATGATACCTTTCCCCTTCATAAAGCTTCCCTGCCTGGCTATACTTTCCACCATTTGCCCCGCTCAAACCACCGCAGTGGGAGTGTAGTCTTTATCTCAAAATCACACCTTGGTCTGTCTCCCTATCCCTCTGGCAACTTCAACTCCTTTGAGCATCTGATCTTGTTCCACCCCTCACGTCTCTCTTTTAAAATCCTTGTTCAGTACCGTGTCTCCGTCAAAGTACCACCATAATCAGGATACCATCTTGCCATCAGAAGCTTCTGCTTTCAAACTCTGGTGGGTTTAGAATGGGAACGGTGGAGGATTGGTCAATAATAGGTTTCCATTATCATCATCATCATAGGCAGTTCCTCGAATCGAGGATGACTTGCTACCACGGCAAAAAGTTCACAGGTGTTTCAATGAAGGACCTAATATTCCAGGTCATAGAAACATAGAAACATAGAAAATAGGTGCAGGAGTAGGCCATTCGGCCCTTCTAGCCTGCACCGCCATTCAATGAGTTCATGGCTGAACATTCAACTTCAGTACCCCATTCCTGCTTTCTCGCCATACCCCTTGATCCCCCTAGCAGTAAGGACCTCATCTAACTCCTTTTTGAATATATTTAGTGAATTGGCCTCAACAACTTTCTGTGGTAGAGAATTCCACAGGTTCACCACTCTCTGGGTGAAGAAGTTCCTCCGCATCTCGGTCCTAAATGGCTTACCCCTTATCCTTAGACTGTGACCCCTGGTTCTGGACTTCCCCAACATTGGGAACATTCTTCCTGCATCTAACCTGTCTAACCCCGTCAGAATTTTATATGTTTCTATGAGGTCCCCTCTCATTCTTCTGAACTCCAGTGAATACAAGCCCAGTTGATCCAGTCTTTCTTGATAGGTCAGTCCCGCCATCCCGGGAATCAGTCTGGTGAACCTTCGCTGCACTCCCTTAATAGCAAGAATGTCCTTCCTCAGGTTAGGAGACCAAAACTGTACACAATACTCCAGGTGTGGCCTCACCAATGCCCTGTACAACTGTCCCGAACTAAATCCTGAAGGGTGGAAGATGCCTGTGCGTGGATTTTTTTAACATATGGTGGCCATTGCGCACCAGCCACCACACAGGCTTGACAGAACTAGGTCTTGGTCCAGTGGCCAGGATTAACCAAGACGACTGGAGACCAGTTCTACTGCACGGACCTAGTGCGCACACATATCGCAGGGCAGGCTGGCCCGTGCTGCCCCTGGGCCCTCGCCTCGCCTGGGTCCCTCTACAATCTCTCACTGCTCCTTCGCCCTGACCTCGCCACTCCTGCAGTACCTGCCCACATTCCAATCAGCGACCTGAATCTTGCCGACGTCCAATCCAGTCGCCCTCTTCGCTGCTGCTGCTCTCCTGCTCTAGCACGTGCTGCTCCCTGGAGTGCTATGTGTTATGTATTTAACCCCTTGTAACCTGCATCACACCTGTCCACCAGAGGGCCTACCTGATGGAGTCCCAAGGGATCCCAGCATCTCTTGGGAGCACAGTATATAAGCAGGCCACCCACGGGTTACCTGCACTCTGGATCTACAATAAAGGAGCTAAGGTCACACTTGCTCATTACACACAGTACTCGGTCTGACCATTTATTATGAGCATAACAATTGGCGACGAGGTAACGAACAACCGCGCAAAAATGCAAAGAACAGTCGGCATCCTGGAGAAGTTCTCAGAGGGGGATGATTGGGAGGCCTTCGTGGAGAGACTCGACCAATACTTCGTAGCCAACGAGCTGGAAGGGGACGAGAATGGGACCAAAAGAAGGGCGATCCTCCTAACAACATATGGCTTCATGAAGAATCTCCTGGCCCCGGCTAAATCAACAGAGAAATCCTATAAAGAACTGTGTACGCTGGTCCGGGAGCACCTAAATCCTAAGGAAAGTGTTTTGATGGCGAGATATCAGTTCTACACGTTTCAACGGTCGGAGGGCCAAGAAGTGGCGAGCTACATCGCTGAGCTAAAGTGCCTTGCAGGATATTGTGAGTTTGAGGGATTCCTAGAACAAATGCTCAGAGACTTTTTTGTACTGGACATCGGACATGAAACAATCCTTCACAAACTGTTGACTGTAGAAACTCCGAATCTGAGTAAAGCCATAACGATAGCCCAGGCATTTATGTCCACCAGCGACAACACCAAGCAGATTTCGCAGTAAAAAGAAGTTTCGGCCAGTACTGTGCTTAAAGTAACGTTGGTTTTGAGCAGAAATGTACATGGCAGAATGTACATGCCGGCTGCTGTGGCCCAACCTCAATTGACCCAGAGTCTACCATCATCTGTTAATGCGAGGCAGTTAACACGCTGTTGGCGCTTCAGGGGTGATCATCGACCCCATCAATGCCGCTTTAAGCACTATGCGTGCAATGGCTGCAGAACAATGGGACACCTCAAATGAATGTGCAGGCGAGCTGCAAACCGTGCAAACCACCACGTTGCAGAGGAAGATCGGTCCACAGTGGATCAGACAAAATTGGAGACTCATACGGAGGAGGCAGAGGTGTAACGGTGTACACACGTTCACGACGAAATGCCCACCAATAATGTTGAACGTTGAACTGAATGGTATTCCAGTGTCTATGGAGCTGGACACGGGGGCAAGTCAGTCCACAATGAGTAAAACGGCCTTTGACAGGCTGTGGGGGAAGAAGGCACACAGGCCCAAGCTCAGCCCCATTCACACCAAACTAAGGACATATACAAAGGAACCAATCTCTGTAATTGGCAATGCTGAAGTCAAAGTCTCCTATGATGGAGCAGTACACGAACGCCCGCTGAGGATTGTGCCAGGGGATGGCCTCACGTTGTTTGGCAGAAGCTAGTTGGGGAAAATCCGCTGGAACTGGGACGACATCCGAGTGCTTCGTTATTTGAGCCAGGCATTGGAAGCTTCTCGGGGGCAAAAGTGCAGATCCATTTGGTTCCTGGTACGTGACCAATCCACCACAAGGCTCGGGTAGTACTGTACATGATGCGTGAAAAAATGGAAATCGAGCCGGACAGGCTGCAACGTGAAGGCATCATCGTGCAGGTGGAATTCAACAACTGGGCCAGTCCGATTGTCCCGGTACTCAAGGAGGACGGTACGATTAGAATTTGCGGGGACTATAAAGTAACAATTAACCGTTTTTCGCTGCAGGACCAGTACCCGCTACCCAAGGCAGGCGACCTATTTGCGACCCTAGCTGGAGGGAAGACGTTCACCAAGCTGGACCTGACCTCGGCCTACATGACGCAGGAGCTGGAGGAGTCTTCGAAAGGCCTCACCTGCATCAACACGCACAAAGGTCTGTTTATTTACAACCGGTGCCCCTTCGGGATTCGGTCGGCCGCAGCGATCGTCCAGCGGAACATGAAAAGCCTGCTAAAGTCGGTTCCTTGCATAGTGGTCTTCCAGGACGACATATTGGTTACAGGTCGAGACACCATTGCGCACTTGAAGAATCTGGAGGAGGTTCTTAGTCGGTTGGAGCTCAGGTTGAAACGCTCAAAGTGTGTTTTTCTGGCATAGGACGTTGAGTTCTTCGGAAGGAGAATCGCAACAGACAGCATCAGACCCACCGTAGCCAAGACGGAGGCCATCAAGAACGCACCGCGACCACGGAACGTGACGGAGTTGCGGTCATTCCTGGGACTCCTTAACTACTTCGGTAATTTCCGACCTGGGTTAAGCACCCTGTTAGAACCCCTGCAGGCACTACTGCGCAAGGGAGATGACTGGGTATGGGGGAATTCACAAGAGGCTGCCTTTAAGAAAGCCAGAAATTTACTGTGTTCTAACAAACTGCTTGTTCTGTATAACCCATGTAAACGATTAGTGTTAGCGTGCGATACGTTGTCATACGGGGTCGGATGTGTGTTACAACAGGCTAATAATTCGGGAATGTTGCAACTAGTTGCGTATGCATCCAGAAGTTTATCCAAGGCCGAAAGGGCCGACAGCATGGTTGAAAAAAAGGCTCTGGTGTGTGTTTACGGGGTAAAAAAAATGCACCAGTACTTGTTTGGCCTCATGTTCGAGCTTGAAACTGACCACAGGCCGCTCGTATCGCTATTCTTGGAGAGCAAAGGGATTAATACCAATGCCTCTGCCCGCATCCAAAGATGGCCGTTCACGCTGTCGGCATACAACTATGTAAATCCGCCACAGACCGGGCACAGAGAATTGCGCAGATGCTCTCAGTCGGCTACCATTGCCCAACACCAGGGTGGAAATGGCACAGCCAGCAGACTTGCTCATGGCCATGGAGGCATTTGAGAACAAGAAATCCCCCATAACGGCCCGCCAGATCAGGATCTGGACCAGCCAGGATCCTTTACTGTCCCTGGTAAAAAACTGTGTCATAGAAACATAGAAACATAGAAAATAGGTGCAGGAGCAGGCCATTCGGCCCTTCAAGCCTGCACCGTCATTCAATAAGTTCATGGCTGAACATACAACTTCAGTACCCCATTCCTGCTTTCTCGCCATACCCCTTGATCCCCCAAGTAGTAAGGACTATATCTAACTCCTTTTTGAATATATTTAGTGAATTGGCCTCAACAACTTTCTGTGGTAGAGAATTCCACAGGTTCACCACTCTCTGGGTGAAGAAGTTTCTCCTCATCTCGGTCCTAAATGGCTTACCCCTTATCCTTAGACTGTGACCCCTGGTTCTGGACTTCCCCAACATTGGGAACATTCTTCCTGCATCTAACCTGTCTAAACCCGTCAGAATTTTAAACATTTCTATGAGGTCCCCTCTCATTCTTCTGAACTCCAGTGAACAGAAGCCCAGTTGATCCAGTCTTTCTTGATAGGTCAGTCCCGCCATCCCGGGAATCAGTCTGGTGAATCTTCGCTGCACTCCCTCAATAGCAAGAATGTCCTTCTTCAAGTTAGGAGACCAAAACTGTACACAATACTCCAGGTGTGGCCTCACCAAGGCCCTGTACAACTATAGTAACACCTCCCTGCCCCTGTACTCAAATCTCCTCGCTATGAAGGCCAACATGCCATTTGCTTTCTTAACCGCCTGCTGTACCTGCATGCCAACCTTCAATGACTGATATACCATGCCATCCAGGTCTCTTTGCACCTCCCCTTTTCCTAATCTGTCACCATTCAGATAATAGTCTGTCTCTCTGTTTTTACCACCAAAGTGGATAACCTCACATTTATCCACATTATACTTCATCTGCCATGCATTTGCCCACTCACCTAACCTATCCAAGTCACTCTGCAACCTCATAGCATCCTCCTCGCAGCTCACACTGCCACCCAACTTAGTGTCATCCGCAAATTTGGAGATACCATATTTAATCCCCTCGTCCAAATCATTAATGTACAATGTAAACAGCTGGGGCCCCAGCACAGAACCTTGCGGTACCCCACTAGTCACTGCCTGCCATTCTGAAAAGTACCCATTTACTCCTACTCTTTGCTTCCTGTCTGACAACTAGTTCTCAATCCATGTCAGCACACTACCCCCAATCCCATGTGCTTTAACTTTGCACATTAATCTCTTGTGTGGGACCTTGTCGAAAGCCTTCTGAAAGTCCAAATATACCACATCAACTGGTTCTCCCTTGTCCACTCTACTGGAAACATCCTCAAAAAATTCCAGCAGATTTGTCAAGCATGATTTCCCTTTCACAAATCCATGCTGACTTGGACCTATCATGTCACCTCTTTCCAAATGCGCTGCTATGACATCCTTAATAATTGATTCCATCATTTTACCCACTACCGATGTCAGGCTGACCGGTCTATAATTTCCTGTTTTCTCTCTCCCTCCTTTTTTAAAAAGTGGGGTTACATTGGCTACCCTCCACTCGATAGGACCTGATCCAGAGTCTATGAAATGTTAGAAAATGACTGTCAATACATCCACTATTTCCAAGGCCACCTCCTTAAGTACTCTGGGATGCAGTCCATCAGGCCCTGGGGATTTATCGGCCTTCAACCCCATCAATTTCCCCAACACAATTTCCCGACTAATAAGGATTTCCCTCAGTTCCTCCTTCTTACTAGACCCTCTGACCCCTTTTATATCCAGAAGGTTGTTTGTGTCCTCCTTAGTGAATACCGAACCAAAGTACTTGTTCAATTGGTCTGCCATTTCTTTGTTCTCCATTATGACTTCCCATGATTCTGACTGCAGGGGACCTATGTTTGTCTTTACTAACCTTTTTCTCTTTACATATCTATAGAAATTTTTGCAGTCCGTCTTAATGTTCCCTGCAAGCTTCCTCTTGTACTCTATTTTCCCTGCCCTAATCAAACCCTTTGTCCTCCTCTGCTGAGTTCTAAATTTCTCCCAGTCCCCAGGTTCACTGCTATTTCTGGCCAATTTTTATGCCACTTCCTTGGCTTTAATACTGTCCCTGATTTCCCTTAATAGCCACGGTTGAGCCACCTTCCCTTTTTTATTTTTACGCCAGACAGGGATGTACAATTGTTGTAGTTCATCCATGCGGTCTCTAAATGTCTGCCATTGCCCATCCACTGTCAACCCCTTAAGTATCATTTGCCAATCTATCCTAGCCAATTCACGCCTCATACCTTCAAAGTTACCCTTCTTTAAGTTCTGGACCATGGTCTCTGAATTAACTGTTTCATTCTCCATCCTAATGTAGAATTCCACCATATTATGGTCACTCTTCCCCAAGGGGCCTTGCACAACGAGATTGCTAATTAATCCTCTCTCATTACACAACACCCAGTCCTCCATGGGAGCTGGTCCAGTGTCCCAGTGGAGATGCAGGAAATGATTAAGCGATTCCACAGACGCAAAGATGAGCTGTCCCTGCAGGCGGAATGTCTTTTGTGGGGCAATCGCGTAGTCTTGCCCAAGAAAGGTAGAGACACATTCATTTGCGAACTGCACAACACCCACCCAGGCATCGTGATGTTGAAAGCCATTGCCAGATCCCACATGTGGTGGCTGGGCATCGACTCAGATTTAGAGTCATGTGTGCGCCAATTCAACTGTTGCTCTCAGTTGAGCAATGCACCCAGAGAGGCATCGCTAAGTTTGTGGTCCTGGCCATCCAAACCGTGGTTGAGGATCCATGTAGACTATGCAGGCCCATTCCTAGGCAAAATCTTTTTGGTTGTCGTGGATGCTTACTCAAAGTAGATTGAATGTGCATTAATGTCTGTAAGCACGTCCACGGCCACCATTGAAAGCCTACGAGCCATGTTTGCCACGCACGGCCTGCCTGATGTTCTAATCAGTGACAATGGGCCGTGCTTCACCAGTGCCAAATTCAAAGAATTCATGACTCACAATGGGATCAAACATGTCACATCTGCGCCGTTCAAGCCCGCATCCAACGGCCAGGCAGAACAGGCAGTTCAGACCATCAAGCAAAGCTTGAAATGCGTGTTGGAAGGCTCCCTGCAGGCCCGGTTGTCTCGCGTACTGCTCAGCTACTACACCAGACCCCACTCACTCACCAGGATTCCCCCAGCCAAGCTGCTCATGAAAAGGGTGCCTGAAACAAGGCTCTCTTTGGTCCACCCTGATCTACATGATCACGTGGAGGATAAGCGGCATCAAGTGTGTACCATGTCCGCGCAAACTTGTCACGCGATATTGAGATCAATGGTCCTGTGTTTGTGCTCAATTATGGACATGGTCCCAAATGGATCGCTGGCACAGTCACAGCCAAAGAGGGGAGTAGGGTATTTCAGGTCAAACTGACCAATGGACAAACGCACAGAAAACACTTGGACCAAATTAAACTGCTGTTCACCAACAGCTACGTACAACCTGAAGAGGGCACCACCAACTTTGACCTTCCAACACACACACAAGTGGCAACTGACATCACAGTTGACCACGAAACAGAACTCATCATCCCCAGCAGCCCAGCAAGGCCAGCTGCCCAACAGCCCAATGAAGAACTGACCAACCCACCCACACCAGCATTTGTACCGAGACGATTGACAAGGGAGCGCAAAACCCCAGATCGTTTCACCTTGTAAATAAATGTACTGTTGACTTCACGGGAGAGTAATGTTATGTATTTAACCCCCTGTAACCTGCATCACACCTGTCCACCAGAGGGCCTACCTGTTGGAGTCCCAAGGGATCTCAGCATCCCTTGGGAGCACAGTATATAAGCAGGTCACCCACGAGGTACTTGCACTCTGGAACTACAATAAAGGAGCTAAGATCACACTTGCTCATTACACACAGTACTCAGTCTGACCATTTATTATGAGCATAACAGTATGCCCCCACACTGCTGATTCCGCGCCCCGGCCTGCTCCGACGGTGCTTCATTATATAGGTCATGAGAAACGCACATATCAGTCCAATACATAGAGCTGGGAATGAGCATGCATATCTTCAGAATATTCAGATAGACCAATGATTTCCCATGAAATAATGCTCAAGAATCTATTCAAGTCCTCTTGAGGATACTTTTCAGAGTTCACTGGACTCGAGTCAAACCCCTGAGGACTGGAAAATAGCAAATGTGATGCTTATCTTCCAAAAAGAGGAAAGGGGTGAATCATCAAATAAAAGACCATTGTTGGGAAAGTGTCATAAGAACATAAGAAATAGGAGCAGGAGAAGGCCACACAGCCCCGTCGAGCCTGCTCTGCCATTCAATACGATCATGGCTGATCCGATCATGGACTCAGGTCCACTTCCCTGCCCGCTCTCCATAACCCCTTATTTCCTTATTGTTTAAGAAACTGTCTATTTCTGTCTTAAATTTATTCAATGTCCCAGCTTCCACAGCTCTCTGAGGCAGCAAATTTCTGAGAGAAGAAATTTCTCCTCATCTCAGTTTTAAATGGGCAGCCCCTTATTCTAAGGTCATGCCCTCTAGTTCTAGTCGCCCCCATTAGTGTAAACATCCTCTCTGCATCCACCTTGTCAAGCCCCCTCATAATTTTAGACGTTTCAATAAGATCACCTCTCATTCTTCTGAATTCCAATGAGTAGAGGCCCAACCTACTCAACCTTTGCTCATAAGTCAACCCCCTCATCTCTGGAATCAACCTAGTGAACATTCTCTGAACTGCCTCCAAAGCAAGTATATCCTTTCGTAAATATGGAAACCAAAACTGCACGCAGTAGTCCAGGCGTGACCTCACCAATACCTTATACAGCTGTAGCAAGACTTCCCTGCTTTTATACTTCATCCCCTTTGCAATAAAGGCCAAGATTCTATTGGCCTTCCTGATCACTTGCTGTACCTTTTGTGTTTCATGCACAAGTACCCCCAGGTCCCGCTGTACTGCAGCACTTTGCAATCTTTCTGCATTTAAATAATAATTTACTCTTTGATTTTTTTTCTGCCGAAGTGCATGACCTCACACTTTCCAAAATTGTACTCCATCTGCTAAATTTTTGCCCACTCACTTAACCTGTCTATGTCATTTTGCAGATTTTGTGTGTCCTCCTCACACATTGCTTTTCCTCCCATCTTTGTATCATCGGCAAACTTGGTTACGTTACACTCAGTCCCTTCCTCCAAGTCGTTAATATAGATTGTAAATAGTTGGGGTCCCAGCACTGATCCCTACGGTACCCCACTGGTTACTGATTGCCAACCCGAGAATGAACCATTTATCCCGACTCTCTGTTTTCTGTTAGTTAGCCAATCCTCTATCCATGCTAATATATTACCCCCAAACCCGTGAAATGCTATCTTGTGCAGTAACCTTTTATCTGGCACCTTGTCAAATGCCTTCTGGATGTCCAAATACACCACATCCACTGGTTCCCCTTTATCCACCCTGTTCATTACATCCTAAAAGAATTCCAGAAAATTTGTCAAACGTGACTTCTCCTTTGTAAATCCATGCTGACTCTACCCGGTCAAATTTTGCTTTTCCAAATGTCCAGCTACTGCTTCTTTAATAATGGACTCCAACATCTCCCAGATGTTAGGCTAACTGGTCTATAGTTTCCTGGTCTATAGTTATGAGGGAGCATCTTGAAGAACATGAGCTAATCTAAGTTAAGCCAACGTGGTTTTAGGAGTGGCAGGTCATGCTTGATTAAGTTATTGGATTTCTTTGAGCAGATGACCGATGGAGTCAATAGGGAAGAGACTGTGGATATTATCTACCCGGATTTCAGGAAGGTACTTGACGCACTCCCACATAATAGGGTACGACATAAGGTCCAAGTGAATGGGATAGATGTGTACGTATTGAAATGGATCGACAAATGGTTGGTTGGTTGCCGCAGTGAGAAGTAATTTATGGAGAGGTATCTGGCCGGCCACCAGTTAACAGTGGGATTGCAACAGGGTTTGATATTGGGGCTGCTATTTAATAATGTTTATAAATGATTTAGAGGAAGGAATTGTGCCCAAAGTGTCCAAAGTGGGAGCAGTGACACATGACAAATATCAATGCCTACAAATTGAAAAGGATCTTGGCAAGATCACTCAGTGGGCAGAGAAATGGCAGATGCAATTTAATATCGGGAAATATAAAATTATGCGATCTGGCAGACAAAAGGTTAATGTGGATTTTGTCCTAAACAGAAATGTACTCAAAGTGTGGGAGCAGAAGAGAGCTTTTGGGGTTTTAGTGAAAAGGTCACTAAGACCATCAGCATAATGTTCCCAATCTGTGAGAAAAAAAGAAATAGAAGGTCGGAATGCATAGCAAGAAGTACAACATATATAATCCAGCGAGACCATTTTAGGAACTTTATTTGGCTCTTGCGAGGTCATATCTAGAATACTGTGTGATGTTGTGATCTCCCTATTTCAAGAAGGATATTGAGTCCTTGGAAGGGGGTACAGAGAAGGGCTAGACAGTTGATCCCAGACTTAGGAATGACGTGTGTTAAAAGATTGACCATCCTGGCTGGGTCTTTTCTCTTGAATAGGGAAGGCTGCGCGGCGATACGATGGAAGTATTAAAGTTGGGAAAGGTTTGGACAAATGGAATCCAAGTGAGCATCTAGGGAGTTTCAGCACAAGGGGTCAAATTTACAAATTAAAGACAACAGAAGAAAATCTGAGTTTAATTTACAAAAAGAATGGTAAGTATGCAGAACAAATTATTGGCATGGTTGGTGGAACAAGAAACTTTAAGAGGTTTAAAGAAGGAACTAGATGGGTTCTTGTCAACAAATAGGATTCAGGGTTAGAAAGGCACTGTGGCTAGGTGGGCTAGATGGAGCAACAGTCTTTTCCTGCCTGATACTGTTGCGATGTTACTATTCCTGCACCTATGTGGCCATTTCCCTTCATCCTGGTCTGCCAATTCTAAATTCTGTGCCGCTTATATCATTTAGTCGAGCAGTGCATTTGTGTAGACCTTGATCTCTTCATTGTTCGTTCTACAACTGTTTAGTTACAGAATAACCGTTTCATTTAAAGTGAGGCAAAAACTACAGCTTGGAAGGATAATTCAACAAAATAACACAGCAACGTTGTACGTGTGATCGATGATTGATAATGTCATGCACTGCTAATGGGTTATGTCAGCAGATTCTGTTTTATTGGTTGACTTTGTTTGTTGCTACAGATTTAGCAAATATAATTTGAACAAATCAACTAGCTGTTTTGTTTTAATAAGGCTCATGTTTCACAGGCTCTCGAACTTACCATCAATTTAACAAGTGTCTGGAAAGATTAAAGTTTGGGTAACCATTTTAAGGATAACTATCCAACATGGTCTAATGGCTTTGGACAAAATTCTGGACATTTTTATATTGAAGAAATTTGGAAATAAATCTTGGAGGTCCAATAAATGGTATACTCTGGACAGTCAATGGAAAATAACGCAATTGCTACAGAGATTGCTTCTTTCATTCCCTGGCACAATTGCTGCAGGCAAAAAAAGATATAGGTAATGAGTAGATGTTTAAATTTCACTGACTGAAGAGTTGGTCTTTTTGCAAACACTTTTTAAAATTTATTTTACAACGCTCTTGCCTACTATTGTGGATATCTGAACGGAATATATGGAATTAAAGACAGTAAGGTAAACGGGATATATGAAAATGTATAAGCCATGGAAGAATAGCTGGGAGAATGTCAGATTGCAAATAGTGCAACATCAGCATAGCTAACAGTCTGTCTCAAGGTTTCAAGTCACTAATCCTGCCAATACCATCTAATTGTAACATAAAATAAATCTGCAGAATTGCAAGGTCTCAGTTAGTAGTCACACCATTAGATTGAAACATTTAGAGGCAATACTTGAGCTTTCAAGAAAAAACATCTCATATAGATTGACTAATGAGTGGCTGAGTTAGACTGTCAATCCAATTGTATTTTGTTATCTGATTTCAAAACTGTATAACTGTTGACGCTTTACGATGTAACTTCACCTATCCGTAGGGAGTGTGTACGGTCTATCCAGAGAGTATATCTTCTGTCTGATAGGTCTTACTGGCCGGTAATAAAGACTGCTTTGTTCAAAGCACAAGAGGTATTCGACTCAGTAATTTTACTGAACCAGATTGAAGTAAAAGAATCCAGGAATTTACACTATCAAGGGCTTTAAGTATGACAACACAGACATAGAGAAGATGTTTCAACTTGTGGGTGAGACCAAAACTAGAGGTCATAAATATAAGATAATTCTACAGATACTTCTTTACCCAGAGCATAGTGAGAATGTGGAACTCGCTACCACGTGGGGTAGTTGAGCAAAATAGCATAGGTATATTTAAAAGAAAGTGAGATAAGCACATGAGGGAGAAAGGAATAAAAGGATATGTTGATAGGGTTAAACATAGAAACATAGAAACATAGAAAATAGGTGCAGGAGTAGGCCATTCGGCCCTTCTAGCCTGCACCGCCATTCAATGAGTTCATGGCTGAACTTGCAACTTCACTACCCCATTCCTGCTTTCTCGCCATACCCCTTGATTCCCCCTAGTAGTAAGGGCTTCATCTAACTCCTTTTTGAATATATTTAGTGAATTGGCCTCAACAACTTTCTGTGGTAGAGAATTCCACAGATTCACCACTCTCTGGGTGAAGAAGTTTCTCCTCATCTCGGTCCTAAATGGCTTACCCCTTATCCTTAGACTGTAACCCCTGGTTCTGGACTTCCCCAACATTGGGAACATTCTTCCTGCATCTAACCTGTCTAAACCCGTCAGAATTTTAAACGTTTCTATGAGCTCCCCTCTCATTCTTCTGAACTCCAGTGAATACAAGCCCAGTTGATCCAGTCTTTCTTGATAGGTCAGTCCCGCCATCCCGGGAATCAGTCTGGTGAACCTTTGCTGCACTCCCTCAATAGCAAGAATGTCCTTCCTCAGGTTACGAGACCAAAACTATACACAATACTCCAGGTGTGGCCTCACCAAGGCCCTGTACAACTGTAGCAACACCTCCATGCCCCTGTACTCAAATCCCCTCGCTATGAAGGCCAACATGCCATTTGCTTTCTTAACCGCCTGCTGTACCTGCATGCTAACCTTCAATGACTGATATACCATGACACCCAGGTCTCGTTGCACCTCCCCTTTTCCTGATCTGTCACCATTCAGATAATAGTCTGTCTCTCTGTTTTTACCACCAAAATGGATAACCTCACATTTATCCACATTATACTTCATCTGCCATGCATTTGCCCACTCACCTAACCTATCCAAGTCGCTCTGCAGCCTCATAGCATCCTCCTCGCAGCTCACACTGCCACCCAACTTAGTGTCATCTGCAAATTTGGAGATACTACATTTAATCCCCTCGTCCAAATCATTAATGTACAGTGTAAACAGCTGGGGCCCCAGCACAGAACCTTGCGGTACCCCACTAGTCACTGCCTGCCATTCTGAAAAGTCCCCATTTATTCCTACTCTTTGCTTCCTGTCTGACAACCAGTTCTCAATCCATGTCAGCACACTACCCCCAATCCCATGGGCTTTAACTTTGCACATTAATCTCTAGTGTGGGATCTTGTCGAACCTTCTGAAAGTCCAAATATACCACATCAACTGGTTCTCCCTTGTCCACTCTACTGGAAACATCCTCAAAAAATTCCAGAAGATTTGTCAAGCATGATTTCCCTTTCACAAATCCATGCTGACATGTACCTATCATGTCACCTCTTTCCAAATGCGCTGCTATGACATCCTTAATAATTGATTCCATCATTTTACCCACTACCGATGTCAGGCTGACCGGTCTATAATTCCCTGCTTTCTCTCTCCCTCCTTTTTTAAAAAGTGGGGTTACATTGGCTACCCTCCAATCGATAAAAACTGATCCAGAGTCAATGGAATGTTGGAAAATGACTGTCAATGCATCCGCTATTTCCAAGGCCCACCTCCTTAAGTACTCTGGGATGCAGTCCATCAGGCCCTGGTGATTTATCGGCCTTCAATCCCATCAATTTCCCCAACACAATTTCCCAACTAATAAGGATTTCCCTCAGTTCCTCCTTCTTACTAGACCCTCTGACCCCTTTTATATCCGGAAGGTTGTTTGTGTCCTCCTTAGTGAATACCGAACCAAAGTACTTGTTGAATTGGTCTGCCATATCTTTGTTCCCTGTTATGACTTCCCCTGATTCTGACTGCAGGGGACCTACGTTTGTCTTTACTAACCTTTTTCTCTTTACATATCTATAGAAACTTTTGCAATCCGTCTTAATGTTCCCTGCAAGCTTCTTCTCGTACTCCATTTTCCCTGCTCTAATCAAACCCTTTGTCCTCCTCTGCTGAGTTCTAAATTTCTCCCAGTCCCCGGGTTCACTGCTATTTCTGGCCAATTTGTATGCCACTTCCTTGGCTTTAATACTATCCCTGATTTCCCTTGATAGCACGGTTGAGCCACCTTCCCTTTTTTATTTTTACGCCAGACAGGAATGTACAATTGTTATAGTTCATCCATGCGGTCTCTAAATGTCTGCCATTGCCCATCCACTGTCAACCCCTTAAGTATCATTCGCCAATCTATCCTAGCCAATTCACGCCTCATACCTTCAAAGTTACCCTTCTTTAAGTTCTGATCCATGGTCTCTGAATTAACTGTTTCATTCTCCATCCTAATGCAGAATTCCACCATATTATGGTCACTCTTCCCCAAGGGGCCTCGCACAACGAGATTGCTAATTAATCCTCTCTCATTACACAACACCCAGTCTAAGATGGCCTCCCCCCTAGTTGGTTCCTCGACACATTGGTCTAGAAAACCATCCCTTATGCACTCTAGGAAATCCTCCTTCACCGTATTGCTTCCAGTTTGGCTAACCCAATCTATGTGCATATTAAAGTCACCCATTATAACTGCTGCACCTTTATTGCATGCACCCCTAATTTCCTGTTTGATGCCCTCCCCAACATCACTACTACTGTTTGGAGGTCTGTACACAACTCCCACTAACGTTTTTTGCCCTTTGGTGTTCTGCAGCTCTACTCATATAGATTCCACATCATCCACGCTAATGTCGTTCCTAACTATTGCATTAACCTCCTCCTTAACCAGCAATGCTACCCCACCTCCTTTTCCTTTTATTCTATTCTTCCTGAATGTTGAATACCCCTGGATGTTGAGTTCCCAGCCCTGATCATCCTGGAGCCACGTCTCTGTAATCCCAATCACATCATATTTGTTAATATCTATTTGCACAGTTAATTCATCCACCTTATTACGGATACTCCTTGCATTAAGACACAAAACCATCAGGTTTGTTTTTTTAACACCCTTTGTCCTTTTAGAATTTTGCTGTATAGTGGTCCTTTTTGTTCTTTGCCTTGGGTTTCTCTGCCCTCCACTTTTCCTCATCTCCTTTCTGTCTTTTGCTTTTGTCTCCTTTTTGTTTCCCTGTCTCCATGCATTGGTTCCCATCCCCCTGCCATATTAGTTTAACTCCTCCCCAACAGCACTAGCAAACACTCCCCCTAGGACATTGGTTCCGGTCCTGCCCAGGTGCAGACCGTCCGGTTTGTACTGGTTCCACCTCC
Organism: Pristiophorus japonicus; assembly: GCF_044704955.1. NCBI lineage: Eukaryota > Metazoa > Chordata > Chondrichthyes > Pristiophoridae > Pristiophorus > Pristiophorus japonicus. The sequence goes on along the minus strand of NC_091991.1, from coordinate 167,002,103 downwards.
CCCAGAACCGGTTCCAATGCCCCAGGAATTTGAATCCCTCCCTGCTGCACCACTGCTCAAGCCACGTATTCATCTGCGCTATCCTGCCATTCCTACTCTGACTAGCACGTGGCACTGGTAGTAATCCCGAGATTACTACTTTTGAGGTCCTACTTTTTCATTTGGCTCCTAGCTCCTTAAATTCGTTTCGTAGGACCTCATCCCTTTTTTTACCTATGTCGTTGGTACCAATGTGCACTACGGCAACTGGCTGTTCTCCCTCCCTTTTTAGAATGTCCTGCACCCGCTCCGAGACATCCTTGACCCTTGCACCAGGGAGGCAATATACCATCCTGGAGTCTCGGTTGCGGCCGCAGAAATGCCTATCTATTCCCCTTACAATTGAATCCCCTATCACTATCGCTCTCCCACTCTTTTTCCTCCCCTCCTGTGCAACAGAGCCAGCCACGGTGCCATGAACTTGGCTGCTGCTGCCCTCCCCTGATGAGTCATCCCCCCCCAACAGTACTCAAAGCAGTGTATCTGTTTTGCAGGGGAATGACCACAGGGGACCTCTGCACTACCTTCCTTGCACTGCTCTTCCTGCTGGTCTTCCATTCCCTATCTGGCTGTGGACCCTTTCCCTGCGGTACGACCAACTCGCTACACGTGCTACTCACGTCATTCTCAGCATCGTGGATGCTCCAGAGTGAATCCACCCTCAGCTCCAATTCCGCAACGCGGTCCGTCAGGAGCTGGAGGCGGATACACTTCCCGCACACGTAGTCGTCAGGAACACTGGAGTCGTCCCTGAGTTTCCACATGGTACAGGAGGAGCATAACACATGACCGAGCTGTCCTGCCATGATTTAACCCTTAGATAAGCAACAACAATGCTAAAGTTTATTCACTGTTATAGAAGAGAAAAAAGAAAAACTACTCACCAATCACCAGCCAGCCAATCACTTACCCCCTTGGCTGTGACGTCACCTTTCTGTTTCTTTCTACTTCTTTTTTGCCTTCTCCCTGTAGCTGCACAAGCCATGCCTCCCCACGCACCTCCACATGCTGCTCCCGACTGCTGCCTCGTTGGGCCTTTTGTAGGCCTCTCGCCGACCCCGGAACTCACGCCTCTCCACGCACCTCCTCGACGCTGCTCCCGACTCAGCGACGCACCTCCACACGCTGCTCCCGACTGCCGCCGCGTTAGGCCTTAGATGAATACAGTTAGGAGGAGGCTCGTGTGGAGCACGGACCAGTTGTCATTCTATGTAATGTGTGAGATTAAAGTTAACATTGTTGCATTTCACTGTATGTTAGGAAATGTGTTATAATATAATGTAGCCTTATATAATCATCATAGGTGGTCCCTCAAAATGAGGATGACTTGCTTCCACGTCAAAAAAGGATAAGTTCACAGGTGTTCCAATGAAGGACCTAAAATTCCAGATCCTGAACTACATCCTGAAGGGTGGAAGATGCCTGTGCGTGGATGTTTTTTTAACGTGTGGTGGCCGTTGCACACCAGCCACCACACGGGCTTGACAGAGCTAGGTCTTGGTCCAGTGGCAAGGATTACCCAAGACGACTGGAGACCAGCTCTGCTGCACGGACCTAGTGCGCACAGATATTGCAATGTGGGCTGGCCCGTGCTGCCCCTGGGCCCCTGGCCCCAAACCCACGCCTCTCCTGGGCCCAGATCACGTCCCTCTACAGTCTCTCGCCGCTCGTAGCCATAGGATATACAGCACAGAAACATAGAATCATGGATATTTACAGCACAGAAGGAGGCCATTTGCCCATCGTGTCTGTGCCGACCGAAAAAGAGCTCTTGGTCCGTAGCCTTGCAGCTTATGGCACTTCAAGTGCATATCCAAGTACTTTCTAAATGTGATGAGGGTTTCTGCGTCTACCACCCTTTCAGGCAGTGAGTTCCAGAACCCCACCACCCTCTGGTTGAACAAGTTCCCCTCAACTCCCCTCTAATCCTTCTACCAAATAGTTTAAATCTTTGCCCTCTGGTTGGTGACCTCTCTTTTGAAGGAAATAGTTCTTCCTATCCACTCTATCTAGGCCCTCATAATTTTATTCACCTCAATAAGGTCTTCCCTCAGCCGCATCTGTTCCAAAGAAAACAACCTCAATCTACCCAATCTTTTCTCATAGGGTGATTACGTTAGGGATTCCTCAGTCCTGTAAACCAGAAAAGCAAGCATGTGACTGGATACAGAGGGAGCATGAAATTGAGAGAGTTGGCCATGCATCAACTTCTTTCTGGCGAGAAATTCTCTGTGAGGAAAGGAATGATCTTGGGCACTCTTAATAATCGAAGGGAAGAAAACGTCTACAGCTTGCAGGCTGAGACTGAGCAGGAGTAGGTTTGCATGTATAGTGCATTGCCAAATTGGGATTAGGTTAAAATTTGGATGTTTGCAACTTTTTGTCTTCATCCTTAAATCATTTCATCTAACCACAGTTTGGGCAAGACAGCACATTCGTGCAATTATAGCTCTCAAATCAAATAATCCATTGCGATCATCAATGATAGCACCAGAAATAGTTCCCAGCTGTGTCTGGTCAGACGTTGGTAAACAAGATAGAACATCAACCCAGGATATGCGCTTGACAAACATGGGATGCATTCCACTTGAGTAGTTTTAACTTTAATGAAACATAAAAGTTTCTGGAATTCTGATTTTAGAAGATCAACAAACTCAACTGACCAACTCTTATTGCCCTTGTTGTCTCTTCTACTATCATTTATCTTGAATGTTCTGACCGTTCCATGAGAAACCTTACGTCAAAGGTAAAGGTTAAAGTAATTCTGCCTAAAGTGTGTTTATTAGACAGAGTTCCGGCTGGATAAATGTTAACAGAAATGTTGGTATCTGCTCTGAGAAACCTCTGGGCTGAACTTTCCTCCGCTATCTCACCCCTGTCAGGTGGGATAGGGACGGAAACAGCTGGGCAATTTGGGCAGTGGGGCCTGGTGCCATCTCCAGATGCCACTATTGTGTTTTTCTAACTTTCCACAGTTTTAGCCTTAATAATCCCACTTGTATTCATTTTGTATTTCATCCATTGACCCTCCCTCTCTTAATCCTTAGAGTTTAAAACAGAATGTTTACATATTGTATCGCATATAAAACGTCAAGAGAAGGTGGTTAATTCCCTAATACTTATTTTGAGAACCCTGCCTAACTGTAGCATTTTCTCATCACAGTGTGGCCCTCACACTTTGTTGATAACCCAATAAAGGAGCTTTTTTCCGACTCTCCGTGGGCAACTTACAAACATACAAATATGAACATTGACGGACAGGCAAAGACCCTTTGGTCCATCCAGCCTGTCCCACACAATTGCGATACCTTGAGTATCTCAACTTATACACTGCACCCCACCCCAAACCATGTGATCTCCTGGGAGAGGCAGAAAACCAGCTTAAAAACTCAGGCCAATGTGGGGAAAATAATCTGTGAAATTCCTCTCCGACCCATCTAGGCGATCAAAACTAGTCCAGAAGATCACACTGTCCCTGAATTTCCTGCAGTACCTCCCGTCTGTAAGAGGTGATCTCCACCGCAGCCAGAAACAGGTCCAGCTCTCGCTTGAAGGAATTCAGCGAATCAGCGTCCACCGCATGAGACGGCAGCATGTTCCAGAGGCCCAGTGTTCTCTGGGACAAGAACAGCCTTCTGACATCTGTAAAGTCCTTACTCTACAGCATGAAACCACACGAGGCACATTTCAGGGACAAGGCCACTCTGTGACCTTAGCTCTTTATTACAGGACTCCAGAAGTGATGACCCTGCGTGGGACCTCCCTTTATATACCTGTGTGATCAGGTAAGGAGTGTCTCCCACAAGTTCACCCTTGTGGTCAAGGTGTGCATCTAAGTCGAGTGTATACAGAAATACAGTGGTGTTACATTGTAGTTACAAACATGACATCACCTTCCCCCCCCCCAAAGTCTTACTGGGATCATAGGTTCAGTCTTTCAGGTGGTCTACACTCCCTCGTGGAGCGCTGCAGTTGGGGCTCTGGTTGTTGGACGCTGATGTGAGCGTCTGTCACCTGTGGTCATTCCAGCCTGTCCAGGGACTGTGCATTCTTCTGATTGCTCTTGTTGCTCGTTCACTGGCGGTGTGGTGAGCTCCATCTCATGGTCTTCTCCGTGTCCATGCTGAACCTTTTTTTTACTTGGTCCAGATGCTTACGGCATATCTGGCCATTGTTGAGTTTTACCACGATGATCCTATTCCCCTCTTTGCCAATTGCAGTACCCTCAAGCCATTTGGGCCCCATGGCGTGATTGAGGGTGAAAATACAGGATCATTTATTTCTATACATCTCCCCCTTGAATTACGGTCATGGTACTCATTTTGTGACTTGCGCTTGCCCTCAACTATGTCGGTCAGGACTGGTTTTGATCGCCTAGAAGTCCAGTTCATCTCGGCTAACCAGCTCCTCTGCAACAGAGCGGGACCATTGCCCAGGACAACCCAGAGTGGCAGCGGGTTCACTAACCCATTGTGTGTGATAGCCATCATTGCACTGCCTAGCACTGGAATGATTTCCTTGGTGTAAGTCCGTAATTATGTCTCAATACGTTCTAATTTGGGTCTACTGGCTTTGAGTGGCCATAGTTTCTCGAATTGCTGAACGCCCATGAGTGACTGGCTGGCCCCAGTGTCCAGCTCCATGCGTACTGGGATGCCGTTCAACAAAACCTCATCATCATTGGTAGCGTTTTGGTGTATGAACTGTGAATATTCACCGCGTGGACACTCTGAACCTTGGCGTCCATCGATTTGCCTCAAAAGTCATCCTGCCTCACGGAACCCTCTTCTGGTCCACTTGTCTCATATATCAGTCTGGTTGTAGGTTTTCTACACATTCGAGCTAAATGGCCACTGAGATTGCAGTTTCTGTAGATAAAATGTTGGAATCTGCAAGATCTGGCTGAGTGTTTTCCCTCACACCTCCAGCAGGAGTTAAAGTTTCCGTTGTTGGGGACAAAGGGACTATGGCCAGGAATTCCGCGCTGATTGTCCCTATGACTGCTCTTAAGTACCCTATTGTTGGGTGTCAATGGCCCCATCCCGGGCCGCATTGTCCACTGTGATGGCGTGAACGTCCATTCAGCCTGCCATTGTCTCTGTTGAAATCCTGCTCTGGGATCTATTGCTGCCTGGTAAATGTCGGACTGCCCCTGCCTGCCTGCGGGGTTCTAAGTAGCATTTATGATGTTGACTCCCTGATCCATCGCCGCGTTGGAGGCAGAATTGCGCGCGTAAATCATTTTCGTCTCTTCCTCCCCCGCCATGAAAGTTTGAGCTAACAATATTGCCGCTTCCAAGGTCAAGTCCTTGGTCTCAATTAACTTGCGAAAAATTCCCGCATGACCGATACCCTCGATGAAGAAGTCCCTTAGCATCTCCCCCTGCGTCTTTGAACATATAGAGGGTGGCCAAACGCCGGAGGTCCGCTACAAAGTATGATATGCTCGGTCCTTCACGATGTCGGTGGGTGTAGAATCTGTGTCGAGCCATGTGTATGCTGCTCACCGGCTTGAGTTTGCTGAGCTCTTCAAAGGTTTTGTCCGACGGCTTTTCGGGTGCCAGTAAGTCCTTCTTGAGCGCATAAGTCTTTGGCCCGCAGCTGGTCAGGAGATGAGCCCGTCGCTTGTCGGCCGCTGCATCCCCCAGCCCGTCTTTAGTTACGAAGCTTTGCTGAAGCCTCTCAACAAAATCGTCCCAGTTTTCCCCAACACAGTACCGTTCCTCTGTGCTACCGGTAGCCATTCTCGTGGGTCGTGAATTTCCGTTTCTCGTCACCAATGCAAAGTCCTTACTCTACAGCTTGAAACCACACGAGGCACATTCCAGGGACAAGGCCACACTGTGACCTTAGCTCTTTATTCACAGGACTCCAGAAGTGATGACCGTGCGTGGGACCTCCCTTTATATACCTGTGTGATCGGGTAAGGAGTGTCTCCCACCAGTTCACCCCCTGTGCATCTAAGTTGAGTGTATATAGTAATACAGTGGTGTTACATTGTAGTTACAAACATGACAACATCTAACCTAGATCTGGCCTTACATAACTTACATTTGTGACCCCTGATCCTCCCTAACCTATTTAATTGGGACAAACTATAAACTGGAAGACAATCTACTACCTTCATTATATTCTAAACCTCAATCAGATCCCCCCCTTAAGTCTATGCTTCGCTAAAGTGTACAGTCCCAACTCATTTAGCCTATCTTGATTACTAAGATGCTTTAAACTGGCAACGAGTCTAGTGGCCCTCCTCTTGTTAAGTCCTGACCCTGCAGTACAGACTTACACGAGGCACATGCTGAAGTCAAGGTCACTCAGGACCTGCACCTTTATTTCACAGCTCTGGAATGCCTCACTTGCCTGAGACCTGCCTTTATATACCTGTGTGGGACAGGGGTGCAATGTCTCCTGCAAGTGCACCCCTGGTGGTAAGGTGTGCTTATGGTTACAGGTCATATCTAGTTAGTCATGTATAACATGGTAAGATACAGTTATATACAGTGGTGTGAGATACATGACATCACCTTCCCCCAAGGTCTTATTGTCTTTATAGGTTCAGTCTCTCAGGTGGTCTACGCTCTCGCGTGGAGCGTCTTAGTTGTGGTTCAGTTGTTTGCCTTGGTGCCTGTTTTTCTTTCGGTGTGATTGCTGGTATCTCACCTGGGCTGTCTGTTTGTTCAGTATGATTGCTGGTATCTCGCCTGGGCTGTCTGTTTTTTATTCTGCCCTTTCCTCAGGTTGTTCCCTCTGTCTGTTCACCAGGTGTGGTGTGAGTTCCACATTGTAGTCTGCCTCTGGTTCTGCAATGTTGTTGCTGAATCTGCTTTTTACCTGGTCTACATGCCTCCGGCAGGTTTGGCCATTGTCCATTTGTACAACCAGTAGCCTGTTTCCTTCCTTACTTGTTACTGTCCCTGCAAGCCATTTGGGACCCCTGCCATAGTTTAGCACAAACACTTTGTCCCCTATCTCATTCCACCTCCCCCTCGAATTTTGGTCATGGTACTCAGTTGAGAATTCGCCTCAACAATTTCATGCATGTCTGGAAGGATTAACGAGAGCCTAATCTTTAAGGCCCATTTCATCAATAGTTGCGCGGGGGGAACCCCAGTCAATAGATGCGGACGAGATCTGTATGCCAGCAGCAGTCGCGACAGGCGGCTCTGCAGAGTGAGACCTTGGATTTTAAGCATGCCTTGTTTAATGATTTGCACTGCTCGCTCCACCTGGCCATTGGAGGCCGGCTTGAACGGTGCCGTCTTAATGTGATTTATGCCGTGGTCAACTATAAAATCTTGGAATTCTGCGCTGGTGAACCATTATCACTGACCAATATGTCAGGAATTCCGTGCGTTGCAAACATCGTTCTAAGGCTCTCCACAGTTGTGGAGGTGGTGCTCGAGTTTAAAATAGTGCATTCGATCCACTTTGAAAATGCATCGACAACTACGAGGAACATTTTGCCCATGAATGGGCCCGCATAGTCTACATGCATCCGCGAACTTGGTTTGGTGAGCCAGGGTCAGGGGAGCCTCCCTGGGGGCATTGCTGAGTTGGGCACAAATGGTGCACCGTTGGACGCAGAGCTCCAAGTCCGCGTCAATGCCAGGCCACCAGACGTGGGATCTGGCTATGGCTTTCATGAGAACGCGGTGGAGCTCCCGGACAAACACCTCTCTGCCTCGCAAAGGCATGACTACTCGGCTGCCCCACGTCAGGCAGTCTGCCTGTAGTGATAGTTCATGCATGCGCCTATGGAAAGGTTTGATCTTCTCAGGGCAGGCATCGCGAGCCTCTGCCCAGTCACCAGTTAAAACACACCTTTTGACTAAGGATAACGTGGGGTCGCTGGTCGTCCAGGCTCTGATTTGGCGAGCCGTCATGGGCGAACCTGTGGACTCAAAGGCATTGATTGCCATGACCATCTCACAGTCCTGTTCGTCGGACCCTTCCGTGGTCACCAGGGGTAGCCTGCTAAGCGCGTCGGCACAGTTGTCTGTGCCTGGTCTGTGCCTTATTGTGTAGTCGTATGACGCCAGCATGAGTGCCCACCGTTGAATGCGCGCCAAGGCGTTGGCATTTATTGCCTTGCTCTCAGATAGCAGGGACGTGAGGGGTTTGTAGTCGGTTTCTAACACAAACTTGGCCCCGAAAAGGTATTGGTGCATCTTTTTGACACCGTACACACACGCGAGCGTCTCCTTCTCCACCATACCGTACCCGCGCTCCACCCGTGAAAGTGACCTGGAGGCAATGGGTTGTAATTTACCCGCACCATTGACATGCTGTAAAACGCACCCGACCCCGTACGCTGACGCATCACATGTAAGAACTAGTTTTTTACCTGGGTCAAAAAAAGTTAAACACTGTTGGAACATAAAAGGTTGCGTGCCTTATTGAAGGCGCATTCTTGGGCGTCCCCCAAAAACCAATCACACCCCTTTCTGAGTAGCATGTGGAGAGGCTCCAGCAGCGTGCTCAAGTTCTGCATAAAGTTCCCAAAGTAATTGAGTAGCCTGAGAAAGGCGCGCAGTTCCGAGACATTTGGGGCCTGGGTGCCAGGCAAATTGCTTCGGTTTTGGATTCTGTTAGGCGGATTCCATCAGTGGCAATACTTCTGCCCAAAAATTTAACCTCGGGCGCGAGAAACAGACACTTGGATTTCTTAACTCTTCGGCCTACCCGATCCAATCGCTTTAGTACTTCCTCCAAATTGCGGAGATGGGAGTCGGTGTCCCTGCCCGTGATGAGTATGTCGTCTTGAAATACAACCGTCCCCGGGATGGACTTGAGCAGACTCTCCATGTTGCGCTGGAATATAGCAGCTGCCGACCTGATGCCGAATGGCATTAATTGTACATGAAAAGGCCTCGATGTGTGTTGATGGTGGTGTGTAGCTTAGACTCTTCGGTCAGTTCTTGCGTCATATACGCAGATGTGAGATCTAGTTTCGAGAAAAGTTTTCCTCCAGCCAATGTGGCAAATAGGTCCTCCGCTCTGGGCAGCGGGTATTGGTCCTGCAGGGAGACTCTGTTTATAGTAGATTTGTAATCCACACAGATTCGTACGGATCCATCAGCCTTCATGACGGGGACGATGGGACTTGCCCAGTCGCTAAATTCCATGGGTGATATAATGCCTTCCCGGAGAAGCCGGTCCAGTTCATGTTCAATCTTTTCCCTCATCACATAAGGCACAGCTCTAGCCTTGTGATGGACCGGTCTAGCATCCCGTGTGATGTAGATTTTAACTTTAGCCCCTTTGAAGGTGCCCACACCTGGCTGAAAGAGATGTTCAAATCGACTTAGAACTGTTGAGCAGGAGGTCCATTCCTCTGACGACATGGCGTGAACATCATCCCATTTCCAATTTAGTTTTGCCAGCCAGCTTCTCCCCAACAGTGCTGGGAGATCTCCGGGGACAATCCACAGGGGAAGTCGGTTCACCGTCCCTTTGTGTGTGACTGAGAGCATGGCGCTGCCAAGGACTGGGACTATTTCTTTGGTATGGGTCCTTAGTTTGGTGTCGACCCTTGTGAGTTTTGGTCTGTTGCTTTTGTGCGACCACAGCTGTTCAAATTGTTGGACGCTCATGAGAGATTGACTCACTCCCGTGTCCAGTTCCATGTTGACGGGTATCCGTTGAGTAGGACCCTCATCATTATTGGAGGCGTCTTGTTGTAAGAACAGTGGACATTGATCGTGTTGACCCGCTGTACCTCGGTGTCCCGGGCACTGTCCCTACCGTCTTCTGCTCCGCTTTCCAACCCTTCCGATTCGTATACCAGCCGAGCTGCTGTTTTTCTGCACATGCGGGCCAGATGCCCCGTATAGTTGTAGTTTCTGCAAACGGCATGCTGAAATCAACACCCCCTTGATGAGTGCCTTCCCTCACATCTCCAGCACAGACCGCTTCCATTGTTTCTGAAGGATGAGCTGCGTCTGGCTGATCTCTTTTGAGCTTCTCTCAGTTTGTAGTTGATTGCTCGCATTGTGGGTTGATGAGGTGTGAACGGGCCGTTCATGTGGCCCTTGATGGCTTCTGGCGCCACTGCCTGCTATTGAAGGCCTGCTCTCCTGCCTTTGTCTGTGTGTGGGGGTAGCGGCTTGTTTCACGCTGTGAACCCCTTGTTCCGATGTTTCGTTAATTGTCGTACCCGCAGTATAGATCAACCTCGTTTCTTCTTCTCCTGCCAAGAATATTTGTGCAACCAGTGCTGCTGCCTCTAGGGTCAAGTTCTTGGTCTCTATGAGCTTTCGGAATATGCCTGCATGGCATATTCCTTCAATAAAAAAGTCTCTCAGTACTTCTCTCCTTAGTTCATCGGAGAACTCACATAAACTAGCCAGCCTCCGAAGTTCCGCCACAAAGTCGGGTATGCTCTGGCCCACACAGCGTCTGTAGTTGTAGAACCTGTGTCTGCCATGTGTAGGCTGCTCGCTGGCTTCAAGTGGTCTCTCACCAGTGTGCTCAACTCTTCAACTCTTGAAACGACTTGCTTGCTGGTTTCTCGGGTGCCAGCAGGTCTTTCATTAAGGCTTATGTTTTCGAGCCACAGCTGGTCAAGAGATGGGCTCTTCTCTTGTCTGCCTTATCATCGCCCAACCAATCTTTGGTTACAAAGCTTTGCTGAAGCCTTTCTATAAAGTCCTCCCAATTATCTATAGCATTGTATTTCTCATCTGAGCCGTTGGTAGCCATTCTGTGGATTCTGTGATCCCGTAACTCGTCGCCACTGTTAAATTCTGACCCTGCAGTAGAGACTTACACGAGGCACATGCTGAAGTCAAGGTCACTCAGGACCTGCACCTTTATTTCACAGCTCTAGAATGCCTCACTTCCCGAGACCTGCCTTTATATACCTGTGTGGGACAGGGGTGCAGTGTCTCCTGCAAGTGCACCCCTGGTGGTAAGGTATGCTTGTGGTTACAGGTCATATCTAGTTACAGTCATGTATAGCATGGTAAGATACAGTTATATATAGTGGTGTGAGATACATGACACCTCTGCACCCTTTCCAAAGTCTCAACACCTCGGGAGATCTGCTAGCAATATGTCAAGTATGTACATGCTGTTTCTAGCCACCAGATGGTGTCATTGTTGGAGGCCACTAAGCAGCACGTACATGGTGCTGCTCTGGTATAAAAGGCCAGCCATTTTGTGAGTCAGGCACTTTGGGCCGTAATAAAGCAGAGCCAATGGTGTACCTTGTTCAGTTAAACAGTACTCAGTTTGTACCTTTATTGCATACATAACACAATATATGAAGCTGTTTACATGTTCCTCAAATTTCCTATAAGTGTGACACTTCCAGCAACAGTTTACCTGTCCCACTTTCCCCATCATGATTTTTTTGAAAATACACCCATCCTGTATTGTCATAAAGCAGCATATTCACTGGCTCACCATGAGGAAAGTCACCTTCTAACTACACGTAAAGAAGTAAGAATTCTATTCATTTCAACATGGAGACCCATGTTATTCAAATCCTTTAGGGGTAAAGACAAAAGAAGGAAAGAAGGAAACTTAACTGGACCAGCCACATAAATACTATGGCAACAAGAGCGGGTCAGAGGCTGGGTATTCTGCGGCAAGTGTCTCACCTCCTGACTCCCCAAAGCCTTTCCACCATTTACAAGGCATAAGTCAGGAGTGTGATGGATACTCTCCACTTGCCTGGATGAGTGCAGCTCTAACAACACTCAAGAAGCTTGACACCATCCAGGACAAAGCAGCCCGCTAGAGTGGCACCCCAGCCACCACCGTAAACATTCACTCCCTCCACACTGCAGTAACTCGCCAAGGCTTCTTCGGCAGCACCTCCCCAACCCGCGGCCTCTACCACCCAGAAGGACAAGGGCAGCAGGTACATGGGAACACCACCTCCTCCAAGTTCCCCTCTAAGTTACACACCATCCTGACTTGGAAATATATCGCTGTTCCTTCATCGTCACTGGGTCAAAATCCTGGAACTCCCTCCCTAACAGCACTGTGGGAGTACCTTCACCACACGGACTGCAGCGATTCAAGAAGGTGGCTCACCACCACCTTCTCGAGGGCAATTAGGGATGGGCAATAAATGCCGGCCTTGCCAGCGACGCCGACATCCCATGAATGAATTTTTTTTAAAGAAAAGAAGGGAAGGAGGAAATTGAAGTAATTCTTATTGACTTTCCTCCCTTCGCACTAGACTATTTCTGATTCTAATTAAGACTATTTTTTGTTGGTAAAGAAACTGGTCATTTTTTTTTCTTGGTACTCATCAGCTTGAGGAACATTAATGCTGGGGAGAGGAATACGGTCCATATCAGGCATTGTATCTCAGCATAAAGCACTCTCGGGTTGGGGATATGTAGCCAGGTGAACAGCCAAACTCCTCTAACAATGTGCGTCAACCCCAAAAAAGCACAGCCGGTGCAGCATTTTTTTCATCTTCCCACAACACAGCGATTATCTTTAGACAAGTGAGGAACTAGGGGCAGTTTCCTGCTGTAGGCTCGGAGCCCAATGGCCCTATCTCATTTCACAAAGCCCCGCTAGCGAGCGGCTATCAACCCGATGCTAGGCTTAAACTCAGATTCTCTGCGATCAAAGACCGACACTGAGCCTACTGCTCCAGCCAGGTCCTGCCACGTTCCGTCTCAGAAGACGTCACTTTGAAATTTAGTGCCAGTTGAATTGATGCAATGAATTAAATTGCGGTCAGTAATAAACTTGGGGATCATTTATATAATTAAGGCTGGTGAGAGAAAGAGAGGAAGGTTTTCTCTACACTGCAATCCTAATGGATGCATCTCATATAAAGGGCTGGATTTTCAGGTTTTGGCGATTTCGCCCGTTTCCAGGTGCAAATCGCGGCAAATTGAAAAATTTAGCACCGGGTTAGCATTCGCGTCAGAGCTTGCAACTTTCGCCGAATGAAAGTTGACGAGCAGCGTTGGTGCGAACTCCGGTGTTGCACAACCAACTTTGTGTGCCGGAGCCGAAAGTTCCGGCGCTAAAAAAGTCGGTCATTCTGCACACGCGCAATTTTTTTCTCCGCGCTTCCGGTGTGCTGTCCGATCGCAAGCGCGAATGCAGCGTGTGGCCGCGCACGTGCGCAGTATACCTGGGGTTGAATCAGCCATCTTACTTTGGGACTTTGAGGATGGAAGATGACCATTCAAGATAGGGTACCAGGCGATTCAGCCAGAAGACTAATGAAGTTCCAGTGGGGGCTGTGGAGAAAAGATGGCAGGAGCTGAATGTTAGGGGTGGTTCTAGACCACTGCCATCAATATTCAAGAGGATCTGGAGGCAAATCGCTGAGGAGGTCACTGCCTCAGACACTGTGGTGAGAACTGGAATACAGTGCAGAAAAAAAAATGATCTGACCAGGGTGGTCAGAGTGAGTACAATTTTAATTCATGCACTCCTTCATTACTTGAATTATAAATCTGATCACGGGGAGAAGACAGTTGAGGAGGACTCTAGCGACAACTTTCCCAGTGGTTGCTAGCAGGGAGATTCCTCTGTAGTTGCCGCAGTCGGACTTGTCCCCTTTTTTAAAGATGGTCACGATCACTGCATCTCTGAGATCTCCCCGCATGCTCTCCTCCCTCCAGTTGAGAGACATGAGGTCTTGTATTCGCGCCAGTAGTGCTTCTCCGCTATACTTCAATGCCACAGCAGGGATTCCATCCGCTCCCGTAGCCTTGTTGTTTTTTAGCTGTCTTATGGCCTTTTCTACCTCATACAGTGTTGGGGTCTCACTGAGGTGGTGGCGGGTAGCATGCTGCGGAATGGAGTCGAGAATATTCGAGTCAAAGGCAGAGTCTCGATTGAGGAGATCTTCGAAGTGTTCCTTCCAGCGGGCCCTGACTGCCTTGGCGTCCTTGATGAGTGTTTCCCCGTTCTTGGCAAGGAGTGGGGTGGGGCCTTGGGAGTTTGGTCCGTATGTGGCCTTGACTGCGGTGAAGAATCCTCACCTCCAGTGCGCCAGTGCAGCCTTCGGCCGCCTGAGGAAAAGAGTGTTTGACAAGACCAGTCCCTCAAAACTGTCACCAAGCTCATGGTCTACAGGGCCATAGTAATATCCGCCCTCCTGTATGGCTCAGAGAAGTGAACCATGTACAGTAGACACCTCAAGTCGCTGGAGAAATACCACCAGCGATGTCTCCGCAAGATCCTGCAAATCCCCTGGGAGCACAAACATTAGCGTCCTTGTCCAGGCCAACATCCCCAGCATTGAAGCACTGACCACACTTGATCAGCTCAGCTGGGCAGGCCACGTAGTTCGCATGCCAGACACGAGACTCCCAAAGCAAGCGCTCTACTCAGAACTCGTCCACGGCAAACAAGCCAAAGGCGGGCAGAGGAAACGTTACAAGGACACCCTCAAAGCCTCCCTGATAAAGTGCGACATCCCCACTGATACCTGGGAGTCCCTGGCCATAGACCACCCTAAGTGGAGGAGGTGCATTCGGGAGGGTGCTGAGCTCCTCGAGTATCGTCGGCGAGAGCATGCAGAAATCAAGCACAGGCAGCGGAAGGAGCTTGCGGCAAACCAGGTTCCCTGTCCACCCTTTCCCTCAACGACTATCTGTCCCACCTGTGACAGAAACTGTGGTTCTTGTATTGGACTGTACAGCCACCTAAGAACTCATGCTAAGAGTGGAAGCAAGTCTCCCTCGATCCCGAGGGACTGCCTATGATGATGGTATAAATCTGACACACTATTTGTTTTTATGGTGTTGGTGCCTCTCAGCACTCTGTGGGTTGCCTCCTAAAATGCATGACACATAGGTAGGTTTAGTTCAGCACCCTATTTGCCATAAATGATCTTTACAATTTTAAGATTGTTTTCTGAGATCTCATAAGATGTCTCCGTACTTCGATGTCCTCCTAATGAATCACATGCAACTTCCAAGGCCTTTAAACAGAGGACTGTATTACATTCATGCATTATGGTATAAGTACTTTGGGGGCTATCTGTCTGCGCCACAAGAACAGATGGACCCTCTTGTAAGCATTCCCATTTTCATCTTTGCAGGCAAAGAAGTCTCATAATTGGCGCGAGCAGATGCAGACAGGCAGCGGTCCGCCTCAGACCCTGCCACTCACTGACATCCCGGAGCGAGTGGCAGGCCTCATCGGCCTCTCAGGTCGGGCAACTGCCACTAAGAAAATGAGGGTAAGTCCTGCACGCTCCCTGGGCTGGGTTGGGGCAATGTCATGTAGTGTCTGAGGCCTAGGGTTAGGGCAATGTGATGCAGTGTCTGTGGACTGGGGTTGGAGCAATGTCATGTAGTGTCAGTGGCCAAGGGTTGGGGCAATGTGATGCAGTGTCTGTGGCCAAGGGTTGGGGCAATGTGATGCAGTGTCTGTGGCCAAGGGTTGGGGCAATGTGATGCAGTGTCTGTGGACTGGGGTTGAGACAATGTCGTGCAGTGTCTGTGGACTAGATATAATGGAGTAGCGGCGGTCCTTCAAATGAGCGTGTGCAATGCGACCTTCCTCATGTCACCCTGCCCCCTCCTCGCTGCTAACCACTTGTCTGTTGCTTTCTACTTCCAGATGACCAGACACAGGCACCGCATCCCTCAATGCAGCAACACTCCACGTCAGGCCATCGTGTGGAGGAGGCGGAGGAAGGACGAGTTTACAGATCAGCTGACTCCAGGGCAGATGTAACCTACCTCTCTTTTACCACCGGCTCTCACCTTGTCCAAGGACACTGATGTAACTTTCTCAGGGTTTGACAACTCCGATGCTCCTGGGACCAGTGGCGTGCAGCAACGCAGTTCTGGGGTCGAATCCCGTATGCCATCACTCTGGAAGGTGAGTCGGCAAAGTCGGTCTGCTGACAGACTGGACATGGTGGGAATGTCCAGGGAGAGCATCCAGCTCACCCGTCAGCTCCTTGATGTCTTGGGTAGGATTCCCGCGACCATCAAGACTCTCACTGCAACCATTACGGAGGTAGGGTCACAGATTGTCGGCGCGAGCCGTGAAACCTGCGAGGCCATCAGTGCCCACACGAGGCTGGTGGCCTCCAGCAGTGACACTGGAGTCCCGGAGAGTGTGGAGCGAAGCCTTGCGGAATATGGCGCATCACAGGCACAAGCTCTGCTTCAGCTTGGGCAGGTGATGCAGTCCACGAACGTTCCCGCCATACTCTCTGCGTTCCCCAGTGTCACACCCAGACCCAAATCATCTGTGACTGTCGACGACGATGAAGAGGCTCGCCAGTCAGAAGCTGGGCCTTCCATGCCACGAGCTGGTCCAGTGTGTCCCCAGGTAGCATCTCCATTGTCTCTCCCCCCAACACAGCAGCACTCTGGCAGCCTTGCTGCACGCCATCTTGGTGCCACCTTGAGTAGGAACAGCAGGCAAGGGAGGGGGATAAGGGTAAGACGGGGGGTGGGGGAAGCTGGTGGTGAAAGATAGTGGGGCAGGGGTTGCTGCATTATGTTGTTGATGCTGGATGCATCCTATGTTTTATGTTTTATTATTATGTTTTGATTTATGTTGTTTAGAATGTTGTTGTTGAATTATCACACTGCTGGATGCAGCTAATTTATGTTCTTTTATTAAAGTTTACAAAGTTTACAATGTTCAATAAATTATTTTGTTCACCTTAACCATTCCTGTGTCATGTCTCATTTGTAGAATAAAAGGGGGAATAGTCAACATGGTGGGATAGAATGGCCAGCAAGTCACTCTTCAAGCAAAGCATTTAATTATGAGCTGCTGACGTAAGGCTTTTGCAGCGGCGAAATTTCCAAGATGCCTCCCCTGTGGTTGTGGTGGGGGGGGTGGCATAGGTTCCTCACCAGGCTCCTCTTCCTCATCTACCTACTCCTCCTCCCCCCCTCTGTCTTGAGGTGGTTCTGCAATCCCATTGGCAATTCCTGTCCCCTCATGATGGCTAAGTTGTATAGCATGCAGCACACCACAAGAAGTCAGCGACCTGCTGAGGGGAGTATTGCAGGCAGCCTCCAGAGTGGTCCGGGCATCGGAAGCGCTGCTTGAGCACTCCAATTGTCTGTTTGACGATGTTGCGTGTGGCTGCATAGCTCTCATTATAACCATGCTCGGCTTCTGTCTGAGGGTTCCAGAGGGGGGGTCATGAGCCAGGTGGTGAGGCTGTAATCTTTGTCCCCGAGCATCCAGCTCTGGCCTTGTGGTTGACGCTGGAACATGCTCTCACACAAGATGAAAGCATCATGGATGCTCCCTGGATATTGGGCATTGACTGCCATGATGCACTGAGTATGGTCGCAGACGATCGGTACGTTCATGGAGTGGAATCCCTTTCGGTTTCGGTAAACCTCTGGATTCTCTAAAGGTGCTCGCGGGGCGATGTGCGTACAGTCAATGGCACACTGAACCTTGGGGAAGCCAACAAATCATCCAAAACCTTCAGCCCTCTCACTTTGGGTCTCCCTGGTCATTGGGAAGTTTATGAATTCCATCCTGCGTGCATACAGTGCATTAGTCACCTGCCGAATGCACAATGTGTAGCGTGCTGCGAGATGGAGCATATGTCCCCCTCTGATGCCTGAATGGAGCCGGAGACATAGAAGGCAAGTGCCACAGTCACCTTCACTTCAGCGGGCAGTGCAGTCCTATTGCCGCTAGTAGGCTGCAGGTCTACCTTTATGAGCTGGCATATCTCTGTGACCACCTCTTTTCGGAATCGCAGCCTTCAAATGCACTGTGCCTCAGAGACTTTGCAGGACGAGGCCTTGGACAACGTGGACTATTTTCCATATCTCGGGAGCCTACTATCAGCAAGGGCAGACATCGATGACGAGGTCCAACACCGTCTTCAGTGTGCCAATGCAGCCTTCGGTTGCCTGAGGAAGAGTGTGTTTGAAGACCAGGACCTCAGATCTGGCACTAAATGGGGCGCAAATGAGCCGAAAATCCAGCCCAAAGCATCAACACATTTAAAAATGAGTTCTTAATTTATGATCATAATAACTGGATGAAAATAGCAAAGAGTATCCATGTAATTGTATAATGTAATAGCAACTTAAATAAAATGAGATAATTATTGGTTTTTTTTAATATCCATGGTAACCACAGTTCTACATTGTGTGGAAAAAGTCCAATTGCTAAATGTAATATCTTACACCACAATCAGCTGTTTTAACCTTTGCATTGATAATCTCTCTCCCCAGAAAACATTTCTGAATATGGCAATATTATTTGGTAAATGTTTCCTTTTGTGCATTTTGATGCGTGAATTCTTTAAATTATGAATTTGTAACAAATGTCTAAAATAGCATATTTAATTCTCCGCTCCACTCGCACTCTGACCTCTCCGTCCTCGGACTCTTACACTGTTCCAACCAAGCTAAACGTAAGCTCAAGGAACAGCACTTCATCTTTCGTTTAGGCACTTTACAGCCTTCTGGATTCAGCATCAAGTTCAACAATTGCAGATCATAATCTCTGCCCCTATTTTTCCCCCATAGCAGCTGTTGATGACTCTGGTATTCCCATTTACACGCTATGTAGACTCATCTTTTGTTTCTTAACCTGTCCCATTACCATCTCCTTTTGCCCTGCACCATCATCCCTTTTGTCTCTTAATCTCTCCTGCCTCGCACCCTATCACAGACCTTCCCTTTTGTCTTTCCTCCACTCCCCCCTTTCCCTGCCCCTACACTTGCTACGAATCTGTTACATCTCTAACTTTTTCCAGTTGACGAAGGGTCATCGACCTGAAACATTAATCTGTTTCTCTCTCCACAGATGCTACCTGACCTGCCGAGCATTTTCTGTTTTTATTTCAGATCCCCAGCATTCGCAGTATTTTGCTTTTGTCTAAAATAGCATGTTTGTAAGTGATCAGAGTGTATTCTGATAGGTAAAAAATCCCCTGTAATATATCAATACCTCCATTAGTGATCATAATGGAGGAGATCCCCTACTGAATAGTGGGCATTGCCCAATAATTACGAAGTCCCAAAGTTTGGTCTTACATTCCTCAGCATGGGAATGAAGGCAACTACAATACAAGAAAGGAAATATTGGCGGGCTGTGGAATCGTGGATTCAAAAAGCAATTCGATGAGATTCTGGAGAGAGGAGGCACTGAGGGACGTAGTAAGATATGAGTAGGTGCAATTGGTGTTTATCAAAAAAGACTTGCATATTAAGTCTAATAGACTTCTTCCCATTCCTCAAAAGTCTTCCGGTTGCATTAAACTGAGCATATATTTCGGCAATTATATAGTGGTGAATTTACATATTTCTTACAAATTAAAGTGTACTCTTAATATATATCAGCTCACTCGTGTATATGCATAGAAACATAGAAACATAGAAAGTCGGTGCAGGAGTAGGCCATTCAGCCCTTTGAGCCTGCACCACCATTCAATATGATCATGGCTGACCATGCAACTTCAGTACCCCATTCCTGCTTTCTCTCCATACCCCTTGATCCCTTTAGCCGTAAGGGCCACACCTAACTCCCCTTTGAATATATCTAATGAACTGGCCTCAATAACTTTCTGTGGCAGAGAATTCTACAGGTTCACAATTCTCTGAGTGAAGAAGTTTCTCCTCATCTCGGTCCTAAATGGCTTACCCCTTATCCTTAGACTGTGACCCCTGGTTCTGGACTTCCCAACATCGGGAAATTCTTCCTGCATCTAATCTGTCCAATCCCATCAGAATTTTATAAGTTTCTACGAGATCCCCTTTCATTCTTCTAAATTCCAGTGAATATAAGCCTAGTCGATCCAATCTTTCTTCACATGTCAGTCCTGCCATCCCGGGAATCAGTCTGATGAACCTTCGCTGCACTCCCTCAATAGCAAAAATGTCCTTCCTCAGATTAGGAGATCAAAACTGTACACAATATTCAAGGTGAGGCCTCACCAAGGCCCTGTACAACTGCAGTAAGACCTCCCTGCTCCTAATCTCAAATCCTCTCGCTATGAAGGCCAACATGCCATTTGCCTTCTTCACTGCCTGCTGTACCTGCATGCCAACTTTCAATGACTGATATACCATGACACCCAGGTCTCATTGCACCTCCCCTTTTCCTAATCTGTCACCATTCAGATAATATTCCATCGGAGGAGTCCAGGCAGTCTGGGGCGCATCGAGAGGCCTATAAAGGCCCAGCGCGTCGGAGAGGCGGCAGTCGGAGGAGTTCGGACAGTCCGGGGAGCATCGAGAGGCCTATAAAGGCCCAGCTGGTGCAGCTGCAGCAGGGAGAGAAGGCAAAAAGTAGAAAGAAATTGAAAGGTGACGTCACAGCCAAGGGGGTAAGTGATTGGTAAGTACTTTTTCTTTTTCTTTTCTTTATCAGTAAGTAACCTTTCAGCCTTCTTGTTGCCAAATTAAGTTGATCTAGGGGTTAAGTCATGGCAGGATATCTCAGACACGTGTAATGCTCCTCCTGTACTATGTGGGAAGTCAGGGACGCTTCCGGTGTCCCTGACGACTACGTGTGCGGGAAGTGTATCCAGCTGCAGCTCCTGATGGACCGCATTGCGGCATTGGAGCTACAGGTGGATTCACTCAGGAGCATGCACGATGCTGAGAATAACGTGAATACCACATTTAGTGAGTTGGTCTTACCGCAGGAAAAGGGTACACAGCCAGATAGGGAATGGAAGACCAACAGGAAGAGCAGTGCAAGGAAGGTAGTGCAGGGGTCCCCTGCAGTCATCCCCTTGCAAAACAGATACACCGATTTGGGTATTGTTGGGGGGAATGACTCACCAGGGGAGGGCAACAGCAGCCAAGTTCATGGCACCGTGGGTTTCTCTGTTGCACTGGAGGGCAGGAAAAAGAGTGGGAGAGCTATAGTGATAGGGGATTCAATTGTAAGGGGAATAGATAGACATTTCTGCGGCCGCAACCGAGACTCCAGGATGGTATGTTGCCTCCCTGGTGTAAGGATCAAGGATGTCTCGGAGCGGGTGAAGGGCATTCTGAAAAGGGAGGGTGAACAGTCAGTTGTCATGGTGCATATAGGTACGAATGATATAGATAGAAAATGGGATGAGGTCCTACGAGACGAATTTAGGGAGCTAGAAGCTAAATTAAAAAGTAGGGCCTCAAAAGTAGTAATCTCAGGATTGCTACCAGTGCCACGTACTAGTCAGAGTAGGAATCGCAGGATAACTCAGATGAATACGTGGCTTGAGGAGTGGTGCAGCAAGGAGGGATTCAAATTCCTGGGACATTGGAACCGGTTCTGGGGGAGGTGGGACCAGTTCAAACTGGACGGTCCGCACCTCGGCAGGACCGGAACCAACGTCTTAGGGGGAGTGTTTGCTAGTGCTGTTAGGGAGGAGTTAAACTAATATGGCAGGGAGATGGGAACCTATGCAGGGAGACAGAGGGAAGTAGAATGGGGGCAGAAGCAAAAGATTGAAAGTAGAAAAGTAAAAGTGGAGGGCAGAGAAACCTAAGGCAAAAAGGTTTTTTGCAGCAAAATTCTAAAGGGGCAAAGTGTGTTAGAAAGACAAGTCTGAAGGCTCGGTGCCTCAATGCGAGGAGCATTCGGAATAAGGTGGACGAATTAACTGCGTTAATGGGTATGATGTAATTGGCATCATGGAGACATGGCTCCAGGGTGACCAAGGCTGGGAACTCAACATCCAGGGATATTCAACATTTAGGAAGGATAGACAGAAAGGAAAAGGAGGCGGGGTGGCATTGCTGGTTAAAGAGGAAATTAATGCAATACTAAGAAAGGACATTAGCTTGGATGATGTGGAATCTGTATGGGTGGAGCTGCAGAATATCAAGGGGCAGAAAACGCTAGTGGGAGTTGTGTACAGACCACCAAGTAGTAAGGTTGGGGACAGCATTAAACAATAAAATTAGGGATGCATGCAATAAAGGTACAGCAATTATCATGGGTGACTTTAATTTACATATAGATTGGGCTAACCAAACTGGTAGCAATGCGGTGGAGGAGGATTTCCTGGAGTGTATAAGGGATGGTTTTCTAGACCAATATGTCGAGGAACCAACCAGAGAGCTGGCCATCCTAGACTGGGTGATGTGTAATGAGAAAGGATTAATTAGCAATCTTGTTGAACGAGAACCCTTGAGGAAGAGTGACCATAACATGGTAGAATTCTTAATTAGGATGGAGTGTGACACAATTAATTCAGAAACTATGGTCCCGAGCTTAAGGAAAGGTAACTTCGATGGTTTGAGGCGTGAATTGGCTAGAATAGACTGGCAAATGATACTTAAAGGGTTGACAGTGGATAGGCAATGACAAACATTTAAAGATCACATGGATGAACTTCAGCAATTGTACATCCCTGTCTGGAATAAAAATAAAACGGTGAAGGTGGCTCAACCGTGGCTATCAAGGGAAATGAAGGATAGTGTTAAATCCAAGGAATAGGCATAAAAATTGGCCAGAAAATGCAGCAAACCTGAGTACTGGGAGAAATTTAGAATTCAGCAGAGGAGGACAAAGGGTTTAATTAGGAGGGGGAAAATAGAGTACGAGAAGAAGCTTGCTGGGAACATAAAAACTGACTGCAAAAGCTTCTATAGATATGTGAAGAGTAAAAGATTAGTGAAGACAAACGTAGGTCCCTTGCAGTCGGATTTAGGTGAATTTATAATGGGGAACAAAGAAATGACAGACCAATTGAACAAATATTTTTGGTTCTGTCTTCACGAAGGAAGACACAAATAACTTTCCGGAAGTACTAAGGGATTGAGGGTCCAGTGAGAAGGAGGAACTGAAGGATATCCTTATTAGGCGGGAGATTGTGTTAGGGAAATTGATGGGATTGAAGGCCGATAAATCCCTGGGGCCTGATAGTCTGCATCCCAGAGTACTTAAGGAAGTGGCCCTAGAAATAGTGGATGCATTGGTGGTCATTTTCCAACAGTCTATCGACTCGGGATGAGTTCCTATGGACTGGAGGGTAGCTAATGCAACACCACTTTTTAAAAAGGAGGGAGAGAGAAAGCGGGTAATTACAGACCGGTTAGCCTGACATCAGTGGTGGGGAAAATGTTGGAATCAATTATTAAGGATGAAATAGCAGCACATTTGGAAAGCAGTGACAGGATCAGTCCACGTCAGCATTGATTTATGAAGGGGAAATCATGCTTGACAAATCTTCTGGAATTTTTTGAGGATATAACTAGTAGAGTGAACAAGGGAGAACCAGTGGATGTGGTATATTTGGACTTTCAAAAGGCTTTTGACAAGGTCCCACACAAGAGATTGGTGTGCAAAATTAAAGCACATGGTATTGGGGGTAATATGCTGACATGGATAGAGAACTCATTGGCAGACAGGAAGCAGAGAGTCGGGATAAATGGGTCCTTTTCAGAATGGCAGGCAGTGACTAGTGGAGTGCCGCAGGGCTCAGTGCTGGGACCCCACCTCTTTACAATATACATTAATGATTCAGATGAAGGAATTGAGTGCAATATCTCCAAGTTTGCAGATGACACTACACTGTGTGGCGGTGTGAGCTGTGAGGAGGATGCAAGAGGCTGCAGGGTGACTTAGACAGGTTAGGTGAGTGGGCAAATGCATGCAGATGAAGTATAATGTGGATAAATGTGAGGTTATCCACTTTGGGGACAAAAACGCGAAGACAGAATGTTATCTGAATGGTGGCAGATTAGGAAAAGGGGAGTGCAACGAGACCTGGGTGTCATGGTTCATCAGCCATTGAAAGTTGTCATGCAGGTACAGCAGGCGGTTAGGAAGGCAAATGGTATGTTGGCCTTCATAGCTAGGGGATTTGAGTATCGGAGCAAGGAGGTCTTACTGCAGTTGTACTGGGCTTTGATGAGGCCTCACCTGGAATATTGTGTTCAGTTTTGGTCTCCTAATCTGAGGAAGGACGGTCTTGCTATTGAGGGAGTGCAGCGAAGGTTCACCAGACTGATTCCTGGACTGACATATGAAGAGAGACAGGATCAACTGGGCCTTTATACATTGGAGTTTAGAAGGATGAGAGGGGATCTCATAGAAACACACAAGATTCTGACGGGACGGGACAGGTTAGATGCGGGTAGATTGTTCCCGATGTTGGGGAAAACCAGAACCAGGGGACACAGTCTTAGGATAAGGGGTAGGCCATTTAGGACTGAGATAAGGAGAAACTTCTTCACTCAGAGAGTTGTTAACCTGTGGAATTCCCTGCCGCAGAGTGTTGTTGATGCCAGTTCATTGGATATATTCAAGAGGGCGTTAGATATGGCTCTTACAGCTAAAGAGATGAAGGGGTATGGAGAGAAAGCAGGAAAGGGGTACTGAAGGAATAATCAGCCATGATCTTATCGAATGGTGGTGCAGGCTCGAAGGGCCGAATGGCCTACTCCTGCACCTATTTTCTATGTTTCTATGTTTCCCTGTTTATGCCACCAAAGTGGATAACCTCACAGTTAGTGCATAAGGGATGGTTTTCTAGACCAATATGTCGAGGAACCAACTAGGGGGGAGGCCATCTTAGACTGGGTGTTGTGTAACGAGAGAGGATTAATTAGCAATCTCGTTGTGCAAGGCCCCTTGGGGAAGAGTGACCATACTATGGTGGAATTCTACATTAGGATGGAGAATGAAACAGTTAATTCAGAGACCATGGTCCAGAACTTAAAGAAGGGTAACTTTGAAGGTATGAGGCGTGAATTGGCTAGGATAGATTGGAGAATGATACTTAAGGGGTTGACAGTGGATGGGCAATGGCAGACATTTAGAGACCGCATGGATGAACTACAACAATTGTACATCCCTGACTGGCGTAAAAATAAAAAAGGGAAGATGGCTCAACCGTGGATATCAAGGGAAATCAGGGATAGTATCAAAGCCAAGGAAGTGGCATACAAATTGGCCAGAAATAGCAACGAACCCGGGGACTGGGAGAAATTTAGAACTCAGCAAAGGAGGACAAAGGGTTTGATTAGGGCAGGGAAAATAGAGTACGAGAGGAAGCTTGCAGGGAACATTAAAATGGACTGCAAAAGCTTCTATAGATATGTAAAGAGAAGAAGGTTAGTAAAGACAAACGTAGGTCCCCTGCAGTCAGAATCAGGGGAAGTCATAACGGGGAACAAAGAAATGGCAGACCAATTGAACAAGTACTTTGGTTCGGTATTCACTAAGGAGGACACAAACAACCATCCGGATATAAAAGGGGTCAGAGGGTCTAGTAAGAAGGAGGAACTGAGGGAAATCCTTATTAATCGGGAAATTGTGTTGGGGAAATTGATGGGATTGAAGGCCGATAAATCCCCAGGGCCTGATGGTCTGCATCCCAGAGTACTTAAGGAGGTGGCCTTGGAAATAGCGGATGCATTGACAGTCATTTTCCAACATTCCATAGACTCTGGCTACCCTCCACTCCATAGGAACTGATCCAATGTAACCCCACTTTTTAAAAAAGGAGGGAGAGAGAAAACAGGGAATTATAGACCGGTCAGCCTGACATCGGTAGTGGGTAAAATGATGGAATCAATTATTAAGGATGTCATAGCAGCGCATTTGGAAAGAGGTGACATGATAGGTCCAAGTCAGCATGGATTTGTGAAAGGGAAATCATGTTTGACAAATCTTCTGGAATTTTTTGAGGATGTTTCCAGTAGAGTGGACAAGGGAGAACCAGTTGATGTGGTGTATTTGGACTTTCAGAAGGCTTTCGACAAGATCCCACACAAGAGATTAATGTGCAAAGTTAAAGCACATGGGATTGGGGGTAGTGTGCTGACATGGATTCAGAGCTGATTGGCAGACAGGAAGCAAAGATTAGGAGTAAATGGGTACTTTTCAGAGTGGCAGGCAGTGACTAGTGGGGTACCGCAAGGTTCTGTGCTGGGGCCCCAGCTGTTTACATTGTACATTAATGATTTAGACGAGGGGATTAAATGTAGTATCTCCAAATTTGCGGATGACACTAAGTTGGGTGGCAGTGTGAGCTGCGAAGAGGATGCTATGAGGCTGCAGAGTGACTTGGATAGGTTAGGTGAGTGGGCAAATGCATGGCAGATAAAATATAATGTGGATAAATGTGAGGTTATCCACTTTGGTGGTAAAAACAGAGAGACAGACGATTATTTGAATAGTGACAGATTAGGAAAAGGGGAGGTACAATGAGACCTGGGTGTCATGGTACATCAGTCATTGAAGTTTGGCATGCAGGTATAGCAAGCGGTTAAGAAAGCAAATGGCATGTTGGCCTTCATAGCGAGGAGATTTGAGTACAGGGGCAGGGAGGTGTTACTACAGTTGTACAGGGGCTTGGTGAGGCCACACCTGGAGTATTGTGTACAGTTTTGGTCTCCTAACTTGAGGAAGGACATTCTTGCTATTGAGGGAGTGCAGCGAAGGTTCACCAGACTGATTCCCGGGATGGCGGGACTGACATATCAAGGAAGATTGATCAACTGGGCTTGTATTCACTGGAGTTCAGAAGAATGAGAGGGGATCTCATCGAAACGTTTAAAATTCTGATGGGTTTAGACAGGTTAGATGCAGGAAGAATGTTCCCAATGTTGGGGAAGTCCAGAACCAGGGGTCACAGTCTAAGGATAAGGGGTAAGCCATTTAGGACCGAGATGAGGAGAAACTTCTTCACCCAGAGAGTGGTGAACCTGTGGAATTCTCTACCACAGAACGTTGTTGAGGCCAATTCACTAAATATATTCAAAAAGGAGTTAGATGTCGTCCTTATTACTCGGGGGATCAAGGGGTATGGCGAGAAAGCAGGAATGGGGTACAGAAGTTGCATGTTCAGCCATGAACTCATTGAATGGCGGTGCAGACTCGAAGGGCCGAATGGCCTACTCCTGCACCTATTTTCTATGTTTCTATGTTTCTGTGTTATCTACCTTATACTGCATCTGCCATGCATTTGCCCACTCTCCTAACCTGTCCAAGTCACCGTGCAGCCTCTTAGCATCCTCCTCACAGCTCACACTGCCACCCAGCTTAGTGTCATCTGCAAACTTGGAGATATTACATGAAATTCCTTCGTCCAAATCATTAATGCATATTGTAAATAGCTGGGGGCCCAGCACTGAGCCCTGCGGCACCCCACTAGTCACTGCCTGCCATTCTGAAAAGGACCCGTTTATCCCGACTCTCTGCTTCCTGTCTGCCAACCAGTTCTCTATCCACATCAATACATACCCCCAATACCATGTGCTTTAATTTTGCACACTAATCTCTTGTGTGGGACCTTGTCAAAAGCCTTTTGAAAGTCCAAATACACCACATCCACTGGTTTTCCCTGGTCCACTCTACTAGTTACATCCTCAAAAAATTCTAGAAAATTTGTCAAGCATCCCTTTCATAAATCCTTGCTGACTTGGACCGATCCTGTCACTGCTTTCCAAATGCGCTGCTATTACGTCTTTAATAATTGATTCTAACATTTTCCCCACTACCGATGTCAGACTAAATGGTCTATAATTCACTGTTTCCTCTCTCCCTCCTTTTTTAAAAAGTGGGGTTACATTAGCTACCCTCCAATCCATACGAACTGATCCAGATTCTATAGAATGTTGGAAAATGACCACCAATGAGTCCACTATTTCTCGTGCCACTTCCTTAATATTCTGGGATGCAGACTATCAGGCCCTGGGGATTTATCGGCCTTCAATCCCATCAATTTCCCAAACACAATTTCCTGACTAATAACGATTTTCTTCAGTTCCTCCTTCTCGCTAGACCCTCAGTCCCATAGTATTTCCGGAAGGTTATTTGTGTCTTCCTTAGTGAAGACAGAACCAAAAATATTTGTTCAATTGGTCTGCCATTTCTTTGTTCCCCATTATAAATTCACCTGATTCTGACTGCAAGGGACCTACATTTGTCTTCACTAATCGTTTTCTCTTCACATAGCTATAGAAGCTTTTGCAGTCAGTTTTTATGTTCCCTGCAAGCTTACTCTCGTACTCTATTTTCCCCCTCCTAGTTAAACCCTTTGTCCTCCTCTGCTGAATTCTAAATTTCTCCCAGTCCTCAGGTTTGCTGCTTTTTCTGGCCAATTTATATGCCTCTTCCTTGGATTTAACACTATCCCTAATTTCCCTTGTTTGCCACAGTTGAGCCACCTTCACCGTTTTATTTTTACGCCAGACAGGGATGTACAATTGGTTGAAGTTCATCCATGTGATCTTTAAATGTCTGCCATTGCCTATCCACCATCAACCCTTTAAGTATCATTCACCAGTCTATCCTAGCCAATTCACGTCTCATACCATCGAAGTTACCTTTCTTTAAGTTCACGACCCTAGTCTCTGAATTAACTGTCACTCTCCATCTTAATGAAGAATTCTACCATATTATGGTCACTCTTCCCCAAGGGGCCTCGCACAACAAGATTGCCAATTAATCCTCTCTCATTGCACAAGACCCAGTCTAGGATGGCCTGCTCTCTAGTTGGTTCCTCAACATATTGGTCTAGAAAACCATCCCTTATACTCTCCAGGAAATCCTCCTCCACCGTATTGCTATCAGTTTGGTTAGCCCAATCTATATGTAGATTAAAGTCACCCATGATAATTGCTGTACCTTTATTGCACGCATCCCTAATTTCCTGTTTGATGCCATCCCCAACCTCACTACCACTGTTTGGTGGTCTGTATACAACTCCCACTAGCGTTTTCTGCCCTTTGATGTTTTGCAGCTCTACCCATACAGATTCCACATCATCCACGCTGATGTCCTTCCTTACTGTTGAATTAATCTCCTCTTTAACCAGCAATGCTACCCCACCTCCTTTTCCTTTCTGTCTATCCTTTCTGAATATTGAATACCCCTGGATGTTGAGTTCCCAGCCATGTCTCCATGATGCCAATTACATCATATCCGTTAACAGCTATCTGCGCAGTTAATTCATCCACCTTATTACGAATGCTCCTCGCATTGAGACACAGAGCCTTCAGGCTTGTTTTTTTAGCACTCTTTATCCTTTTAGAATTATGTTGTAATGTGGCCCTTTTTGATTTTTGCCTTTGATTTCTCTGCCCTCTACCTTTCCTTATCTCCTTTCTACATTTTGCTTCTGCCCCCATTTTACTTCCATCTGTCTCCCTGCATAGATTCCCATCCCCCTGCCATATTAGTTTAAACTCTCCCCAACAGCACTAGCAAACACTCCCCCTAGGACATTGGTTCCAGTCCTGCCCAGGTGCAGACCATCCGGTTTGTACTGGTCCCACCTGCCCCAGAACAGGTCCCAATGTCCCAGGAATTTGAATCCCTCCCTCTTGCACCATTCCTCAAGCCATGTATTCATCTTAACTATCCTGCTATTTCAGCTGCACACATAATCAGAACCAATGAACAAAAACTACTCACATTATGTAACAAGCGAATCTTGGAATATTTAGCAGATGCAGCATTAGTTTTATGCAGCTCTAAAGGTCCATCCTTGGCTATGAAACACATGTTTACCGCCAACTCCATAAATGTTGGTTGTCTATTAGGCTTGAGGGCAATTGACAATGGATCACTTTGTAAATCCGCAACTTCTCTTTTTAAGCAAAGTGAGTACAGATGTTTGCAAAGGATCCAGAACCGAGCCTCGTAAGTTTGAGTATTTTAAAATGTAACTGAGTTTTTAGAAAAAACAGTGTTCCATTAACATTAATAACAACAACAACTTGGCCTTATTTAGCGCCTTTAACACGGAAAAATGTCCCAAGGCGCTTCACAGGAGCGTAAGCCAAACAAAATGGGCATCTGCCAAAGATGGAGGTATGAGTTGGAGCTCTAAAAAAGCTTGATCAAAGAGGTAGATTTTAAGACGGGTTTTAAAAGGAAAAGGGAGGGGGTGGGGTGCGAAGGGAGAGGTTTAAGGAATTCCAGATTGTGGGGACTAGGCAGCTGAATCTACAACTACCAGTAGTGGGGTGAAGGGAAGGGGGGATGCACAAAGGTCCAGAGTCAGAGGAACAGAGCGATCACGGGGGTGAGGGCGCGGTCTAACCAATATTTAGTTGGAGAAAATTTCTGCTCATCCAGAACTGGATGTCGGACAAGCAGTCTGACAATTTAGAAACCGTCAATTGGAGTACTGCGTCCAATTCTGGGTACCGCTCTTGATTTTCCTTCCAGGTTTCAACTTGTCAAGCACCTTGGGACCGTCTCTATGTTGAAAATGCTGTGCAAATGCAAGTTGTTGTTGTAACAGAAGAAATCCAGTAATTCGGGATGAATTGTTTCCCTGGTGAGATAATTCCACACTATTTTAATTCTTTTTATATAACAAATGGAAAAATATGAAACAAAGACAACTGATTCACAACTATTTCATTTGTTTCATGAATTTTAAATGTGGAATTTCCGCGGCCTCTCTCTAGAAAGATCGTGAGGATTTCCACATACTCCAGACGCTAACTTTGCAAGTAAGGCAATAAATCACTCTGGGCAATCATTTCGAAAGTACACTAAATGTGACAAACCCAGTTGTTTCCTGCTCATTTTTATCTGAACTTGAGATAAGCAGGGTCGATTGTTGAGAAAACATGGAGAGGAGCCAGACAGCTACCAATCTTACGATAATTAACTTCTAACTGATTTAAGGACCAAATTAGACATTTCCCTGTAGGAATTTACCGTGCAATGACCTTAAACAGACAGGCCCGATTAGCAGCTGAACATTACAACTGTGCTCGAGACTCCACAGACTACTCATAAGCAACACCACGGAAGATAATAGTATCATACTGAATTATTAATGGTGTATTACAGATGCTCCTTTAGGGGCAGATTTTAAAATCCAATTACAGATTAAAGGCAAAATCTGAGAATGAGGTTTAACCACTAATTTATTGTAGCATGTTCTAGTTTTGACTGATAACAGCCAGCCAATATCCCCTAACCAGGAGTTTGCAACCATTATAGCAACAATTAATAATTCTATCTAAAACTAATCTTTAACATTAGCTCAAAAGTTCCATGATATGAATACTAGGGGAGACACTAAGGATTACCCTACTTCACAAACCCGGACTATGGGGTCGAAATTGATCAAAGGCAAATTCCGACCATTTACCGTTGAAAAGATCGCTCAGTTCCTGGCGGTACTTTGGGCAGAACTTTGGTCAAAAAAGGAGGAAAAAAGCACCTAGCGGCAAAAATGGGCATTAAACGGCGATTCTGGGCAGTAGAGGGCAGTAGGGGGGATTCTGGGCGGCAAATGGAATCCTGGAGGAAGTTTTGCCGAGGCTGGAGTTGGGCCCGGGGGGGGGGGGGGGAAATACATAAAAAACATGCTCAAAAAATTTAAAAAAATTAAAAAATCACAAAACCTTCAGAGGACCCTTTAACACCAAATCGCTACAAAAGAAGTAAAAAAAAATCTCACTTACCTTTTCTTGCAGGTCGTCATACCTACCGTTCCAGAAAGTCCTGCTTCCACATGGCAGTCTTTTCTCCTGCAGAGCGGAGGAGCGCTCGGATGAATCTCGGGTGGGAAGACATTTTTCGGCGTTGCATGCCGGCGCACGCCAGCGGACGCTCCCCAGTGGTCCTTCCAAACAGCGGGCATGAGGGCCTCACCAAACTCCCACAGAGGGGAGAGTGCCAAGAAAAACGGGGAAACCACCGAGAAAACTCGGCGGAAGCCGGCGATAAGGCCATCAATTTCGGCCCATATCTATTATGAACTGTTTTCCCAAAGCTGTGGCTCAGTGCATCTCTGCCCTTATCTCTGAGTCAGAAGGTGGTGAGTTCAAGTCCCACTCCAGGGACTTGAGCACAGAAATCTCAGCTGACACTCCTGTACTGTACTGAGGGAGTGCTGCACTGTCGGAGGTGCCATATTTTGGATGAGACGTAAAAGATTGTATGGCACTATTTTGAAGAGGAGCAGGGGAGTTATCTCCGATGTCCTAGCTAATATTTATCCCCAATATCACTAAAACAGATTATCTGGTCATTATCACATTGCTGTTTGTGGGAGCTTGCCACTTGCAAATTGGCTGCCGCGTTTCCTATATTTCAACAGTAACTACGCTTCAGAAAGTACTTAATTGACTTTAAAGTGCTTTGGGACATCCAGAGGTCGTGAAAGACACTGTATAAATGGAAGTCTTTCTTTTCCGATTGTTTTCGGTCCCTGCCACATACTCCGTTCCCTAGCCACAGACTCCATCCCTCTCCCCAACTCCTGTCTGAGGCTGAACCACAATGTTCACAACCTTGATGTCCTATTTGACTCTCAAATGTGCATCCGACCACATATCCGCAGCATAACTAAGACCACCTATTACCGCCTCCATAACATCGCCCGTCTCAGCCCTGCCTCAACTTATCCGCTGCTGAAACCCTCATCCATGTCTTTGTTACCTCTAGACTTGACTATTCCAATGCACTCCTGGCTGGCCTCCCAAATTCTACCTTAAGTAAACTAGAGATGATCCAAAACTCGGCTGCCTATGTCCTAAGTCGCACGAAGTCCCGCTCGCCCATCATTCTTGTGCTCACTGACCTACATTGGCTCCCGGTTGAGCAACGCCTCGATTTCAAAATTCTTATCCTTGTTTACAAATCCTTCCATGGCCTCGCCCCTCCCTATCTCTGTAATCTCCTTCAGCCCCATAATCCCCTTGAGATGTCTGCACTCCTCTAATTCTGTCCTCTTGAGAATCCCTGATTATAATCACTCAACCATTGGTGGCCGTGCCTTCTGTTGCCTAGGCCCCGAGCTCTGGAATTCCCTGCCTAATCCTCTTGGTCTCTCTGCTTCTCCTTCCTTCTTTAAGATGTTCCTTAAAACCTACCTCTTTGACCAAGCTTTTGGCCACCTGCCCAAATTTCTCCTTATGTGGCTCGGTGTCAAATATTTTGTCTTCTAATACTCCTGTGAAGCACCTTGGGACGTTTCACTACGTTAATGGCGCTATATAAATACAAGTTGTTGTTCTTCTTTGAAAGCAACACAAGTACCTATTCTGTTTACTGCTAAATTATGAACATATATAAGACCAAAGAAGATATTTGGTAAATTTATGATAATACAATCAATTCGAATTCTTTCAGTGGTATTCCTACATGCCAATCTGAGAAGAGCGCCCTCTACTGTCTTATGAATGTTTCTACTTGACCAATCATGGGCTGAATTATGGGCAGTTATTGTCCATTTATCTCCTGGTCTGGGGTCTGAAGCTCGCTTAGACTGAGGAGATGAAAATCATTTCTCTTAGTTGGCTATAAACTTCATAGGTAAACTACATCAAGGGAATCTCAGTCCAGTCCTGTGGCCACAACATAAAACTGCCCATAATTCAGCATTAATTGGTTGACTGTTGTGGCCAAGTGGAAAGACTCACCTTGATGCACTGGTCGGGCGGCGGCGCCATTCAGAGACTAGAGTTGCTGAAGTGAGTATTTTACATCAGGCCATATTTAAACTGATCTCACACTGCTTGAAGCAGACACTAATTAATTTTAATGGACAGAAAATAAGGGCAGCACAAATGTAATTCCCTGATATGCACAGCAGCCAGGCGCGATGTACCGGCAGTAGTGTCTATTTAGATAATTGACCCTGAGATGTCAGAAAGTTGAAGACTGATTCATTCCCCAGCACTGAAATTCCTCACTTTGAGAAGCATGAAATTTATGGATATAGAAACAACCCTTGTTAGCAGATTTAAAAGTCAGGCATCGGAATAGGCTATGATGTGTTAACAAGCAGCTAATGACTCACTGATTCTAAAGACAGGATTAAGTGAGATAAATCTGATCTCTTTGAACAGATAGGATACATTGAAAAGGAGCTACACTTAGGTAGCATTGGCAGCATAAATAATAGCTGTAATCCATGCAGTAAGGATGAAATGCAAGCGTTCAATGCTGCAATGGAGTTACATTGTGTTTGCGATAAACATCTCTCTGCTTTTTTACAGCAATATTAAAGAATCACACAATCACAAAATCACTACTCAAGCTGGTGCTCTGAATCTGCCCCACAATGTAAACAGGATGAATTCAGAGCCTTTGCCGAACCATTTCCACTGGAAGTGCTTCCTCAATATAAAC
Source organism: Pristiophorus japonicus (assembly GCF_044704955.1). NCBI lineage: Eukaryota > Metazoa > Chordata > Chondrichthyes > Pristiophoridae > Pristiophorus > Pristiophorus japonicus. The sequence continues at coordinate 166,968,068 of NC_091991.1, read as the reverse complement.
ATGTTGGTGCAAAACACTTTGAAAATATATGACTGGAATCAATGGGAGGAAGCCTGCAAGTTTTTTGTTTCATTCACGGGATGTGGGCATCGCTGGCAAGGCAAGCATTTATTGCCCATCCCTAATGAGAAGGTGGTGGTGAGTTGCTGCCTTGAATATAACTGAGTGGCCTGCTAGGCCAATTCACAGGGCAGTTAAGAGTCAATCACATTACTGTGGTCTGGAGTCACATATCGGCCAGATCGGGTAAGGACGGCAGATTTCCTTCCCTAAAGGACATTAGTGAACCAGATGGGTTTATTATGACAATCCGGTAGTTTCATGATCACCATTACTGACACTAGCTTTTTATTCCAGATTTATTTAAATTCCCCAGCTGCCGTGATAGTATTTGAACTCACATCTCTAAATCATTGCTCCAGACCTCTGGATTACTTGCCCAGTAACATAAACACTATGCTACCATTCCAAAGTCTTTATTGATATGTTACGAATAATGGGTAATAATGGGCAGTTATTCTGGCCTTTTTGCATTATTGTGAAGTAGTTTCAAGTGTGCATTGATACAAAAATCACAGTATAACTCCAGTTCCCGATTCTGACTTGACATCTGAACACACTAAAACTAGCAATGTGAGATTCCTGTCATCAGGCTGTTGCACTGGTTTGAGTTTGCACCAATTTAATTCCCACACACTGGGGCCAAGTTTCAGCCAAAGTTGCTCCTGTTTTTTTGGAGCAACTGGTTTAGAATGGAGTATCTTAAAAATTGCAATTCTCGGCATTTAGTTTGCTCCAGTTCTAGTCAGTTAGAGCAGTTTCAGTTTGGAACAGATTTTTTTTTTCAAAAGGGTGCGTGTCCGGCCACTTCCGCCTGTTTTGAAAGTTTAGGCAGTGAAAACTTACTCCAAACTAACTTAGAATGGAGTAAGTGTAGATTTTTGTACGCTCAGAAAAACCTTGCCTACACTTAGAAAATCAGGCGTAGCAAATCAGGCGTAGGGAACGGGAGGGGGGGGGAGGTTTAAAGGGAAGTTTACAAACATTAAACACTTCAGTTTTACAATTAAAGAGCCATCATCAATAATAAATGATAAATACATCAATAAATCAACCAAAAAAAATTAATAAAAAATAAAAAAAATTAAAAAATCAATAAATAAAACATTTTCTACACCGACTGCAGCACCGACCTAGTCTGCCCACTGACCACCTCGGCAGAAACTTTGTATTCAAGTCTTTAAAATATTATATTGAAACGGCGTTATAAAAGTTGGCTGAGGTGAGTGGAAATCTCACATTAGATGGAACGGTTAATGTCATTATTTGGAAGATCAAAAGGGATATCTAACATAGCATTTATTTTAAGGACTGGTAGATCTCCCCCGGCATTGCTCACGGTGTGTTTAAGGATGCAATGGCACAGGCTACAGTGGAACTGCAGCACCACCTAGTAGCTTCAGCGATCAACTGCAACATCGCTGGCACTATTTTACATGGAAATTTCCTATTATAAGTGATTACATATGTATTTTCAATATATTCACCTCTCAAACTCGTGATCTCTACTGCCGAAAAAGACAAGAGCAGCAGACCATGGGAGCACCATCATCTCCAAGTTCCCACCCTACATTAAACAGTGTCAATACGTCAAAAAGTACTTCATTGGCTGTAAAGCACTTAGAGACATGTTGCGCCATGAAAGGCGCTATATAAATGCAAGTCTTTCTTTTCTTTTCAAGTCACACACCATCCTGACTTGGAAATAAATCGCCGTTCATTCATCGTCACTGGTTCAAAATCCTGGAACTCCCTCTCTAACAGCACCATAGGATTACCTTCACCACACGGACTGCAGCGGTTCAAGAAGACGGCACACTGCCACCTTCTCAAGGGCAACTCGGGATGGACAATAAATGCTGGCCTTGGCAACGATGCCCACATCCCATGAACAAATGTTTAAAAAAATTTAATCTGCACCAAAATTCTAACGACAGGAAGTGATGTTTGAGAACAGGAAATGTATGCCAACAGAAGACTTTTGATACAATATAGAAATATATTATTGTGAATTTTTACAAATATTTTAGTGTAATATAGACTAAACTGACATTTTGTTCTGCAAATAATTATGATAGGCAGTGAAAACAGTTGCATCATAAGCCAGAATTAAAGTATAAAATAAAATCACATGAAAACCCATATTATTACATTTTCAAGATCTCTGGACTCTGGGGAGGTACCAGTGGATTGGAAAGCAGCTAATGTAACGCCTCTGTTTAAAAAAGGGGGCAGACAAAAGGCAGGTAACTATAGGCCGGTTAGTTTAACATTTGTAGTGGGGAAAATGCTTGAAGCTATCATTAAGGAAGAAATAGCGGGACATCTAGATAGGAATAGTGCAATCAAGCAGACGCAGCATGGATTCGTGAAGGGAAAATCATGTTTAACTAATTTACTGGAATTATTTGAGGATATAACGAGCATGGTGGATAGAGGTGTAATGATGGATGTGGTGTATTTAGATTTTCAAAAGGCATTTGATAAGGTGCCACACAAAAGGTTACTGCAGAAGATAAAGGTATGCGGAGTCAGAGGAAATGTATTAGCATGGATAGAGAATTGGCTGGCGAACAGAAAGCAGAGAGTCGGGATAAATGGGTCCTTTTCGGGTTGGAAATCGGTGGTTAGTGGTGTGCCACAGGGATCGGTGCTGGGACCACAACTGTTTACAATATACATAGATGACCTGGAAGAGGGGACAGAGTGTAGTCTAACAAAATTTGCAGATGACACAAAGATTAGTGGGAAAGCGGGTTGTGTAGAGGACACAGAGAGGCTGCAAAGAGATTTAGATAGTTTAAGCGAATGGGCTAAGGTTTGACAGATGGAATACAATGTCAGAAAATGTGAGATCATCCACCTTGGAAATAAAAACAGTAAAAGGGAATATTATTTGAATGGGGAGAAATTACAACATGCTGCGGTGCAGAGGGACCTGGGGGTCCTTGTGCATGAAACAGTTAGCAGGTGCAGCAGGTAATCAGGAAGGCGAATGGAATGTTGGCCTTCATTGCGAGAGGGATGGAGTACAAAAGCAGGGAGGTCCTGCTGCAACTGTATAGGGTATTGGTGAGGCCGCACCTGGAGTACTGCGTGCAGTTTTGGTCACCTTACTTAAGGGAGGATATACTAGCTTTGGAGGGGGTACAGAGACGATTCACTAGGCTGATTCCGGAGATGAGGGGGTTACCTTATGATGATAGATTGAGTAGACTGGGTCTTTACTCGTTGGAGTTCAGAAGGATGAAGGGTGATCTTATAGAAACATTTAAAATAATGAAAGGGATAGACAAGATAGAGGCAGAGAGATTGTTTCCACTGGTCGGGGAGACGAAAACTAGTGGGCACAGCCTCAAAATATGGGGGAGCCAATTTAAAACCGAGTTGAGAAGGAATTTCTTCTCCCAGAGGGTTGTGAATCTGTGGAATTCTCTGCCCAAGGAAGCAGTTGAGGCTAGCTCATTGAATGTATTCAAATCACAGATAGATAGATTTTTAACCAATAAGGGAATTAAGGGTTATGGGGAGCGGGCGGGTAAGTGGAGCTGAGTCCACGGCCAGATCAACCATGATCTTTTTGAATGGCGGAGCAGGCTCAAGGGGCTAGATGGCCTACTCCTGTTCCTAATTCTTATGTTCAAACCTGAATTTGTCATAGTTCTGCACAAGGAATGTTACTATGGAACTGGATGTAATTCAGCCAATCGATCCATATCTTTCACCTTGGTTTGATTTATCATTGAAGGCTACCATTGAAAAGAAGAGCTTTTATATAATTCCCTGAAAAGAAAAGTTTTGAAAATATTTAAGCAGCGAATGGTTAGGATCTGGAATGCACTGCCTGAAAGGTCGGTCGAGGCAGATTCAATCGTAGCTTTCAAAAGGGGATTGGATAAGTACCTGAAGGAAAAAAAATTGCAGGGCCATGGGGAAAGGGCGGGGGAGTGGGACTAGCTGAGGTGCTCTTGCAGAGAGCCGGCATGGGCTGGATCGCTGAATGGCCTCCTTCTGTGCTGTAACTATTTTATGATTCTATATCTGCAGAAACCAATCTTCCTCCTCTTTAATTTAAATTGTAAATCACTCCATGTTAAGTTCTGCAATCAAGTAGAAACATCACCAAACTTTGTACAGCTTATGATGCAAACCTTCTTACGCCCATGTACCAATTACATTTGTAATTGACAAATAAATCAATGGATTGAGCAGTTTCTTGCTGACTCATAGATCAGCATGTGATGAACTCCAGGTACTTCAAGGGTGCAGGAATGTTTCCAGTGCCATCCCAGGCAATGATGGGCTGTCAAGACGAACACCAGAGCTGGGAGAGAGGAGCAATTTTGGCCACAACTAATTCGATTTGAAATTTTGAAGATGCATACGAGTATAAACAGCTGCTAAATTGTTCTGAAGTTGAGTTGTGTTCGCAAGTTGAGCAGTAATGAGAATCGAATCGCAAATTATTGGCGCTCATAAAAAGTAATTTCCAGATAAATTTCCAATTGCGCTCATCGAGCGATATATGCATGCACCATCAACAACTGGGAAACCAAATATCCATGACACAACCTCTGGTATATATTCATTTTGTAACGAACAAAAGCTGATATTTAGATCATGTGAAATAATCCAACACGTGCATACAGTGGAACCGTATTAACGAAAAGTCCATTCTAGTAAAACTTGCTTTTAAAATAACAAAAAGAAACCTGGGACTTGGGAAAGCAAATGTCAGGAATATGCTGAGATCAAGATCACACGTGCATGCAGTATCACTGCAGCCTTATATACACACATATGTAATGTGAAGTAAATCTCATGTTCACAGTCTAGATACAAGCATTTCCTGACATGTTTCTAAAGTAGTTAACATGCCTGTAAATTGTTCTTTGATTAATCATGTTTTAAGCAAATCCAGCTCCAAGTGATGGTTTCCCTTTCAATAAATCATTTCATTAACAGAATTCCAATGCCTGCAAAAATAAATCACATCCTCTTGTTTTATAATTTCACTGACCTCAAGGCTACTGTTTTTAATATTAAGAGAAAAAGGCTGTCCTCCCTGGCTGGAGAGTCTAGAAGACGGGGTCACAGTCTCAGAATAAGGGGTCCCAATTTAAGACTAAGATGAGGAGAAATGTCTTCACTCAAAGGGTTGTGAATCTTTGGAATTCTCTACCACAGAGAGCTGTGGAGGCTCAGCCGATGAGTATATTTCAAGGCAGAAATTGATAGATTATTGCATACTAAGGGAATCAAGGGATATGAGGATCGGGTGGGAAGGTGGAGTTTTGGTAGAAGATCAGCCATGATCTCATTGAAAGGCGGAGCAGGCTGGAAGAGCCGAATGGCCTATTCCTGCTCCTATTTCGGATACTCTTATGTTCTTAAAGTTAAAACAAAAGTTAATACTAAGTTTAAAATGTCCTCAGGAGGTGCAATGGAAGACATGGACACATTGTACAAACCAGCTTTTTTCCCCTCTATATAACAGTCACTGTACTTTAAAAGTAATTTAGCACAAAGCGCTTTGAGAAATGTCAATGTGGGGAGGTGCTATATAAATACAAATATTGCACTGCCCCTGGTGTAAAGGCCAGGCAGTGGGTGAGATGTCCTTCTAGATGAGATCTCACGTTGATTGGTTTCAGTGCACTTGGGTTCAAATCGGAATCTGACTTCATTGCTACTGGACACCCCAAAACTGCTCCACATCAACTTGAAAGAGGCAATGTGCCTATATAACCCGCATCACTGAGTTAATTATACCAGCGTTATAAATGTCATTGTCCTTGGTCATAAATGCCGATTTTGAAGCACTGAAAATCATACAATCTTACAGCACAGAAGGAGGCCAATCGGCCCACCGTGCCTGTGCCAGCTCTTTGAAAGTTTACATAGGATTATATAATGTCTGTAAGCTTGTAATGTTTGTAGCTCCACACTGTGGATGTGGACATATTGTGTTCTGCAACTACAGGGTTAATAATTAAGCAGAAGCAGCATGTTCCGGAGACTTCGGAGAGAGCTGCCTGCCATGTTAGAAAGCTGTGTGTGCTTGTGCACTGTGAATATATCACATGGCAGCACCTGCAGGTGTAATGGGACATTTGGGTAAATATAGACACGACCGGGAACGTTTTAAAGCATATGTGGATCGGCTAGAAATGTATTTCACTGAAAATAACATAATCGAAGTTCCAGACAATGCAGTCCAGAATCAGGCGATATTGGAACAGAAGCGAGCTATCTATTCATTGTAATTTTGGAAACTTTCAAAACCGAGCATTGCGGGATCATTTTGTTTGTGGGGTGAAAAATGATGCGATCAGAAGAAAGTTATTGACGACGGATGACTTGACTTTTGAGATTGCTTATCAGACAGCGAGGTCGATGGGCATGGCCGATCAATATTCCCGATGGTCGTCAGTCAACCGAGGTGAATCGCCTGCAGATTCAAAGTGAAAGGTGGTGGAGGCCCAAAGTCTCAGAAACTGGAAATTCTAACAGAGCATCACAGTCGTGCTATAGGTGCTGGGGACAACACATTGCTCAAAGATGTCCATATGTGAAAGCAGAGTGTTTATTCTGCAGAAAGACTGGGCATCTTGCAAAGGCATGCCGACTGAAGGGTAAACCAGCTTTCAAAGCTATGAGTCCAGCGTTCAAAGCTATGAGTAGAAATCCTCAAAGACTACATAGCATAGAAGAACAACAACAGGATGAGGAGATGTTAGAGATACACGTCATCAGGAGCACGATGTTAACAGACAGCGATTCAGAAAGTATCAAAATTCACATAGATGTTGCGGGATTCAAGATACCAATGGAAATCAACATGGATGCATCCATGAGTGTAGTACCGGAGTCGTTATACCTCGACAAATTGCGTGATTTCCCATTGGAGAAAGCCAAGATAGAGCTGTGAGGCTACTCGGGAGAGAAAATTCCTGTGCTAGGTCGTATCACCGTACTGGTGAAATACAAGGATCAATTTCAGAACTTGCCTCTATTAGTACTGAAAGGAGACAAGCCGGCCTTACTAGGAAGAAATTGGTTGAGATCACTGAAGCTGGATTGGAGTGAGATTTTCTGTGTGGAAGCAAGATTTGCATCAACGGATGACGTTATCAAGAAGTATCCGAAGGTGTTCTGTGAAACGGGCAGTCCGATCCAAGGCTTCAAGGCGAGTGTCAGGGTACAGAAGGACGCTAGATCGGTTTACTACAAGCCACGTTCCGTACCATATGCACTCAAGGAGAAAGTTGAGCAAGAACTCAAAAGACTAGAGACTGAGGACATTATGTGTAAGATAGATCGATGTAATTGGGCTACACCCATTGTTGTTGTACCTAAGTCCGATGGTAATGTAAGATTGTGTGGTGATTATAAAGTAACCATAAACCAGGTTCGAGAGAGTAATTTCCCCAATACATTGCCAAATATAGAAGATTTGTTAACACCACTGACAGATCTTCTCAAAACTGGATCTTACGAATGCCTACTTACAGCTTGAACTAGATGAGGAGTCCAAGTCATGCTTGACTATAAATACTCATCTAGGCCTGTACCAATTTAATAGGCTATCGTTTGGAGTGTCTTCTGCCCCTCCCATATTCCAAGGGGTGATGAACCAGATTTTGCAAGGTATGGAAGGGGTAGTATGTTATTTAGATGATATACTAATTTCAGCACAAAATAAATTCAGGTCCAAATTATTAGGAAACCTCCATGACCAGTACCTGGGAATGTACTTGACCAAGAGTTTTGCACGCAATTACTTATAGTGGCTAGGTCTAGATAAACATAGAAACATAGAAAATAGGTGCAGGAGTAGGCCATTCCGCCCTTCGAGCCTGCACCGCCATTCAATGAGTTCATGGCTGAACATGCAACTTCAGTACCCCATTCCTGCTTTCTCGCCCTACCTCTTGATCCCCCTAGTAGTAAGGACTACATCTAACTCCTTTTTGAATATATTTAGTGAATTGGCCTCAACAACTTTCTGTGGTAGAGAATTCCACAGGTTCACCACTCTCTAGGTGAAGATGTTTCTCCTCATCTCAGTCCTAAATGGCTTACCCCTTATCATTAGACTGTGACCCCTGGTTCTGGACTTTCCCAACATTGGGAACATTCTTCCTGCATCTAACCTGTATAAACCTGTCAGAATTTTAAACGTTTCTATGAGATCCCCTCTCATTCTTCTGAACCCCAGTAAATAAAAGCCCAGTTGATCCAGTCTTTCTTGATATGTCAGTCCCGCCATCCCGGGAATCAGTCTGGTGAACCTTCGCTGCAATCCCTCAATAGCAAGAATGTCCTTCCTCAAGTTAGGAGACTGTGCACAATATTCCAGGTGTGGCCTCACCAAGGCCCTGTACAACTGTAGTAACACCTCCCTGTCCCTGTACTCAAATCCCCTTGCTATGAAGGTCAACATGCTATTTGCTTTCTTAACCGCCTGCTGTATCTGCATGCCAACCTTCAATGATTGATGTACCATGACACCCAGGTCTCGTTGCACCTCCCCTTTTCCTAATCTGTCACCATTCAGATAATAGTCTGTCTCTCTGTTTTTACCACCAAAGTGGATAACCTCACATTTATCCACATTATACTTCATCTGCCATGCATTTGCCCACTCACCTAACCTATCCAAGTCACTCTGCAGCCTCATAGCATCCTCCTCGCAGCTCACACTGCCACCCAACTTAGTGTCATCCGCAAATTTGGAGATACTACATTTAATCACCTCATCTAAATCATTAATGTATAATGTAAACAGTTGGTGCCCCAGCAAAGAACCTTGCGGTACCCCACTAGTCACTGCCTGCCATTCTGAAAAGTCCCCATTTACTCCTACTCTTTGCTTCCTGTCTGCCAACCAGTTCTCAATCCACGCCAGCTTTAACTTTGCACATTAATCTCTTGTGTGGGACCTTGTTGAAAGCCTTCTGAAAGTCCAAATACACCACATAAAGATGTAGAGTACATCGTGAGTCAGTGTACGACATGTCAATCGATAAGCAAGCAACCACCATCAGTGCCATTACAGCCATGGAAATGGCCTCCCAGGGTGTGACAAAGGCTACATATTGATTTTTCTGAGTTAGAAGGACAACAATTGTTCATTGTGATTGATAGCCATTCGAAGTGGGTTGAGGTGTTTCCAATGTGGAAAATAACAACAAGTAAAACATTAGACATTTTGCGAAGTTTATTTTCTTCATTTGGCCTCCCTGAAGAAATTGTTTCGGATAATGGACCACAATTTCGTTCCAAAGAATTTGCACAGTTCACCAGAAAAAATGGTGTGAAACATACCAAGGTTCCACCATACCACCCTGCCTCAAATGGTGCAGCAGAGCGCAATGTACAAATTGTAAAACGTGCCCTCATAAAACAAATGTTCGGTCCAAATCCAAAGAAACGACAGTTGTCATTGGATCACAAATTGGCTAATTTTCTGATTACATATCGTAATACTCCTCACACAACTACTGGTAGAACACCAGCAGAATTGTTCCTAAAACGACAGCCACGAACCAGATTCTCGTTAAAACCAAATTTGGCACAGTCCGTAGAAGAGACACAATTAAGACAGAAAGAGAATCATGATAGAGGTAGAGTAAAAGAAAGAAGTATGAAATTAAACCAGAAGGTGAGAGTAAAGAACCATCACCATAAATGGTTAAAGTGGTTACTAGGAAGAATAGTGAAGATATGTGGTCCTCGCACATATTTTGTCAAGATGTTTGATAATGGACAGGTTAGGTTTGTTCATATTGATCATATTTTATCTACAGACATGGAAGGAGTTGAAGGTGGGAATGATTCAATTATTTCTGACTCATCAGATAGTTTTGATACACCAGTAGCAAATCCTAAATCCAATGTACTGGAAACAAATCCAAGAGAAAATCAGAATTTAAGTCTGAGTCCAAGTCAGGAAAACAAAGAGCCTGAAGTTAGAGTGAGTTCAAATGAAAATCAAGGAAATTCTTTGGAGGAAAACGTTCCTCAGGATGAGCCTCAAAGGAGTTTAGATGCAACACCATGTTTGGAAGATTCTGTTCGAGAGCGAAGGTATCCTCTTCAAAACAGAAAACAAGTGGTTAAGTTAACTTTGTAAATATAGAAAAAATAAGTCTATATCCTGTGTTATGTATAAACATGCAAGTTATGTATGATGTTATAATAACTTCTTCATTAAGGAGGGAGAAGTGTAATGTCTGTAAGCTTGTAATGTTTGTAGCTCCACACTGCGGATGTGGACTTTTGCGTACTGCAACTACAGAGTTAATAATTAAACAGAAGCAGCATATTCTGGAGACTGCTGAGAGAGCTGCCTGCCATGTTAGAAAGCTGTGTGTGTTTGTGCTCTGTGAATATATCACAGATTACACAGGATACACGGCACAGAAACAGGCTATTCGGCCCAACCAATCCCATGCCGACATTTATGCTCCACTCGAACCTCCTCCCGTCTTTCCTCATCTAACTCTATCAGCATAACCCTCTATTCCCTTCTCCCTCATATGCTGATCTAGCCGCCCCTTAAATGCATCAATACTAATTGCTTCAACCACTCCCTGTGGTAGCGAGTTCCTCATTCTCACCATTCTTTGGGTAAAGAAGTTTCTTCTGAATTTCCTGTTGGATTTTGTGGTGACTATCTTATATTGATGGCCTCTAGTTATGCTCTTTCCACAAGTGGAAACACACTCTCTGTATCCACTCTATCAAAACCTTTCATAATTTTTAAAGACCTCTATTAGGTCACCCCTCAGCCTTCTTTTTTCAAGAGAAATGAGACCTTTCCTGATTATATAGACCCTCGTATTACTGGTATCATCCTTGTAAATCTTCTCTGCACCCTCTCCAATGCCTCTATATCCTTTTTATAATATGGCGACCAAACTATATGCAGTGTTCTAAGTGTGATCTAACAAGGTTCGATACAGATTTAGCAAATAGTCCCACTCCTGCTCTTTCCCCATAGCCCTGCAATTTTCGCTCCTTCAAGTATTTGTCCAATTCCCTTTTGAAAGTTATTATTGAATAAGCTTCCATGGCCCTTTCAGGCAGTGCATTCCAGATCACACCAGCTCACATTAACAAACAATTCTCCTCCTCTCTCCTGTGGTTCTTTTGACAATTATCTTAAATCTGCTTCCTCTGGTTCCTGCCAGTGGAAACATTGCTTACATTTCCAAAATGCAAGGCGTACAGAGTCAAAGCAAGTAACCCAGCATTGTTCAAACTATTTTCTGAGAGAAAGTTCAAATCCCACCTCCGCCACGTTGACTTTAACAGACAGAGCCCTCCCCCCTCCTAGCCTTTCCATTAAAGCAAAACCATAACCGGTTGGGTGCAGAGCCTCCGAGATACACCAGGTCTTGAGATGAAGAGTGGGTGACATGGAGCCAGGCAGCTTGATCTCTGCCTCCGCTTCAGCTACTGTCTGTAAGGACGCCAGCACGCCGATGCTGGCTCTCTGCAAAGCCTTGGTTGCTCTGGCGGCCAGCGCCAAGATGCATTACACCAGCGACTAGTCAGAGCCCGCACACATTACACGTCGCAGCTGCCCCAAGCAATGCCGAACCGGTGAGTGTCAAACAAGTGTCTTTCCGTATTATTGAGATTTAAAAAAATATATTAAGTAGATTTGCTGCCGCAAAACTTCCAACTATTCCGAATTTTGGACCTTTTTAAAAAAATGTTGCAGGATTAACATCTATCCCGGCATCTTTGAGCTTCCCTTTTGGGATATTCAGACTAGCTCCACACGCCAAGATCCTCAAAGACTTGAAAATCCAAGACATATACAATCCAGCTAAAGCTTCCTTTCAGCGTTTGCAAACTATTGCTGGATGAGAAACATCTCTGTCAAATGTCTAACGCATATGTTGGAATCCATCACTTGTTTGAATGTAAAGCCTTTAACTGCACCTTCTCTGCAGTGGTCGGGGCTGTTCAGTGAACAATAGGTTAATTTGTTTCCGGCATTACAACAGTGACTACACTCCAAAAGTACTCCATTGGCTGTAAAGCGCTTTGAGACGTCCGGTGGCCGTGAAAGGCGCTATATAAATACAAGTCTTTCTGTTACGAAACAACTGCATCAACAGAGTATGTTACAGTCAGCGGGGTGGCCATCTAGTCCATCTGATCTCCCTCATGTCTAGATGAGTTTCGCCTCAGTTACCAGCGAACTGAAGCGGACGCGCTGAGTTTTGCCAAATCCAATCTGGGACCAACAGGATTTAAAGTATGGAGGTGACTTTCTCCGAGCTACCGAGCAACGTCTCCTCCGCTGTCAACTCTTCGTCTTCGGTCTCCGGGTCCATGAATGGGATATGGGTCACACTGCTGCTGGGGACCATCCTGACCGCGATGTGCCTGATGGGGCTTGTAGGTAACCTCTACGTCCTGGTGGTGATGACCTTGTCCATGAGGTTGACTGGTTCCATGTATGTGTACATTGTGAACTTGGCTTTAGCCGACCTCCTCTACCTCGCCACTATTCCCTTCGTAGTGTGCACCTACTTCGCGAAGGACTGGTACTTCGGAGAGGTTGGCTGCAGGATCCTTTTCAGCTTAGACTTTCTGACCATGCACGCCAGCATCTTCATCTTGACTATTATGAGCACTGAGAGATATTTGGCCGTGGTCAAACCCTTGGATACTTTTAGGAGGAAAAGGCGCTACAGGAGGGTCGTTACTTGTGCAGTTTGGGTCATTTCCTTCCTCCTTGCCATTCCTACCATGATCATGATTGAGCTCAGAGAATTTGTCAGGAACGGGGCGGTAAAACGCATGTGCCACTCCACATGGCCACAGCAAGCCTACAAGATCTACCTGACTGTCCTTTTCCACACCTGTATATTGGCTCCAGGGATAGTCATCGGATTCTTGTACACAAAGTTGGCCCGTACTTACTGGATGTCCCAGACCACGACTTTCAACACCAAAGAAGTGAAGAGGTCCCCCAAACTGAAGATCCTCTACATGATCTTCAGTATTGTCCTTGTCTACTGTGTCTGCTTCTTGCCGCTTTGGGTGTGGCAATTGTGCAGCCTCTATCTCAACGAATCTGTAAATCTCTCTCCCCAAACCACTGCCTATATAAATTTTTCGGTAACATGTCTGGCGTACAGCAACAGCTGCATCAACCCTTTCCTCTACACCTTACTGACCAAAAAATACAAGGAACATTTGACAAACCAAAGGACGAACTCCGCGGAGTTCTCGCAAAGGAATCACCACCGGAATTCATCCCAAAAGTCGGTTTCTTCCGGGAGTCAGCAGTGCACCGACAACCTATCACTCACTTAAACGAGTCGAGGCTTGTTGCCGTTTAACGTGTGAGTATATACATGTGGAATTGGTATGTTTTAATGCTTTTTCCTTTGCCCATTTCAAATAGGTCTTCTCCACTGACAGATCACCTCGACATCTCGCGTGTACTCTTATCTCGCTCCCCATCATATAAAGTAATTGAAATAATGTGTGTGGTCTGGTTGCTTTTTTCTTAATTAGTCTATTTAAACGGAAGGGGATCTAGGAAGCTAACCTTTTGTTTAAAGTACAGACCCATTTTTATGGTGAGAATATATGACTTCAAAAACCTGGTTGGACTTAAACCAGCAGCTCTTAATAAGTATCTTTTATCAAAACAAAATGTGTGAGCACTTTGAACTAGAAGTACTCAGAGACGCTGCATCTTTTGGTGACCATCTTTCTTTAATTTCTTACAGCAAATCAATTTGAAAAGACACAAAATATATTTCAAACAGTCCCTCACAACCTCTACGTCTAAAAAAGGACGTACTCATATTTCAAGAACAATCCCAAGCTGTGTTGGGTGTGCAGTGACACAAAAGTGTCAGTACAACTCGCCAATCTGATTCCAATCTGACCCCTGGGTATTTTCTCAGCTTGTGTATCCTCCATATATCTCACAATGAACACTGCAGTGGGTCTCCAGGGCTGCCTTTTATCCCAATTAATTTAACAGTGAAACAGTAATAATATTGTTACATTGTTGGCATCAGCTTGGGTGCCCTTACCAGTGTTGAAGCATAGCAGGGGCATGGCATAGTGCAGAACTCCACTGCCTGTTCCTACACCACTCATCAGGCACTGGTGCCCTGTATCACATTAACATAGAAACATAGAAAATAGGAACAGTAGGAGGCCATTCGGCCCTTCGAGTCTGCACTGCCATTCACTATGATCATAGCTGATCCTCTATCTCAACACCATATTCCCGCTTTTTCCCCATACCTCTTGATGTCTTTTGTTTCTAGAAATCTATCTATCTCCCTCTTAAATATATTCAGTGACTTGGCCTCCACAGCCTTCTGTGGTAGAGAATTCCACAGGTTTACCACCCACTGAGTGAAAAATTTCTCCTCATCTTGGTCCTAAATTTCCCACCCCGTATCCTGAGACTATGACCCCTTGTTCTAGACTTCCCAGCCCGGGGGAAACATCCTCCCCGCATCCAGTCTGTCCAACTCAGTCAGAATTTTATGCATTTCAATGAGATTGCCTCTCTAGTCGACCCAATCTCTCCTCATTTCCTCATTGAATTTACAGCACAGAAACAGGCCATTCAGTCCAACTGGTCGATGCCGGTGGTTATGCTCCACACGAGCCTATATGCTGTACTATAGGTGCTGCCACACTAACACTTTCAACACGGATGTAAAACAGGTTTGGGTGCATAATAATATAAAACTGTGGTACTAATTTTGAGTCAGGCCATGATATGATTCCCAAGCTCACCGAGGCGAAGTGGTGCGAGGCTTCAACATAGGAACAGGAGGGGGCCATTGAGCCCCCCGAGCCTGTTCCGCCATTCAATCAACCATGGCTACTGTTGAGGGGGATGACTCATCAGGGGAGGGCAGCAGCAGCCAAGTTCATGGCACCGTGGCTGGCTCTGTTGCACAGGAGGGCAGGAAAAAGAGTGGGAGAGCGATAGTGATAGGGGATTCAATTGTAAGGGGAATAGATAGGCGTTTCTGCGGCCACAACCGAGACTCCAGAATGATATGTTCCCTCCCTGGTGCAAGGGTCAAGGATGTCTCGGAGCGGGTGCAGGACATTCTAAAAAGGGAGGGAGATCAGACAGTTGTCATGGTGCACATTGGTACCAACGACATAGGGAAAAAAAGGGATGAGGTCCTACGAAACGAATTTAAGGAGCTAGGAGCTAAATTAAAAAGTAGGACCTCAAAAGTAGTAATCTCGGGATTGCTACCAGTGCCACGTGCTAGTCAGAGTAGGAATGGCAGGATAGTGCAGATGAATACGTGGCTTGAGCAGTGGTGCAGCAGGGAGGGATTCAAATTCCTGGGGCATTGGATCTAGTTCTGGGGGAGGTGGGACCAGTACAAACCGGATGGTCTGCACCTGGGCAGGACCGGAACCAATGTCCTAGGGGGAGTGTTTGCTAGTGCTGTTGGGGAGGAGTTAAACTAATATGGCAGGGGGATGGGAACCAATGCAGGGAGACAGAGGGAAACAAAAAGGAGGCAAAAGCAAAAGACAGAAAGGAGATGAGGAAAAGTGGGGGGCAGAGAAACCCAAGGCAAAGAACAAAATGTGCCATTGTACAGCAAAATTCTAAAAGGACAAAGGGTGTTAAAAAAACAAGCCTGAAGGCTTTATGTCTTAATGCAAGGAGTATCCGCAATAAGGTGGATGAATTAACTGTGCAAATAGATGTTAACAAATATGATGTGATTGGGATTACGGAGACGTGGCTCCAGGATGATCAGGGCTGGGAACTCAACATCCAGGGTTATTCAACATTCAGGAAGGACAGAATAAAAGGAAAAGGAGGTGGAGTAGCATTGCTGGTTAAAGAGGAGATTAATGCAATAGTTAGGAAGGACATTAGCTTGGATGATGTGAAATCTATATGGGTAGAGCTGCAGAACACCAAAGGGCAAGAAAAACGTTATTGGGAGTTGTGTACAGACCTCCAAACAGTAGTAGTGATGTTGGGGAGGGCATCAAACAGGAAATTAGGGGTGCATGCAATAAAGGTGCAGCAGTTATAATGGGTGACTTTAATATGCACATAGATTGGGCTAACCAAACTGGAAGCAATACGGTGGAGGAGGATTTCCTGGAGTGCATAAGGGATGGTTTTTTAGACCAATATGTCAAGGAACCAACTAGGGGGGAGGCCATCTTAGACTGGGTGTTGTGTAATGAGAGAGGATTAATCAACAATATCGTTGTGCGCGGCCCCTTGGGGAAGAGTGACCATAATATGGTGGAATTCTGCATTAGGATGGAGAATGAAACAGTTAATTCAGAGACCATGGTCCAGAACTTAAAGAAGGCTAACTTTAAAGGTATGAGGCGTGAATTGGCTAGGATAGATTGCCGAATGATACTTAAGGGGTTGACTGTGGATGGGCAATGGCAGACATTTAGAGACCGCATGGATGAACTACAGCAATTGTACATTCCTGTCTGGCGTAAAAATAAAAAAGGGAAGGTGGCTCAACCGTGGCTATCAAGGGAAATCAGGGATAATATTAAAGCCAAGGAAGTGGCATACAAATTGGCCAGAAATAACAGCGAACCCGGGGACTGGGAGAAATTTAGAACTCAGCAAAGGAGGACAAAGGGTTTGATTAGGACAGGGAAAATGGAGTACGAGAAGAAGCTTGCAGGGAACATTAAGACAGATTGCAAAAGTTTCTATAGATATGTAAAGAGAAAAAGGTTAGTAAAGACAAATGTAGGTCCCCTGCAGTCAGAATCAGGGGACGTCATAACGGGGAACAAAGAAATGGCGGACCAATTGAACAAGTACTTTGGTTCGGTATTCACTAAGGAGGACACAAACAACCTTCCGGATATAAAAGTGGTCAGAGGGTCTAGTAAGGAGGAGGAAGTGAGGGAAATCCTTATTAGTCGGGAAATTGTGTTGGGGAAATTGATGGGATTGAAGGCCGATAAATCCCCAGGGCCTGATGGACTGCATCCCAGAGTACTTAAGGAGGTGGCCTTGGAAATAGTGGATGCATTGACAGTCATTTTCCAATATTCCATTGACTCTGGATCAGTTCCTATGGAGTGGAGGGTAGCCAATGTAACCCCACTTTTTAAAAAAGGAGGGAGAGAGATAACAGGGAATTATAGACTGGTCAGCCTGACATCGGTAGTGGGTAAAATGATGCAATCAATTATTAAGGATGTCATAGCAGTGCATTTGGAAAGAGGTGACATGATAGGTCCAAGTCAGCATGGATTTATGAAAGGGAAATCATGCTTGACAAATCTTCTGGAATTTTTTGAGGATGTTTCCAGTAGAGTGGACAAGGGAGAACCAGTTGATGTGGTATATTTGGACTTTCAGAAGGCTTTCGACAAGGTCCCACACAAGAGATTAATGTGAAAAGTTAAAGCACATGGGATTGGGGGTAGTGTGCTGACATGGATTGAGAACTGGTTGTCAGACAGGAAGCAAAGAGTAGGAGTAAATGGGTACTTTTCAGAATGGCAGGCAGTGACTAGTGGGGTACCACAAGGTTCTGTGCTGGGGCCCCAGCTGTTTACACTGTATATTAATGATTTAGACGAGGGGATTAAATGTAGTATCTCCAAATTTGCGGATGACACTAAGTTGGGTGGCAGTGTGAGCTGCGAGGAGGATGCTATGAGGCTGCAGAGTGACTTGGATAGGTTAGGTGAGTGGGCAAATGCATGGCAGATGAAGTATAATGTGGATAAATGTGAGGTTATCCACTTTGGTGGTAAAAACAGAGAGACAGACTATTATCTGAATGGTGACAGATTAGGAAAAGGGGAGGTGCAACGAGACCTGGGTGTCATGGTACATCAGTCATTGAAGGTTGGCATGCAGGTACAGCAGGCGGTTAAGAAAGCAAATGGCATGTTGGCCTTCATAGCGAGGGGATTTGAGTACAGGGGCAGGGAGGTGTTGCTACAGTTGTACAGGGCCTTGGTGAGGCCACACCTGGAGTATTGTGTAGTTTTGGTCTCCTAACCTGAGGAAGGACATTCTTGCTATTGAGGGAGTGCAGCAAAGGTTCACCAGACTGATTCCCAGGATGACGGGACTGACCTATCAAGAAAGACTGGATCAACTGGGCTTGTATTCACTGGAGTTCAGAAGAATGAGAGGGGACCTCATAGAAATGTTTAAAATTCTGACGGGGTTAGACAGGTTAGATGCAGGAAGAATGTTCCCAATGTTGGGGAAGTCCAGAACCAGGGGACACAGTCTAAGGATAAGGGGTAAGCCATTTAGGACCGAGATGAGGAGAAACTTCTTCACCCAGAGAGTGGTGAACCTGTGGAATTCTCTACCACAGAAAGTTGTTGAGGCTAATTCACTAAATATATTCAAAAAGGAGTTAGATGTAGTCCTTACTACTAGGGGGATCAAGGGGTATGGCGAGAAAGCAGGAATGGGGTACTGAAGTTGCATGTTCAGCCATGAACTCATTGAATGGTGGTGCAGGCTAGCAGGACCGAATGGCCTACTCCTGCACCTTTTTTCTATGTTTCTATGGCTGATCTGCGACCTAACTTCATATTGCCTACAACGCTGGTCGGTGTAGTTTCGGGCAACAGGAAATTCGCTTGGCACCCACACCTGGACAGAGTGGCGTAACATTCAGAAACAAACGCTGCTTTGTAACACAACTGTACCGAGTGTAGTCAGTTGGAAAGAACAGAGTTAAATACATAAATATCCGTCAGGTAAAAAAAAAGAGGCAGAGAGTCAGGTTAAAATATTTAATTCACTTTGTAAAACTTGAACCTTTCATTGGACCGGCATAATTCACCAACACTGAAACACTGCACTATTGTGTGTTGTAGATGTGACTGCAATTGGAACGAGTCGCTATTCTCTCTCTGCCTCTCTCTCTCTATATATATCATTATATATTCCCCTGCTGGGTGAGATTGTAAAATGTTTCATTAATCTAGCTTTGTTTTGCAAGTGTAGAACCCTTAATTATTTTCCGTTGGCGGCTAAATATTTAAGCTAGAAAAGGATTCCGCGTTTTAAACAAAGTACGCATCTGACCTAAAGGATGCAAAGCTGCACTTTACATTTAATTCTACGCCAGTTTGATCATAAAGCACCCTATCTGCTGCTTCCTTTGCCTTGCTGCTCATCACAGTATCAGGGAATGTGCCCGTGTCCTTTATTTAGAAGGGAGATGAATAATCGCAGATTTTAACTTCAGTTCTGGAAGAACTGTGTCAGATTTCAACTGAAATGACTGCAGAGATCTGGGGTTTTGAACTGTGATTGGAAACCCATCTATTTCCACCCACTTTACAAACTTTAAGATTTTCTTCAAATATTCCCGAAATATTATATTGAGTTCGCTTATTTATTTCAAGGATGCAATGCACTTAACCGAAATGGAGACTTAAATCTAGGCGCACATTATCCAGTCGGAACTTGTACAGACTTTGAAAAAGAAACCTCTTTCGCTTAAAAAAAAAAGTTGAAAAATAACGAAGATGATTGGAATAAAATAACTATGGGATCGGGGCAAGACGTCTAATCACAGCACAGATCCTTACGAAACCTGTCCGATTATATCAAAACTAACATTTTAAATTTAGCGACAAACGGTTTAAGATTTTCTCTGAAGTGACCGTGCTCCAGTCAAGCAAATCTAGCACTCCAACCAAACGTCCCGTACAAACCCGAGGTCTCTGCTGTAGTTTACATTTATTTTAAGTACAGAAACGCGGAATAAAATATATAAAATGTGAAGGCGGTGCCTTTTTTTAAAAAGCCTCGTAAACACACCTGGAAGTTGCATGTCATGTCCATGTTAGGAGAGCTGTTTGGAAAGGAATGAGAATCAGTGTTAGTTTCGCCAATGTGAAGTTTACAAGAAACATTTTATTTCGAAGATTAGCAAATTTCCAGTTTTGTCAAAGATTTGGTCCATTTATTGGCAGTTTCAAATATTAAGCATTCTGCAAAATAAACTATTCGGTGATGTTTAACTATCCGCCTTCTTCCTTTCCCACATTACAACAGTGACTGCACTCCAAAAGTGCTCCATTGGCTGTAAAGTTTTGAGACAACCGGTGGTCGTGAAAGGCGCTATATAAATCCAAGTCTTCCTTTCTATTACGAAACAACTGCATTAACAGAATATATTACAGACAGCGGACCGCTACCTAGTTCATTTATTTGATCAGCTTCATCTCCAGATAATGCCAGGGATTTGCCACTAATCCTCACAGAATCTTCACAGGGACAAAGGAAAATTTTGGGTTTTGCTCTGCAACACTTGGCTAGAGGAGGGCCATGAAACTTTAATGATATTGGTATAGGTTTAGTCCGACAAAAATGGAATTGACCAACAGAATGGGACAGACACAGCTCCGAGTATGAAAAGGAGATACAGAGGGTGGAATAATCGGTTCAGCAGTTTTAATAGAGAACAACATCTGTTCTCAAGAACTGGAAGACGCAAGTGCAAAATTAACGAGCCTCCAGAAGAAAAAACAGATCTTTCTCGCTCTCTCGAAGAGCAAATATTTAGAGCAGACTTCCAGAGGGATAAAAACAGTTAATGTGGTATCAATTAACTTCATGATAGGTCTATACTAATATCTGGTTAAGAGTGAACTAGGATTTATGGGGTAAGTACTCGATGGTTGCTATGCTGTTGTGACAAAGGAAATGCTAACTGTGCAAAGGAACCTCCTCGGACTGTAGAATGGAAATGTAGGATGGATAATTCTGCTAGCTCTTTATTTGATTACATTTGAAGGTTATGGGAGTTGTGGGGGTGGGGGAGGATTCAGGAAAGAATACATTTAAAAGCAGCAAGAGAAATGTCAAGGCTGTAGAGCAGAGCAGAGTTTGGGATATAAATAAGCAGAGTGGGTCAGGAAGGGACAGAGAGGGTAACAACGGTAATCATCATCATCATAGGCAGTCCCTCGAATCGAGGATGACTTTCTTCCACGTCAAAAAGTTCACAGGTGTTTCAATGAAGGACTTAATATTCCGGTCCTGAACTACATACTGAAGGGTGGAAGATGCCTGTGCGTGGATTTTTTTAAACATGTGGTGGCCATTGCACACCAGCCACCACACGGGCTTGACAGAGCTAGGCCTTTAACCAGTGGCAAGGGTTAACCAAGACGACTGGAGACCTGCTCTGCTGCACAGATCTAGTGCGCACACACACATCACAATGTGGGCTGGCCCGTGCTGCCCCTGGGCCCTCGCCTCTTCTGGGCCCCGATTACATCCCTCTACAGTCTCTCGCTGCTCCTTCGACCTGATGTCACCGCTCCTGCTGTACCTACCCACACTTCAATCACCGATGTGGATCTTGGTGACGTCCCTCTTCAATGCCGTTGCTCTCCTGCTCCAGCATGTGCTGCTCCCTGGAGTGGTATGCAATGGTAATCCAAAGTTAGAACAAAGGTAATAGGGCATCGCTGACTCAGGGAAAAAAATAGAAAAAGTCAAAGCTAAAGGCACTGTATCTGAATGTGCGAAGCAGTCACAACAAAATAGATGAATTAATAGTGCAGATAAAATGAATAGGTTTGATCTAGTAGCCATTATGTAGATGTAGTTGCAAAGTAACCAAGGTTGGGAACTAAATATTCCAGCATACTTAACTTTTAGAAGAAAATGGAAAAGGAGGAGGTGCAGCCTTGATAATAAAGGATGGGATAAAGACAGTAGAGAGAAAGGATCTTAGCTCGGGAAACCAAAAAGTAGAATCAGTTGGGGTGGAGCTAAGAAACAGCAAGGGGCAGAAAACATTGGTGGGAGTTGTTTACAGGCCCCCAAACAGTAATGGTAATGTAGGGCACAGTATACATCAGGAAATTAGAGGCGCATGTAACAAAGGTAATACAATAATCATGGGGGACTTTAATCTGCATATAGACTGGGCAAACCAAATTTGCAGTAATAGTGTGGAGGACGAATTCATGGAATGTATAAGATGGTTTTCTAGATCAGTATGTTGAGGAACCAACTAGAGAATAGGTTATTTTAGATCGAGTATTATGCAATGAGAAAGGGGTAATTAATAACCTTGTTGTAAAGGGACCCTTAGGGAAGAGTGAGCATAATATGATGGAATTTTATATTAAGTTTGTAAGTGATTTGGTTAAATCTGAAACTAGGGTCTTAAATTTAAACAAAGGAAACTACATAGGTATGAGGGGAGAGTTGGCTAAGGTAGATTGGGAAACTACATTAAACGGTATGATGGTAGACAAGCAATAGCTAACATTTAAAGAATGAATATATAATTTACAACAAACATACATTCCTTTAAGGCATGAAAACCCCATAGGAAAAGTGGTCCAACCGTGGCTACCAATAGAAGTTAAAGATATTATTAGATCAATGGAAGAGGCTTATAATGTTCCCAAAAAGAGCAGTAAGCCTGAGGATTGGGAGGATTTTAGAATTCAGCAAAAGGGGATGAAGAAAGTGATAAAGAAAGCGAAAAAAGAATGAGAGTAAACTAGCGAGAGATATAAAAACAAACTGTAAAAGCTTCTACAGGTATGGAAAAAGGAAAAAGGCCATGGGTCACAGTCTCAGAATAAGGGATCGGCCATTTAGGACTGAGATGAGGAGAAACTTCTTCACTTAGAGGGTGAATGAAGCTTTGGAATTCTCTACCCCAGAGGGCTTTAGAGGCTCAGTCATTGAGTATATTCAAGACAGAGATCGATAGATTTTTAGATATTAAGGGAATCAAGGGATATGGGAATGGTGCAGGAAAGTGAAGTTGAGGTACAAGATCAGCCATGATCTCACTGAATGGCAGAGCAGGCCTGAGGGCCTGAATGACCTACTCCTGCTCCTAATTCTTATGTTCATATGTTCTTAATTAAATATAATGGCCCGGAATTTGTGGTTGTAATGATGGCAAAACTGTCAGCGTTCACCGTCATTACTGTGTAAAACTGACAGTTACTATCTGGCATCCGCACTTGTTCGGTTAAATGCAGAAATCGGAAGTTGCTGTCGGTGATACTCTGCTCCTCCACAGGGTGCGCTGTTGCAGTCCTTACAAATGGAAATCAATTAAAAGTCACTGATGTGACGTGAACTTCAACTTTTTATGCACTACTCTTGCTGTAAAAACCTTGAGAAAGTTAAGCCTTATTGAATGAGGTGTAACTGAGGTTTAATGGCATACTAGGTCATAATTACTGCTGAACGACGTCTCTGGTGCTGAAAAAATAGTTTTATATTGTGGAGTGTCGTTTTCACCATGCCATGATAAAAATTCCACAGATTTTTAAAATAATAAAAAAAATATATCATTTTTTAAAGTTTATTTATGATATTTCAGCTTCTACTTTCATCCCATGTGTATGTCCCAATTTTTATTTCACTTTCTGTAAAATTATTGAAAAGTGAATGATAAAACCTGCTTTTTATTTCTTGGTTTGCTGTCTGTGAGAATTCTTCAATGTGATTGGCTGCTCAGGCTACTTGATGACATCACTGTTGCTGGACACCACAGATCCCCTATAGATGGCGCCAGCTGGAAAGTCACATTGGAAAGGGGGAAATCAACGCCATGGAGCCCGCTAAAACTTTCTTCCAGGTCACGGCAAGTGCAGTCACTTTGCTACTGACTGCATAATCCAGGCCATTGAGTTAAAATTAGTCTATAATCCTTTCCATAGGCAGCCATCTTGTACCCAAGTGGGCATTTCTCATGTGTGAGGCTAGACAGTAGTACTACAGGCTATTCATCCTCATAGGGCATCACAGTTAAGCATGATCCTGCTTTGTTTCAACATTCACATGCAAACTTTTACATCAGTCACTCGATACCAATCAGAAACAGGAGTCCAGTTTGATTTTTTTCTCCTTCTCACAGCGCCTCAAAGCCTACTCCAACTGAGATCAGTTAACTCAACAAAAACACTGGGAGTCATCCTGGGACCTCGTGGTATGCATAGCTTCATATTATACCAGGAAATGATTTTACTCACATGGCCATCAGGGAGTTCCCAAGGATTCATGGTTTACCAGAACATAAATTATAGATTAATATCAGTCATATAACTCACATGTCCAAATAAATGTATTTATTGACTCATCAAGTCATTTTGATGTTGGGTGATAGTTTAAAATTAGGGGATATGTACAATGGGCAGCTGAATCGATCACCCCCTTTTACACTATCACCGAAAGTGAAAATTACCCCCATCTTTTATATATTACACTAGTTTGTGAGCGATATATTTGGTGCTGAATAACTTGTTCATTTTTGAACTTAACATCACAGGCATTTGCCAGATATTCGAACAGTCACTGAGGAGCACTAGTAAAGACTTGGAAATAGGTCACCTGTATGCCATCTGCATGAAATTGTACATGCAGTAATCACAGTAAGAACATTCCCTCCACAGAACTGAAAGTTTAGAAAACGTACCGATGCAATGCTTACAATTTATTTTATTACAAACTATTGATATCGAGTCAGTTTTCTTCAGCTCAACACTGGCGAAACAAAAGCTATCCTTCTTTGGTCTTGCCAGCACCCCTGTGCCTCTGGCTCCAATCCATCAACCTCCCTGGTTGCATGATGCTATGGAATCTTGCTGGTTTGCTCGACCCTAAACTGACTTTCCTACCTCATCTCTTGTCACTGAGGGCCCAGGGGAAGCACGGGCCAGCCCACACTGCGATATGTGTGCGCACTAAGTCCATGCAGCAGAGCTGGTCTCCAGTCGTCTTGGTTAAGCCTTACCACTGGACCAAGACCTAGCTGTCAAGCCCGTGTGGTGGCTGGTGTGCAGCGGCCACCACACATTAAAAAAATCCATGCACAGGCGTCTTCCACTCTTCAACATGCAGTTCGGGACCTGGAATATTAGGTCCTTCATTAAAACACCTGCAAACTCATCCCTTTTTGACGTGGAAGCAAGTCATTCTCAATACGAGGGACTGCCTAAGAAGATTTGTCTACCATTGTCTAACATTGCCTATTTGCACTACTATCTGTCCCCTGAAGAAACCTTAAGCCATTCCTCCATTTACCGTTAGACTGTTCTCCTCTCCTTTTTTGACATACTTCAATTAATCCAGATTAGCATGGTCCAAGAGCTCTTTTACACCGAGTACTGCACAACCATTATCCCTACTCCTACCAAGCTCCATTGGCTCCGTCCCCCCAGGCCATCAGGTTCAAGAATCTCATCCTTGTTTTGAAATCCTCCCATGCTCTTGCCAACTTATCAAAGTAATCTTCTCCATCTGAATGTCTCAGCAGTTCCCTTCGGTCCTCCAACTCTGTACTTTCCTTTTACTCATTCCCAGGATGTGGCCATCCCTGCAAGGCCAGCATTTATTGCCCATCCCTAATTGCCCTTGAGAAGGTGGTAGTGAGCCACCTTCTTGAACCGCTACAGTCCGTTTGGTGAAGGTACTCCCACAGTGCTGTGAGGAAGGGAGTTCCAGGATTATGACCCAGCTTATTGCCTGTCTCTCATTCCCTCAATTGGAGGCTAATATCAGTCACTGCTCTATTGTTTTTTTTATAACTTTCTCACTAAATTACACTGCATTGTTACCCCGTTTCTTCTTTCAAAACTCTCTAAAAAATTATCATTATCAGTTGCTTCCCTATTAGTCTTTCCCACTCCCGCTCGATGTCCTCTCTCTTTGTAAAGTGCTCAGATGTCCTTTTACATTTTGGCTGATTGTTATTGTGGTAATTGTTGGAAAACTCTCTCATTAAGGAAATAGCGCCATAGAAAATTACTAATTCTTTAGGGAACCAGCAGATGGCTTCTTGCCCGTTGAAGGGTTGCTCCAGATTGGTTCTCAGTTACAAGAGTTTACAGTTATGACAATTCTCAGTCACAGATATTTATGTACAACAGATCTCTTCATCTGAAAGCAATGGGAAAATAAGAGTTTACAACACAATGTTTGTTTTCTCTTCTCAAGAAGTCCCTTGTGATAGAGAACTGGAAGGGCCCATGTAATTCCTTTTGGCGTGGGCAGGAGGAATGATGGAGAGGGCGATACGCAGCCTTAGGTTACTAATCAGCAGTAAGATTCCCATCATTTTGAAAATGTGAGCTTCCTCAAGCATGTGGGCTTGTTAACACTAAGAAATCTTAGTACAGGTCATAAATTTTAATGGTAATTAACTATAAACTGTTTTGTAATAAACTTGCAGAAATTAAAGAATCATATTCTTTCAGTGGGAACACCATGATCTATCAACAGCAGAGATGTTTCTACTTGTGATCTACTGAACTATCCAACTTGTTATTCTTCAGTGATAGCCTTTCATAAAACCTCATCTTCAAAAGAAACACTGCTGCACATTAGCTGCCACACGGAGTAGTTGGGGCCAATAGTATAGATGCATTTAAGGGAAAGCTAGATAAGTACACGCAGGTCAGGGCCTCCACGCTGCTCCCGAGGCCTCCGCGCCGCTCATTCTATGGCCCCGACCTGACGCTGGTGTTCTCAGACAGGTCAGGGCCATAGAGGGAGCGGTGTGGGGGCCTGGTGAGCAGCGTGGAGGCATACTACTTCAGGGAGCAGCGCAAGCTAGTGCAGGAGGGCGACGGCAGCGAAGAGTGACGCCATCAAGGTGATTGGAGCGTGGGCAGGTACAGCAGGAGCGGCGAGATCGGGGCGAAGGAGCAGCGAGAGATTGCAGAGGGATGTGATCGGGGCCCGGGGCAGCACGGGCCAGCCCACACTGTGATATGTGTGTGCTCACTAGGTCCGTGCAGCAAAGCTGGTCTCCAGTCGTCTTGGGTAATCCTTGCCACTGGACCAAGACCTAGCTCTGTCAAGCCCGTGTGGTGGCTGGAGTGCAACGGCCACCACACGTTTAAAAAATCCACGCACAGGCATCTTCCATTCTTCAGGATGTAGTTCGTTGAAACACCTGTGAACGCATCCTTTTTTGGCGTGGGAGAAAGTCATTCTCGTTTCGAGGGGCCGCCTATGATGATGAGGTTTCTACTTGCCAATGTTAAAATAGAATAAGTCCACCTCATAAAATGGGATATTATACTAAACAATCTCGCACGGCATTGCTCATGGTAATTTGGGAAATCCCTGTCTCTGTGTTGCCATTTTTCTGTCACATTCTGCTTCTGTCTCTCGCTTTCTCCTCTCTTCTATTACTCCCTCCTGAAATTCTCTTTTTGCAACTTTCTCTGTCAGTTTGTCTTTTTTTCTTTCCTTCTGATTGGGAGGTGGTGTAGCATGTTATAGTGGGCTACGGAACCTACAATGGAATGGGGGGTTATTGGGAAAATATGGCCCTCAGCAGCTTCCTTCCAAGCCTTTCCACCAGTCACTTATACTTCCTTCACCGACAATATCAACTTCCATTTATGTAGCGCCTTTAAAGTAGTGAGTGTCCCAAGGGACTTTGCAAGAACGTTATCAAACAAAATTTGACACCAATCTGCATAAGGAGATATTAGGACAGATGGCCAAAAACTTGGTCAAAGGGATAGGTTTTAAGGAGCATTTTAAAGGAGGAGAGAGAGGTCGAGGCAGAGATTTCAACTCCTCGCTTCCTTTCACTTTACCACTATGCATTCCCCTTCCTACAGTGTCCTCACTCCCAGTTCTACCTTTGTGCTACAGATTCAACCAGTTCACCATTCCCTGCCCCTTGTTCCATTGTCACTCTGCTCACCATTAACCCTCCACCCACCCTTTCCACGCATTCCCTCAAGGGTGGGCGATGAATGGCCCCTTCTATCTCCCTTTCCCATCTGCCTCTCTCAAAGAATCTTTGTTTGCTTGAAAAATTCAGGTTACTTAAAAAAATAGAATTAAATTAGAAAAGGCATTCTGCCTGCCTTTCTCTTTCTACGTATCATAGGTGTTAGCAATTAGAATGATGTGCCCACCTCAAAACCGACAGGGGTTGATCTATTTCCTCCGACAGTCTTCTTTGCGGCTGCCATCCCTGGCCTGGGGGAGTTTTTGACTTTTTTTTTTATAATACTTTTAGTATTACCATTACAGCATCACCCATGTACAGGTGGTGTGACAGCATTGCCAATTCAAGGAATTTAATCTGAGCAGATCGCCCAAAGTGCTGCTCCTAATGAATCAGAGGTTTCATAGGAATTGTAGACCGAGTAGTATTACCAGAGATGGTGATTCATCAGAATTGGAGTGGCTCTGACATTTGGGAGCAATGGAAGGAAGCCCAAGGTCTAGCAGTATTTTGATGGGGATGCCACGGTCTGAGTACTCTATGGAGCGATCCTGTGGTTTTGGGAACAATGGAGTGGAAAATCCTAGGTACCTACAAGGAGAAAGGTGACACCTGAGAACGTTGGGGAAGGAAGTCTCAAGGCCTGAGAAGGGGCACCAATAAATGGGGGATCGAGGAGGGGCACCGGTAAATGAGGGATAGGGGAGGGGCACCTGTAAATGGGGGATAGGGGAACCAGCCCACACTGCGATATATGTTCGCACTAGGTCCATGCAGCAGAGCTGATCCCCAGTTGTCCTGGTTCAACCCTTGCCACTGGATAAAGGCCTAGCTCTGTCAAGCTCTGTCTGTGGTGGCTGATGTGCAACGGTCACCACATGTTAAAAAAATCCACGCACAGGCATCTTCCACCCCCTCAATTGGATTTCAGGACTGGAACATCGGGTCCTTCATTGAAATATCTGTGAACTCATGTGGAAGCAAGTCATCCTCATTCAAGGGACCGCCTATGATCTTGACTTTTGAAGTGTAGTCACTGTCGTAATGTAGGAAAGGCAGCAGCCAATTTGCGCACAGCAAGGTCCCACAAACTGAAATGAGATATGACCAGATAATGTTTTTTTTCAGTGTTGTTGATTGAGGGTTAAATATTGGCCAGGACACCGGGGAGAACTCCCACGGTCCTTTTCGAAATAACGCCATGGGATCTTTTACGTCCACCTGAGAGAGCAGACGGGGCCGTGGTATAAAGTCTCGTCCAAAAGACGGCCCCTCTCACAGTGCAGCATTCACTCAGCACTGCACTGGAATGTCAGCCTAGATTTGTGTGCTCAAGTCCCTGGAGCGGGCCTTGAACCCTTCATATTCAGAGACAAGAGTGCAACGGAGCCAGGTGTTGGGGGAACTAGCAGTGGAAGTTTAGGGATGGGGTCCAATTTAGCAGAATAGATGAGGATCTTTGCAACATCGGGGGGGAGGAGTGGGAGGCAGAGAATTCGGTCAGTAATGGGATTGCCGGCATTTGACAGTATTGGGTGGAGCAGGCTTTAATAGGCTTGTGAGGGGGCTGGGGCCCAACAGAATGGAACACAAACTGCTGTTAATGCCTTTTGAACAGGCCCCAACCCGCACCCATCAGCCTCCTCACCTCACCCATCCACAGTCCATTTGTTCCCTCAAAT
Organism: Pristiophorus japonicus; assembly: GCF_044704955.1. NCBI lineage: Eukaryota > Metazoa > Chordata > Chondrichthyes > Pristiophoridae > Pristiophorus > Pristiophorus japonicus. Next base: position 166,938,571 of record NC_091991.1, on the reverse strand, counting down.
ACCTCCGCCCACCTCTTTGCCATTATCAGCCAGTTCCTGTCCATACGTTCCTACTGTAAAGCACTTCAGCGTACATTTTCTGCATCTTAAAATTAATGAACAGAAAATCACTGTCTGGGGACACGCAATTTAAGAATGTTATGCATTCCCAGTATCTGCCAGGCATGCAGAATCGGAACTGTAGTGTATGGAGAGTCAGACTGAACACTGTGAGCTCAAAGTAATGTGTGACCCTAGTCTTTTATTGCAGGTCTCCAGAGTTCCTCTCCAACCTGTGAAGCACTCTTAAATACCTGTGCTCCCAAGGGATTATGAGATCCCTTGGGACTCCAAGGAATGAGCCCTCTGGTGGCTGTACAGAGTATATACAAGTCCAGATACATAACAGGAACACTTACTCTTTAATGTACTATCCGTCTCCTACATGCAGTCTTTACTATACACAAGTTTCTTGAAGTCTCAAAAACGGATCCGAGAAAGATTTTTAACAACATTTTCAAAAGCAATAAACATCAATCCATTCTCTGTGAATCATTTCTTTTTTTCTTCTTGAAGCATCAACAGAGAAAGCAAGATAACAGATGTTTCTGCTTCATGTGCACGAGGAGTTCATAAGTGAAATGCACAACTGATAGTACATTTATATGTCAGCTGTGGCTCGATCGTTAGCTTTCTGGCCTCTGGGTCAGAAGGTTGTGGGTTCAAGTCCCACTCCAGAGACTTGAGCACAAAACATTCTAGGCTAACACTCCAGTGCAGTGCTGAGAGAGCGCTGCACTGTCGGAGGTGCCGTCTTTCAGATGAGATGTTAAACCGAAGCCCCGTCTGCTCTCTCAGGTGGACATAAAAGATCCCCTGGCACTATTTCGAAGAAGAGCAAGAGGAGTTATCCCTGGTATCCTGGCTAATATTTATCCCTCAATCAACATCACTAAAAATAGATTACCTGGTCATTATCACATTGCTGTTTGTGGGAGCTTGCTGTGCACAAATTGACTGCCGTGTTTCCCACATTACAACAGTGCCTACACTCCAAAAGTACTTCATTGGCTGTAAAGCACTTTGAGACGTCCAGTGGTTGTGAAAGGCGCTATATAAATGTAAGTCCTTTTCTTTCTAAGCATCAACAGAGAAAGCAAGATAACAAGTTTTTCTGCCCGAAGGTGCGTGATGAGTTCAAAAATGAATTGCACAACTGATAGTATATTTATATAAATGTCATCATTTGCCTGAAATAAAAGCTTTGCGAATTCAGTTCCCAGTGTCTTTTAAATATTCCAGCAGCACATCTGACACATTCTGGGAAATTCGGTACACTGCCCATCCTCAGACTATACAATCCAAATTCAGGTTGCAGCATCATAGCTCTGGAAAAAACATTTGGATTTGTGTGCTTTTAAAATCAGAATGGTTAACCTATCACATTATTGCCACGCCAAATAAACAACACTTTCTTTCATTGCAGGAGCACCATATGGGAACCATGTTTCTCATGTGTAGACATGCCTGTTCACTGTGTGATGTCTGTAACACTGTATGCAACATTGAATGTACCCTTGTACTGTACACACCTTACCGGTACACTAGAGGGTGCTGTTGCTGGAGATCCAGGGGTTGCCGGCACACGGCAGGTAACCCAGTATAAAAGGGAACACACAGCTTGTTGTCTGCACTCAGGAGCTGCTAATAAAGAACTTCAGGTCCGCACAGTTTAAGAACCATACCCTGCCTCTTGGAGTCATTACCAAAGGTGCCTACATACACTGTGTTAACCTATCACATTATTGCCACACCAAATAAACACTTTCTTTCTTTCATTGCAGGAGCACCATATGGGAACCATGCTTCTCATCAAGAGTATCACCTATTTTCAACCAATAGTTTCCAGCTAAGTCTACTGGTGCACCTCTAGCTTCAAGCTGGCTCAGCTGTTTGCACTGATGTAAATGTTGCACGGCCCTGGACAACGTGGACCACTTTCTATACTTCGGGAGTCTATTATCAGCAAGGGCAGACATCGACGACAAGGTTCAACACCGCCTCCAGTGTGCCAGCGCAGCCTTCGGTCACCTGAGGAAGATCACGCTCTCAAATCTGTCACCAAGCTTATGGTCTACAGGGCTGTAGTGATACCCGCCCTCCTGTATGGCTCAGAGACGTGGACCATATACAGTAGACACCTCAAATCGCTGGAGAAATACCACCAACGATGTCTCCACAAGATCCTGCAAATCCCCTGGGAGGACAGACGCACCAACGTTAGTGTCCTCGATCAGGTCACATTGTTCGCATGCCTGAGGCAACACTCCCAAAGCAAGCGCTCTACTCCAAACTCCTACATGGCAAGAGATCCCCAGGTGGGCAGAGGAAATGTTTCAAGGACACCCTCAAAGCCACCTTGATAAAATGCAACATCCCCACCGACACCTGGGAGTCCCTGGCCAAAGATCGCCCTAAGTGGAGCAACAGCATCTGGGAGGGCACTGAGCACCTCGAGTCTCGTCGCCGAGAGCATGCAGAAATCAAGCGCAGGCAGCGGAAGGAGCGTGCAGCAAACCAGACTCCTCACCCACCCTTTCCTTCAACGACTGTCTGTCCCACCTGTGACAGAGACTGTATTTGACTGTTCAGTCACCTAAGGACTCATTTTGAGGGTGGAAGCAAGTCTTCCTCGATTCCGAGGGACTGCCTATGACGATGATGAAATGTCCCATCTGAAGCAGCAGCAGGTATAACAGTAGAAATCTCTTGGAGCCACAATTGCTTAGTCACTGAATCAGAGTTACACTATAACGAGAGGTGAAGATATTCACACAGTGTAGCTGGGCTGAATCAGATTATGACTTATTTTTCGCTGCAATATCTTTGAGCTTTAAAAAGTACTCCATTGGAAATTTGCAAACAAATGACTGAGTAAACTTACAAAAACGTTGCTAGTAATTTAATTGAAAAGCACTGATCACAGGGTACGATAGCATAGTGGTTATGTTACTGGACTAATAATCCAGAGATACGTGTTCAAATCCCACAGCAAATTAAATAAATCTGGAATAAAAAGCTAATGGATTGTCATAAAACTACTGCATTGTCATTAAAAACCCATCTGATTCACAAATGTCCTTTCGGGAAGGAAATCTGCCGTTCTTACCTGGTCTGGCCTATATATGACTCCACACCCTGAGCAATGTGGTTGACTCTTAACTGCCCTGTGCTGCTCAGTTGTATTCAAGAAGGTGGCTCACCACCAACTTCAGGTGGGCAATAAATGCTGGCCTTGCCAGTGATGCCGACATCCTGTGAATGAATTAAAAAAAACCACAAATTCCCCTTCCCATTCTAACCAATTTGTTACCTTTTGTGTATACCTACAGCTGAAGTTACAAAGGCCATGAAGCTGCTAGTTTTCAATGGCTAGGGCCATTCCTGAGCTGTTAGTGATATTGGGGGCTGTGTCAGCGGTTATGAGTTTTCTTGGTTAACATGTATAGATCAGATATATGAAAATGCAGTGAGTATTGACCAATGAGTTGGTGGCAGGGTGGAACTTATGGCTTATAGCAAACAGACTATTTAATCAGCAAACAGCTAACAGAGACAATTAAAACAAGAGTCTCTATGCACGAGAGCAAACAGTCTATTTACTCAGCAAACAGAGACTACTTAAACAGAATCTCTATGAACTACAGCAAACAGAACTCATGACTGAATCTACAGCAATGTCTCCTGATAAAAGCAGGATGATTTCTCTGGCAAAGTGTAGTGATTGGAGGTTAGTTACATAATGCAAATCATGTGTGTAAAATTAATCCTTGCCACTAACAGCAGTGCGGTGTCCAGGTATGATTGACGGGGGAATTACCCAATCATCTCCATTCTGGCCAGGTGTCACTGTATGCAGCCCTATGAAAAAGACTGGAAACCTTTTAAGGGGTATATGCTAAATCATAACTTCTCCATTTAGAATATAATCATATACGACAGGAAGTGGGAGTTCTTTCTTGAGAACAATATCTGGATTGTTGAACACAATTTGAAGTCTGCAGTCAATGCACTTTGCTAAAGTAATGCAAAAGGTAGTGCTTCCAGACATCATTGGCACCCTGCAGCTAGTGAACCTATGGGAATGATTGAGCAGCTCCTGTCAAGAGGTAGCTTTGGTAAACCTTGCCAGGGAGACGAGGGAGCTACGAGCGGCCATCACCCACACCAGCCCGTAACCTGTGAATCTGGAAAGACAAAAAGGTTTCTACATCCTTAGCTACAAGTGGCATTTCCTTCTCTCGTTCCTGATAAAGTTAATTGATTCATGTATAAAAGTGCCATCAAAGATACTCTGTTGCTTGCTTGCAATTGTTACAGTACCCTTCTGCGAATATCTTTGCTCCAGTACGCAGCTGCAATGTTCTGTATATTGGTGTTTGGAAAGATCAGCGTCTGTGTAGTAATGTAACTAAAGCTGCAGTATAATGTAAATTACTTGAATGGGAAAAATTTCAGGGCTATGGGGAAACAGCAGAGGAGTGGGACTAAGATGGATAGCTCTTTCAAAGAGCCGGCACAGGCACGATGGGCTGAATGGCCTCCTTTTGTGCTGCATCATTCGATGAGAACTAAGTAAAGATTGTCACACCAGATATAACAATGAACAAAATCGGTTTCTTAAGATCTCCTGATCACTCATCAAGTTTACTGATTGTGGAGCTGAGTCGTGCAAAATAGGGAAATCCTAATTCGATGCCTTGTTTATACCACGTTAGTCAATCTTGGTTTGACAGACGGTGTTCTTCAATTGGCCTCAGTACCCTTGGGTAGAGAAGGGAATATCGGTTTGGGTTGGCACTTCTGTTTGTTATCCAGCAATCCCACTGGAAGTATGTAGATGGACATCACGAGGATATGGTTGACTGTATAGGGTATTGGTGAGGCCGCACCTGGAGTACTGCGTGCAGTTTTGGTCACCTTACTTGAGGAAGGATATACTAGCTTTGGAGGGGGTACAGAGACGATTCACTAGGCTGATTCCGGAGATGAGAGGGTTACCTTATGATGATAGATTGAGCAGACTGGGTCTTTACTCGTTGGAGTTCAGAAGGATGAGGGGTGATCTTATAGAAACATTTAAAATAATGAAAGGGATAGACAAGATAGAGGCAGAGAGGTTGTTTCCACTGGTCGGGGAGACTAGAACTCGGGGGCACAGCCTCAAAATATGGGGGAGCCAATTTAAAACCGAGTTGAGAAGGAATTTCTTCTCCCAGAGGGTTGTGAATCTGTGGAATTCTTTGCCCAAGGAAGCAATTGAGGCTAGCTCATTGAGTGTATTCAAATCACAGATAGATAGATTTTTAACCAATAAGGGAATTAAGGGTTATGGGGAGCGGGCAGGTAAGTGGAGCTGAGTCCACGGCCATGATCTTGTTGAATGGCAGAGCAGGCTCGAGGAGCTAGATGGCCTACTCCTGTTCCTAATTCTTATGTTCTTATGAATGTGACACTATCAAGCCTTACCCATGAGTAATGCCAACTTGGACCAAGAAGCACAAAGTGGCCAGCACACTTGCACCATGGATCTGAGGTACAGATCAGTCATGATCTAATAAAAAGACTTGATTTTATACAGCATCTTTTACAACCACTGGACGTCCCAAAGCGCTTTAAGGCCAATGAAGTACTTTTTGAAGTGTAGTAATTGTTGTAATGTAGGAAACACGGCAGTCAATTTGCACACAGCAAGATCCCACAAACAATAATGTGATAATGACCAGATCATCTGTTTTTGTTATGTTGATTTGAGGGATAAATATTGTCCAGGACTCCAAGGATAACTCCCCCACTCTTCTTAGAAATAGTGCCATGGGATCTTTTACATCCATCTGAGAGAACAGACAGGAACTCGAATTAACATCTCATCCGAAAGACGGCACCTCCGACATTGCAGCACACCCTCAGTCCTCCCTCACTCCCACTGGGATTTATGTGCTCAAGTCCCTGGAGTGGAACTTGAACTCACAATGTTCTGACTCAGAGGCGAGGGTGCTACCCACTGAGCCACAGCTGACACTAAAATAGCAGGGCAGGCTCAAGGGGCTGAACGGCCTACTCCTGTTCCTATGTACCCCAAACAAAGAATCAATGGCTATGAGAATAGGGCGGAGTGAAAAAATTAGTCAATAAACATTTTAAAAAAAAGAAATTGGATCCTCCTTCGACAATGCTAAGATTCTCTGGCAGAGAACGGAGTAGATTTTGACTGTGCATAAGTGTAAACTGCTCGATAACGAATCAGAAACCAGTTTTACATCGCTCCTGATTTCTATTTACGTTAACTTCAATGGAACTAAAAATGGGGAGATTCGGAAAGTTTCATATATCGCAATAAGTCAGGATCTACCCCAAAGTGCAGAGATGGAGAGGAAGAAGCACTCCTTCTTCTAAAATTAAATACACAAATCTTCAGGTCACAGCCACGAGCGAGCCTGGGTCACTTGGAACAGGATTACTCGACAGCCTCCTTCAGGGAGGATAGAAATACATAAATTGCAGCTCCACAATTAAAAATCCTGATACAATTGATGTTAAAAGAACATTCTAATCGTAAATGGGGTCTGTTGACAAATGGTGTAGATGTTTTATGCTGTCGTTGTACATGAAAGCTTAAAAATCTTACATTTTTCATATAACTATGTGAAGCAAAGTATTACGCAGTGGAATATTAGCAAATGCATAATACAATAAAATATTTGATGATTTTACTAGTAAATCAAATGAGTTGTATGACCTTCAATGTATTGAATTCCTAGCTTTAAAATGAAGATAAATTGTTCTATAATGCATTGGCTTTAAGAAATATATTTTGCATTATTATTTTTTTTATTTGTGAAAGAGGATATTTATCGCATTTGCTGTATGTTTGAATATAATTTAATTGCTTGTATAGATTTTTTACAGAAATAAAATTACACTAAAACTTCATGGTAGTTCTGATGCATTGAATGCAAAAGTGAACAGTGACAGCAGATGTGATCATGAGTGAGTGATTGAGACGGGAAGCATTCAGTGGCAAGTTCCCGCTTTAAGTCAAAGGTGGCACAGGCCACTCTCACACAACGCACATCAAACTAAGTGTCAAAGAGCAAGTGGGCATGCAGGTACAGCAGGTCGTGAAGGCGGCAAATGGTATGTTGGCCTTCATAGCGAGAGGATTTGAGTATAGGAGCAGGGAGGTCTCACTACAGTTGTACAGGGCCTTGGTGAGGCCTCACCTTGAATATTGTGTACAGTTCTGGTCTCCTAATCTGAGGAAGGATATTCTTGCTATTGAGGGAGTGCAGCGAAGATTCACCAGACCGATTCCCGGGATGGCAGGACTGATATATGAAGAAAGAGTGGATCGACTAGGCTTGTATTCACTGGAATTTAGAAGAATGAGAGTGGATCTCATAGAAACATATAAAATTCGACAGGTTAGATTCAGAAAGAATGTTCCCGATGTTGGGGAAGTCCAGAACCAGGATCACAGTCTAAGGATAAGGGGTAAGCCATTTAGGACTGAGATGAGGAGAAACTTCTTCACTCAAGAGAATTGTGAACCTGTGGAATTCTCTACCACAGAAAGTTGTTGAGGCCAGTTCGTTAGATATATTCAAAAGGGAGTTAGATGTGGCCCTTACGGCTAAAGGGATCAAGGGGTATGGAGAGAAAGCAGGAATGGGGTACTGAAGTTGCATGATCAGCCATGATCATATTGAATGGTGGTGCAGGCTCGAAGGGCCAAATGGTCTACTCCTGCACCTGTTTTCTATGTTAACCCACAATGTGCCTGCAAGATAATTACATTTACCGCCACAATTAGTTTTGGTATCAATTCAGCAAGGGTACAAATTAGTTTGAATGTAGGGCAGCTCTGTTGCGCTTATGTGTAAATCAGGTAATAGAAACATCGAAAATAGATGTAGGAGTAGGCCATTCGGCCCTTCGAGCCTGCATCGCCATTCAATAAGATCATGGCTGATCATTCCCTCAGTACCCCTTGTTGTGTATCTGTAAAGCATGCACTCCCATGTTCCGCCACCAGGGAGCTCATCCCCTGAAGCCCCAAGGGAATCCCAGCATCCCGTGGGAGCACTGTATATAAGCCGGCCCCTAAGGCCTGTTCTTCACTCTGGAGTGTTTTATTAAAGACTGAGGTCACTGTTACTTTAACCTCCCTGTGTGCAGCCTCATCTGTGTTAGGAACACAATAACTGGCGACGAGAATACGAATCCAACGCAAAGATGCAGCAAACTGTGGGCATCCTGGAGAAGTTCTCGGAGGGTGAGGACTGGGAAGCCTATGTCGAAGGGCTAGACCAGTACTTTGTAGCCAATGAGCTGGACGGAGAGAGAAGCGCTGCAAAAAGGAGCGCGGTCCTCCTCACGGTCTGCGGGGCACCGACCTACAGCCTCATGAAGAATCTTCTGGCTCCGGTGAAACCCACAGATAAGTCATATGAGGAGCTGTGTACACTGGTTTGGGAGCATCTTAACCTGAGGGAGAGCGTGCTGATGGCGTGCCAGCGATCTGAAGGTCAGGAAGTGGCGAGCTACGTCGCCGAGCTAAGACGACTTGCAGGACAATGTGAGTTTGATGGCTACCAGGAGCACATTTTTTTTTTAAATTTCAAAATATACTTTATTCATATAAAAAATTTGTACAGTACATTCAAAAGCAGTTCAGTATGTTTAGCTGCGGTCAGCAATCCCATACACTACATTTGGGTGCTGACGGCAGTTCCGTTCGATACATTTCCTTGCTTTTCAGTTCAAGTACAATTTGGTACAATACGGGATACCTTGTAGTACATTCAACAAAATTACATTACATGTGTCACTATACAGTACACGGAATGGGTGACGGTACATTTACATTTTTTTCTTTTCAATGTGCATTACGAAACAGACCTTACATTGTACATGGCACTACATAGGTGTTTACAGATCATGGTGCTCCATGTACACGAAAAAGAAGTTGCAAGTACAGCCCAAGGGAAGTTTTGTACTGATTCCTGCCCCTGGGTTTTCCGTGGCAGAAGGGCTTCAAACTGTGGCCCTTCCCCACCGTGCCTTTGCGGCGACTGCACCAATTTTAAGTGCGTCCCTCAGCATGTAATCCTGGATCTTGGATTGCGCCAGTCTGCAACACGCAGACGTGGACATCTCCTTGCTCTGGAAGACCAGCAAGTTTCGGCAAGACCAAAGAGCGTCTTTGACCGAGTTGATGGCCCTCCAGCAGCTGGTGATGTCTATCTCAGCGTGTGTCCCTGGGAACAGGACGTAGAGCACAGAGTCTTGTGTTACGGAGCTGCTCGGGATGAACCTCGACAGCAACCACTGCATCTCTTTCCAAACCTGCCTTGCAAAGGCGCAATCCTGAAGGAGGTGGGTGACAGTCTCATCCGCCCCACAGCCGACTCGGGGGCACCGTGCCGTGTTGCTGAGACGTCGGCTGTGCATGAAGGCTCTGACGGGTAAGGCCCTACTCACCGCCAACCAAGCTACATCTTGGTGCTTGTGTGAAAGCTCTGGCGATGAGACGTTCTGCCAAACGAGTTCGACAGTCCGCTCAGGGAACCACCCGACAGGATCCATCATCTCCTTCTTTCGTAGGGTGTCCAGGACATTACGTGCTGACCACTATTTTATGGCCTTGTGGTCAAAGGGGTTTTTTGTCAAAAACTTTTCCACGAAGGACAGGTGGACAGGCATGGTGCAACTGGTGGGGCCGTTTCGCGGCAGCATGGCCAGGCCCATCCTTCGCAATGCCGGGGACAGGTAGAACCTCAGCACGTAGTGACACTTGGTGTTTGCGTACCGGGGGTCCGTGCACAGCTTGATGCAGCTGCACACAAAGGTGGCCATCAGGATGAGGGCCACGTTCGGAACGTCCTTTCCACCACTGTCCAGAGATTTGTGCATTGTGTCTTTGCGGACACGTTCCATTTTGGACCTCCAGACAAAGTGGAAGACGGCCTGGGTGACTGCCACAGCACAGGAGCGAGGGATGGGCCAGACCTGTGCCACGTGCAGCAACCCAGAGAGCACCTCACTCCTGATGACCAGGTTCTTTCCTGCCATGGAGAGGAAGCACAGCTTCCACCATCCCAGTTTTTTTCTTCTTTGGCGACACGCTCTTCCCAGTTTTTGGCACACGCCCCGTCCGCTCCGAACCATATTCCCAACACCTTCAGGTAATCTGGCTTCACGGTGAAGGGAATAAAGGATCGGTCGGCCCAGTTGCCGAAGAACATGGCCTCGCTTTTGCTGCGATTGACCTTCGCTCCCGAGGCTAGTTCAAACTGGTCGCAGATTGTGACCAACTGGGGATCCGAGCAAAAGAAGGCCACGTCGTCCACGTACAAGGAGGTCTTGACCCGAGTGCCTCTGCTGCCTGGGATCGTCACCCCACTAATGCCCGCATCCTTCCTGATGGACTCGGCAAAGGGCTCGATACAACACACAAACAAGACAGACGAGAGAGGATAGCCTTGCCTGACTCCAGATCTGATCGGAAAGTTTTCAGTTTCCCACCCGTTGATTAGAACTGCGCTACTGATGTCTCTGTAGAGCAGTTGGATCCAATTGCGGATACCCTCTCCAAACCCCATTTTGGAGAGCACGTCCACCAGGTACGTGTGCGATATCCTGTCAAAGGCCTTCTCCTGGTCTAAGCTGATAAATCACCTGCCACGGCCCGCCAGATTAGGACTTGGACCAGCCAAGATCATCTGCTGTCCCTAGTAAAAAACTGTGTACTGTATGGGAGCTGGGTCAGCATCCCCGTTGAAATGCAAGAGCCAATCAAGCCGTTCCAACGGCGAAAGGACGAGCTGTCCATTCAGGCAGACTGCCTGTTGTGGGGTAACCGCGTAGTGCTACCAAAAAAGGGCAGGGAGACATTCATCTCGGATCTCCACAGCACACACCCCGCTATAGTAATGATGAAAGCGATAGCCAGATCCCATATATGGTGGCCCGTAATCGACTCTGACTTAGATTCCTGTGTACGGCAATGCAATGTATGTGCTCAGTTGAGCAACGCGCCCAAAGAGGCACCACTAAGTTTGTGGTCCTGGCCCTCCAGACCATGGTCGAGGATCCATGTCGACTATGCGGGCCCGTTTCTCGGTAAAATGTTCCTGGTGGTGGTAGATGCTTTTTCAAAATGGATTGAATGTGAAATAATGTCGGGAAGCACCGCCACCATTGTTTGAGGACCATGTTTGCCACCCACGGCCTGCCTGACATACTGGTCAGTAACAACGGGCCATGTTTCACCAGTGCCGAATTTAAAGAATTCATGACCCACAATGGAATCAAACATGTAACCTCGGCCCTGTTTAAATCAGCCTCCAATGGGCACGCCGAGCAGGCAGTACAAACCATCAAACAGAGCCTTAAATGAGTCACAGAAGGCTCACTCCAAACCCGCCTGTCCCGAGTACTACTCAGCTACCGCACGAGACCCCACTCGCTCACAGGGGTGCCCCCGGCTGAGCTACTCATGAAAAGGACACTTGAAACCAGACTCTCGCTGAACCACCCCAACCTACATAATCAGGTAGAGAGCAGGCAGCAGCAACAAAATGTAAACGATGGTCGCGCCACTGTGTCACGGGAAATTGATCTGAATGACCCTGTGTATGTGCTAAACTATGGACATGGTCCCAAGTGAATCGCGGGCACGGTGATAGCTAAAGAAGGAAATAGGGTGTTTGTAGTCAAACTAGACAATGAATAAATTTGTAGAAAGCACCTGGACCAAACGAGGCTGTGGTTCACAGACTGCCCTGAACAATCCACAGCAGACACCACCTTTATCGAGCCCACAACACACGCCCAAAGGATCAACGACACCACGCCAGACCAGGAAATCAAACTCATCACGCCCAACAGCCCAGCAAGGCAGGCTCACCTTGCAGCCCTGCAGGGCCAACAACACACCAGCCCAGCGAGGGCACAGCCAACACACCAGAACAGAAATTTGTACCGAGGCGGTCCACCAGGGAAAGAAAGGCTCCCGACCGCCTCACCTTGTAAATAGTTTTCACTTTGACTGTGGGGGGCGGGGGGCAGGGGGGAGTGATGTTGTGTATCTGTAAAGCATGCATGTTCCGCCACCAGGGAGCTCATCCCCTGAAGTCCCAAGGGATCCCAGCATCCCTTTGGAGCACTGTATATAAGTTGGCCCTTAAGGCCTGTTCCTCACTCTGGAGTGTCTTATTAAAGACTGAGGTCACTGTTACTTTAACCTCCCTGTGTGCAGCCTCATCTGTGTTAGGAACGCAATACCCCTTTCCTGCTTTCTCTCCATACCCCTTGATCTCTTTAGCCATAAGGGTCATATCTAAATCCCTCTTGAATATATCCAATGAACTGGCATCAACAACTCTCTGTGACAGGGAATTCCACAGGTTAACAACTCTCCGAGTGAAGAAATTTCTCCTCATCTCAGTCCTAAATGGCCTACCCCTTATCCTAAGACTATGTCCCCTGGTTCTGGACTTCCCCAACATCAGGAACATTCTTCCCGCATCTAACCTGTCCAGTCCCGTCAGAATCTTATATGTTTCTATGAGATCCCCTCTCATCCTTCTAAACTCCAGTGAATAAAGGCCCAGTTGATCCAGTCATATGTCAGTACAGCCATCCCTGGAATCAGTCTGATGAACCTTCACTGCACTCCCTCAATAGCAAGAACGTCTTTCCTCAGATTAGACGACCAAAACTGAACACAATATTCCAGGTGAGGCCTCACCAAGGCCCTGTACAACTGCAGTAAGACCTCCCTGCTCCTATACTCAAATTCCCTAGCTATGAAGGCCAACATACCATTTGTCTTCTTCACCGTCTGCTGTACCTGCATGACAACTTTCAATGACTGATGAACCATGACACCCAGGTCTCGTTGCACCTCCCCTTTTCCTAATCTGCCGTCGTTCAGATAATATTCTGCCTTCGTGCTTTTGCCCCCAAAATGGATAATCTCACATTTATCCACATTATACTGCATCTGCCATGCATTTGCCCACTCACCTAACCTGTCCAAGTCGCCCTGCAGCCTCTTAGTGTCCTCCTCACAGCTCACACCGCCACCCAGTTTAGTGTCATCTGCAAACTTGGAGATATTACACTCAATTCCTTCATCCAAATCATTGATGTATATTGTAAAGAGCTGGGGTCCCAGCACTGAGCTCTGCAGCACTCCACTAGTCACTGCCTGCCATTCTGAAAAGCACCCGTTTATCCCGACTCTCTGCTTCCTGTCTGCCAACCAGTTCTCTATCCATGTCAGTACATTACCCCCAATACCATGTGCTTTGATTTTGCACACCAATCTCTTGTGCGGGACCTTATCAAAAGCCTTTTGAAAGTCCAAATACACCACATCCACTGGTTCTCCCTTGTCCACTCTACTAGTTACATCCTCAAAAAATTCCATAAGATTCGTCAAGCATGATTTCCCTTTCATAAATCCATGCTGACTTGGACCGATCCTGTCACTGCTTTCCAAATGTGCTGCTATTTCATCCTTAATGATTGATTCCAACATTTCCCCCACTACTGATGTCAGGCTAACCGGTCTATAATTACCCGTTTTCTCTCTTCCTCCACTTTTTAAAAAGTGGTATTACATTAGCTACCCTCCAGTCCATAGGAACTGATCCAGAGTCGATAGACTGTTGGAAAATGAGCTTGAACCTTCAAGAGCTCATTTCAGTAGCAATCTTTAACTCTTTCTCTTCCTTCTTTTATCCATTACTCTTTATTTTGATTAAGTATTAGAACAGGACTCGTGAGAATTTGAGTGTAGGAGAGGTGGGAGGGATATATCAAAAAATAATGGTTCGGTGATCACAGGCTTGAGTTGTGAATGAAACATTCAACCAAACTTTGGTCTCATGTTCTCTTTTTTCTAACCACCAGTAAAATTACGGATTCAAGTCATGATTATATATAGCTCAATCCTCCTCTCCTGTTTTTCTCATGTGATTTTGCCCAAGTAATAGATGTATGCATGTCTAATATAAGGCAAGATGTTTTAGTCCCACAGTCATTAAAAGAGGAGGCAGTCAGAAAGCAGGAAACTATAGACCAGTTAGCCTAACATCTGTTGTTGGGCAAATGCTGGAGTCCATTATTAAAGAAGCAATTGTGGGACATTTGGAAAAGCACAATTCAATCAAGCAGAGTCAGCATGGTTTTAATGAAAGGGAAATCATGTTTGACACATTTGCTGGAGTTCTTGGAGGATGTAACGAGCAGGGTGGATAAGGGGGAACCAGTGGATGTGGTGTATTTGGATTTTCAGAAGGCATTCGATAAGGTGCCACATAAAAGGTTACTGCACAAGATAAAAGTTCACGGGGTTGGGGGTAATATATTAGCATGGATAGAGGATTGGCTAATGAACAGAAAACAGAGAGTCGGGATAAATGGGTCATTTTCCGGTTGGCAAACAATGACTGGTGGGGTGTCACAGGGACTGGTGATGCGTTCTCAACTATTAACAATCTCTATTAATGACTTGGATGAAGGAGCTGAGTGCAATGTAGCCAAGTTTGCTGATGATACAAAGATGGGTGGGAAAGCAAATTGTGAGGCGGACACAACAAATCTGCAAAGGGATAAAGACAGGCTAAGTGAGTGGACAAAAATTTGGCAGAAGGAGTATAATGTGGGAAAATGTGAGGTTATCCACTTTGGCAAAAGTATTAGAAAAGCAAATTATAATTTAAATGGAGAAAAATTGCAAAATGCTGCAGTACAGAGAGACCTGGGGGTCCTTGTGCATGAAACACAAAAAGTTAGTATGCAGATATAGCAAATAATCAGGAAGGCAAATGGAATGTTGGCCTTTATTGCAAGGGGGATAGAGTATAAAAGCAGAGAAGTCCTGCTACAACTGTACAGGGTATTGGTGAGGCACACCTGGCATACTGTGTGCAGTTTTGGTCTCCCTATTTATCGGGGGATATACTTGCATTAGAGGCAGTTCAAAGAAGGTTCACTGGGTTGATTGATGAGATGAAGGGGTTGACTTATGAAGAAAGGTTGAGCAGGTTGGGCCTGTACTCACTGGAGTTTAGAAGAATGAGAGGTGATCTTATTGAAACATACAAGATACTGAGGGGGCTCAACAAGGTAGATGCAGAGAGGATGTTTTCACTCATGGGGAAGTCTAGAACTAGGGGGCATAGTTAAGAATAATATGTAACATCTCTCGTTCACACTTATTGCAGTAGTGTTGTTCCTCGTACATATGCCTGCGCAGCGCAAGCATTCTCGTGTCTCCCCTTCTCTTCTAATAACCTCAATTATGTTTTCCAGCTCCCCAGACGCAGCAGGAGGCCCCTGCAGCAATACCTGTACTCCTGCAGGTCGTCATCGCCACGGCTGACCAACAGCAAAGTGAGGAGGAGGAGGAGGGTGAATCCAAGCCTGATGTCTCATCTGTGGTACCTGCGGCCACGTCATCCTCAACGGATGAAGTAGTGGGGCCAAGCGGCTTGCAGCAGGCCACTCCGAGTCGTCCAGTGCCCACGCCGACCCCGCAGAGGTTGGGTCAGCGAGGTCGACACGCGCTGCGACGGGCAGATGTCAATGAGGACTTTGTGTCACTGTCGAGGGCGAGTGTTGACAAAGCTCGAGACCTCCTCCAGGTGGTTGGTGGGTTGACCGGCAACATTGCCACACTGCCTGCGGGGATAACGGAGGGCATGGAGCAGATGGTTGTGGCAATGCGACAAACGACCGACTCTATCAATGCCTTGCGGCACGCAATAGTTTTGGGATATGGCACTGCACCCCAAGGTGCCGTACCACCAACCAGCACCACAGATGAGAGACAGGAGGAAGAACTTCCTTCTGACTCGGAAGACATTTCTTTGCAAACATCTTCTCCTCCATCCACTTGGGGGGGGTAGGTCATTCTGCTGATGTCACCACCCCGCCCTCCCACAGCAGCAGCCCTTGAGGTACTCTACTGCAGGACATCTTGGTCCCATTACTCGGGGATTACGTGGGAAATGGGGGGTTACAACAAGGGGGGGGGGGATCAAGTTACAGCAGGGAAGTGTGGCTGCAGGTGGGGGGGGGGGATGTATATTATTGTTTTGCTGTTATTTTTAAAAATTGTTGAATGTTGACTGTTGGGGATGGTGGGAGGGTGTTCTTGTTATATTGTTGTGTTAAAATGTTGTTCACTGTTGGGGGTTGATGGGGCGGTGTTATGTATGTTTGTTAAAACATTTTTTAAAGTACCTGTTAAATTGTTAAAATGTTTTATTGAACTTTACAATTGTTGTGAAGTGTCTTCTAATAATGTAAGATAAAACATCAATACAAGGGTTGGAAACAATGGCCAGGCAAGGATAAAACGTAACGTAACTGTAACCAACGTAACTTCATGCAAAGCGTTTATTTATGAGCTGCTGATGCAAGAGTTTTGCAGTTGCTTAACTACCACGGGGCTTTTCCAGTGGTGGGGAGGGGGGGGGGGGGTGGCGGCGTGGGGGCAGGGATTCATGGCCAGGCTGATTGTCCTCCCCGAGGTCCTCGTCCCCCTCCCCTCTCTCCTGAGGTGGATCGGCAGTCCCATCTGGCAATTGTTGTCCTCTCCTGATAGCTAGGTTATGCAACATGCAGCACACCGCAATGTACTCAGCGTCCTGCTCAGGGTGGTATTGTAGGTTGCCTCCTGAGTGGTCCAGGCATCTGAAGTGCGCTTCAGCACTCCAATTGTCTTTTCGACGATATTGCATGTGGCTATATGGCTTTCATTGTAGCACTTCTCGGCTTCTGTCTGGGGCTTATGCAGGGGGAGGATCATGAGCCAGCTGGCAGGGCCATATCCTCTTTCCCCCAGCATCCAACCGTGACCTTGTGGCATCCTCTTAAACAGGTCAGAGACAGTGCTCACACAAGATGTGCGCATCATTGATGCTCCCTGGAAATTTGCATTTACTGCCATGATTATTTGCTTGTGGTCGACGTCAAGCTGCACATTCAGGGAGTGGAATCCCTTTCGGTTCCGAAACACCTCTGCATCCTGAAAAGGTGCTCGCATGTTGATTTGCGTAGTCTATTGCTCCCTGCTCCTTGGGGAAGTTTGCTTTTTGCGAAAAACCCAAAGCCCTCTCACTCTGTGCCTCCTTGGTCATTGGGAAGTTTATAACATCCATCCTGCGTGCAGAAAGGGCTTCAGTCACCTGTCAAATGCAGCAATGTGTGGCGTGCTGAGATACCGCAAATGTTGCCAGCAGAGGTTTTAAAGAAGCCCAATGCGTAGAAGGAAAGTGCCACAGTAACCTTAACCTCAATGGGCAGTGCGGTCCTGACTGTGCTGGTAGGCTGCAGATATCCCTTAATTAGCTGGTATATCTCACTGATGATCTCCTTTCAGAATCGCAGCCTTCTAACACACGTGTTATCGGACAAGTCCAGGTATGATCGCTTATCCCTGTAAATGCATTGGGTGTAACGTCTCCTCCTCGTGAGCAGTCTGCCATCGCTTCAATAAACCTTCTCCCATCTCTATTCTGCAGCATGTGATTAGTCATTAATACTGGTTGAGAAATTACAGTCCACATCACTATAAATGCCCTTAATCTCTCTTCTTAATTTGTCCTCAACAAATACAAATGTGATTAGATGATTGGCAAGAGTCAAAAACGCCCTTAAAATCACTCACAAATTGCTTCTCCTGACAACCACTTCAAGCAGCCTTTTATTAAAGATCCTCCGAGTTACAAAATAGCATCCGTAGTGCCGAGTTAAGGTCTGGATCCGGGGGTGGGGGGGGGACGATTGAATTTGAGGTGGGTCCCGGCTCCACAAGGCCTCTTATAGTGAGAATTGTGGAGTGAAGCCGGGTGTTTCCTGTGTCCATATCTCCCCTGCTACCAATGCTGATGTCAGAAAACGAGGCAGGACTGGTGAGAAATTGGTTCCCTCAGAAATATAGAAACGTAGAAAATAGGAGCAGTAGTAGACCATTCGACCCTTCAAGTCTGCACCGCCATTCAATATGATCCTCTATCTCAACACCATATTCCCGCTTTTTCCTCATACCCCTTGATGTCTGTCATTTCTCTTTAGCACTCTAGATTTCTCTCCACTGCAACCGTCCTCCACCCCCTCGCTCCTCCTTATTTAAGTTGAAGTCCTGTCTACCTCCCTAGATATTAAGTTCACTAGAACTTTGGTCCCAGCATAGTTCAGGTATAGTCCATCCCCACGGAATAGCTCTCTCTTTCCTGAGTATTGGTGCCAGTGCCCCATGAATCGAAACCCACTTCTCCCACACCAACCTCTGAGTCACGCATTCATCTCCCTGATATTTTTGACCCTATGCCAATTTGCTCGTGGCTCAGGTAATAATGCAGAGATTATTACCTTTGTGGTTCTGCTTTTCAATTTAGTCCCTAGCTGTTCAAACTCTCTCAGCAGAACATCTTCCTATAAATAACGCCATAAGCACCTCACTTACCCCATGTTTAGAAGAATGAGAGGTGATCTCATTGAAACATATAAAATTCTTACAGGGCTTGACAGGGTAGATGCAGGGAGGATGTTTCCCCTGGCTGTGGAGTCTAGAACCAGGGGTCACAGACTCAGAATAAGGGGTCAGCCATTTAGGACTGAGATGAGGAGAAATTTCTTCACTCAGAGGGTGGTGAATCTTTGGAATTCTCTACCCCAGAGGACTGTGGAGGCTCAGTCATTTATATTTAAGACAGAGGTCGATAGATTTTTGGACATTAAGGGAATCAACGGATATGGGGATAGTGCAGGAAAGTGGAGTTGAGGTAGAAGATCAGCCATGATCTTATTGAATGGTGGAGCAGGCTCGAGGGGCCGAATGCTCCTAATTCTTATGTTCTTATGTGCAAAGGATACATCCATAATGCAAGCGACTTGCGATCCAGGATTTCAAACTGGGCGCAAGAGGGCCCCGCAATGCCGTTTTAGTGGCAATTGATTGCTCTGCCATTAGGAAAGTACCAAAATGGAGCAGGGCATGAAAAGACACACCTGGGTCCCCACATGAGCAGTAAGGTGCCTCTCCAAGACTTCTGGCCCATTGTAGGGGAGAGTGTCCAGGGAACAGCAGAAATGGCACTGGTGCCTGCCCTCTATATGCAGATTACTCCATTTCCAGGATTTGGGATGGGGCCAGGGACTGGTACTGCTGCACTTAAGGAATTTGGGGCTTTTGGTTTTATTTTGCTCAGATCTAATATCGTTGAAGCTAAATGCAAATGACTTTTAGGAATGGAGCCTTTTCAGGATATGGTCAAGTAGAAGTTGTGCTGTTGGTTTTGGTGAGGTATTTTTTTTTTTAAATTCACAGCTTACGGGAATCAACAAAATATATCAGTTTGATAGGATCCCATCAGTGAATGAACTCTCGCTGTGCACCATGTCAGGGAAAGCCAACACATATTGGAAAATGAAGAAAAATAAAATGAGCAGTGTTGGCAACAAAAGGTTGTCTGAAATTAAGAACATGGGAGATTTATGTTACTGATCAAACAGGAGAGAACAGGGAAATCAGGACAGCCTCAGGATTGCAGTCTTGAAAGCTCAATATTGCTGAGGAATTGCTCCTTTCTTGCACTGGGGGACCAGGTGCGGGGAGAGGCAGGAAGGTATTTACGTTTTATTCATTATGTTCAAACAAATGTTCCTTCTAATTTTTTGTGGCTCGCGCGGCCCCTTTAATGGGCGGCGCGGGTCATTCATTGCAGCAGAGAACCCGCTGCAACGGCACTTTTTAAAACTGTGATAGTGTCCCGTGTACAGCTGCACCCAGATCGACACTTCGCTGTTTTTCTAGTCTCAGCACCGGAAAACAAGCTGATCCCAACTGCAACAGAAAGCAATGCAAAGCTCCTGTCCAAACTACTCATTTTTGGTCTTTAACGCGCTCTTATACAGGACCATTAAACCCACCCCACACACAATCCTGCGCTGACCACTTTCTGCACCGTCCGCTATTGCACGAAAGCGCTGACATCAGTGAGTAACTGCAGTCCTGGGTGCAATGAATTATTTTTATTGTATGTTCCCCACTCCAGAGAGTTTAAAAATATCCGCTTCCAACACAATAGGAGTCACCGTGTCCTTACCCGCGTTTTTACCTTTCTCCACGTCAAATTTGGGACCCAAACATTCTCGCCAAGTATGTACACTTACCCGAGCGGCAAAATCGTTTACCTGGAACAGCCCGATCCCCGAGGGACCCGGATAATCGAGAGTTGCCTGTATGTAACATTTATCACAAGTCAGTATCATTCGCTAACAGCACTTGCTGTATTGTCCCACTGAAGAATTCCATTATTTTCACTTGTAAACCAACCCAATAAACAAAGGACAATTTTGATAGCCTTGCCTCGGGATGATTTATAAACTGGTAACTAGGTGCACAGAATGACTCATCCAATAACCCTGTGGGCCTCGGTTTTGCCTGCACCGAGTCTGTGGACACTGGGATCTGCACGCACTCCTTTGGCGGAGACACAAGTATGTGAGGGATATTACATTTCACTGGCATTCCAAGTGGTTTGTCAGCCCGACTAAAGGAGGACATCTGCACATCTACCTATTCATTCTCTTTTTTTCGCTCACAAAGGCAGATGTGTTCCAAGGGCAAATTTAGTCAAAGCAGTTAATTATGCGAAGAATGCATTGAAACAGAATGAAAGCCTCGTCACAAATACAATGGTTGAGGCGGAAAAAAAACATCCTCATAACCTTGAATTGCATTTTGCAGGACTGGAAATAGCAGCGTAACTGTACAGGAAGCAGCTTTGGACCACTGTTGCACCACATGTGGATTTCACGACATAGATAAATTACTTCCTTTAAGGGAACAACCTCCATGTGTTATTCTTGAATCAATTATTTGCGGTGGAATGCCCAGCGCACTTTGCAGTGGCAATTTTAATTTAGGGCAAGAATCAGATGGGTGTGGGCTGAGGTGGAAGACAAACGGTTCCGCTTGCCGCTTGCTTAATCGCTGCCAATCTTTGGCTCCCCGCCCCCCTCAGAACCCGTTTCTTTTTTTCTCCTTGTCTCTAATGATAGTTGGTCATTATCCCACCATTCACACCCGATCTTGATTAATATTCTCCTAACTCCTGGCATTACCATTTGAATTTGGCCCATCATCCCTTTTGTCTCTCTAATCTCTCCTGGCATCCAAACTAATGCAAACCTTCCTGCTTGTTCTGTCTTCCCCTACCCCTTTCAGTGATTGTTAAAAATCTGTTCTTTTCAAACACTCTCCAGTTCTGATGAAGGGTCATCAACCCGAAAAGTTAACTCTTCCTCCTCTGCACAGATGCTGCCTGACCTGCTGAGATTTCCAGCATTTTCTGTTTTTATTCCAGATTCCAGCATCTGCAGTATTTTGCTTTTGTAGAAGTACTTGTGAAGTATAGTCATAAGAACATAAGAATTAGGAACAGGAGTAGGCCATCTAGCCCCTCGAGCCTGCTCCGCCATTCAACAAGATCATGGCTGATCTGGCCGTGGACTCAGCTCCACTTACCCGCCCGCTCCCCATAACCCTTAATTTCCTTATTGGTTAAAAATCTATCTATCTGTGACTTGAATACATTCAATGAGCTAGTCTCAACTGCTTCCTTGGGCAGAGAATTCCACAGATTCACAACCCTCTGGGAGAAGAAATTCCTTCTCAACTCGATTTTAAATTGGCTCCCCCGTATTTTGAGGCTGTGCCCCCTAGTTCTAGTCTCCCCGACCAGTGGAAACAATCTCTCTGCCTCTATCTTGTCTATCCCTTTCATTATTTTAAATGTTTCTATAAGATCACCCCTCATCCTTCTGAACTCCAACGAGTAAAGACCCAGTCTACTCAATCTATCATCATAAGGTAACACCCGCATCTCCGGAATCAGCCTAGTGAATTGTCTCCGTACCCCCTCCAAAGCTAGTATATCCTTCCTTAAGTAAGGTGACCAAAACTGCACGCAGTACTCCAGGTGCGGCCTCACCAATACCCTACACAGTTGCAGAAGGACCTCCCTGCTTTTGTACTCCATCCCTCTCGCAATGAAGGCCAACATTCCATTCGCCTTCCTGAATACCTGTTGCACCTGCAAACTAACTTTTTGGGATTCATGCATAAGGACCACCAGGTCCCTCTGCACCGCAGCATGTTGTAATTTCTCCCCGTTCAAATAATATTCCCTTTTACTGTTTTTTTTCCCCAAGGTGAATGACCTCACACTTTCCGACATTGTATTCCATCTGCTAAACCTTAGCCCATTCGTTTAACCTATCTAAATCTCTTTGCAGCCTCTGTGTCCTCTACACAACCCGCTTTCCCACTAATCTTTGTGTCATCTGCAAATTTCGTTACACTACACTCCGTCCCCTCTTCCAGGTCATCTATGTATATTGTAAACAGTTGTGGTCCCAGCACCGATCCCTGTGGCAAACCACTAACCACAGATTTCCAACCTGAAAAGGAGCCATTTATCCCGACTCTCTGCTTTCTGTTAGCCAGCCAATTCTCTATCCATGCTAATACATTTCCACTGATTCCGCGTACCTTTATCTTCTGCAGTAACCTTTTGTGTGGCACCTTATCGAATGCCTTTTGAAAATCTAAAGACATCACATCCATCGGTACACCTCTATCCACCATGTTCGTTATATCCTCAAAGAATTCCAGTAAATTAGTTAAACATGATTTTCCCTTCATGAATCCATGCTGCGTCTGCTTGATTGCACTATTCCTATCTAGATGTCCCGCTATTTCTTCCTTAATGATAGTTTCAAGCATTTTCCCCACTACAGATGTTAAACTAACCGGCCTATAGTTACCTGCCTTTTGTCTGCCTCTTTTTTTAAACAGAGGTGTTACATTAGCTGCTTTCCAATCCGCTGGTACCTCCCCAGAGTCCAAAGAATTTTGGTAGATTATAACGAAAGCATCTGCTATAACTTCCGCCATCTCTTTTAATACCCTGAGATGTATTTCATCAGGACCAAGGGATTTGTCTACCTGGAGTCCCATTAGCCTGTCCAGCACTACCCCACTAGTGATAGTGATTGCCTCAAGGTCCTCCCTTCCCACATTCCTGTGACCAGCAATTTCTGGCATGGTTTCTGTGTCTTCCACTGTGAAGACCGAAGCAAAATAATTGTTTAAGGTCTCAGCCATTTCCACATTTCCCATTATTAAATCCCCATTCTCATCTTCTAAGGGACCAACATTTACTTTAGTCACTCTTTTCCATTTTATATATCTGTAAAAGCTTTTACTATCCGTTTTTATGATTTGCGCAAGTTTACCTTCGTAATCTATCTTTCCTTTATTGCTTTCTTAGTCATTCTTTGCTGTCGTTTAAAATTTTCCCAATCTTCTATTTTCCCACTAACCTTGGCCACCTTATACGCATTGGTTTTTAATTTGATACTCTCCTTTATTTCCCTGGTTATCCACAGCTGGTTATCCCTTCTCTTACCGCCCTTCTTTTTTACTGGAATATTTTTGGTGAGCATTATGAAAGAGCTCCTTAAAAGTCCTCCACTGTTCCTCAATTGTGCCACCGTTTAGTCTGTGTTTCCAGTCTACTTTAGCCAACTCTGCCTTCATCCCACTGTAGTCCCCTTTGTTTAAGCATAGTACGCTCATTTGAGACACTACTTCCTCAGCCTCAATCTGTATTACAAATTCAACCATACTGTGATCACTCACTCCGAGAGGATCTTTTACTAGGAGATCATTTATTATTTCTGTCTCATTACACAGGACCAGATCTAAGATAGCTTGCTCCCTTGTAAGTTCTGTAACATACTGTTCTAAGAAACAATCCTATATACATTCTATGAATTCCTCCTCCAGGCTACCCCGTGCGATTTGATTTGACCAATCGATATGTAGGTTAAAATCCCCCTGATTACTGCCGTTCCTTTTTCACATGCCTCCATTATTCCCTTGGTTATTGCCCGCCCCACCGTAAAGTTATTATTTGGGGGCCTATAAACTACGCCCACCAGTGACTTTTTCCCCTTACTATCTCTAATCTCCCCCCACAATGATTCAACATTTTGTTCATTAGAGCCAATATCGTCTCTCACAACTGCCCTGATATCATCCTTTATTAACAGAGCTACCCCACCTCCTTTCCCTTCTTGTCTATCTTTCCGAATCATCAGATACCCCTGTATGTTTAATTCCCAGTCTTGGCCACCCTGCAACCACGTTTCTGTAATGGCCACCAAATCATACCCATTTGTAATGATTTGTGCCGTCAACTCATTTACTTCATTTCGAATGTCGCTGTTGTAGGAAATGCAGCAGCCAATTTGTGCACATCAAGATCCCACAAACAGCAATGTGATAATGTCCAGATAATCTGTTTTAGTGTTGTTGGTTAAGTGATAAATATTGGCCACAACACCAGGAATAACTCCTCTGCTTTTGAGCATCCCAATTATAATTGCTCAACCATTGGTGGCTGTGCCTTCAGCTGCTTGGGCCCTAAGCTCTGGAACTCCCTGCCTAAACCTCTCCGACTCTCTTTCCTACTTTAAGATGCTCCATAAAACATTGAAACATAGAAATTTACAGAATGGAAGGAGGCAATTTCAACCCATTGTGTACAGACCGGCCAACTAAGAGCTATCCAACCTAATCCCACTTTCCAGCTCTTGGTCCGTAGCCCTGTAGGTTACAGCACTTTAAATGCACATCCAAGTATCTTTTAAATGTGGTGAGGTTTTTTTTGCCTCTACCACCCTTTCAGGCAGTGAGTTCCAGACCCCCACCACCCTCTGGGTGAAGAAATTTCCCCTCATATCTCCTCTAAATCTCCCAATTACTTTAAATCTATGCCCTCTGGTTGTTGACCCCTCTGCCAAGGGAAACAGGTCCTTCCTATCCACTCTATCCAGGCCCCTCATAATTTTATACACCTCAATAAGGTCTTCCCTCAGACTCCTCTGTTCCAAAGATAACAGACCCAGCATCTCCAATCCTTCCTCATAGCCAAAATTCTCCAGTCCAGGCAACATTCTTGTAAATCTCCTTTGCACCCTTTCTAGTGCAATCATATCTTTCCTGTAATGTGGTGACCAGAACTGCACACATTACTCCAGCTGCGACCTAACCAGTGTTTTATACAGTTCAAGCATAACCTCCTTGCTCTTGTATTCCATGCCTCGACTAATAAAAGCAAGTATTCCATATGCCTTCTTAACCACCTTATCTACCTGGTCTGCTACCTTTAGGGATCTGTGGACCTGCACTCCACTACACTTTCAGTCATACCATTTAACGTGTATTCCCTTGCCTTATCAGACCTCCCCAAATGCATTACCTCACACTTATCCAGATTGAATTCCATTTGCCACTGTTTCGCCCATCTGACAAGTGCATTGATATCTTCCTGCAATCCGCAGCTTTCTTCTTCCCCGCAGGCTATTTTAATGTCATCTGCAAACTTCTTAATCATAACCCCTACATTCAAGTCCAAGTTATTGATGTATACCACAAAAAGCAAGGGACCCAGCACTGAGCCCTGCAGAACCCCACTGGATACATTCTTCCAGTCACAAAAACACCCATCAACCATTACCATTTGCTTCCTGCCTCCGAGCCAATTTTGGATCCAATTTGCCACTTTGCCCTGGATCCCATGGGCTTTTACTTTCATGACTAGTCTGCCATGTGGGACCTTATCAAAGGCCTTGCTAAAGTCCATATACACTACATCATATGCACTGCCCTCATCGATCCTCCTGGTTACTTCCTCAAAAAATTCAATGAAGTTAGTCAGGCACAACCTTCCCTTAACATTGGCTCCCACAGAAATAATGCCATAAGTGCCTCACTTACCCCATGTTTAGAAGAATGAGGTGTGATCTCATTGAAACATATAAAATTCTTACAGGGTTTGACAGGGTAGATGCAGGGGGGATGTTTCCCCTTGCTGGGGATTCTAGAACAAGGGGTCACAATCTCAGAATAAGGGGTCAGCCATTTAGGACTGAGATGAGGAGAAACTTCTTCACTCAGAGGGTGGTGAAGCATAATTCGGTCAGGCAGAGTCAGCATGGATTTATGAAGGGGAAGTCATGTTTGACAAATTTGCTGGAATTCTTTGATGATGTAATGAACAGGGTGGATAAAGAGGAATCAGTGGATGTGGTGTATTTGGACTTCCAGAAGGCATTTGACAAGGTGCCACATAAAAGGTTACTGCACAAGATAAAAGTTCACAGGGTTCAATATATTAGCATGGATAGAGGATTGGCCAATGAACAGAAAACAGCTGGGATAAATGGTTCATTCTTGGGTTGGCAATCAGTGACTAGTGGGGTGCCGCAGGGATCAGTGCTGGGACCCCAACTATTTACAATCTATATTCGAACGACTTGGATGAAGGGACAGAGTGTAATGTAGCCAAGTTTGCTGATGATCCAAAGATGGGAGGAAAAGCAATGTGTGAGGAGGACACAATAAACCTGCAAAAAGGACACAGACAGGTTTAATGAGTGAGCAAAAATTTGGCAGGTGGAGTATAATGTTGGAAAGTGTGAGGTTATGCACTTTGGCAGAAAAAAAATCCAAGAGCAAGTTATTATTTAAATGGAGAAAAATTGCAAAGTGCTGCAGTACAGCGGGACCTGGGGGTCCTGGTGCATGAAACGCAAAAGGTTAGTATGCAGGTACAGCAAGTGATTTGCAGTCAGTGCCGAAGTGCCGGTGCTCTCTGGGGACCTCAAAGAAAGCTGCCCACAAAGATTTCGCCATCTCTGTGACCGGAGTTGCAGCTCTCCCAACCTTAGTTTGAACTTGGCACCAAATCAAGCAAATATCCAGCATCCAGCAACTGTGATGTCACTTCCGTTTACTTGATAGGCATTGTATATTCGCTCATCGATCAACAACTTGCATTTATTCAGTGGCTTGCGACGGCCATGGGCAGCATGGAAGCCCTACCTGCGAGGGAACATCAGCGGCAAGTCGGGGCCATAAAAGAAGTGGCGAGTGGTGGCCATGGGCAGCGTGGAGGCATGCCAATACAAGGTACAGTGCGAGCTGGTGCAGGTGGGCAATGGCTGTGAAGAGTGATGTCAAGACCCAGGTCAGTGATTAGCACATGGGCAGGTACAGCAGGAGCGGTGAGAGGGCGAAGGAGCGGCAAGAGACTGCAGAGGGACGTGATCGGGGCCCAGGGGAGGCGCAAGTTCGGGGCCAGGGGCCCAGCCCACACTGCGATATGTGTGCGCACTAGGTCCGTGCAGCAGAGCTGGTCTCCAGTTGTCTTGGGTAATCCTTGCCACTGGACCAAGACCTAGCTCGGTCAAGCCCGTGTGGTGGCTGGTGTGCAATGGCCACCCCACATTAAAAATTGCACGCACAGGCATCTTCCACCCTTCAGGATGTAGTTTGGGTCCTTCATTGAAACACCTGTGAACTTGTCCTTCAGGTCATTCTCGTTAAGGGACCGCCTATGATGAGATGATGAATGTAATAAGATGTCTCATAGCACTCCACACAATGTGATTACTTGCTGTCCCTGCATACTAACTTTTTGTGCTTTATGCTCAAGGACTCCCAGGTCCCTCTGTACTGCTGCATTTTGTAGTTTCACTCCATTTAAATAATAATTTGCTTTTTTATTTTTCCTGCCATAATGGATAACCTCACACGTTCTCACATTATACTCCATCTGACAAATGTTTGCCCACTGACTTAGCCTGTCTATTATCCCTTTGCAATTTTTTTGTGCCCTCTTCACAACTTGCTTTCCCACCCATCTTGATATCAGCAGCAAACTTGGCTACATTACACTTGGTCCCTTTATCCAAATCATTAATATAGGATTGTAAATAGTTGAGGCCCCAGCACTGATCCCTGTGGCACCCCACTAGTTTACCGTTTGCCCACCAAAAAATGATCCATTTATCCCCACTTTCTGTTTTCTGTTAGTTAGCCAATCCGCTATCCATGCTAATATATTACCCCCAACCCCGTGAGCTCTTACCTTGTGCAGTAACCTTTTATGTGGTACCTTATCGAATTCATTCTGGAAATCCAAGTACATCCCATCCACTGGTTCCCCCTTATCCACCCTGCTCGTTACAGCTCAAAGAATTCCAGCAAATTTGTCAAACATGATTTCCCTTTCCTAAAACCATGTTGACTCTGCTTGACTGTATTATGCTTTTCCAAACATCCTGCTGCTGCTTTCTTAATAATGGATACCCTCCTTTACTTCCTTAATTAACCATGATGGTTCTCCTTCTCAAAGTCTTAACTTTCAACAAAAATATATTCCAGTGAGCAGCAATGAAATAACTCCTTAAATGTCTTGCACTTTAATCTATTTTCCCAGTCCACTTTAGCCAACTCTGCCTTCATGCCTTTGTAATTGCCTTTATTTAAGATGCGGACATTGGTTTGAGATTCAACTTTCTCGCCCTCCAACGGAATTTGAAATTCAACCATGCTATGGTCACTCTTTCCTAGAGGATCCTTTACCATGAGATCATTTATTAATCCTGTCTCATTACACAGTACCAGATCCAAGATAACCTGCTCCCTGGTTGATTCCGCAATGTACTGTTCAAAAAAACCATCTCGGATACACTCTATGAACTCTTGCTCAAGGATACCTTGGCCAATTTGATTTGTCCAATCAATATGAAGATTAAAATCGCCCATGATTATTGCTGTACCTTTCTTACAAACCTCCATTATTTATTTCTTTATACTTTGTCCCTTGATTGAATTCCTTCTCTTACCTGACTTAATAGGACACCTCCCCTCCATTAACTTTCCATTTCCTCTAGACTGGTCCCAGGCCTGGGTTATCCTGCACATAGCATTCCCTTATCTCGTCCTTTTATCAGTCTGGTTTCTGCGTGAAAAGCATCTGCATTTTAGTAACTCATTTATCTTTCAAACTTTTACAGCCAAAATGCCTTCTTCTGGCAGGTTTTCGGGGTCCAAGGCATTATGTGTTATTTCAATCAATTACACGCGCGCGCACACCATCTCCCAATAATGTTTCCTATTCTCTATGATAAACTCGCTTTTAGTTTCCCACCTATCTTTCTGCTCAGCTAATTTCTTAATGTCTCAGTCACCTGATTTTTATTTTGTATATGATAGCTTTTAATTTCCTGTCAAGCTCTCTTCCGCTTCCTTCTCCGTGTTCCAACAGGAAAATCATATCTAGACAGACTTTGTGGACAATGTGAGCTTTTTCTATTCCATATCTTTCACTTGTACCACATAACTACAGCTTCATTTAAATCCATCCATGCATTGCAAGGCAGGTAGTTTCGCCATAGTTCAGAAAGGATAGACAAAGTGGGCGTTAAAGTGGATGGGGATTTGGCGTAACAGATCCCCATCCCATTTCTGGCCCCCAACTATCCAAATATTTCCCCCAAATTGGGCGGTGTTCAGCAGAAATCCTGGAGTATTAAGCCCTGATAAATAGCTGCAGTAGGTTTGTGCCGTATCTTGGTTGAATTGTTTTATTTCACTTCATGCACGCCAATAATATTTCCCAATGCACAAGTGTGACATTTTCCACATCAACCATCCTGTGACCTGAGTGAGGTTGCATATTATTAGAGCCAAATTAGGAGCGGCAACAGTTTTGTGCTGTAAGCCCACGCTAACTGGGAACTGGGTTGAGACTGCCCACTCAAGAGAAACTGTTCCCATTGGCGGAATGGTCAAGAACCAGAGGACACAGATTTAAGGTGATTGGCAGGAGAACCAAAGTTTTTTTTAACGCAGCGAGTGGTTAGGATCTGGAATGCACCGCCTGAAAAGGTGGTGGAGGCAGATTCAATCACAGCTTTCAAAAGGGTATTGGATAAGTACCTGAAGGGAAAAAATGCAGGGCTACTATAAGATCCCAGAGGGACCCTGGTTCCAAATGATTTGAGGTTGACCCGTACTGGGGACATTGATTTAACTTTATTCAGCACAAGCAAGACTTAATACATTACAGTATTTAAGCAGCAGTTTACAGAGTATAATTAAGACATATTACCACTTATACTCTGGGTAGAAGCCGCAACCGTGATTAAGCTGTACCTTGTTTCTCTTGTCACTTCGTCTCCTGGGTGTCGCTTTGATCCGTTCTGTAATCTTCTACAATTTGTGGCTGTAAGGACCTCCTTCTTATAGCCTTACTCATTAAAAATCTAGAGTCCTGCTGACACCCAAACCCAAAATCTAATCATAAAGATGCCACATTCGTAGTACCCTGTCTTGCACAGGCTTTCAGTCTTATGACACCCTTACATCATTTGTTTTTGACCATCAAGACGCGTATCTAGGGTAGTTATGGCAATAAAAAAAAACATGTTGCCACAGGTTGAGATACAGCCCCTGCTGTTGGCCATTGTTTTTATAACTCACTATGGATGTTATAACATTCCAGCACAATGGACACTACACCTGACCTTGGTTCCCAGGCTTGTTGTACTCCGTCTCATCCTTACTGTTGGCTGATATCCAACCTTCACCCACAGCCTCACTTTTTGACTATAGCAATCCTCTTGCTCACCCCAGGCTGTCTGGTTACAGCTTACTCTCAAGCTTTTAATTACAAGCAAAAGGGCTGTCATATACGATTCAGGTTACCATTGAATACAGTTGACGATTACAGACTTTTATATTTAATCCTTACACACAATTATAAATCTATTACTGATGATAAGATATTAATTATAAGAAAGTAATGGAAGTATTCTAAAAAAAACTAACCCATGCTAATTTTACACTACGGGGAAAGGGCGGGGAGTGGAACTAGCTGAAGCGCTCTTGCAGCGATCCGGCACGGGTTCGACGGGCTGAATGGTTACAGCACGGAATGAAGCCATTCTATGACTCTAGACAGGAGACTTTCATCTCTTCAATATATATGGATATGAATCTAGGGCTTGGCCATTGTGTAACCCACTACACTACTGTTTCCTCCATCTCAAATTTAGAGTGCTTACGGTACCAATACCTAACCAACATTATTTTAGCAAGAGCGGCAATACTACAATGCATGTGATTTGTTCCTCTGGACACCGAATAACTTGAATCCTGGCGCACCTTTGATGCAATGCGAATTCTGTCCACCACAAGGATGCACCAGACCCTGGATGATTTCCCCCAGGTAGAGCTATTTGCATTTTGCAGCCAAGCTCTCCTCCCTCTGTTCGGGGTCCATCTGGAGGGAAGGGGTGCAGAGATTTGCCTTTAGGATAGCCGAGGAGGGAGTGATGGTTTTAAGAATGTTTCAGGTTGCAGAGCTGATGGTTAGTGACAGAGGGGAGATGAGGTGTGGGACTGTTGGTGAATGGAGAATTGAGGTTGCGGTCACTGTATTGCACTCGGGGCCCAGAAGAGGCGAGGGTCCAGGGGCAGCGCGGGCCAGCCCACACTGTGATCTGTGGAGAGTAGGAGCATGTGTGCGCACTAGGTCCGTGCAGCAGAGCTTGGTCTCCAGTCGTCTTGGTTAACCCTTGCCACTGGACCACGGCCTAGATCTGTCAAGCCCGTGTAGTGGCTGGTGTGCAACGGCCATCCCACATTAAAAGAATCCATGCACAGGCATCTCCACCCTTTAGTATGTAGTTTGGGACCTAGATTGTCAGGTCTCTCATCGAAACACCTGTGAACTCATCTTTTTGTGTGTGGAAGTGGGTCATCCTCAATACGAGGGACCGCCTAATACTAATATTGCACTCAGATGAGTTCTTCACAGACATCCAGGGCAGAAAGGGTCCTGGTCCTGGGACCTCCTGGTCATTGTCCTCCTCTTCATCGGTCATCAGGGAACAGTTTCAAGGAGTAAAGTCCACGTTGCCCACCAGGGTATGGCTCCAAATAAAATCGAGTCCCAGTTGAGTCGCATCAAGTCGAGTCCGATCATTGTTGGGCCGTTGGTTGGTCAGAATGTCAGCCAGGCAGTCAGAATAAGAACATAAGAATTAGGAACAGGAGTAGGCCATCTAGCCCCTCGAGCCTGCTCCGCCATTCAATAAGATCATGGCTGATCTGGTCGTGGACTCAGCTCCACTTACCCGCCCTCTCCCCGTAACCCTTAGAAACATAGAAACATAGAAAATAGGTGCAGGAGCAGGCCATTCAGCCCTTCTAGCCTGCACCGCCATTCAATGAGTTCATGGCTGAACATGAAACTTCAGTACCCCCTTCCTGCTTTCTCGCCATAACCCTTGATCCCCCGAGTAGTAAGGACTTCATCTAACTCCCTTTTGAATATATTTAGTGAATTGGCCTCAACTACTTTCTGTGGTAGAGAATTCCACAGGTTCACCACTCTCTGGGTGAAGAAGTTTCTCCTCATCTCGGTCCTAAATGGCTTACCCCTTATCCTCAGACTGTGACCCCTGGTTCTGGACTTCACCAACATTGGGAACATTCTTCCTGCATCTAACCTGTCTAAACCCGTCAGAATTTTAAACGTTTCTATGAGGTCCCCTCTCATTCTTCTGAACTCCAGTGAATACAAGCCCAATTGATCCAATCTTTCTTGATAGGTCAGTCCCGCCATCCCGGGAATCAGTCTGGTGAACCTTCGCTGCACTCCCTCAATAGCAAGAATGTCCTTCCTCAAGTTAGGAGACCAAAACTGTACACAATACTCCAGGTGTGGCCTCACCAAGGCCCTGTACAACTGTAGCAACACCTCCCTGCCCCTGTATTCAAATCCCCTCGCTATGAAGGCCAACATGCCATTTGCTTTCTTAACCGCCTGCTGTACCTGCATGCCAACCTTCAATGACTGATGTACCATGACACCCAGGTCTCGTTGCACCTTCCCTTTTCCTAATCTGTCACCATTCAGATAATAGTCTGTCTCTCTGTTTTTACCACCAAAGTGGATAACCTCACATTTATCCACATTATACTTCATCTGCCATGCATTTGCCCACTCACCTAACCTATCCAAGTCACTCTGCAGCCTAATAGCATCCTCCTCGCAGCTCACACTGCCACCCAACTTAGTATCATCCGCAAATTTGGAGATACTGCATTTAATCCCCTCGTCTAAATCATTAATGTACAATGTAAACAGCTGGGGCCCCAGCACAGAACCTTGCGGCACTCCACTAGTCACTGCCTGCCATTCTGAAAAGTACCCGTTTACTCCTACTCTTTGCTTCCTGTCTGACAACCAGTTCTCAATCCACGTCAGCACACTACCCCCAATCCCATGTGCTTTAACTTTGCACATTAATCTCTTGTGTGGGACCTTGTCGAAAGCCTTCTGAAAGTCCAAATATACCACATCAACTGGTTCTCCTTTGTCCACTTTACTGGAAACATCCTCAAAAAATTCCAGAAGATTTGTCAAGCATGATTTCCCTTTCACAAATCCATGCTGACTTCGACCTATCATGTCACCATTTTCCAGATGCACTGCTACGACATCCTTAATAATTGATTCCATCATTTTACCCACTACTGAGGTCAGGCTGACCGGTCTATAATTCCCTGTTTTCTCTCTCCCTCCTTTTTTAAAAAGTGGGGTTACATTGGCTACCCTCCACTCCATAGGAACTGATCCAGAGTCAATGGAATGTTGGAAAATGACTGTCAATGCATCCGCTATTTCCAAGGCACAATGAGATTGCTAATTAATCCTCTCTCATTACACAACACCCAGTCTAAGATGGCCTCCCCCCTAGTTGGTTCCTCAACATATTGGTCTAGAAAACCATCCCTTATGCACTCCAGGAAATCCTCCTCCACCGTATTGCTTCCAGTTTGGCTAGCCCAATCTATGTGCATATTAAAGTCACCCATTATAACTGCTACACCTTTATTGCATGCACCCCTAATTTCCTGTTTGATGCCCTCCCCAACATCCCTACTACTGTTTGGAGGTCTGTACACAACTCCTACTAACGTTTTTTGCCCTTTGGTGTTCTGCAGCTCTACCCATATAGATTCCACATCATCCAAGCTAATGTCTTTCCTAACTATTGCATTAATCTCCTCTTTAACCAGCAATGCTACCCCACCTCCTTTTCCTTTTATTCTATCCTTCCTGAATGTTGAATACCCCTGAATGTTGAGTTCCCAGCCCTGATCATCCTGGAGCCACGTCTCCGTAATCCCAATCACATCATATTTGTTAACATCTATTTGCACAATTAATTCATCCCTTATTGCTTAAAAATCTATCTATCTTTGACTTGAAAACATTCAATGAGCTAGCCTCAACTGCTTCCTTGGGCAGAGAATTCCACAGATTCACAACCCTCTGGGAGAAGAAATTCTCTCTCAACTCGGTTTTAAATTGGCTCCTCCGTATTTTGAGGCTGTGCCCCCTAGTTCTAGTCTCCCCGACCAGTGGAAACAACCTCTCTGCCTCTATCTTGTCTATCCCCGTCATGATTTTAAATGTTTCTATAAGATCACCCCTCATCCTTCTGAACTCCAAGGAGTAAAGACCCAGTCTACTCAATCTATCATCATAAGGTAACCCCCTCATTTCTCGAATCAGCCTGTTGAGTGTGTGTCTCATCTGCGAACAATTTCAAATAAAATGGAATCAAGTCCATGTCATCTGCCCCTAAACTGATTCAAATAATAGAGTTCATGTCGAATTGGCGGATAGTTTCAAATAAAATGGAGTCGAGCAGAGTCCGATAATTGCCGAGGTGTCCATCGGTCTGGAGGTGGGTTGGTCGGTCGGTTGGAATGCCGGCCAGGTGGAACATCGAGTCCACGTCGTCTGTCCGCCAACCGTTTCAAATTAAATTGCCGTTTTCAAATTAAAATCGAGTGAGATTCAAGTCGAGTGAGAATGACGGGCAGCTGGAATGTCGGATCCGCATCAGGTTTGCAATAAATGCGAGTCCACGTCGTTAGGCGACAAAAGGTTTCAAGTCGACTCGCGTCGTCCGTCCGTCCGCGAACATTTGCCAGTAAAATCTGGTGAATTCCGATAACGGTCGGGAAGTTGGTCATTAATGCCGGCCGGGATGTGGGGAATGTCGAGCGGACGTAAATCGAGTCAGAGTGGAGACGGCGGCTTCCATCCACGATCCGGTTCAAATAAAAGAGAGAGCGCCTGTGTCAAATAGAGTCAATTCAGTGAACGGTCTCAAATAACATCGAGTCGCATCGAGGCGAGTCTGCGGTAGCCGTACGGGAGCAGTTTTAAATAAAATCGTGTGGAGTCCACGTTGTCTGTCCGAGCGCTTTCAAATCAATTGTGGAGTCGGAGTAGAGTCAAGTTTGCGTCGTTCATTCACAAACGGTTTCAAATGAGAGTCGAGTGGAGTGGGATAATTGTCGGGATGTCAGTCGATCGGTCGGGAAGTTGATTGTAATGCCGGCCGGGATGTGGGAATGTCGAGCAGTAGTGGCAAAAAAAAAAGGAGTCAGTCGAGTCTGCATCGTCCGTCCAAGAGCGGTTTCAAATTAAAATTGAGTCGAGTCCGTCTCGCCCCTCCGCGAACAACTGCAAACCCAATCGGCTCAAGCCGAGTCCGCGTGTTCCACCCGAACGGTTTCAAATAAAATCGCTTCCAGTCAAGTCCGCCAATTGTTGAGAAGCCGGCCGGTTGGAATGTGGGGTCTGCATCTTCCGTCCACGAACCCTTTCGAATAAAATTCTAGTCCAAATCGAGTCGAGTCCACATTGTCCCCATCCTCAAACAGTTTCAAATCTCCTCCTCCTCCTCCAAGGGGAATTGCTATTAGCGCATCCACATCTGGGAACAAACCCGGGACAAAGTAGTTCAGCACCTGCCATCCCTGTACACTTGAGCAACTGCCAGAAAGCACCAACCACTCGTACAATCGGAGCAACAGCACGTAGAAATGTCAGCAACTCTCCGTCCTGCTGCCGAATATCAGAGAGAACGTTAGCTGGAGCGTTGAGCTTCAAAATGGCATCAAATAAGCGTTGGACACTGTTTGATGTCATGAGCTGCCTGCTCTGCGGTGGATGCTCACTGCGTGCACGCACCAATGCTCTCATCAATACGGCGTTGGGTGTGACTCGCACCAGAAGTGTGCGGGTGGGCCGCGAACGCCAGTTTCAACATCCAAGGGTACATGTAGCACTGCAAAAACGGGAACTACGGATTCAAATTTTGCACCCAGTGACTTTTCAATGGATCAGTGCATGAGGATTTTAACTTCGAAGCTTTTACTTGTGAGATTTGAGGGGGATTCAGGCTTTATAATGCAGTAATGTTGAGATATCAAGTGTAGTTCAATTGGTTTTAAGCTTCTTATTTTTTTATTGCTGGGCTTACTGCAATTTTTGAAAATCAAAATGGTGATTTTTCCACTTTTGTGCATATTGGGAATTTAGATAAAAGCTCCCGATTTCCCAATGCGCTACCAGCAAGGGAGCCTTTACATCTGTAGTTTAAAATAAAGTATTAAGAAAAATGGACCCCCTATTAGGGCTAGGGGAAGTTTTGACAGTGGGAGGCGGGAGGTTGAGGGTGAAAAGTTGTTGGATGGCAGGAGATGACAAGGGTGAAGTTGTTTTGGTAGGGGAGCTGCCACCCCGGCGGCCATCTTCCTTGAACACCACAAATTCGGGCCAACCTCAGACGCGAACCTCCCCTCCAAACGTCCACGCTTCACCGGCGGCGACGACCGGACTACCAGCGACCGAGCCTACTGCAACGGCGACCTGGACCTCTCTTCGCCGTCGACTCAGCTGCCCCACCCGATCCTCGGCGACGCCCGGCGAGCCTCCGAGCAGGCGATCGGGCATCCACCCCTCCAACCACGATCGGACCGCCTCCAGCAGCGATCAGGCCCCCTCCAACGGCGGCAGCTGGGTCTCTCCTCCACGACAAGGAATGACGATCCTAGACGACGCCCGGTGAACCAGGCGAGCCTCTGACCAGGCGATCGGGTCCCTCCAGCGGCGATCAGGCCTCCTCCAGTGACGGTGATTGGGCCTCTCCTTCTCTTCAGCTACGACTGGGTCTCTCCTTCCCCGCTGATGACCTGGCCAATTCTCCCCCAGCACGTGGTACCATGTCTGTGACCACCCTGACCTTCCACACTGAACTCCAGGGGACCACTGACCTTCCTAATGCCTGCCCCCAACCAAACAGGTCACCTACCATCAAGGGCGCTACTCAGCGCCGAGCATGCCGCCAAACCTCGCCGTAGGCAACTAGGCTCACACAGCAGTCCTGGTCTCCAGTCATCTTGGACCCCCTTGCCACAGGACCAAGACCTTGCTCAGCTAAGTCAGTGTGGTTGCCGGTGTGCCCCACGTTAAAAGAACTCACACACAGGCATCTTCTACTCATCTAATATGAAGTTTGGGACCTGGAACGTCAGGACCCCAATAGACAACTCCAACAGAGACAGGCCGCAACGCCATAGTTGCCCGGGAACT
Source organism: Pristiophorus japonicus (assembly GCF_044704955.1). Taxonomy (NCBI): domain Eukaryota; kingdom Metazoa; phylum Chordata; class Chondrichthyes; family Pristiophoridae; genus Pristiophorus; species Pristiophorus japonicus. The sequence continues at coordinate 166,901,120 of NC_091991.1, read as the reverse complement.
TAAGACGCTTTGACATCGACATCGCTGTCCTAAGCGAGACCCGGCGGGTAGGGGAAGGCCAGCTCAAGGAACATGGTGGAGGTTCTATCTTTTTCTGGGAAGGAAAACCAGAGGAAGAACGCCGCCTTCATGGAGTCGGCTTCGCCGTCAAAAATGAACTGGTCGGTCGCCTCAAAGACTCCCTCTGCGGGGTTAACGAACGCCTCGTGACCCTTTGCCTTACCCTATTCCGGAACCAATGCGTCACAGTCATGACTCCAACACACAATACAACGGATGAGGCTAAAGAGGGTTTTTATTCCAATCTCGAGACATCCCTGTCCCGCGTCCCACGGGCGACAAATTGATCCTCCTAGGAGATTTTAATGCCAGGTTCGGCAAAGACACAACCCTCTGGGGAGGAGTGATTGGCAGAGAAGGGGTAGGGAAATCCGACTCCAACGGCACCCTACTCCTGACAAAATGTCGAGAATACGAACTCATCACCAACACCCTGTTCTGCCAGAGGGACAAATACAAGGCATCGTGACAACACCCCCGCCTCAAACACTGGCACCTGTTTGACTAGGTCATCGTCCAAGCCAGGGATCGCAAGGATGTGCACATCACCTGAGCCATGACCAGGAGCTGATGACTGCTGGACGGACCATCGCCTAATCCAATTCGTCATCAATATTAACATAGCGCTAAGCAGAGAGGACAGCAGAAGCAGTGTCGCAAAAAAGTTAATACCAGGGCATTTAAAGACCCAGCTAAGAGAACCCTATACAGCCAGCGACTCAGCGCCATTCTGGCGTGCCTTGATGACCGAGATGCTCACTGCCCAGAGCGGTTGGTCTGCCCTCCAGGCCTCCATAACCAGTACCTGTGAGGAGACACTTGGTTACTCAACCAGAAAATATCAGGACTGATTTGATGAAAACGATCAGGAGATCCAAGAAATAATAGATCGTAAGCGCAGAGCTTTTCTGAGCCTCAAGCAAGAACCCAACTCAGGAGCTGCAAAGCAACATTACAGATGGATCGAGGCTGAGGTCGAACAAAAAAACCCTTTACCTAAAGGAGAAAATTTTCCCCATTTAAAAAAAAGTGACTTTTTGTCATACGAAGAAAATATGCCTTAAATTACATTGAAAATATCCATAGTAATGTACCCAATAGTATATTTTAAGTTACTTTCACTGGAATGGATAGCAGATTCGTTGTTTTGATGCTGTCAGTAGCAATCATGAATATAAACAAACTGTGCCCTGTAGAGTGAACAGCAGCAGCAATCCACTGATAATGTCGCTCTCCCAAGATCCAAGCTGGAACATTCAAGGACCTGAATATTTGCAGTTCTGTGCCAGATAACTACTTTATTTCAGCTCGAGCTTCAAAAGGCTAGCCTCCCCTGTGTTAAGGCCTGCAGAATCATCTAGAGCAGAGTGGGAAGATTCCCAAGGCGACTGGTCCATCTACCTCTTTGGGAGGCAGGCAGGCTAACCATTAATAACCAACAGTGCCCTGGAATACAGTGTACCTCACTAGGCTCCAATCTTTTACTGCCATGAGCATTAGGAACCATTTTGACTCCAGAGGTCCCACTTACCTTCCCAAGGAGAATAAAGAGCTTTCGTCTGTAATGGAGACAGAGGGTGAAATACAATGAATGGGAATGAATAGAAAATAGCAATCATCTGAACTGTACATAACCATAAAATGTTGAGATACTGATACCGTTATTTGTCGCTGTGTTACCTCTCAATTCAGAGAACCACTCTTTTTATCTGTCCCATGAAGGTGCTAATGAGCAGTGTTGAGGCAGAGTTTTCACATTGCAAATATCATTGCAAAAACTGCGGTCAGAGGCTTCCCGTGGGCAGATGCCTCCGACCTGAAAAAAATCTACAAACTTACCTGGTGGTCCAGGAGATTTGGAGACTTGCGGTTCTGGGCCTCTATCCATAGGCCTGCGTAGAGGCCCACATATTGCAGGAACATAGGCATTTCGCAAGCGTCCCTGGGATCATGTGGGCCGGCCCAAAGTAGGGGTGTTTCCCATTCATACTTATGGCAATTCTATCTGGAACTTACAAGTATGAATGGGAATACCCCGAAAAATACACATTTAAAAATACATTTTAAAAATCACATTTAAAATGGATCAAAATTTATTTAAAACAAAAATTTAATTTTGAAAAATAAATTTACATATTTTACAGGGTCTAAAATAAACTTAGCTTATTTCACAAGTTTTTAAATGTTTAAATTATTGAATAAAATTGTTATTTTTTTCTGTCCGTTAAAAGTCTTACGCTGATAAAAGCAGGCTCACGGGCATTCACAGGGCAGAAGTTAGACATAACTCTCCGCCAGTGAATGCCCATTTCAGTTAGGGAATCGTATGATCCGTCAAGAGGATTCTTGTCAGATCGCAAGTTCCGGATTTAGGCGCATGTGCAGTGCATGCCTAAACCCGGAACCTGCGGGGCCCCCTTTGGACACTTGCGCATAGGGGCCACAAATTCAGTCCCATCAGTCATATGACTGGCAGAGAGCCAATACATAACAGAACCAAGGATTTAAAACTCTTGACAGTGGGATGAGGGGTCACAAGGCAAACTTATACAACGATTGATCAATGTATGAAATTGACTTCTAGGTAGGACAGTAGAGGGAGACACCATTTAACGGATGCTGTGCATAGGATTTTTTCCTGGATGAAGCAGCTAGAATAGCCGAATAGTCTACCTGATCCATATCTAATGATTTGCAATGTAAAGTTCATTTCCGACTGAATTATGCATTTAAAATTGTCCAAACAATACTCATTGGAATCTTTTTTGTATAATTACTGAATTCTAAGACATGTTTTTATTCAGTTACTCCGTTTTTTTAAAGCAGCAAGTAGCAAACCGATTAATTCAAAACAGTACAGATGTTTAAAGTTTGAATTTTATTGCATGTAACAAAAAGAATGTGGCCTCGTGTCCAACATCCTGCTCAATTACCAGCCATCAAATTCAGTCCATACCTCATTCAATACCATCAATAATTAAAAATACCTCGATTCACAGTTAAAACAAAGATTTTGTACATTGTTCACAACAAAACTGGTGCTAAAAAAGGTAAGACTTTAGCAGCAACACTGAAAAAGGTAAAACAGCAATAATTTTCCTCAGATTAGTTACTAGTTAATAAATATATGTCAAAACAATTTAATTTGCAAAAGAATGCTTATTTCAGAAAAAAAAATAAAAAAGGACAGATCTCTTATGTAGAAGTCTGGATGTGTTCCAAGACTGAAGCAAAGCAACTTTGAACCATTTGACCATCAGAGCATTACCACCTTCAGGAGTGCCATTTTCACACCTAAAAAAATCTGATTTCAAAAAAGCCCACAAAAGTCAGAGTAGAACCTCTAACTCTTGCAGGTAAAGTTCTACAGGTGTTTAATAGATGATAAAGGTATAAGTATATTGTAGCACAAGACAGAGGGAGCCAAACCACTGCAAGCAATATAGGAAATGGCACAGATACTTTCAATATTACAATAAAGGAATGAGAAGTGAAATAAGGCTGGCTGATATTGCATCTTCCAATATCTATGAAGCTACGATTATTGCAGTATCTTTCCTGTCACTATACAAATTTAGGGGACAAATTAGAGAATTCTGGTGTCATTTTGTAGATGTAGCAAGCACATAGTTTTTCTTAATCCACACACGTCTAATAAGATTCCTCTAGAATTTTACAGTCAAAGCTCATGTCCCTAGATTAATACAGTGAGATAATTTTGCAATGCTATATCATACATTGCACAACCAAAGGATTAATAGCTTCAAGACAATGTTAGCATCAATGGGCTTTCACCACTGATTACTTACATAACTTCACTCTGTCAGTTCCAGTGTCAGACACTTAACTTATCAGCGTACGTGTGCCCTATTTGATAAGTTCTTGGCTGAGCCAATAGACATCTGGGTTGAATCACTGACGGCAAAAAACTAAATTTAAAAAGTGTAAAAACCCCTGAATACATGTAAATGAAGATAACTGTATATTAAAGTCCTAATTTCACAATTTAGCAACCTATTTCTTGAAATCTGAATTCAGTTTTTCCCTCACTTCCTCTTTTTACTCCCAAAATACCATAATTTCACAAAAATAACCATTATCCAAATGTAGTCCAAATCATTTCTATTCTGCAAGGAGGAAAAAAGCAAATCTCTCATTTCAAATATAGTGCTACAACCATTTACACATACAGGTCTTACTCCTTCTTACAGGTTCACCGTAAATCATTAGAATACATACTAATAGATGTACAGCAAAAGTTTTACAACATACCAGTTGGGGAAAAGGGCCTAGTTGCAGTAGTACTGATAAGAAGTCTTTGGGGAAGGGGGTATGGACCTAAAAACAAATTAAAAGGCCTCCTTTCCTATTCATTTTGATTTTTCTCACCCCATTATTTTATTTTTAGCAGCGTGTGATCATTACTTTATAAATGCTGTGGCATTTCTAAAGAGACATAAAAGTGCGCTGGGAACATATTTTAATAAAATGGGAGAAAGGTCCATTCTACAGAGCAATTCAAAGAAACGTATTGAGAGAATTCTCATTAGTGTTCAGAAATAATAATTAGTCCATGTTCAGTCAGGGAAGATGAGCAGCGAAGGGGAAGAGGTGGGTAAAGGCCATTTGTCACAGTCCAGACTGCATTGCATCTTAAAGATTTCTACGGCACTTTAATAATTTTAGTGGCAGACACGCCGGATCTGAGGCAGATAGGTTCTAGTATTCTACTTTTATCAATAATATTGACACTTTAATCAAACTAATCACTGGAACCAAAGTATCTATATGCAAGAAGTGCCCAATGACTACTTTCAAAAAAGACTGCTATACCCATGGAGCCTGGAACTGTCACAGATGATACAGCATTGGAACTCCAACCACTGTAGTATGCTTCAGTTCATAACTAAGATTGAGATCCCAAGCATAACTGTCTCACTGAAGGAAACATCATTCTGTATGAAGCTCCAGAGTTAGAGAAGGGAGAGAGAAGTGAAGGCCATTCATCTCAGGCTACATTTGTCTGCATTCTAGTGACCAGCTTCTTGCAACTCAACCTCAATCCCAAGAAAGCACACATTGCAGGTAGAAGCAGTATTAAAAATAAACAAATCGTTTACTCAGTCTCTAAAATATTATCTTTGCATTGTAGTCATATTATTTATAACTTTTCAGCTGGAAATAGATAATGATGCATCAAATTATACAGAAGAAAATGAAACACTTAATTTTTTTGCCCCGGCCTGAAGAGTGATTTTGCTATTTTAAAACACACAAATCAATGTATAGTATTATAAAAAGTGGATATAGCATTAATTTTAGTTTTACAATGTCAGAGAAAATGCGACCCAGCATACATTGCCAAACCAGCCTTTAAACCTTTTTTGTATAATTACTGGAAACAAATGCCTAATAACCTGCTCATATGATATTACTGATTTTTCAGCCTCTCCAGTGGTAACAGCACTCCCACAGTCACAACACAATGCAGATCTTTTTCAAAGCATGTATAACTAAAGTTCAACCAGAAAGGGATTTCTATCAGAACAGAGGAGTATCTGGTAGCAATGGCCACGTATCAGGCCATTTGTCTCCTCTCTGGGTTCCCTTTGCTGGTAGTCAAATTCATTTTGATTCATGCAATGCTTTCTTTTGTGCAAATTTGGGGTTTGGCAAAAATACTTAAAATTCTCTACAGCAATAAATTCTAGTTTTCAGGTTCAATCATTTATTGCCCCTCAAATGATGAAGCTCAATATTTGGGTTGTCCGAAAGCAAAAAATCTCAAAATAAAAAGACTCCACACCATCGTTCCCCATAAATGAGGTGGAGGATCAGGTCACACAACATGCCCTCTTCCTTATATAAAAAAAAGATTCTTGCATATTGATTTGATTAAATCTCAACCACCACATAAGAAGATTGTGTACATTTATTTAATTATGTCTGTGGGACCTTGCTGTGCACAAATTGGCTGCCTCATTTCCTACAGCTGTGACTACATTTCAAAAGTACTTCATGGGCTGTAAAGCGCTTTGGGATGCCCGAGGTTGTGAAAGATGCTACATAAATGCAAGATGATCTTCTTTAATTGAGTACTGTTGCATTATTCACAATTAAATCCCAAGTTTTCCCATTACAAATATTGTGCCATATTTTGGATCTAAAATAAAAGGTGATGTTTGTTTGCCGCCGAGTCCATCGTACACAAATTCAGGAAAAAATTACCTAAAAATCTAAGTATTTGCAATTATGTTCTCCAAATGCTCGCCCATCCCCCAACAAAATAACGTGCACAAAGCTGGTGTAGCATTAACTTGTGAAAAGTGTATTCTTTCTATAACCCAAAAAACACTAAGTTCTAGTCTGCATAGAATCCATACACTCTAAAGCTTTCATTTTTTCCAGAAGGGGAAACATACTGTACATTCTATATAAAATCCATTATTAAAAAACAGCTTGTGCTTCCCTGTGGTTATGCAGTAGTTAGATCCGCCAAGCAGTTAGCTAGAAGTCAATGGTTAAAAAATGTCTTCCCCGTCCCCACCCTCCCCTAAATGTTTCTCCTGTAGCCAATTTCTTTTGATTTAGTCGAAAAATTCCAAAAAACGTTTTCTCCTTCATTGTTAACACAAGTATAAAATAGAAACCTGCATGACTGTTAATTTGAGGTACCGCAGTTATATTTTACATTTATTTACTTAAGAGCTCCAGATAACTATGTTAGTGTTTAACTTTAAAGTGCTATACTGTCAACTGTTCAAGTCTTCCATCACCACTGTGGCTTCTGTAAATGGCTTGCATGAATAGCAATGATTAGTTGAACCAAGAATCACAATCCTTGGATTCATCTTCATGCTGCAGAACAACAATTTGAATTTATAACATAAAAGCTGTTTCAATATTTGTATCACGGGATATCAAATATTCCAGAATAGCAATTCTTGAATACTATCATTCTTAAAAATGTTAGTGTTTCTTCTTCCAAAGTTTACAACTGAGAAATTTTATGTTGTCCTTGGCTTGATTCTTTTCAGGGTAGAAAGAGGCAGGAAATTTAAGTCATACTATGGGGTTCGCAATGTGACTGTATTCGCATACAGTGGAGGGATACCATAATTTCCCTAGTTAAAAGGGTTTTATGGAGTTTGTGTAAGGAAGACCTCACCTCACCCCCATGCAGAAAAAGTCCAGAGAAGGGGGGGGGGGGGGGGGACCTGCAAAATTACTGTGGCCTTAAGTTTGAAAACTGTAGTGCTGCTAATTAGTAGATTTATAATAATGCAATGTCCCAATTTTGCAAATAGTGCATATAATTCCACTTCTCTACAACATGTGACATTATAGTTACTGAAGGAATTTCATGATGAAAGCCCAGCTCCTTGATCATCTTGGGCCACAGTTTAGTGTATGAAGAGGTGTCTCATCTCTTAGCAACACTATAGACTTGACACATGCTTTCAAGGTTGGTGGTAAATGTAACAGGATATTCTTTGCAGTACAACTTTTGAAACAAACCATGCCAATTTCACAAAATCCAAAAATTAGCCAACCAACTTTTCAAGATCAAATATCGGTCCCAATTTTAACTCCAGGTGGATTCCCCACTCAGGCCAGAGTTAAAATTACAGTCGGGTCTCAATGATGTCATCGGGCCGCAACATGCCTATGTAAAGAAGGCCCCTGTTGGCTCCAGGCACATTCTTGGAGCCTGCTCAGGAAAGCAGATTAAAGCTGAAGATGTTGGGATCATGGCAGCTTTTGGACAGGTAAGAGCCAAGGTGATTTTAACTGCCCACCCGCCAGGTTTCTGCAGAACGAGTATGGTTAAAATCGCCCCATTTGAGTTTGAATTAAAGCATTTGGTAATATCTTTCAACGCAGCATCAATTTAAATGCATCTCTGAATAACTCTTTATTCATACCAACATGGTAGCTCTAATTTGGGACTGCTTGGTTTCTTTTTAATCAAATAATCGCACCTATTTCTCCTGTTTTTTGAAGCTTCATACAAATGGAAAACTAAGTAGAAATGTGTGATTCAACATGTCCAATCTGGAAAATCTGAAAAGCTGCATTGGAAACTAAGATGCATTCATTTGTTAACTTGGACAGCTAAGTGGTCAAATCTACATCAAACAGTTTCCTGTTTACTAAGTTAAAAGGTTACACAGTAAGACAATTAATTTAAAAAAACACAGTAACCATTTGCATGCCACTGTTTTCTAGTATTGCTTATCCAAGTAAAATGGGCTGTTCTGGACCTCTTTCTGTTGACCGACTAGAATTAGCAGGACAGAAAGAAAAGAAGCCGAATAGAGCTTTTTCAAAAGCACAAATATTAGAATATCACAGTATCTCGACACCCCAGTTACCAAACCAACCTTGAAAGCCCTGTTCACACTGTGGTTCATCATTATTGTTTGGAAAGCATTACATCACTCACTGTGCTTGGACCCATAACTTAGGGAAAATCTGACAGATAAAAGCTGCACAAATATAGTACACTGAGCAAAACAGAGAATGTAACTCTTCTGAAGTCTGACAGTACAAGAAAAAAATTATGGTTGACAAGCAATCAAAACTTTGTGAAATTGAGGCTTCTGAATGTGTGCGCTGAAATATTACTGTGAAATTGCAACTTACTTTTTTCTGCAATCCCTGCAGAATTAAAACCTCCTTGCAGGGTTACTAATTGTAAATGCACTGACAACCTCGTGCACGCAGTTAGCACAAGACAAGGAAATTGATTTTAAGCCTTCTTGATTTTAAGGGATCAAACTTAATCTCCATCTTTACTATGTGATGTCAACCAGTACAATATGATTTTTCCTTTGTTGAATTTACGCAGCATTCATTCAACACATGACTGTCTCTCTGAATTCGGGGCCGTGATTTTGGAGAATGCAGAAATCTTGTTCATCTGAATTATAAAAACAATACTACAAAAATCTGCTTCTTTAAAATACATTTGGAAAACATCTTTAGAGCAAGTACCTACGGTTTTCAGCAGAGATCAATAGACATATAGAAAAGGTACTAATGTGTAGACTTAATTTTGCTCAAGCCCACCTCTGAATAGAGTTGGGCTTAAAACAGACAAGGTATTGGTCACATTTCCGTAAGTTACTGACCGTAGGTTACTGAACATAGAAAAACCAATTTGCTCCTACACCATCATTCCTCAAACTGGTTTGGTTTAGGGCCACAGAATTTTAGTTTGAAATATATTGTACACAATTTAACAAAACCCAATAAAAGGAAAGGGATACTGTCTCTTTAAAAAGGGGCAAAGTACAAGACCGCTGGAATTTATAAAAACATGGTCGCCATCAACTCGTGAATGGTTGCCGTTTAAAGCTGCAGTACCCTCTTTAAATTAGCTGACATCACTAATACAATTTAGATTACTTCCTTTTCACTTTAGGTTTCCAAAATAAGTCATATTATTTAAAATGAATTTGAAAATAATTTCTTTCAAAGTACAAATTTAACATTCAGAACCAAAAGACAAAACTTGCAGCATTTGTAAAAGGTGCAGCAAATTGTTAAACCATAGATACAAGTGTGGAGATATGAAGATTTCATAACTTAGGGTTATCCATTGATCTGCCTAATGTACTGGTACAGTTTCAACGGATTAACTAATTTAATAACAAGTCAACCAATTTCGCACTTGGCACATTTCTTCAGTTTTGCTCATCAGATTGGAGTGTTTCATGAAAGACTGCCATTGTAGGTTCCCACCTTAGTATAGAACATAAAAATGAAATAAAATTCACAAGCAGATTTAAAGACAAACCACATTTACAAAAAAATAAGGACTTGGAAAATCACCTTAGCTACAAACAGTGCCTGTTACCTTTTTTCCCCCCCCATTAACTCTTTCAACGCTGGATTCCTCTGGAGAGGACATTTCTGGAACAATCCTTTGAGTACTGAAGGACACGTTCAGGTTTCAATATATGCAGCTCCTTTCTTTTTTTAAAATAAATTCTGAAACCAATATTCTATTTTATGTGCATAATGAAATGGAATTCCAGGAATACACAGACCCACAGGATTTCTTAGCTCAAACTATTCTTAGAACAAACATTTTAATGTGACTACAATTTTAATATCAGAGCCAAAATGTGTCTGCAGTACTCAAAGGTTCATCTCATTGGAACAAAATGTTACGTTTTTTTTTTGTAAATACATTTGTAAATATTCTTAAAAACAGTTACTGTGGAGGAATATAATTCTTTTAACAAAATATAGGTTAAAAATAATCTGATTTGGTTAAAACACACTGCAAGTATAGTTACTGCCTGCGCTGAAAGAGTTGATAAAAAAGGAATACTGTAGCTATAAACAGAGCTATTTCTAGTTTAGCATCCAGTATCTCGAAATGCCAGTTTCAGCTTTTGGAAGAATGAAAAGTCTCCATTGGACCACTTTTTTGGGTGGGGCAAGGTGAAAAGGGAAAGGAATACAGGGGAGGAAGTGAAATGTGCAAGGATCTGTCATCTTTCACTGTGCAAAGTTTTTGAAATAAAGTTTCAAGCACACAACTTAAAAATGTATAATACAACTGAAACAGGTCCATTTTTCTGTCTTACAGATACAGTATCTTCTTCACTTGTGAGCTTCCTAGTTTGCTTTTTCAGACTCCTACTGCCTTTCCGTCTTTGAATCGATCAGCATCATTATGTCACTTGTAAGTTAGAGCAACCATGTGAGTGAATTGTTAGTTCTCCTGGTCGTATAGTGCGCTGCTCAACAAGAAGCTCACAGAACTTCCTTTCTGTAGTGTTCCTAACGGTTTCAAAGCAAGTATTCATGTACTTCACTCCACTGCAAAGCCACAAGTCTCCTCGACTGCAGTCAACAATTTCTCATAAAGCTTCTCGTAGGATTCATAAGGAGGAATGTCTATTCGATTAAAGCTGGAGTGAGAGGGAAAAATAATCAGCAAACACAAACATTACTGGTCACAGGTGATTACATTTATCTCAGATCCATGTAGTAAACTAGCTAATCCATCTAGACAATGAAAAATAATCTCAATGTGGCACAGAGTTTTGTTCTGGAGCAGGGGGGGGGGGGCCTTTTGGTCACGCACAGCACGGTTATTAAATCATAATTATCCACGGAATACATCATTCCACTTAATTATCATTTAATAGTCACTTGCTTGGAACAATGTTACAGAATAAATTAGGATCCTATGATTGAATAATCCTGCTACAGCTGAAGTACAGCAAGCCAAACCAATTATCTGTAGGTTAACAATTCATTACCAACGTTGATTTACACTTATGATCTTCATAAAAAGAACTCCACTAAATACAACTTATAACAAAGGATCTTTCAAAGGCTGCGAATGTGTATTTCCAGTACCTTACATTAATTACATTTTTGAATATGTTGGAAAAGCAGGCAGGACATTTTATATAACAATCAACTGCACTTGAAGGATCAGTTGTAAGCTATTGACATGAGGGTTACCTGCGAGAAACTATCAGCGGCAGGTCTGGGACATAAAAGGAGCGGCGTGCGGCCCAGGGAACAGCGAGGAGGCAGGCTGCTACAAGGTACAGCGTGAGCTGGTGCAGGAGGGCAACGGCAGCGAAGAGTGATTTTAGCAAGGTCCAGGTCTGTGATTGGAGCGTGGGCAAATGCAGCAGGAGCGGCGAGATCGGGGCGAAGGAGCTGTGAGAGACTGTGGAGGGATGTGATCGGGGTCCAGGGGACACGCGAGTTCAGGGCCAGGGGCCCAGGTGCAGCACGGGCCAGCCCACACTGCGATGTGTGCGCGCACTAGGTCCAAACAGCAGAGGTGGTCTCCAGTTGTCTTGGGTAATCCTTGCCACTGGACCAAGACCTAGCTCGGTCAAGCCCACAGGCATCTTTCACCCTTGAGGATTTAGTTTGGGTTCTTCATTCGAAACACCTGTGAACTCATCCTTTTTTATGGCGTGGAAGCAAGTCATCCTCGTTTCGAGAGACTGCCTATGATGATGATGACAGATATATGACTATGTTTTGAATGCTTATCATATTTGGAACAGAGAAACTCACCAAGTATGTGCTTTGGGAAGGTTTTCTGTGTTGGCATCAATCAGATGGATGGTAAAAAGTCTTGGGCCTGCAGCACCTGTAGAACCTTACAAATACAAAATCTAGTTAAACCATACAGCAAGTAGCAAAACAGTTTTAACTTTGTAAAAGACTGGCAATGGAGTACACATTTGCCTAAAATGTGTAAGCTGATAGAGGTTCAGTTAAATCAAAAATTGTGTGCTGCACCTAGGACAGGATCAAGCACGCTCAAGTAAAAAAACCTTTTTATAACATGGAAGTAGTTCACGACAAACACAATGCTAACTTTACTTCATCATATATGCTATAAAAATTCAACATTATCAGTGAAATGATCATGGTCACGGAGAACGCAAATACTGCAGCACCCATTTTTTCGGCCAATAAATAGCTCAATATCAATAATACAAGATTCCAAGTACTGTAATACAACTCTGCAGTCCTGCCATATACAGTTGTAAATGGTGGCAGATAATTAAACAATGAACGGGAATAGGAGACTCCATGAACAGTCCCATCCTCGATGAGTGCAAAAAAATAAGGCTAAAGCGTTCGCAACCATCTTTAGCCAGAAGTGCCAAGTGGATGATCCATCTCACCCTTCTCCCGAGGTCCCCACCATAACAGATGCCAGTCTTCAGCCAATTTAATTCACTCCATGAGATATCCAGAAACAGCTGAGCGCACAGGATACAGCAAAGGCTTTGGGCCAGACAATATTCCAACTGTAGTGCTGAAGACTTGTGCTCCAGAACAAGCCGTGCCTCTAGTCAAGCTATTCCAGTTCAGCTACAACACTGGCATCGACCCGACAATGTGGAAAATTGTCCACGTATGTCCTGTCCACAGAATGCAAGACAAATCCAATCCGGCCAATTACCAGCCCTTCAGCCTACTTGCAATCAGCAGCAAAGTGATGGAAGGGGTTGGCGACAGTACTATCAAGAGGCACTTACTCACCAATAACCTGCTCACCGATGCTCAGTTTGGGTTTCACGAGGACCACTCGGCTCTAGACCTCATTTACAGCCTTGGTCCAAACAATTCCAGGTGAGGGGAGAGTGACCGCTCTCAACATCAAGGCAGCATTTGACCGAGCATGGCATCAAGGATCCCTAGTAAAATTGAAGTCAATGGGAATCAGACGGAAAATTCTCCACTGGCTGGAGTCATACCTAGCACAAAGGAAGTTGGAGGCCAATCTCAGCCTCAGGACATTGCTGTAGGAGTTCCTTAGGGCAGTGTCCTCGGCCCAACCATCTTCAGCTGCTTCATCAGTAACTTTCCCTCCATCATAAGGTCAGAAATGGGGATATTCACTAATGATTGCACAGTGTTCAGTGCCATTTGCAACTCCTCAGATAATGAAGCCGTCTACGTCTGCATGCAGCAAGACCTTGAGAGCATTCAGGCTTGCGCTGATAAATGGCAAGTAATATTCGTGCCACACAAGTGCCAGGCAATGGCCATCTCCAGCAACAAAGATTCTAACCACCTCCCCATGACATGCAATGGGATTACCATCGCTGAATCCTTCAACATCATCCTGGGAGTCACCATTGACCAGAAACTTAACTGGATCAGCCACATGAATACATAAATCTGGCTACAAGAGCAGGTCAGAGGCTGGGTATTCTGCACTGAGTGCCTCAACCCCAAAGCCTTTCCACCACCTACAAAGCACAAGTCAGGAGTGTGACAGAATACTCTCCCCACTTGCCTGGATGAATGCGGTTCCAACAACACTCAAGAAGCTCGACACCATCCAGGACAAAACAGCCCGCTTGATCGGCATCGCATCCACCACCTTAAACATTCACTCCCTCCACCTCTGGCGCTCGACAACACCTCCCAAACCTGCGACCTCTACCAAGGGCAGCAGGCGCATGGGAACACCACCACCTGCAAGCCCTCTCGAAATTACACACCATCCTGACCTGGAAATATATTGCCGTTTCTTCATCGTCACTGGGTCAAAATCGTGGAAATCCTTACCTAACAGCACTGTGGGAGATCTCCTCAATCAAGACTCTGCCTTTGATTTGAGTGTTCTCGATTCCATCCTGCAGCATGCCACCTGCCACCAACTCAGTGAAACGCCAATGTTGCAAGAGGTTAGCAAAGTCATAAAACAGCTCAAGAATAATAAGGCTACGGGTGCGGATGGAATCCCTGCTGAGGCGCTAAAATATGGTGGAGGCGCTGTTGACATGGATACATGACCTCATCTCTCTCATCTGGAGGGAGGAGAGCATGCCGGGAGATCTCAGAGATGCAGTGATTGTGACCATTTTTAAAAAGGGGGACAAGTCCGACTGCGGCAACTGCTTTCAGACACGGAGGGTTGTCGCTCGAGTTCTCCTCAATCGTCTTCTCCCTGTGGCCGAGGAGCTCCTCCCGGAATCACAATGCGGATTTCGTCCCCTACGAGGCACAACAGACATGATCTTTGCAGCATGCCAGTTGCAGGAAAAATGCAGGGAGCAGTGCCAGCCCTTATACATGGCCTTTTTCGATCTTACACTGTCTTTGACACTGTCAACCGTGAGGGTCTATGGAGTGTCCTCCTCCGTTTCGGATGCCCCCAAAAGTTTATCAAGATCCTTCGCCTGCTTCACGATGACATGCAGGCCGTGATCCTTACCAACGGATCCATTACAGACCCAATTCACCTCCGGACCGGGGTGAAACAGGGCTGCGTTATCGCTCCAACCCTTTTCTCAATCTTCCTCGCCGCCATGCTCCACCTCATAATCCACAAGCTCCCCGCTGGAGTGGAATTAAACTACAGAACCAGTGGGAAGCTGTTTAACCTATGCCGCCTCCAGGACAAGTCCAAGATCACCCCAACCTCCGTCGTTGAGCTGCAGTATGCGGACGACGCCTGCGTCTGTGCATATTTGGAGGCTGAACTCCAGGATATAGTCAATGTATTCACTGAGGCATATGAAAGCATGGGCCTTACGCTTAACATCCGTAAGACAAAGGTCCTTCACAAGCCTTTTATCGCTGCACAGCACTGCCCTCCAATCATCAAGATCCACGGCGCGACCCTGGACAATGTGGACCATTTCCCTCATCAACAAAGGCAGATATTGATACGGAGATTCAGCATTGCCTCCAGTGCGCCAGGGCAGCCTTCGGCCGCCTGCGGAAAAGAGTGTTTGAAGACCAGGCCCTCAAATCTATCACCAAACTCATGGTTGGTCTACAGGGCTGCAGTAATACCCGCCCTCCTGTATAGGTCTGAGGCATGGACAATGTACAGAAGGCACCTCAAGTCGCTGGAGATATATCACCAACGATGTCTCTGCAAGATCCTGTAAACCTCCTGGGAAGACAGGCGCACCAACATCAATGTCCTCGACCAGGCTAACATCCCCAGCATGGAAGCACTAACCACACTTGATTAGCTTCACTGGACAGGCCACATAGTACGCATGCCAGATACGAGACTCCCTAAGCAAACGCTTTACGCGGAGCTCCTTCATGGTAAACGAGCCAAAGGAGGACAGCGGAAACGTTATAAGGATACCCTCAAAGCCTCCCTGGTAAAGTGTGACATCACCACTGACACCTGGGAGACCCTGGCCGCAGACCGCCCGAGGTGGAGAAAGTCCATCCGGGAGGGCGTTGAGCTCTTTGAGTCTCGACGCAAGGAGCATAAAGAGACCAGGCGCAGGCAGTGGAAGGAGCGCGCGGCAAACCAGCCCGACCGACCCCTTCCCCTGACGAATGTCTGTCCCACCTGTAACAGGGTCTGTGGCTCTCGTATCGGATTGTTCAGCCATCAAAGTACTCACTTTGGGAATGGAAGCAAGTCTTCCTCGATTCCGAGGGACGGCCTATGATGATGATGATGATGATGTGGGAGTACCTTCACCGCACAATTGCAGTGGTTAAGGCAGGGGCAATTAGGTATGGGCAATAAATACTGGCCTTGCCAGCAACGCCCACATCCCGTAAATGAATAAGACTTGCATTTCTATCGCACCTTTCACAACCACCGGACGTCTCAAAGCGTTTTACAGCCAATTAAATACTTTTGGAACAGAGTCATTGTTGTAATGTGGGGGGAAAAAAAATAATTTGGTGGGACCTTGTAAAATGAATATCTGATTAACTGAACATTTTGACACGGAGACCAGCATTACCAAATTATTGTTATATTCTGGCAATATCTTCCACAGGAAATAATATTGGCTCAGAAATATCTGGTAAAATAATGGCAAATTAACGACCCTTGCCATTATTAGTTTGTTAAAAAAAAACCATCATTTTGTGGTGAAAAGGTATGCCACGAGTTCTGGTTCTCTACAAATTGTTGGACGTTTGCCTCGAGAAAACTGAAAAAATGGCAACCTCACCATGAGTCTCCCCACTGAAAGGTATTGCCAGTCATGAAATTGTTGGATTTATGCCGTTATGCAAATTAATTTCGCCGCAGCCATTTAGGGCTGGCAATTCCTGTCGTAAGGATGTGATTTATGGTTCTGACATGACACTCAACCTTGAAGGCCCAGAAAAGGGACGTTGAAGCTGTGGCGTCTCACTCACAGATAGTGAATTGTTCCTACAGGTGTTTTAAACTATTTCTGTCTTCGCAGTATTTTTGCGCCAGTCTTGCCATTCACAATGCTATTAATGTCGGAAGGCAATAGTTTTCAAGATGCAAAGCTGTGTCGACACTCAAATGCAAATTAATAGATTTCTTTCAGAAAATAATTTTGGGATAAGTAATTTGAGACATGACGTGGCAAGTGTAGCTTGCTTGGGAGGAAAAAGGTGACTTAGGACCTATGGTCACCAAAGGGGTTTTCCCTCGAGTCTATGCCCACTGGTTATGGACACCTCTGCTAAGGGAAAGAGAGAGTGGAAATGAAGGACCTATCTGGGCCCCTCATAATTTTAACTTTATTTTAGTGCATCAACATGTACGTAAAGTCACTGCACAGTGCGTCACAGATCACAGGCTACTTAAAGAAGTACACATTGGTATATTTGGGTCATCCCATGTTGATGTAAACATTGGGAACATTGCACTATTTGGAGGGAGGATAAGGTGGTTAAAGAAGGCATACAGAATACTTGTCTTTATTAGCCGAGGCATAAAATACAAGAGCAGGGAGGTTATGCTTGAACTATTTTTATTAATGATTTGGATTCAGGGGTTGGCAGCACAATTTGCAGATAATACCAAGATCTGTGTGAGTGCTAGAACTGTAAGCAGAGGCTCGTCTGATTCAGGTAGATCTTAATGTGTTGGGAGACTGGGCTCAAGACTGTAAAATGATGTATAACTTAGATAAGTGCAGTGGTATGCATGTGGGCAGTGCAAATGCTCAACATTCATACACCCTCCAGGGAAAGGCATTAAAGATGGTGGAAATAGAATGAGATTTGGGCATTCTGGTGCATACATCCTTAAAGATACACGCATGCAGTGATAGTTACAGTAAATAGGGTGTTGGGGTGTATCCATGGGACAATTGAGTATAAGACGAGGCGTACTGTTTTACAGTGAAATAGTTCATCTTCAATGTTCCTGTGAATAAAAAAGGGAGGGGGAGAATTCATACTCAAGTGAAACCCTACTTGCCATTTTTGTCTACAAAATAAAGTAAAAAGTATTCAGGGCACAAACTTGTACCGAGTTATACAACTGAGCGGTTATTAAAAGAAACTCACATGAAGCCAAATGACTAGCACTAATTCATTATGATTCATAACTTTAACTTAGACACAGACATTCAATGTATATATCTCGCACACACTTTCTGGTTATCTATATATAAAGATTTAAAAAATAAAGTTATACTATCTAAATTCTATAAAGATGACCTGGTTAGAGTCCATCCAGTTCCACTGATCTTCTGGCATTCAAAATCACATTACTGATTAATAGTGATTTTTTTATGCATTTCAAATTGGAAAGATGAAATTTATTATTGTTAAAAACAAAAGCCCTTCCCACTACTTCTTTCCTTTCTTTGAGGATTCGAGGTGCATCATATCTGGCCCAACTACATTGTAGACAAATTATTCTGTGTTGTTTATTTCTCTTAGCAATCCCTTTACTGGTCCCGATGCTACTAGACATCATCAATGGTTCCCTCTCCTCAGACATCATCCCCCTCCTGTTAAAACTGCCATAATCACCTCTCCTCAAAAAACACACCCTCTATCCTTCTGTCTAATTATTGACCCATCTCCAATCTCATCGTCTCCAGGGTTCTGTTGCCTCCCAACTCCATCCCTATCTTTCCCGTAACTCCCTGTCAGCCTAGCTTCCACCTTGCACAGCACCAAAACAACCCTAACCAAAGTCACAAATTACACCTCTGTAACTGTTACTATGGTGTTTTATCTCTCCTCAACCTTTCGTGGTTCTCAGTACCATTGACCATACCACCTTCCTCTCGATGCTTCTCTTCCATTATCCTGTTCCATTAGAATACCTTTCACGTATCTGAATGCAGCCTGTGCATCTCCAACAATGGCTTCTTTTTCCAGCCCCACACCACTACCAGAATGCCCAAAAGGTCTATCCTGGCCCCCCAGCCTCTCTCTTCATCGACATGCTGCTCCTCGGCAACATCATCTGTGTAAAAAATGGTCAGCTTTCACATGTATGCTGATGGCACCCAGCTCTATTTCTCCACCCCTCTCAACAGACCCGTCAACACTGCACTGAGAGACTACTTGTCCAACATCTAGTCCTGGAGGAGTCTCAATTTACAATTGAACATTGGCAGCTATGGTCTTCAGCCCCATCAAACTCTCCAGTGATTACATCCGCCTGCCCAGTCACACACTCAGGCTGAACCAGGCTGTTCACAACCTCGACATCCTGCTCAATCCTAGGGGCAGCTAATTTACATACCACAGGGTCTTGTGTACAGCAAGATAAATGTAAGCTTAATCTCTTTATGGAAGTGCTGACTTGGAATCAATATTGGCCTGGACATTGGGAAAACTCCCTTGCTTTTTTAAAAATAATTGCATGGGATATTTTACATTCACTTTGGCATAACATTTTAATCGAAAAGATGGCACCCCCAACAATACTCCCTCAGGAATGCATGAAGTTTCAGCCTAGATGATATACTTAGGTCACAGAGTGGGGTGTAAACCCACAACCATCTGAGAGACAAGAGTGTCACCAATGGGCCAAACTGACATACATTTATAAATCTATATTTATTAAAGTCAAATATAAATATTGTAATGTACAGAAACTTATCAATTTCTAGTTTTGCTCTTTATCTAGTCAGCAATGCCAGTCTGTTGATTACATAAAAGTATAGTGGTCTGTCCCAATATAGTGCATGTGAATTTCACAAGATCACCTTCCTTTACAGTTTACAACTTTATTTATAGTGAAATCCACAATACAATCCTACACCTGCATAACATAATAAAACCAGCAGTTATGGTCGATGTGATAGCCACCTTGTAGTGCCTTGAATCCCTGCAGAGGTACCCGGGAAGATCCGGTCACAAACTGAAGAAGCCGTGCTCTCCTTTCCTCATCGAACATCTCCACTGTTTGCCAGAACCACTTCACAATATTGCTGTCGGACGTGCAGTGCTTTAGACGTGTGTTAGCTTTCCAGTCCTTTATGTCAATCTTCCCCAACCCACCAATAATCAGCTGCAGGAAAAAAATTCAAATGCACACATTCTATAAACACCTTTTCTAATCTCTGCAGCCCATTTCAAGGACTGATCATAGTTTGTTGCACTGAAGTGTACAGTGCCATTCTCACATAAAACTACACATAGATGGTTAACGAATCTCAGCTTAAAAAAAAACACTAAAGAAAAAGTGGAGTGAGCCTTTGGCACAGTGGTAGCATTCCCGCCTCTGGGCCAGAAGTTTCAGGGTTCGAACCCCACTCCAGACAGTCCTGGCGAGTGGAGTCGGGAGCTCCAGCTCTGAATTCTGGGTTGATAATCAGCGGGATACTTGTGTTCAGTGGGTGTGGATGTGCATTGTGTGGGGCGTGGTAGCCCATAAAACCCTCCTGCCCTAAAGGACTAACCACCCTATCAGCTGGTATAAAGATGGTTATGGTCATGGAAGGAGTGTTAACGTGGTCAGTCAGACTGTTAATCAGCCTGTGCATCCTTCTACGACGTCACACTGCTCCCCAAAGGGAACAGTGAGAAGTCACAAAAAGACCACTTAATCTTAACTAATTTATCAGCTGTAAGCTGCTAGACGACTATTGCCTATGATGTTATTCAGCCATGACATTTTAAAAAGGTGTCTTTCAATGTTCTCTCCAAGTTGCATGGCCACGCAACAATGGGAAAGCTCCCGCGCAGGCCGCTCACCAGCTTCTCCATTGTAAATACCGTGCATGTGGGGAAATTTACAGGGATCATACACTAAAAGAAACATGCTGCACAGAACAAAGCGCAGCTTAGAGGGAGCAATGGCGTCTTGCACATCTCGCCAATGGATGAATCTAAGCAATTCTGAAGTACATACGTCAGAGATTATACTCTTATATTTAGCTGAAATTAACATTGAAAAGCATTGTCAAGAAACGGTAAAGGAAAATAAATGGTTGACTCTATATCAAACCTCTGCCAAAGCAGGTTCACAGTATTCCAGTATGCAAATTATGATTGATTAACCAGATTAATTTACCAGGTATCGTGGGGTTATCTGGATAAGCAGTGGGAAGCTTACCATCATCATCAGTGTGCTGCTAAGCCAGTGAAACATCAGCAGCACCCAGACACACACCTGGTGGCTCCTAGTCTTGGGTCTTGTGAACCTGCGCCCAAGTACTCCAGTCTTGGATAAGTGCATTGTGCTCTATGGGAGGCAATATGTGCACCTTATCTCAGACAAAGAAACTCTACACATTTAGATTTCTCAGTAGTTTGGCTTGGTTTGTAGACTTTTATCATGATAATGAGTTATCAAACATGTCAGGCACCTGGCCGACCAAAAAGGAAAGAGGAAGAGGAGGAGGTAGGAACCATTAAACATTTCTGTTTTGAACTACCTAAACCGTTATCTTCGCTAAGTGTGAACAAGTCGGTTACCTCAATTTCCTTCTGATCAAAAGGTTTAAGCAGATGTTGTGGAATAAGCTCATTAAATCCCTTCTGCAGAGCCAGAAACTGTGCCTCGATTCCTCTCATAAACCGCCAGTTCACATAAAGCCTGAACACAAGGTTAGATGGATTAATGGGGTCAAGTCAGAAATATAATAAATGCAAAAATATATATTGAAATTTAAACCTGCAAAAATTCCAGACCAAGTTAAACAGACCTGTATGTAAAAGGCAAAATTGGGTGCAAAAAATGTACAGTAAGAAAGATTTACATATTTCCTTTCACGACCACTGGATGTCTCAAAGCACTTTACAGCCAATGAAGTATTTTTGCCGTGTAGTCACTGTTGTAATGTGGGAGACGCAGCAGCCAATTTACACACAACCAAGCTCCCAAAAACAGCAATGTGATAATGACCAGATAAATCTGTTTTGTGTTTATGTTGATTGAGGGATAAGTAATGGCCAGGACACCAGGGATAACTCCCCTGCTCTTCTTCGAAATGGTGTCATGGGATCTTTTACGTCCACTTGAGAAAACAGGTGGGACCTCAGTTTAATGTCTCATCCGAAAGATGGCACCTTCGACAGTGCAGTGCTCCCTTAGTACTGCACTGGGCTGTCAGCCTAGATTTTGTGTGTTCAAGTGGGACTTTAATCCACAACCTTCTGACTCAGAGGCGAGTGTACTACCCACTGAGCCACACATGTTAATGTTGAGAGCTCCAAACAAGATAGTTAGAAATTCTATTTTCTTAAACTGTGGCTTATGATAAATGAAGCACAATATGATAAACTGGAAAGCAGGCCAAGCAATGTCAGAATGAATGTTGTGTGTCATATTCAATGAGCAGATTTTTTGGGAGCCCCTTAGGGTTGTGTGCACATGACTATGACGGAGATGGTGAATAAACGACCAATGTCACTATGCTCAATTCTTTCCCCCTGGAAACGAAAAAAATTTCATATTAGCTACTTCAAAGTGAAAGTAGTCCACTTTGAGACAATCTGCATCATTTATTGAATCGATGGCTTTGCATTAAGGTCTGTTGCTGCTTGTTATAATTTTTGTTTTTAAAGAGACATTTAGCAAGTTATTATTTGCAACTTCTGAATTAGTAAAATTAAATGCTAGCGAGTTTGGTTCAACTGCCATCTAAGCCAGGATTTCCTGCTCATCAGAAAATCACAGGCTTGGGGTGCAAAAATTCCTTGATTAGAAGCAAAAATTCCTCGATATGCACTCCAGATGCAAGACTCAGGAAAGCTGAAGTGCAAAATCCCAATCCTGATTTTTCCATGACGAAGGAAAGCATTTTCCCCAGATATACCATTACTTAACCCACCAAAATGCATTATTTTAAAAAAACAAAGGGAAAAAAATGTCATGCGCCACTCCTTGGCACACGCTAGGAATGTGTACATCAAAACTGTAAATCAAGGAGCAGCACAGCAGAACATTTATCCCCAGACAGTAACAAAAAAAAGAAACCCCTTACCTCACATATTCCCGCTTATTCTCCTCTGTTACAGGGACATTTCTGCCATTTGGTTTCAGCTCTTGTTGAATAATCCGACCAAAACAGTTGTGTTCGACACAAAATGTATGATCAAGTACAGGCGTGATGTCATTTTCACTGCAACAACAAAAAGTAAGTTATTGAAGCAATTCTACCTTCATTATTGGCAATTTAATAGAATATCAAATGCAACTTTATATATCCTTTCAAAACAAGAATCCAATTTCGTTTCAAGGTTCAAATACTGCCACCCTACTTACAATAATTTTTTTAAAATTCGTTTACGGGATGTGAGCATCATTGGCAAGGCCAGCATTTATTACCCATCCCCAAATTGCCCTTGAGAAGGTGGTGGTGAGCCACCTTCTTGAACCGCTGCAGTCCATGTGCTGATACTTCAGTGTTGCAGCTTGCTCGGCCATTTCAGAGAGCAGTTAAGAGTCAACCACATTGCTGTGGGTTTGGAGTCCCATATAGGCCAGACCAGGTAAGGACGGCAGATTCCTTTCCTAAAAGGACATTAATGAAGCAGATGGGTTTTTACGACAATCCAATAGTTTCATGGTCACCATTACTAGCGTTTTATTCCAGATTTTAAAAATTTAATTAACTGAATTTAAATTCCTCATGTCCCTAGATAATTAGTTCAGGCCTCTGGATTATTAGTCCAGTAACATAACCACTATGTTACCATTCCCGATTAATGCTTCGATGTGTAGGTGTATAAAAACCTGAAGTAGCCCCTCAGTAACGTGTTCATCTTCATCACAAAGTAATTAATGTTGCATATAAATAAATCATGAGAATTTTTACAGAACCATAATATATATGAAAATCTGTAATCCAGAATTATTGTCTATATTTTAAGGGCCAGAAATGTTGTTATAGTCGCAACAGTATAATCCTTCCCTTCTAGTTTATTGAGATCATGACACATACCTAGTAGTTTCTGAACTAAACTATCTTGGTTATCTTTTCAGTTTAAAAAAAAGTATAATTTTAATTCCTTTAATCAATGTGCCTCTTCCTAAAGTAGCAATCTCCCATCCCCATTTATCTATTTTTCCAGATGTGCAGCACAGGGGCATTATCCAGGAAAAAAAAAATCAAGAGTTAATTTTATGGTGATGTAATTCCATCAGCTCAACTCACAGGATCCAAACCAGACTTTTGTGCAATTCTGGGTCCACAGTTTCCAAGTCTGACAACTGGATAGGTTTACCCAATAGCTGCTTGTAGAATGGTAATGTGAAACCCCCATTAATGTAGTGTCCATGGAATACAGCCAGTCCCATTATCCGGCCCACAAAATGAAAGTATGACAAGTGTTCCTGTAGAAGAAACATTCATTTGTTAGATTAAAAGGTAAAACACTGCCATCCTGTGGCTGACAAACAATAGCACCAGAAACGTTAGTAAAATCAATCTGCTTTAAATCATACGCCTCATTAAGTAATGCCTCACTGAATTATGTAATGTTAATGTAAAGTCAAAATCATAAATTAAATTAAGCTGATACAGCAAGTCAAAATGAAATAAATAGTCTAAAATATTAGTTTAGGGCCATTATCCAGTAGAAACTCATTTAGAAGTGCAATTACAAGAGGCATTTTAGACTTTTACTCAAATTAGCCAAACACCATCATTGAGAATGATTTATACCATATGCTCCATTTAATTTACAGCATCCCTGATTTCAGTAGCAGCAAAGTGAATGAGGCTTCACTATTGCCTTCAGGGGCATCACGACTGACCTAAAGGGGAGTTTTCACTGGCACTTGCAGGGGTGGGAACATTGCCAATAGCAGCAAAACATAAATGCTGTTGGAAGGCGGCGGCACAGTCTTTACTGGCCTCAGTTGGGTTGAGTGCTTATACCACAAATACAGGCCAATAATGTGGCTCTTGCTTGGTGACATGTATGTACCATACTCAGTCACCGCAGAAGGCAAGCCAATCTGAAATAAAGTTGGAATTTCAACGTTCAAATATATTTTTGTATGTGCACTAATTTTTCTGTTCAATGGCGTGGAATCAACCTCTATTATGAAACGGGTGCATTACACAGCACTGGGAACTTTCCTGAAATGGTTCTGCAATATGAAGACATTTTTAGGACAGTGCTAAATGAGAGAAATTAGTCAATTTCATAAACAGAGTTTTTCCCATGTGAAAATGCCGAGATGAATTTGCCCAAAAACATAGTTGATAAGATTCAAAACAGACCAAAGTGGGAAATCTGAGAAGATTGATTAGCATAACATGTCCACAGCATCTTTGCTGAACCATATATAATTTACTTTACACTGTCCATTAAACAGGTGGTGTGGGGGGGTGAGGGGGGTGGTCGCAGGGTTGGGGAAGTCCTACCAATTCAACTTAAGCAATGCTACAGTTAATATATTCCTTTAAACTACTCCTCTTAACTTCTAAAAAAAAGTGATTTGAAAGATTTTGAAACCTAACATGTACTGAAAAAGTTGAATGTTACTTTGTTTGAAACACGAAGACAACACTGAAAAGTAATGAGAACCAAACATGCAAACTCGTGACCACATGAAGTCAAAGTGACACCATGTGAGTGCTCATATAATGTACTGCCAAGAAACTTGGTTGATAAATTCCTTCATCTCATCAAATAAATGAAGTAACAATTATATGGAGGATCATTTAACAATTTATTATTAACACAAGCAGGAATATTTCTGGCATGGAAATGAAGAAATGAAAACCAGAATTGGCTGTTATATACATTGCTCGACTTAGATTTTTACAAAGGTTTTTAAATCAATCTTTGAGACTGGAAAAAGGATAAACATTAATTAATTACAGTTGGGCAGTAATTGATTGATGTATTTACATGATTCTTCCGTGACTAATTTCTTTTAGTGGTTACATTATGGGAACTGAAAAATTCTCTCAAGAAACCAATGTAATCTCTATTAGAATTAAGCAGAAAGTAGATGGCGCTGAAAACAACTGAATTGTAGGGAAATCGGCCAGGCCTTAGTCTAACTCTTCTATTGAACCAAATTGTTTTTGGAAGGGTGGGGGGGGGGGGGGGGGGGGAAGGGGTCATAGTTCAACCAGCAGAGAGTCTTTTATGGAACATCCAAAATATATCCAAAAATTATACTTGCACTTATTTTTGGCAGTTGGATTTTGCTGCACAGACTTGCCTGACAGAGGAAATCTACATGGATAAAGGGTTAATATTATGTTCTCATCGCTTATAGAACATTAACAAAACATAGAAAATTCCTATTCATTTAACATTTTTCCAACTCTCACTGTGACTTTGGATACTCACAGGATTAACAGCAGAATCTGGATTGATCTGTAGCGTGTAGATGTTATCAGTTGAATACTGAAATAGTCCATAGTAAGGATTCAACATTTCATGACAGAGCAAATACAACCACTCCCTACAAAACAAGCAAACACAAGTAATCAATATTTGCCAGTAATCAGGACTGCAACATGGGAACCAGAGTAGGGCATCTAGGTCATCAGACTGGCTTTTTCACTTTTATTAGCAGTGGCAGCTTCTTCTTTTTAACCTCAATTCCTGGCCTTTTCTGCATATCCCTTAATGCCCTTATTTCCCAAGTGAGGATCTATCCTCCTTTTAAACATTCAACTGACTTTGCATCTACAGCCTTCTGGGCCAGTACTACCCACATTCTCAGTTTTGTGTGTTGATAAAATTTTTCCTGGATTTACTTTTAATAACTTAGCCCCAGTTCCAAAATTATATTGAATTTACAGTACAGAAACAGGCCATTCAGTCCAATAGGTCTATGACGTATTGATGCTCCACATGAACCTCTTCCCACATTACTTCATCTCACCCTATCAAAATATCCTTCTATTCCTTTCTCCCTCATGTACTTATCTAGTTTCCCCTTAAATACATGCATGCTGTTCGTCTCAACCACTCCATGCGGTAGCAAGTTCCACATTCCCACCATTCTCTGAGTAAATAACTTTCTTCTGAACTCCTTATTGGATTTTAGTTACTGTCTTACATTTATGGCCCTAGTTTTGGACTCCCCCTTACAAGTGGAATCATCTACCCTAGCGAACCCCATCATAATTGTAAAGGCCACTTGGCTCTTCTCTTTTCCCCAGCCTGGTCAGATTTTCCAGATATTTGTATCCTCTCAATTCTGATATCATCCTTGCAACTCATTTTTGCACTTTCTCCATTGTTTTTATATCCTTTTGTAATATGGAGACCAGAACTGTGCACAGTACAAGTGTGGTGTAACCAAGGCTCTAACATAACTTCTCTGCTTTTGAATTATATTCCTCTAGAAAACTACACCCTCTTGTTCTGGATTTCCCCACTAGAGGGAAGTCATTCCCTACATACGCTATCAATTCTCTTCATTATTTTAACCTGAATCAGATTATCCCGTAACCTCCTTATTTCTAGGGAATATAACCAATTTTCCCAGCCTCTGACCAGCACCAAGTCCCTTTAATGCTGGTATCATCCTGCTGAATCATCATTGAATTTTTCCTCAAGGCTGGTATATTCTCCCTAAGGTAGGGTGCCTAAAACTGAACACAATATTCCAAGTTTGACCAACACTCTATAACTGAAGTAATTTGTTTTTAAATCCTAAATTAGTGATGAAGCCCAGCATCCTATCTGCCTTTCAAATACTTTTTCAAAGTTAGCTTTTAATGACTTATGGTGCTGGACCCCTAAACCCCTTTGTTCAGCTAATCCCCGACCAGTTTTCTACATCACAACAGAAACTACACTTCCAAACTACTTAATTGGCTGTAATGCACCCTGGGACATCCCGAGGCTGTGAAAGGTGCTATATAAATGCAAGTCTTTCTTTCATTTAGACCTTAATCTGGCATTGTTACGTCCAAAGTGTACTACCTCGCATTTTGCAATGTTAAAATTGCATTTGCCATCGGTCAGCCCATTTGATTAATTCCTTCGAGCTTAATATCATCTCCAAATTCTATTTCCAAATCTCAACTCTCTCCGGCTCCTACATCTATTGATACCCAACCCACAAGTTACAGTTACAAATCTCTGCCTCCACATAGTCACAACACTGGACAAATGTCACTTTAGTTCAAATTCCACTCGGTCAAAAGGTAATGTCAGCAGATGTAGTCTCATTCCATATAAATACACCCTACTCGACAATTACAGTTTGTCAACTAATCTATCCTCACAATTAAAAGTGCAATAGATTGATACCAGAGGAGAGAGGGACAGAATTCTCAATAATTTCTCATTTCTGCTCATTTTAATCTTTACAATGTACATATATGTCCTACTTAATTATAAGGGCTTGTCCTTGATGAAATGTTTGCAATATTTTCAGTGATTTTTCCCCTGTGATTTTTCCATTAAATGTATTTATCAGCAATATCTACATTCTGTATTGAACAAGGACATGAGGTTTATAACATATGAATGATTAATAGGACCAGCAATACCAACAAAAGAGGACCCAAATGTTGCAAAATTTTCTATCAACAGATTTGAAATAGCTGGAATTAAAATGCAAATCATCTTTCCTCGCCAAAATAATAAATGAAGGTCAGACACAAACGGTCTCTGGCGGGGTGTCCAAGTCAGAGCCCACAGACCAAATCCAGTCTGTGGTCCCTGTTGTAGGAGGTAGGCACCTTTAGAATATACCAGAACACTAGGCATTAGGCACCTGCTAGATATATCTAAACGCATACAAGTTTAAAGTGGCCACACATAAAATGGCTGCCCAGGCATGATGGGAAATCAGGTAGTCAAGCTGTGAACTGTTGAATGTTCAATGACCGAGCAATAACTCTGTGAGGCCCACTATAGGAATGCCTTGGATGCAGGATAAGAATAATGAGGAGAGAACCCATCTCCTGTAAACAAGGTCATAAACCAATTAATTCCCCAAGAAGAAAGAAATAGGGAGAGAACCTATCTCCTGTAACAAAGTCATTAATCAGCCCGAGCTGACAATAACCGAACATATGGTTCCTGAGGCACCAGGAGAATTCTATTGGGTTAAAAGAACTTGTATGTAATCTATAATCATTGTGATTGGCTTGTGTCCAGCCGTGATGGGCTGTGTAACTGTAGTAAACTGTTTGTAACTGTTGTGAAACATATAAAAGTGCATGTAACCCTTTGTTCTGTGGAGAGAAGCCTGGACTCAGTCTTGTGATTTCCTCCCCGCTAGCGTTAATAAAGGCCGTGACGGCGTTGGAACCGACTCTGAGTGTTGAGTGATTCTTCTGAGAAAACATTCACACTAACAGTCCCCATCTTTGTGTGCCTAGAAACAAAGAGCTTGGTGAGGATGGTCCAGGCTTCATTATCCTGTTCATTCTCTTTATAAATCGGACTTTCTGGAATTTGTAGCCGTCAATTCTAACTGATGTGAGGATTTTAGTGGCATCAATTGACCACTGTGCCATAGTTGTCCCTGTAGTTGAGTGCTAAGGTTTGCCACTACAGTGTCTGCAGACAGTGCAGTTTTACCAATGCATTCAATCCTTCTTCCTCAGTCAGCAGTGACATGACTGTGTTCTCAGTGTAAAAAAAAAACTCACCTGGCTACTCCACCATAATCCAACCCTTCTTCACTTCTAAATTTAACCATTAAACGCTTCTTCAAGTCCTTTGGCCTCATTTTCATCACTTGTCGGTATGATTCCTAAACAGCACAAACTACAGATAAGTTTTTTTTTGTAAACTAAGTAATTTAATGCTTTTCTTACAACTATTTTATAAAATGCAAACAAACAATATCTGCCTAACTATGTGCTCTTACAAGTCACACGTATCCATGTTACCTCAAAGATTTCATCTCTAGAGACTTCAATGCGGCAGTGCCCAGCTTGCGGTTGCTGCAAAGCAAGCTCATGCCTCAGGACTTTCAACTTTTGTACCAGATCTCGCTCGCATCGTGGGACAGACCACTCTCCCTCACCTTCTTCCACAGGTACCTCTGTATTCACTGGCAATGGCTGATTTGATTCCTTCAACTGAGTTGGATTGCTATAAGGAAACATCAAGAGTGCACTACATTTATTAATGACTTAGATAACAATAGTAAGCCATATACCCAAGTTTGCCGATGATACAAAGATTGATGGCATAGTAAGAAGTGTAGGCGGGAGCATAAAATTACAAATAGACATTGATAGATTAAGTGAGTGGGCAAAACTGTGGTAGATGGATTTCAACACAGGCAAGTATGAGGTCATCCAGCTTGAACAAACAAAAAATATATCTGAGTACTTTTTATATGGTGAAAAGCTAGGAACAATGAGATTTAGGGGTCCATGTATACAAATCACTAAAATGTAAGAGTCAGGTACAAATAATCGAAAAGGCAAATGGAATGTTAGTCTTTATAACTTAAAGGGCTTGAATATAAAAGGTGAGGAAGTTTTACTACAGCTATACATCACAGGCAGTCCCTTGGAATCAAGACTTGCTTCCACTCTAAAAATGAGTCGTTGGGTGGTGAGAACCACAGTCCCTGTCACAGCTATACAAAGCCCTGGTTAGACCACACCTGGAGCACTATGTACCGTTCTGGGCACCACACCTCAGACAGGATATATTGACCTTGGAAGGAGTACAGTGCAGATTCACCAGAATGTTACCAAGGCTCCAAGGGTTAGATTATGAGGTGGCTTGTATTCCCTGGAATGTAGGTTAAGGGATGATTTGATTGAGGATTTTGAAAGGAATTGATAGTGTAGACAGAGAAACTTTTTCCACTGGTGGGGGAGTCTAGGACATAACCTTAAAATCAGAGCCAGGTCATTCAGAAGAGCAGTTAGAAAACGCTTCTTCCCACAAAGGGTGGTAGAAGTGTGGAACACTCTTCCACAAAAAGCGGTAGTCGCTAGCTCAATTAATAATTTTAAATCTGAGATCAATAGAAAAATCTATATGAATTATTTACAACAGAAAAATAGACATCTGTAAAGTCAGATTTTTTAAATGTTAAGCCTCCAACTACTCTATTCATTAATAATCTTTAGCTGTATTGGGTGACATAAGACACTAATTAAAACATTAGCTTTCACATACAGCAAGTTGAAGAAGGCCTGCAACAAATGAAATATGTGCAGAAATAAACAGACATTCAACAAGGAAAATCAAGGGATACCCAGTCCAAGATGTTTTTATTTCAATGCGAATTAGCTCATGTTGAACTAATTATACCATTATTATTCCAATTCCTCTATTCATAAAGAAACATTATATTTATTTTATATATAACACTGGCAAAAGTAATCTGAAATTAATACTGAAAAATATAATAAACTGAATATTCGAAGCATGTCAAAATGCTGTAATACCAATAAGGCATGAAATTACAATATGCACTGAGGCATCCTGGTTCAGGTTCAGAGAGGACATTGAGGTGAATGACAAAGACTTGACCAAAATAAGGTGAGTAATCTATTTTAACTTCATATCTATCAAAAACCACATGTTACACTCTTTAAAAAAAATGCTTAAAGGAACAAAAGGATACATTTTATGTCCAATTTTACAGATAAATCCAAGTGTTTGATGCAGAGGAATTACTCTAACCAGCAGCCTGGCAGATGTTCCACAGTGTCACCAACATGAAACTTTCCCAAATAGGAACCAATGATGCTTTAGGTGAAACAGCCAGACTGTCTCAGGGAATATCTAACTGTCGCTGGCAGGAATGCAGAACATAATCGGAAATCCAAGACCAATTCTTTGCTCAGTACCAACCTTGCCCAGGGTTTTACTCCTGCATTCCTTTCAACACTAGCAAAGAACTATAAACCTCAGCCTTGTGGAATTTGTGTTCTTTTCTATGATTTATTTGTAGCAGCATAAAAAGAACATCTTATTCAGAACAGGTGGCAGTCAGACTCAACATTGGTCAGAAAATGGCAAAGAAACAACTGTTCATTTAGAAATATGTTGAGCTCATTCACCTCATTTGCTCATGTCAGTGCCTTAAGAGTCAGGTTATAAGTCAGAAACTTACAGTGACGCTGACTAATTGTTTACCTTCAGTACTCCCAGGACACAGGTTAGTGTAGTAGGAGTGGTGACCAAGAATATGGACATCTACATCTCCCACCCCAACCCAGACTTGTGGGGCCCTAAATATCTGACCCATAATCATTTTTTGACAGTTAACAAAATATACAAGTTCCAAAAGACATTCAGCACGCAAAAGGGTTAATCTGCGCTCAAAAGGATTACTGAGCATTGCTGGCAAGGCCAGCATTTATTGCCCATTCCTAATTGCCCTTGAGAAGATGGTGGTGAGCCACCTTCTTGAACCGCTGCAGTCCTTGTGATGAAGTGCTGTTAGGGAGGGAATTCCAGGATTTTGACCCAGCGATGCTGAAGGAACAGCGATATACTTCCAAGTCAGGACGGTGAGGGGAATGTGGAGATGGTGGTGTTCCCATGAGCCTGCCACCCTTGTCCTTCTAGGTGGTAGAGGTCGTGGGTTTGTGAGTTGCTGCAGTGCATCTTGTAAATGGTACACAATGCAGGCACAGTATGTCAGTGATGGAGGGAGTGAATGTTTAAGGTGCTGAACAGTGCTTCAAATGGTACTTCTAGAGGGTGCAGCAATTCCTAACTTAGGTTTGTGCGATGGCTCATGGATCCTACAAAGAATGTGTACAGAATTGAGCAGCTCACTCATCTTCACCTTGTTCTTGAAATAATCATCATATTTTTTGTCATTTATAGCCAGGTATAAGGTGTTGGGTGACTGGATTGACTCAGTCAGCAACATATCTCTGTGGCACCTGTACTCTGACTGGACAGTGTCCATCGGCCCCAAAAAAGGCCATCTTCCTTTACGGTACCTGCTGCTGCAAGATCTTCAATTCTTCAGCATCAAAAGAAGCAATATTGCCCAAGCGTCACCTGCTTTCTACAAGCGAAGTGACCCCAGCAGAGTCTAAAATTTAGTGGAAACTCATTGACTGGAAAGCATTAAAATGTCGAGGTAACAGAGACTACTGCAAATATTCAATTCAAGAATGTTCTCCCAAGATTCAGGGACTATAACATGCCACTGGTGAGGTGTGTTTGTTCCCAGATAATGTGGTCTTTGAAGGGCTCTCAGGCACCTGTAATAGATAGTTACATGCAATGTTCCTGTTAAACTGTGCGGCCATCTGGAGGTCCCGCGCAGGCTGCTTGCTGGCTTTACAACAGGAAAAATTGTGCATTGGCAGAAATTTGAATGGGGCGCGCAGTCCATTAAAGGGGCCGTGCACTGGTAAAAATATTTGAGGGAACATTGGTTACATGACTCCATGAAACTGCCTGCACAAACTAAAATAAACTAAAATTGGGAAAAGGACTGTGGGGAGGGGAGGCCATATTTACTGTTATAGTTGAAATTAGTACCCACTTGTGATGGTATTTATGCATCACAATAATTGAGTCATTCTTAAGGAAGGTGAATTGTCCTTACGTCATTATATGGTGCAGTCTGGGATCTGTAAACTGTGTAGTTCGATTGTTGTGATCCACAAAATATATTCTTCCTGACACTGTACTTCTGACTTCCCACCCAGAAGGCAAAGGACCGAGCTCATCATAGTTAAAATTTGTAAGATCCCTGCACAAACAAATTATAACAAATCAAATTAGAACAAGTGAAATTATCAAAACAGCAGGAACTTTTTTTAATGAGTGTTATGAGATTTATCAATTAACCTTGGAATTCGAGGATCATGCCAAGTGCTGACTCCAGTCTGTGTGTGCAGGAAATAAATTTGTCCCTGTACCGTTGTTCGCTGCTCTGAAAACAAATAAGACAATGATTTAGAAACAGTTCTTTTTTTCCACTAATTGTAGAACCTGCACTGCAACTGAATGAACACAGTCTGCTCGAGTATATACTCCAGTTGTACAAAATATGAAAATGAAATATATTTTGTGATAATTACAAGCATAGAGAAAATGGAGTTAAGATAAGTTACCAAGTTGGTGGATCCAGTAAGGCTTTTAGTGAGAGAAATTGCAGCTGATACGCTTATTAAGATTCAGACTGATGTGGCATCTTCTTTCTCTTTTTCTTCAAAGTTATATATGGGAAGCTATGCGTTGCGATTCTGAATTTAAAAATAAAACTTATGGGCAAAAAAGTCAACTTGGTCCAAAAGGCTAACCTGAATTAATTGAATATTCTTAAATCAAGTGATTTGCTCAAATTAGAATTACAAGCAAAGGGTTAGAATTTCATGTGTATTGGCACCCAAAATTGGGTGTAAACAAATACCTAAAAGATGGAGGAAACTTGGGCACAAGTGTCTTTATAACGGAATTACACTATGCCCGAATTTCCTTGCTCCTTTAGGCCAACCTTATTAGTGGTTCATCATAATGGTTCCGTGTCCCCTGGCTAAAGAGCTGTTCACACAATTATGTTGGTGCAAATCGGGTGCAAAATTACGCGCAAAGTTTTAGACACAGGACAAAAGTCTTTTTTCTGATGTTTTATTGTAATTTTTAAAAAATGTATCTTCACTCAGTCCTGCACTGTACTTCCCTGCTTCTTTGAATGCATTTTTATAGAATCAGTATAAGTCACGATAAAAATTGAAGCGCTTCCACACTTGCATGTTCTTAAACATGTTGTACTTAATGTGCATGAATGATGGTTAGATGGCTTGAAATTTTCATACTCAAAAATAAATATATGGTGTGGGTTTGGTGCTTTTCCTGGGGGCCAAATTGTTTCTGCTTTTCTGTACCCATTTTTACATTCTAGCATATGCTAATGAGATTGGCAGGTAACTAGACAGACATCGGCAAAATGGGGATATTTTCAGGTGCAACTTCCCAATTACATTCCCACAGCAAATTCCACTCCCAAATTCATTTTCCTTCTCCCCAAGTATTGTAAAACACAGACTGCAAAAGTAATCAAAATATAAGAATGCACAAATATGAAACCAAAAAGGGCCTCGAATTTTCAAAAATAATCAGAACGAGTCAAGTTTTTGCCACAAAATAAATATGTTCTATTTTAATGCTTGAATGCAATTTTTAAATGCACCTTTTTTGCATCAGCTCTATGCATTTATTTATTTGCAATGTTATCACAGATGGAAGGTTTCCAGCATTCAACAATCTTTCAAAGCTAATCTAGAGAGAATGGGGTTGGAGGAAAAATAAGATAACATTTTCTCTGCAAAATGTATAGTGAAATTATAAGTGCATGTTTTATGCTCGTGTTTACAAATTTGCTACAATTTTAAATCTAATTTATTGAGGTCAAGTCTGTTTGAGTACATCAGCAATGTAGGTGTGTTTTCCCTTCATTACTACGTTATTAGGAATAACCAGCTTGATGAGATAAAGTTAGATAAGTGCAGTGTTATGCATATGGGCAGGGCAAATGCTCAACAATCATACACCCTTCAGGGAAAGGCATTAAAGATGGTGGAGATAGAAAGAGATTTGGTAATTCTAGTGCATATATCCTTGAAGGTACATGAGCAATGCCGTGCAGTGATAGTTAGAGCAAATGAGGTGTTGGGGTGTATCCATAAGATAATTGAGTATAAGACGAAGCGTACTGTTTTGTCCTTGTACAAGACCTTAGTCAGGCCACACTTGGGATACCAGTTTTGGTCTCCTCACATGGTGGGTGATATTGAGGCTCTGGAAAGGGTGAAGAGAGCCACCAGATTCATTCCAAGTCTAAAGCATCTTGGGTATCAAGATAGGTTAAGAGAGTTGGGACTCTTTACCTTAGAGCAGCGTAGACTTTGGGGGTATGGTTGAGGTTTATAAGATAATGAAGGGAATAGATAGTGTTCCAGCTGGCTGTTGATTTCAATTAAATAGGTTAGGCAGGACCAGGGAGCATAAATTTAAGTTGTATAAGGCTAGATCTAGGTTAGATGTCAGGAGGTGGTTCTTTTCACAGACCTCTGGAACAAGCTGCCCTTTCATGTGGTGGATGCAGACTCACTGAATTCCTTCACGCAAAAGCTGGATTTGTTTCTGGCTGCGGCGGAAATTACCTCTTACAGAAGATAGGTACTGTAGGGAATTTAATGGCCAGAGTAATCTCCTGGACTAGTTTCGATAGCCTAGATGGGTCGGAGAGGAATTTCTCAGATTTTTCCCCCCCAAATTGGCCTGGGGGCGTTTGTTTTTTTGCCTCTCCCAAGAGATCACATGGTTTCGGGTGGGGTGGAGTGCATAAGTTGATACACACAAGGTATTGCAATTGTGTGGGACAGGCTCAATGTACCAGATGGTCTTCACCTGTCTGTCATTGTTCGTATGTTTGTAAATCACTTATAAAATTTGAGTCAAAATACAGTAAAAGATTAGGGTGTTCCAGTACCGAATGTTTGTAGTATAACATGCAGACTGCACTCTTCATTATTTCTGAAAGAAGCTCAAAAGAGAAATCACTAATCCAGTTAGTTGTTTTGTTGATGTCAGAGAAAGGAAATTGGCGGGGGTGGTGGTGGGGGTTGAGGAGAGGAGAGAGAAAAAGAAAAAGGGAGAGCCTGTTAAATTGCATTGTCCCCATACTTTTTTCAGGTGTCCTGCGCTACTTAGAATTCATAGCCAAGAGAAAGATGAAGCTGTCTCCTGCCAATATAACTAGTCACTAGGAGGTCAAAAGGTATGTTTTTTTCTTATTCCCTTCCTTCAAGCATACCTCTTTACTTACAAATTTGAAAATCAAGGGCACGGTCCCAAAAAAGCAAGGACACTTCTACATTGTTATGGTCAACAAATCTGAGTACAAATTAGGGAAGCTTCATTCTGGATGTTGTAATTTTCCTTCCCCTACAATCCTCTACCATTTGGATGACGACCTCATTAAACTTTGGTCGTACATTTTAAACTTATGCACTATCAAAATACAACACGTTAGTAAAATTTAAAAAAATGCAAATGCTGGACATCTGAAATAAATATAGAAAAACTTAAATAGGGCTGCCAGCATCTGGAGAGAGAAAAGACAGGATAAAATTTTGGATGCATACCCTTTTGTCAGAATCGAAATCTTGAAATTAGAGACACTGCCCTAATGGGGCTGATGAAAACTGGGGTGGGTGGAGAAGAAGGGGAAGAACAAGTCTAAGTTACCCATTAAGAATGCAGACGCAGGACTATTTGAGCCCTGAACAATGGTAGAGGAAGTGGTAAATGGGCAGGCATATCTACTGTATTGCAAGGGGGATAGAGTATAAAAGCAGAGAAGTCCTACTACAACTGTACAGGGTATTGGTGTGGCCACACCTGGAGTAGTGCGTACAGTTTTGATCTCCGTATTTAAGGAAGGATATACTTGCATTGGAGGCTGTTCAGAGAAGGTTCACTAGGTTGATTCCATAGATGAAGGGGTTGACTTATGAAGATAGGTTGAGTCGGTTGGGCCTATACTCATTGGAGTTCAGAAGAATGAGAGGTGATCTTATCGAAACATACAAGATAATGAGGGGGCTCAACAAGGTGGATGCAGAGAGGATATTTCCATTCATAGGGGAAACTAAAACTAGGAGGCATAATCTCAGAATAAGGGGTCACCCATTTAAAACTGAGATGAGGAGGAATTTCTTTTCTCAGAAGGTTGTAAATCTGTGGAATTCTCTGCCCAGAGCTGTGGAGACTGGGTCACTGAATATATTTAAGGCGGAGATGGACAGATTTCCGAGCGATAAGGGAATAAAGGGTTATGGGGAGCAGACAGGAAAGTGGAGCTGAGTCCATGATCAGATTAGCCAAGATCTTATTAAATGGCGGAGCGGGCTCGAGGGGTCAAATGGCCTACTCCTGCTCCTATTTCTATGTTCTTATGTACTGTGATTGCATGAGAAGTGCTGGGGAACAGCTCTTCCAGTGCTCACTCACATTGTTGGCGCTTCGTATCATGATAGCATTAGCTGCTTTATGATCTCTTTACAGATCAATCTCAGACAAGTTTGGCTAAAATCTTTGCTAAGTATTAGTTATTTAAGCAAATACTCCACAAACTGAAAGAACTCAGTCCGTTTAAAACAAATCTAGAAATCATACCCATCAGTTTTAAGTGCGAGAGTGGAAATCTGTATATTTTGCTTTATGAATAAAAATATCCAAGCTGTGCTATATGCAAGCTTATTACCAAGTAACAATTATATACTGACAATCACAAGGTGGCCATTTGGTTTTTAGCACTCCCTTCTGAATACTAGTTAAAAAACACTACTGAATCCAAGTTTTACCATATCCCTCTGGCAGTACAGGCGACTGATGGCCATGAGGCCGGCTCTGTGGCGTGTGCATTTGAACTCGAACCCCAAAATTTCGGATTCGCTGTGTCTGCAGTCTCTGTTCCTGGTTTGGAGACTCTATCAATTGGCAGTTCCCTCCACCAGCAGCACCTGTCATGTCTGTAAATGGTACGGTGTCCTCCATAATACAGCTTAGCGGTCTTCCAGGTCCAGAATCCTCAAAAAGTGGCCTGATATAAAATTATGTACCGTCATTCTACATTCAGTATTCAAAGTGCATTCCTTAGCTACTATACTGCCACTAACAGAACTATGATTATAGCACAAATGCTGACCTAATAAAGTCGTAGCACCCATTAACTGTCATCACATGTCTTATAATATTGTTGAAAATGTTCAATGAGAAACATAAAGCAGTAGAAAGTATGCACTGAACAACATTTTCTTCAGTGTTTCAGGGCAAGGCAAATAATGCAACTGGGAAATTTACAAGGCCACCTCTTCCTTTTACATCGATCCATATTATAGCAAAAGATGCAATTTACAAAACTTTGAGACAAAAAAACAAATGTTGGAAATCTGAATTTATAAACTGTTAATGTTTAGAAGCAAGTATTCTCAAGCGAGTTGTCAGAAATTATGCTCAGTGATATGCAATTATGTAACTTCCATAAATGTAACATTTCTATAGCCTGTTGAAATAGGAGGTGAAATGCTCGCAGCCAATAACTTTGCAAACAGATACAATCTTTATAACCGTTCTACACAATACACAGATTCTTAATACATAGACATATGTGCAGGAGTTTCTTGGGAGTACTGTTGATTATACAGAGCAGTATTGAGATTCTGAAAAGGTTTGAGCAATTATTATTCCACTACATTTCCAGTTATTCTGAAGAAATATACTCAAATGGGTTAATGCAAATATGACAATCATGCTTTTAACTTCGTTAAGTGCTCGGAATCTCTCAGAAAGGAACTGAGATACAAAGCTTGCAATTAGTGTAATTAGTGTCATGACTTGCCTTTTTTATATAAATATCACCATTATAATCTAGAAATTACAGTGTGCTTTATTAATTTAACACGTTCATATGAAATTAATTATCCTGTATTTTAACAAGGGGGTGACCAATTTAAAATAATTTTTGGGATTATTTTAATTAAAAAATAAATCTTGGTTCCATTTTTCTTCCCTCCTGAAGGTGTTGACTCCTTACTTTTTACCCCATGAATAGTGCCTGACAAAATAATTTGCAGGTCATGGACCATTATTTGAGAGTTCAGTGCCTGGAGCCCCATCCACAAGAGTCAGAAGCAGCAGGTCAGTGAATGAAGAGATGTAAACGAGGTAGAAATACTCATTTAAAAAAAATATATGAATTAATGTAAGACTTTGGGCAAATAATTTGCATGAAATAATTATTAAATTGAAGGAACGGCAGGTTTTAGTTACAGATCCAGACCACCTGAACAGCTTTCTCTTCTTCAGAAAAACAATCCTATGCTGGTCAACTTTTCCTAATAAGTTTTCTTAAACTAGGTATCAATGGTGGCCCTTTCCTCCACGATCTTCAAAGCCAGGATATCCTTGTTGAAGTACAGAAATCTGAATTGTTCACAGTATTGCAGGTGTGGCTGTATCAGTGCCTTGTACAGACACTGATCACTTCCTAAGATCTGAGCTCAACCCCACTGAGTAATCAAAAATGGAAAAAAATTCTGATCATGATCTGAACGCACTGTTCTTTTACTCAGCTCATTGTACATGATACATTCAGCAGAATCTTAAATTTAGTTTGCAATTTTTCAATCAGGATATTTTTGACGAAAGGACCATCAGAATGCTAATATTTCAGTTTGTTATGGACACAGTAACAATTTGAACATAAAATTAGCTTTTTTTTTTGAGGACCGACAGTGTGGAAAGTTAAAATTTGGACCTTAAAATCACCATAGCATTTCATAGAATCATAGAATAGTACAGGGCAGAAGGTGGCCATTCAGCCCATCGAGTTTGCGCCGACTCTTTTGAAGAGTAGTCCAGTTAGTCGGTCCCACTTCCCCACTCTTTGCTCATATCCCGGCAATTTTTTCTCCTTCAAATATTTATTCAATTCCCATTTGAAAGATACGATTAAATCATGTAGTGAATTCCAAATCCTAATCACTCATTGTGTAAGTATTTTTTCCCTCATATCACCTCTTTCTTTTGCCAATCACCTTAAATCTGTGCTCTCTGGTTATTGATCCTTCAGCCATTGAAAACCGTTCTCTTTATTTACTCTATCTAAATCTCCTCTTGGCCTTCTCTGCTCTAAGGGGAACAACCCCAGCTTCTCCAATGTATCCACATAACAATAGTCCCTCATTTCTGGAACCATTGTAAATCTCTTCTGTACCCTCCCCAAAATCTTCATGTCCTTCCTAACAGGTGGTGCCCAGCATTGGACACAATACTGAACTAGTGTTTTATATAGGTTTAGCATTACTTCCTGGCTTTTGTACTCTAGGCCTCTATCTATAAAGCCCAGGGTCCCATATGCGTTATTAATTGTTTAGTTAACCTGTCCTGCCACCTTCAAAGATTTGTGCATAAACACCCCAGGTCGCTCTGTTCTTGCACCATTTGTTGCTAAAAAATAAAAATAAACTTAAATTCTAAATGCAAGAAGTTTATGTAGTATCAAATACAAAGGATTTTAACATGGATAACCTGTGTTGGGACCAGTACTTTTTCAATGTGATTGGGTTGTGGAATATATATCAACTAACTATTGACAATTCAAAAATTATGATTTTCATAAAATTGTCTTTATGGTGAAATCCCTCCAAGAAGCAATCCGAAGAAAAAAGTCACAACTCACCCCTCAGGTAGATCATTGTCCAATAGTCCTCTGCAATCGACAACAGGACCACCAGTTCCTATTCGATCTCGAGTTTGTAAACTTACTGGAAGAGAAAAAATATTACAATATTGAATTTTATAAATTCTTTGTAGATTATGCAACAGAAAGTCTTCACATATTCTGGAGATAGCAAAATAAATTTGTTACCAAAAGTGATAATATTTCTGTTTCTGTCTGTGTCTTTGAATTTCCAAACACATTGGCAGACCTTAGGTACCTCATCCAAGCATCTACTTTGAGCTTTAGACTATTAAGGGTTGTAAGGGCAACACAGTTGAGCCCAATCCTACTCTCATACCAGATGCATTTTCCAGCAGAGGTTACTGACGTTTCAGGTGTGAGAACCCTGTGCACTCCTGCACCTCAATATTGGACATTGACATCTATAACAAAATGACAATTTGTTTAAAAAAATAAATCTTAATTGAGGTGGAAAGAAATTTGACAGCAGTGCCAACAGCTGACTATAAAAAGTCAATTGAAAGGAAAAGAACAGGTGGGGCGGGGGGCATCTTTATATAGGTGGGAAGAGGAGGCAAGGTC
This sequence comes from Pristiophorus japonicus, assembly GCF_044704955.1. Classification (NCBI taxonomy): domain Eukaryota; kingdom Metazoa; phylum Chordata; class Chondrichthyes; family Pristiophoridae; genus Pristiophorus; species Pristiophorus japonicus. The sequence continues at coordinate 166,859,671 of NC_091991.1, read as the reverse complement.
ACACAGGTGATAGCAGAACTTCTCAAAGGGATTATATCCCCGTAAATTTGTGGAAATGGAGGGAGAAAGCAGCTTTCTACATTTTATACTCTGTCATCATAAATACTATCAGGATGGATATAGCATGGATTAGATATATACAGTAACACAGGAATGTGTCTTAACCCCGAATCATTTCTAAGAGAAACGTGATTAGGACAATTATTGGGCATTTTACTATTGTCAGTCTCTGCCAATAAGTATCAGGTTGACTCCTTCCAAACTTAAGACTCTTAAAGCTGGCTTAGAAAGAAGACTTTTATAATAAAATGACAATAGTATCATAAATTCAATGGTGGCGCTCTCAGTTAGCAAATCCGTCAATAAGAATGGCACACACTTGCTTGATTTAGAAATATAATTGATGTTAACGTCACATTAGATCTATTTCTTTAAGCGGCTTTAAAATCTGCTCAATCATAAATCTTACTCCCAACATTTCCTGGATGACAACAATCTTGAAGTTTGCAACCTGCAGGAAGATAGAATCTACAAACTTAATTTGGATGTGTTACGTTTAGGTTTTGCTGGGTAATAAGATAACTAAACACATTACTATACGTTACTCCATCTGGCACAGAGTGCCATGGGGATTTCAATTGTTAACTACCTGCCTGAAACTTAAACCAATCATAAATAGCTACTGCATCTTTCGATTTCTTGCTCTTTATCTCTTCTACCAAGTTCTGTCATTTAAGTTTCTCTCTCTGCCAGACTCTGATCTCAGTAAGCACTTCAGTCCATTGCCCAGCTTAAGCCAAAATCAAGTGCAATGTAGAACAAGTTCTTCATCAGATGTCAGGCCATATTCCCAAGTCCCAATCCTTTTTTTTTGCAATTTTGCACACAATAGGCAAAATTCATACAGAAATGCAGTTCTTTTAATGGAACAATTCTAGTATACACATATTTGCAAGCAGTTATCCTACAAATGATTTACCAGTAAACATGCTGAATAAACCTTGAGCATTTAATTAAGATCTTACCTACTATTTGTCCTCGTATTGTATCACTGTCTGTGGGATTGAGCTTGCATAGATCTAACCGCTGGTCTGGCAAAAAAGAAGAGGATGCAATGTTACCTGAACTGTGTGAGCATAGCAAATTATAGCAGGATATTAAAAGTCTTAATACAGTACAAGACAAGTGTGCATGTAATATATTTTTTTATACTTTTCAGGTGATATTCTGTATCAGACCCTGGGAAGCATGCTACTCTGCAACTAGCCAATTGAGTGGATTCCTGTAGCCAAGTGGCCCAGAATTGGCTCTTAGGCCTGTCAGAATTCACACCTCCCCCCTCCCCATTGATGTCAATAGAGGTGCTTCAGGATGCATGGGAAGCTTCCCATTGGTGATGTCACACAGTAGATAAGCATGGTGAAAGACCTGACCTGATTGCCCTCTCTGCAAAATGATTAACAATTAAGTCGCCATTATCATATTTTTGATGGTTTAAAAAAAAAAATCGGGATGTATTTAACAAAATACTTGCCTTTCTCTTCAGGCTTTGCCTTAAAATTGAGGTATATTAACAAAACCAAAAATCAGACTATGAACCCGTCAGTCAACAAAGAGATACATGTGAAGTTTCAAAAACAATCTCTGGATAAAGCGCTCATGAAACGCTGTTGTCACAAATGCGAGATGAAGAATGGCCAAGTGAACTTAGAATAATGACTGGTATGGAAGAAAATTGCATTTGTCCTTGGTTGACAAGTGAGTGAGATGTCTGAAACGGGTCAATATATTGTGATTCCCCAATTGAATCTATTCTTTTCTATCAGGAGGTTGAATAAAGACAGAAGATGATGATTTTTTCCAGACAGCTGAATACCAGGAGAGAGGCAAGAGTGGCTGCCTTTGACATGAAGGCAGCAGTCAACCAAGAGTCAAAAGCCCTAGCAAAACTGAAGTCAATGGGGGTCAAAGGGAAAATGCATCAGTGGATGGAAGTTATACTTGGTGCAAAGGAAGATGGTTGCAGTTGTCAGAAGCCAGTCATCAAAGTCCCCAAGAAAACGTCTTAGCCCAAACATCTTCAATTGCTTCATCAATGACCTTCCCTCTGTCACAAGGTCAAAAGTGGGGCTGCTTACCAAGAATTCCAGTGTACAGCTTTAGTTAAAACTCCTCTGATAATAAAGCAGCTCACGCGAGCTGCAGCAGAACCCAGATAATCTTCAGGCATAGGCAGACAAGTAACATGCAACATTTTGCACCACAAGTACCAGGTAATGAACATCTCGAACAAGAGAAAGCCCAGCCATTTCCCCATGACTTTCAAAAGGTACGATTGCCAAATCCCCCATCAACATCATCTTGGGGTTTACCATTGGTCAGAAGTTGAATTGGACCAGTCATATCAACAACATTACTACAAGAGCACAGCAGAGGCTGAGGACTCTGCAATGACTGGCTTATCTCCTGACTCTCTCAAAGCCTCTCCACCATATACAAGGCAAAAGTCAGGCATGTGACGGAATGCGCACCATTCATCGTGGATGGCTGCAGATGCAACAACACTCTAGAAGCTCAACATCAAGACAGAACATTTACTTGATCGATGCCACTGCTGGTGGACTAATATCCACTCCTCCACAGCGTATTGTGGCTGTAGTTTGTACAGTCTACAGGATGCACTGCAGCAACTCACCAAGGTTACATAAGACAGTATCTCCCTCCACTGTGACCTCTTTCACCGAGAAGCACAAGAGGAGCAAAAAAAGAGCACCACCTCCAAACTCCCCTGCAAATCACACAACATCCTGACTTGCGCATATATTATCATGCCTTCATCATCGGTGGGTCAATTTCCAGGAAATCCTTATCTAACAGCACAAAGACAAGGCCAACCATCATCATCTCAAGGCTAGGGATAGGCAATAAATGCAGCCTTGCCAGTGTCACCCATACCCAGAAAACAAATAGGGCAAAAACAAGTTGTGTTACTTTGTACCTAGGCCTATTAAGGTGTCAGCCTTGGCTCAGTGCGAGCATTCTTGTCTCAGAATGAGAAGGTCGGTGGTTCAAGTCCCACTCCAGCATGTTGAGCATATAATCTAGGCTGACAGTTCAGTGCCATATTGAGGGAGTGCTGCATTGTCAGAGGTGCCATCTATCGGATAATACTGCCCTTCCAGGTCATTGTAAAGGATCCCATGGTAGAACAGCAAGGTGTTCTCCCAGTTTCCGAACTAATTTATCCCTCAATCAACACCAAAACAGATTATCTAGTCATTTATTTTATTGCTGTTTGTGGACCTTGCTGTTCACAAATTGACTGCCACTTTCACCCACAGTAAATAGGTGTCAAAAAAAAACTTAATTGGCTGTGAAGTGCTTTGGGGTATTGATGTCTTGAAAGGTGTTATATAAACTCAAGTTCTTTCTTTTATTATTTTAAACAGACCCACCTTTCTCTTCCAAACAAATTTCATTACAACTTGGTCACCTCCACAAAACCTGTGTCAGCAGGAGAAAATGAATGTCCAATGTCATTTTCCAATTGCTGACATACTTTTAGTGAGGAGACACACAGTTAAGCCTTTTTCTATCCTCTCCTCCACTGAATACTTCTCAAAGTTCTCAACCTAATATATTACCCAGGATTAGATTAAGTTTATCCCATGAGCTATTCAGATGCCAGAAAAGTTTGGAAATTAAACTCTCAAACAACTAAGAGTTAATCCTTGCCTATACATTAGCTCTACTGCTAAAAAAAAACAAGAAACAGACTACATACAGCCGGTGTCCTTTAGCCTACTGATGGCATTTGATAGCAGCCGAACACAGCCCAGGAAGCCAGCTCCCTGTTTCTTATGTATTTTCTTGTGATTCCATATGCTTATAGTAATTGAGTCTGCTTTTCCAATGTACCTGAAAAGGAAGAAGTTATGAGTATTAAGGCAAATGTAGCACCACAAACAACTTTTAAGATACTGAAACTTCCCCCAAAGATCCCGAATAGTGCTCCTCTGTGATTGACAGACTTATTACATGTTCTGTGGGGGAGGGTTTGAACTCATTAGGTATTGGGAAGGGCACTAGGATAAAGCATGGGAGAGGAGATGGAAAGTGCACAGAGTACTACAAGAGATAAGCATTAGAATAAAGAGTAGTTCAGAAATGGGGGGGGTGGGGGGCGGGGGGGGGAAATGCGAGATGCGAGGTAGACTAAGATGGGATTGGAGTGCATGTGGGTAAATGCATGGAGCATGATAAATAAGGTGGGTGAGCTGCAGACACAAGTAGCCACAGGGAATTATGATATAGTGGCAATAACTGAGATGGCTCAAACAAGGGGATGAATAGGCACCTAATATTCCTGGCTACAGTGTATTCAAGCAAGATAGGGAAGAAAAAAAGGACGGGGTGGGGTTGATGGCAGTATTGATCAGAGATACTTGTACAGCACTAGAAAGGAATGATGTGCTTGAGGGTTCAAAAACAGAATTTATTTGGTTAGAATTAAGGAAGAGAGGAGCTATTACACTGCTGGGTGTATACTATAGGCCACCAAATAGTGGGAAGGAGAGAGAAGAGCAAATTTACAGGCAAATTGCAAAAAGATGCAAGAACTACAGAGTAGTGATAATGGAGGGTCTTCAATTATACAAATATGCACTGGGATAGTAACAGTGTAAAAGCAAAGAGTGTGGGGAATTATTTAAATGTGTAGAAGAGAACTTTCTTGATCAGTGTGTTTGCCATCCAATAAGGAAGGAAGCAGTGCTGGGTTTAGTTCTGGTAATGAAGTGGGGCAAGTGGAGCATGTTTCAGTGGGGGAACATTTAGGAAAAAGTGATCATAAGATCATTAGGATTAGAGTAGTTATGGAAAAGGACAAGGACAAGTCAAGTGTGAAAATATTCAACTAGAGGAGAGCTAATTTCAGTGAGCTGAAAAGGAATCTGGCCCAGATGGATTGGAGTCAAAGATTGGCAGATAAAATAGTATGTGAGCAATGTGTGGCCTTCAAAGAGGAGATAGTTTGGGTACAGACTAGACACATTCCCATGAGGGGATAGGATGGACATCCAAAGCTTGAGCTCCCAGGGTGACTAAAGTTATAGAGATTAAAATGAAACAGAAAAAGGCTCATGATAAATGTCAGGCTCATAATTCAGCCGAGAACCAAGCTGAATACAAAAAGTACAGGGAAGAACTGAAAAAGGAAATAAAAGGGGAAAAGAGTGCATAAGAATAGATTGTCAGGTAACATAAAAGGGAACCCAAAATCTTTTCTAAACATATAAATAGTAAAAGGATAGTCAAAGGAAAGGTGGGCCGATTAGGAACCAAAAACGAGATCTTCTTCTGCAGGCAGAAGCATGGCTGAGGGACTAAATGAATACTTTGCATATGTTTTTACTAGAGAAAAGGCTGTTGCTAATATAGCATTAAAGGAGGAGGCAGTAGAATAGGATAACAATAAAGTGGAGTTACTTAAAAGGTTGGCAGCGCTCAAAGAAGAAACGTCACCTGGTCTGGATGAGATGCATCCTAGATTGCTGAGGGAAGTAAAGGAGTAAATTGCGGAGGTTCTGGCCACAATCTTCCAATCCTCCTTAGATATTGGAGTGGTGCCAGGAAGACTGCAAATGTTACACCCCTGTTCAAAAAAGGGGAAAGGGATAAACCTGGCAAATATAGGCCAGTCAGCCCAACGTCAGTGATGGGGTAACTTTTAGAGACAATAATCCAGGACAAAATTAATTGGCACTTGGAAAAATATGGGTTAATAAATGAGTCAGCACAGATTTGTTAAATTTGTTTGACTAACTTGATTGAGTTCTTTGATGCAATAATGGAGCGGGTTGATGACGGTACTGCGGTTGATGTTATTTATATGGACTTTCAACAGGCATTTGATAAAGTGAATTCATGGGATAAAGAGGCAGTGGTTTCATGAATACAAAATTGGTTAATTTTAGCTTGAACCCCAGTTTCTCCTTACAGCAGAGAAGGTTAAGGGGCAATTTGATAAAGGCGTTCAAAATCATGAAGGGTTTTGATAAGAGTAAATAAGAAGAAACTGTTTCCAGTGGCAGAAGGGTCAGTAACCAGAGGACACAGATTTAAGGTAATGGGCAAAAGAACCAAAGACAAGATGAGTAAAAAAAAAATTACGCAGCAAGTTATGATGATGTGGAATGCGCTGCCTGAAAGGGTGGTGGAAGCAGATTCAATAGCAACTTTCAAAAGGGAACTGGATAATACATGAAGGGGAAAAATTTGGAGGAAGAGCAGGGGTATGGGACCAAATGGATAGCTCTTTCAAAAAGAGTTGGTACAGGTACGATGGGCCGAATGGTCTCCTTCTGTGTTGTTTAATTCTGTGACATGCAAGACAGTCTAATTGTGTATAATCATAATCTTTTCAAATCACAGAACAAGCCATATTCACAAACACTGAAAGTGACTTCACTTTTATTTGAAGTTTATATTCACTTCTGGCTGCACCATAACAGAACTTGAAGCTACCATCGGCCATATTAGTGCACAGGATTGATACTGACAACATCAAGTCACAGTAAGATTGTTCCCATCATCTGGTAGCGAGCTTCAGAGATAGTTCAATGTTTAGCTATGGTAACTGAAATCATTAGCAATTTAGTGATCACTTTAATAGTCAAAAACATTTCAGGGTAATAATGTGGATCAGACATGGGCTCACAGCTAATTGCTCTACACTGGACATGCTAATCATCTTCAATGACGACAAGACCTGAAAGCAGAAACTTGGCCAAAAAAAACTTGTGGGTGTTGTCATTTGGTGATCTTTTTAATCGCAATATCTGAAGTGTCACATACGTTTGACATTCAGAAATATGCAAAAATCTCAAAATAACTCACTTAATATGCCATAATACTATGATGTCTGATTAAACAACATCATTTTTGAAGTCATTTGTCAAAATCATGCATCCAGAAGCAACTAGAGGCATCCGGTTTTATATAGTTTAGATCCAATACCAATCAACGTCATCAATTTTTTCAATTCTACTAAACAGGTAACAAATAGATTTTGTTGACTGGTCGACAGGACTCAAAAATCAGGCTACAAGCTAAACTCAGGAGAATCAATCTCTTGCAATTTCAAGTCGGTGTCTGCACTGCATAACTCAGACATTCTTGGTTGAGAAACACACTTACCTATAGCGTAAGACAAAATAAATGTGAAGTGAGGAAGCATAAAGCGCATGAATTTTAACAACTTTATGATGGAGGAAGATGGAACAAAGGGAGCTGGGATCTAATTTGATTAATCTGGATCAGTAAGGTTATTCCCACAAAGCAACCATATTCTATATTATGAAAATACCCAATTAAAAAAATCATGGTAATGGTATTAAAATTGACAAGATGTGAATCCAGGTAATGTCACTTATTACAAGAACAGCCACTCTCCAAATAAGTATAGCATTGTCACAACTAAATTATACTTTTAGAAGTTCTACTTAAATTAAGAATTTACCATTTTGCGTAAATGAAGGACAATCCTTTCTGATTCAAACACTTGGGTGCATCCTTTTTTAAATTGCTATACTTATTTTTTTAAAAAGTGATTTAAAAATAATTAAACCTCACTAAGTCCTTTAAAGCAAAATGAATAAGCCCCAAGAATTACAATACATTCCAGAAGTAAAATGATAGCTACAGATTCAACTGCACTCACAAGTCATAGTGTTGGTTCCATTTTGGATCAAGCGTGTTTTTCACCGTGTCTGTCGAGTGACACTGTCCTGAGCCATCTACAATAATTTTGGCAAAAGGGTCAGGTAATCCTATGCAAGGCAAAAAAATGAGTCTTATTTAAAACAGGTAAACTCCTAGCATAATTGAAGTGAAAAATAGCTAAATTTCCCATTTAAAATAATCAGGCAACACTTTGAAAACTGTAGTCCTGACCAAAATACACAACATGAAATCTAAAATCTGCATTGCCTGCAATCATACATAATATTGATTTCACAACTATTAGCCCCCAGTCTAAAATTATAAATCCAAATGTTGATCACGATAGAGTGCACAAACTTCATTGAAATTTTTTCTGTGTATATTAAAAAATCCCATATTGCTCCACTAGGTTTTAATTTCATTTTAAATTACTCTTAAGCAAACTAGATTTCTGGATTCCAGCAGAGATATAAGGGATGATTCTGTGATGGTGTTCACAGATCTCACCCACACATTCTGCAAGCGCACCTCGCTGAATTGGGCAAATAGACACAAGTGCTGGATTTAAGAGGCATTGAATTCACCAGTCCAAAGTTCAGCGTCCCCCACTCCGCATTGATTTTGGCAACCATGCCCAAGCATGTACAGGTTCCTTTAAAGCTCCCGGTTGTAGTCAACCCTATTCCACTTTTTTTTGTTCTTAGTCCTTTAGCGTTACTCACCAGTTTAAAACCGGGACGACTTGGTTTCCCTGATCTAGTCTTCAGACTTGTTCAGGCAGAGGGAACAAAGGTAGATGCAACTGCATCTAGCACCAACTTGAGCATAAGACCCAAGTCTTCAGACCCAGGCGTAACCACTTAGGAGCATCTAACAGAACCTGCTTCTATCGTCTATGCTTCACGGAGGTGGCTTTCACGAAGTTATACCATTTAATCGAGGCAGACTTGCAGACAAAATCTACCACAGGGAAGACTATGCTTGTTGCTCTAAAGGTTGCCAAAGAGTTGAATTTTTACACAACTGGATTGTTCCAGGCATTGGTGACATTTAGCACATTAGTCAGTCTTCAGTCCAGTGGTGCATCAAGCAAGTCACAGAAATATTGTTTTTCAGGGGACATTCTTTTGCTGCTTTCACCATATAAAGGAGGCAACTGCAGAAGAGGCTACAGCACTTTCACCCTGCAAGTCCAGGGCCTCACTGATAGCAAACATGTAGATATCAGGCCACTCTAGGTATGTATAATTAGGAAAGACTTTCATTCCATCAATGTGAAAGTGATGCCAAGCACAGCAACAGAATAAGACAACACCCAGCCAGCAGCCACCATTCTTCCATTTTGTGGCATTCCACTTTGGCAGCACTGTTTAAAAGAGCAGGCAGAATAGTTGGATAGTGCTAGAGGACTGCGGTCACCCTTGGAGTTGAGGTAGAGATCAGCCTGATCTAGTTGAATGGTAGAGAAGGCTTGAGGAGAAAGAGAACCAAGAAGCTCAGCCTTGAGGAGGAGAAGGAAAAGGAAAATGTAGAAATGGGGGAAGCGGACATGCAGTCAGGAAGACTGGTATGCCATTAAAATCTGTAAAAGTGACCCTGCATGAACAACCCTATGGTCCTCAGGTTATACTGTGATCATAAACAACATGCTCTGCCTAATCCTCATTATCACAGCTATCTGTGTCTTTGCACAGACAACATTAACATGTCCCTTCTGGCAAAAAAAAATCTATGGCAACCAGTTAATTTCTCTACTTCTATTTAGCATATACGTGCTTTGCTTTTTGCTTCACCGCGCTTGGTGGAGTACGGTAATTCCGACGTGTTCCTTTTCTCTTTCTAAATGTTATTTCAGTGGGAGGAGTAACTGTGGTGGTAACTTGCTGCTCCTCATTGGAGGCCTCTTGAGACACAGCTGTGGCACTGAACCTCTGTGCTGGGTCTCAAAATGGCTCGACAATTACTGCCAGTCACCTGCCACAGTTACAGCCGAAATGGAAAGTGGAGGTAACTATGCGCCTTTTCTGGATATATCCTAGTTGCTGACTGTCCTTTGCAAATCACTGGGACCTGTGTTGGGACAGACCCTTCGACATCACTTAGGAGTTTGAAGTCGCACATCAAGGTACTCTCAAGCCACTTCCCTGGCCTTTGCAACCTAGAACTGAGCCTCCTGTAAATTTAAATGCAGGATTTCAATAGCCAAAGTAACATCTTTAACAAGGAAAACAACCCCTGTGTTTTGAACCACTACCTTCAGGGGCTTCCCTGCAGATGGCTGTGCAGTTACCATGAGCTGCATGGATTGCAAGCAAGTTATACCCTCGCACATAAGATACTGGAGCTGAACTTAGGCAAATTCTCAGACATAACATGCAAGGACCTCAAAAACACTCTCAAAGGGGTGCACAAAGTGCTTCTTCCGTTTATTAATGAGATCTCCTATGAGTGTTAGCTGTGGCTCAGTGGGTAGCACTCTTGCCTCTGAGTCAGAAGGTTGTGGGTTCAAGTCCCACTCCAGGGACTCTAGCAAAAATCTAGGCTGACACTCCAGTGCGTTGAAGAAGAAACACGGCACTGTCGGAAGTGTCATCTTTTGGATGAGATGTTGAGAGAGTAGACAGGGCCTCGGTTTAAGTGGACGTAAATGATCCCATGGCACTATTTTGAAAAACAGCAGGGGAGTTACCCCCGGTGTCTTGGCCAATATCCCTCAATCAACATAACAAAAACAGATTATCTGGTCAATATCACATTGCTGTTTGTGAGCGCTGGGTTGTGCACAAATTGGTTGCCGTGTTTCCCACATTACAGCAGTGACTACACTCTAAGTGTACTTCATTGGCTGAAAAGCGCTTTGAGATGTCCGGTGGTCATGAAAGACGCTAGATAAATCCAAGTCTTTCTTTTTTTTTTCTTTCTGTGTACATAGCATCTAAGGTACAGATCTATGGGCCCTGCAGTACAGAATGTCTAACCCTAGCCTTCCTTTCATGTTGATGCTTCTCTAATATCACATTAACGTGGGTCCTCCTCACGTGCTTTGTGACTAGCCTGTGCTGTATGTTTCTGAGCAGGTGCTTGCGCTGTCAGAAGTGTTTGATGGGTGCTCAAGTGATGTGCCGGCTTTCTGCTCGACCCTGGTGGCAAGTACAGCATTTTGGGTGGCCCTACGCAGAGAGAAAAGAGCGGTTAGCATGGTGCATGTTTCAAGTGGTTCTGCACGAGGGTAGTACAGCGAGTGCCATACTGCTCCTGGACATGTCATTGAGTGAGTGAATTTGAAGGGTAAGCGAGTAGAAAAAGTTGGAGAATACTTGCCTTACTGGCCTGGTACAAAACCGCCAAGCTCTCCCTTGCCCACACCCTTAAGGGCCTCCACCCCAATAATTTCCTGAGCTGCCTCCTCATGGTGGGTCAGACAATGCAGGTAGGCAGGGCCACCGCCATTGTGGTTTCACACTCTGTGGTTGTGTGCAGCCTCCACCTTTAAAAGCAGACAAAACATAAGCTTTCAGCACATGGGTCTAAGCTGAGTGGCACGCCAGTGCCCAGCCTTCATTCCATATTGTGTGAATGGATGACTGCACAGCATGCAAGTAGTTTAAGGTGGCAGTTTCACTTAGGGGCATAACATGCAGCAGTTAAGTGTGCCATTCGAAGCAGTTTCCATGCCAGCCACGTTCAGGCTGAAGCATCACAAATATCGAGGTTTCGACATGCAAGATGAGAGAGGTTACGCTAGTGTTTGCCATGGTCATTGCTGTGCTGCACCATGTTGGGGGCTTGAAGCCTGTGCCATGCATAGTATGGGCATAGATTTAATTTGAGTGGCGTTGTCTACCTGTAGGCAATCTTACCTTGGCACGTTTCCTCATGCCAGAGAATTGCTTCCTCATCTGCTCCCACGACCTATGGACGTGGGAGACAACATTGACTTTATCGGTCATCTCTTGCCATGCACACTGCACATCTGCATGAGGGATCACCTCTGCCTGAAATATGCCAATCCTCTTCTATCTTGTCTCTTCGAAAAGAACGTACAAAGTCTCTTCACTAAAGATGGCAGCTCTGCCCATGACCTTTAGCAACGTTCATCGTCAGAGCGCTAGTTGGCCACAGCAAAAAGTAATGGTTGCAAAGAGCAACAGCTGACAATGCTGAATCCAGCGAGGTTTGCTTCCCACTTCCCTTGAGCGATTATTGCTGGGCACACAGTCAGCCCTCTATTCTTCAGAAACAGAATTATAGAAACCAAAATTTAATACTTACTGAAGAAATCCTTCTTAGCCAGATTTTTTGCACACAACACTGGAAGACAAAAATATGAGATTTAATGTCACACTTTTTCCGTAAAACTGTCTCCCCTTTTCCAAAAATACTGACTCAGGTTACGGTACAGATTCTCAGGCACTGGCAACCTTTCAATCCCTTTCTGAAGTGGTCACTTTTGTGTGAATGGCAATGACTGCCAACAAGCAGTTGTGAATAATATAGCAGTTTTAAATTAATTTCATTCTATGTATTTTGGTTGATTTCACTTAAATGCATAAAAAGGTATTTCAATCATTTCTATCCGTGCAATATAATTGAAGACTCCCACAGAAACTTGACTGAGACCTGACTACTACTGCAAG